>NC_136067.1:836956468-838156468 GCF_964261635.1 Lissotriton helveticus | reverse complement strand
TCTGTGATCACTTCTTGAGAAAATATTGTACTCATTGAGTTTGTTGAATGTTGTTTTATAAAAAAAAAAAAGGTCTGATTACTCAGAAGGGCTACCAAGATATTTTTTAACTGAATGAGACTTTGGCAATCACATGGCCCTGAAAATTTCAAATAAGTAAGCCTATTGAACCACTATTACCTTAGACGTTATTTAGGTGCCACCATCCCCATGTAAGCCTGCTTAGTGCTGTCTGCCATGTGAAACATGAAGGTCCCAGAAAGCACCACACACAGGAGCAAAATTCCCAGCACATCTGGGACATTAGTGTTTGAAATGTCATCATCATACCTTGAAATTATAATTCTAAATTTCAGACAAAGTGGTGATTGTTTCTAGAGATTGTAAAAACAACAAAAAAAGATGAGCAATTAGGCTCAAAGAAATGACGTTTGAAGGGACCCCGTCATTAAGCCACAGTCATCAAGTGGTTATACAGATGCATTCATTAAAAAACTAAGTTAAGCAAGAACTCCAGGAAAAAGGCCTTCTTGCAGCTGGATTTGCCTGTATCTCCTGGGCACTATATGTTTTTTAGCTATACCCCTTGAAATACTTATCAACTGTTGCTATTAATGTTCTTGTCTCATCTTGCAGGACCTGTATGCTTATTTTCTGGAATGTAACCTTAATTGGACATAATGCTCCCTTTCTAAATACATTAAATTCATACCAAATGTAGGTTAGACTTTTAGCCACAGGCTCCCTTTCTTTTAAATTGTCCTTAATGACAGTAGTACCAGACTCTCAGATGACTTCAAACTGTCTCATTTGTTTTTTCTTATAGCGCATATAGGGGCATATTATCAAGGGATTTATCTCCGCTTTTTTGGCTTTAAAAGCCAAGAAAGCGGAGATAAAATTATCTCCCTATTACCTAGCTGTCGCTAACACCAGTTAGCGACAGCTAGTAGGAGATAGCGACCATCTTGGGCCCCGCTTTGCATGTCAGAGATATTTATCACTAATGACATGCAAAGTGGGCGTGCCAAGATGTTAGCGACTGGAAACAGTCGCTAACATCGCTATCTCCTATTACCAACTTTTGGAGATATTCGTGCTAAGCGCGAATATCTCCAAAAGCTAACACCTGCCCTGTGCAGTTCTTAGCCATGTTATCCAATGGGAGGTGGATAACATGGCTAAGAGCATTAGCTCTGTAATGCATGAATATCGCTGACTTTACAGCGATATTCATGCATTTCGGCCGATTTTTATCGCTTAGGAGATAATCCTTGATAATAGCAAGGCTCCTAAGCGATAAAAATCGCCGCAACACGGCGATAAAATTATTGCCGCTAAGCCAACATAGCGATAATTATCGCTAGTTGTTGGTAATATGCTCCATAGTCTTGGAAAATAATGTTTAGCACCAATAACAAGTGCAAATTGTGTTCACACAAATAAGTTGCTCTGTCACTGCTCCCTACATCAGATGATTCTGTAATGTCAGGATTACTTGAGATAATTCTCATTATTTCCGCCATCCTTGACCTTGTTAAAATTGTGGTAAATAGAGGCATGCCTCCTCACCAAAAACCCAGGAAGATAGTGTCCGTTCTTCCTTTCAATGGCTTCCCTCCCTGATCTGCCCTTTCTGAGATGGACTCCATCGTTTGTCAAATCATTACTCCCATTAAGGCGGGCTTGCTTCCTCTATTATACCAGGCAATACATGCCACAACCACCCAGGAGGGAAGAGACTCAGCAGTATAACAAGGAATGGCATTTAAGCCTAATAAGAACCACCTGAAGTAATCCACACAGTATTTGAACAATCGAGTCAAAAATATCATGTGAACAAAATATTGTGCCAAGAATATTGAGGCCAAGAATACTGTGAAGGTAAGATTCTTTGGGGCAGATTTATGTTGGTCATGCGCCACATTCGCGTCACGCAACTGCGGCGTAAACGTGGCGCATCCCTACGACCCATTTACAACGTGACGCATCTAGGCAGATGCGTCACGTTGTAAAGCCCTGCGCCACATGTGGGCGTTCCGGCGCAGGGTGGGCGTTCCGGGGCAGGTGCGCCTCGCAAAAGTGGCTGAGTGAAATCTATGAGATTTCACTCAGTCACTTTCAGGCCAATGCTGCGTCAAAACCCTGCGCCTGCTTGAAGCAGGCGTAAGGCTTGACGCAGCATTGGACAGATAGGGCACCCTCGAGCCTTGCTGGAGCTGCGTCGCGCTTGCGACGCAACTCCAGCAATGCGCCACCTTTACGGCACAGATGCATCACGCATCTGTGCCGTTTTTGCCCCATGGTGCGCCGCATTGTAAATGCGGCGCACCATGGGTGGCGGAGCTGCGGCGCAACATAACTGGCGCATCCCTGGGGATGCGGCAGTTATCATAAATCTGCCCCTATGGGTATGCAAAGTGTGAGTATACTTAACTCCACCTATATGTACCTTGACGATATATATATATATAACTTTAAGAAACGTACATATGGAGTTAATAATAGTAAATCTACACCTACCTATTTACATTTACCTTCTCAATATTTCGATCCTCGATATTTTTGACACAATATTCTGTTAGTTATCCAATCTAGACGTCACCATCATGGCCTTTTTCCTCATACACTGACAAAATGAGGATATACCACAGAACAATAATCAAAATTGAAGCATGTCCCAAACAAAAAAACACATTAGCACATCATCAGATGCATCACACATAAATTTTATTACCCAGCAAAATAAAGATTAGGAACCAGCCGCAGCGAAAACAGCTCTCCCACCACCACTTCAGCCCTATTGGTCTTTTGAAATATGGCCTCATTTAGAGGAGGCTAAAGTGTCAGGTTTCCAACAGCCGGACCTCAGCTGCCTCCACCATTGGAAATCTTTAACCAGCAGCCCATCAATCGATGTCTGGCAGAAGGTCTGCCCATTTTAAGGTGGTCCTTCTAGGGCTCGTTTTTTCTGTGCGGGATCGTCAGCAATAGCCTGGTAGTACGAAACATAAAATAAATTAAATGACACCCCACATGCTGGGGAATACTTCCAGCATGTCAGAGCTATTTGTTTCTGAAAAACAAAAAGTTGGTCTTCAGGGCTAATGCAGCACGTTGCCCACTTGACAAACCGTTTTCCCTTCTCTACAATCGCACACGTTTCAGTTGCACAGAAGGCAATGAGCTCCTTCTAGGCAGGAGGGAATCTTATATTATAAAGTTCAGTCCTCTGTCTATGGAGCAGAAGCCAAGGACTCTGTTGACCTACTGGCTGATGGGCCACCCATCAGGGCCCGAATAACACCCTAAACCTTCTTATTGAGCTCAATCTGTGTGTGCTCACTTGTCTGCTGCGGATAGAGCTGCAAGAAATAGGACGCAGGCTAAACTGATCTGTGGCAAAGAGATTGTCTTTGTCTCATCTCAGGTAGAAGTTGAGTAGAATAACTGAGTATGTGTAGGGACTAGTGGTTTGAAATAAAGTAGAGATCTTCTTAGGGACCTAGGTCATGCAATAGATGTTAGAGGTGGGTTGATATTTGCTGTTATGTTTAGTTCTGAATTAGTTTTCTTGGGAATGTGGCTGATTATGACATGCTTCAGCTTCTGAGATATGGTTCCTATGCAAATTGAAGCATTAGTGAGTGAGGCAAGAGTATTAGAAGTCTTTGTTCCTGAGAATTTCTTGGTTGTTTTGCTTGCAGTAGATTGACAAGACCATTTGATCTCTAGAGAGTTGTGAGATATGGGAGCATCCTTTCTATTTCCTAAATTGTTATTTCAGGTGTTGGCAGTTGGTTTTGGTGATTTCATCCTTTGGGAGCATATTGGGGCCATGTTGTCAACAATTATGATAATCTCATTTTCTATGTGGTACAATCAGACAATCCTTCGCCCAGAGTGCATGGGAATACTTCCAGGAACTGCTTGTTTGGAGGCTCAATATAAGTTTCAAAAAATAATACTTAACCTAGGTGGTTACCTTGAGTCTATTGCAGAGTTCCTCAGGTAGTTTGAACCTGATATGGATTTGGAAAGAGACTATTACAAAAGGATAGAGATTAAGGGAGCGCAGTACGCAGAGGCTGTGCCCTCCGGTGAATTGTGACTCAATAACTTGTTGTGTGTGATCCAATTTCTTCTTGTTCGTAATGGTTTGCTTGGTCACCAACAAAGTTGGCAAGATTGCCATCAGGAGAATCTCTGTAGGCTTGTTATGCATGGCTTTTATTGAAAGCCTTTAGCGTAAATGATTCCATTCTAAATCCGGTTATTTGCTGCTGTGACGAAACAACAGTAGGTAACAGAATTTGTTAACCTCCGTTGGGAAATCATAAATGAAATTCAGGCTGCTCTGGCTGGGCTCTTTGGGCACTAGAAAGAAAGGAGCACAGCTTCTGGGGGAGAGGGAAGGGAAGGCACAGAGATCAGAGAGCAACCTCGGACTCAAAGAGCTCGTGATGACACCCACCCACGCTGCCGGACACACGCTGGACCCCATCTTCTCCGCAAGCCCCCACGTCTCCTTCAACCACACCACCGAACCCCACTGGACCGACCACAGGTGCGTCCATTTCACCTTCAGGAAACCCACCACACACCACCGCACCCAACAGCTGCCACGCTGCTGCTGGGGCAAGGTCACCAAGGACCAACTGACTACCACCCTTGCCCTCAGACCACCCGCCGACCCCATCTACCCCGACACCGCCGCCACCAACCTCAAACAGTGGATCAACGACTGTGCCAACACCCTCGCCCCTCTCAAAATTTCCACAACCAACCACACCAACAAGAAAGCCGCCTGGTTCACCGAAGACCTCTGGACCTCCAAACACACCTGTCGGAAGCTGGAGAGGAAATGGCTCCGCAACCGTTCACCAGACAGCCACACAGCCCACAAGAACGGCACCCGCAGACACCACCAACTCATCAGGACCGCCAAGAGGACCGCCTTCAAGGTCCGCCTAGACAACAACACACACAACACCAAAGAGCTCTTCAGCATCGTGAAAGAACTCTCCAACCCCAGCTCCAACACCAACGACATCCCACCATCACAAGACCTGTGCGTCTCCCTGGCCACCTTCTTTCACTGCAAGATCACCGACATCCACGACAGCTTCAACCCCGACACCCCCGCACCCACCACCGAGACCACCACCCCTGCGACCTCCACCCGCACAAATCGCCTGACCGCCTGGTCCAACGTCAGCAACGAAGACACCATCAAAACCATGAACTCTATCCACTCCGGATCCCCATCCGACCCCTGCCCTCACCACGTTTTCAACAAAGCCAGCACAACCATCGCGCCCCACCTCCGGAAAACAATCAACATCTCCTTCGAGACAGCTACCTTCCCGGAAAGCTGGAAGCACGCCGAGATCAACGCCTTCCTGAGGAAACCCAAGGCGGACCCCAAGGACCTCAAGAACTTCCGGCCCATCTCCCTGCTCCCGTTCCCGGCAAAAGTAACAGAGAAGATTGACAACAAACAGCTAACCCGCTACCTCGAAGACAACAACATCCTGGACCCTTCCCAATCAGGCTTCCACAGCAACCACAGCACCGAGACCGCCCTCATCGCCGCCACTGACAACATCAGGATCCTGATGGACAAAGGAGAAACAGCCTCCCTCATCCTCCTGGACCTATCAGCAGCCTTCAACACGGTCTGCCACCGCACCCTATCAGCACGCCTCCAGGACGTCGGAATCCAAAAGAAGGCCCTGGCCTGGACCACATCCTTCCTCTCCGGCAGAACCCAGAGCGTCCGCCTCCCACCCTTCTGCTCAAAAAAACACCGAGATCATCTGCGGCGTCCCACAGGGATCCTCCCTCAGCCCGATGCTGTTCAATATCTACATGGCACCGCTCGCCCACGTCGCACGACAACATAACCTCAACATCATCTCCTACGCCGACGACACCCAGCTGATCACATCCCTCACCGAAGACCCCCACACCGCCAAAGCCAACCTCCACAGAAGAATGAAGGCCGTCACCGACTGGATGAAGGACAGCAGACTGAAGCTGAACTCAGACAAGACGGAGGTCCTCATCCTCGGACCCACCCTATCAGCCTGGGATGACTCCTGGTGGCCCACATCGCTAGGCACAGCCCCGGAACCCACCAACCACGCACGCAGCCTGGGTTTCATCCTCGACTCCGCACTCTCCGTGACCAAGCAAGTCAACGCAGTCTCCGCTTTCTGCTTCATCACCCTCCGAATGCTCCGTAGGATCTTCAAATGGATCCCTCCCGACACGAGAAAGACCATCACCCATGCCCTCATCACCAGCAGACTACATTACGGGAACGCCCTCTACTCAGGAACTACAACCAAGCTCCTGAAACGACTACAACGAATCCAGAACGCCTCGGCATGACTGATTCTCAATGTCCCCCGATGCAGCCACATCACACCCCACCTGAGAGGCCTACACTGGCTCCCCGTCAACAAGAGGATCACCTTCAAACTCCTCATCCACGCACACAAAGCACTACACAACACGGACCCACATACCTCAACGACCGACTCAGCTTCCACACCCCCACCCGCAGCCTCCGCTCCGCCAACCTCGCCCTCGCTACAGTTCCTCGTATCCAGAAAACCACCGCCGCCGGCAGATCCTTCTTCTACCTCACCGCCAAGACCTGGAACGCTCTCCCTACGAGCCTACGACAGAACCAGGACCTGCTGGCCTTCAAAAGACTTCTCAAGACCTGGCTCTTCGATCAGTAGCCGCCTCCCCTCCCTTCAGCGCCTTGAGACCCTCACGGGTACGTAGCGCGCTTTACAAATACATTGATTGATTGATTGATTGATTGATTGATTGTGGGGGTGGGTGGCAGGAGTTCATGTATTCTTCCTTTGATTTTGGGACTGGGAGGAGAGGTTATATTTTGTATGCCTCTCCCATTACTTCTCTGGCACTGAACAGAACGTGAAATTAGGGGCAGATGATTTTGGGCACTATACATAACATACAATTGTAGATTGGTTAGAAAGTGGATTGCACTGATGTTTTTCACCTCAGAATTTAGAGTGACATTATAGGCAACTCGAGCTTCACTTTTGTTGTCTATTTGATGTCACTCAGAAATCCTTGATGAAAGCATCACCATAATTCACTGTTAATCATATATAAATTTATATTGAATATATAGAATCCTAAAATCTCTGTATAAACCCCATCTCAAATTTCCATATTACAGGCGACTTCTGATGCACATGTAATAAAGAAATGCTGTAGCTGTTCAACTGCAATGTTACTGTTGAGTTCTGACAGCACAATGTCTGCTGCCAGCACCCAAGGTGAAAAGCAGGACACTGAACATAATTAAAGCCGAAGTTTAAAAAAAGAAGATACAACTTAGCTTTTCCTTCTGCTCTGTTTATCGAAATGAACAGTGATAAGCATAAAAGAGATATTTATTGCAACATGTTAATTTGTGCACTCCTTAGAACCTTTCTGCATTCCGCTGCACATTCCGCCCTACAGAGCTTTTTTTAAAAAAAATATTACATGTATTAAACTGATTTTAATATCTTTTTGCAACAAATATCTAACTATTTATTTTCATGTGTTTAACTTTGCACTATAAAATGTACTTTTACTTATCATGTTTGCAAACATGCTATCTCTTTCACACGAAACAGTAACACACCAAGGACTTAGTGGTTTATGAGAAAGGTAATGGTGTGACCATGTATTATAAGGAATACATTACCCCCTTGCTGTACATTATAAGGCTATTGGAAGTCAACTTGGAGTTGCATAACTTTATAAATGAACTTTGGCCTCATTCCCATATATGGTCAAGGAACTCTTCTATGACTTGCAGTATCTAATGTATGGTGGGGGTGCTTTATTAGGTTTCGCCTGCCGAAGGCTGCGCTCTGCGCAGCTTTTCGGCGCAGGCGAAATCTATTGTTTACCATATGTGCCTCAGGAACGTCCCCTGGCTCCCATTGGCTAGCTCCATAAATGGAGGCTAGCCATTGGGAGCCGGATCTGTCCGTCAAGGCCGGACCAGATTCGGGGGCGTTCCCACGATTTTTTCGCTCTCCACCCACTTCGGATCGTCATTGCGCCGGTGGGTGGGTGTTATTTTTTTTTTTCGAGTCGGCCTGTTTTCTTCTTTTTACAAGTGTTTGTTGTTGGAGTTGGCTGCAAGATTCGAGTTCCCACGAGGCAATCAGGTAAGGAGCATTTTGTTTATAAATGTGTTTTCACTTTGTAAGTTTACGTATTTTGACGTTTTAGCTCTTAATGTATTTTTTCTGTTTCCTTTCTAGGTTCGGCCGTGTCGTGTGAGCTGTTCTGTACTTTGCCTCCTGCGCTCCGTTGCACCGGTAAGCTTTCGCTCCTAATGTGTCTTTTTTCTGTTTCCTTTCTAGGTTCGGCCGTGTCGGGTGAGCTGTTATGTGCCGTGTCGGGTGAGCTGTTCTGTACTTTGCCTCGTGAGCTCCGTTGCACCGGTAAGCTTTCGCTCCTAATGTGTCTTTTTTCTGTTTCCTTTCTAGGTTCGGCCGTGTCGGGTGAGCTGTTATGTGCCGTGTCGGGTGAGCTGTTCTGTACTTTGCCTCCTGAGCTCCGTTGCACCGGTAAGCTTTCGCTCCTAATGTGTCTTTTTTCTGTTTCCTTTCTAGTTTCGGCCGTGTCGGGTGAGCTGTCATGTGCCGTGTCGGGTGAGCTGTTCTGTACTTTGCCTCCTGAGCTCCGTTGCACCGGTAAGCTTTCGCTCCTAATGTGTCTTTTTTCTGTTTCCTTTCTAGGTTCGGCCGTGTCGGGTGAGCTGTTCTGTACTTTGCCTCCTGAGCTCCGTTGCACCGGTAAGCTTTCGCTCCTAATGTGTCTTTTTTCTGTTTCCTATGTAGGTTCGCCCGTGTCGTGTGAGCTGTTATGTGCGGTGTCGGGTGTTGTTGGAGTTGGCTGCAAGATTCGAGTTCCCACGAGGCAATCAGGTAAGGAGCATTTTGTTTATAAATGTGTTTTCACTTTGTACGTTTACGTATTTTGACGTTTTAGCTCTTAATGTATTTTTTCTGTTTCCTTTGTAGGTTCGGCCGTGTCGGGTGAGCTGTTATGTGCTGTGTCGGGTGAGCTGTTCTATACTTTGCCTCCTGAGCTCCGTTGCACCGGTAAGCTTTCGCTCCTAATGTGTCTTTTTTCTGTTTCCTTTGTAGGTTCGGCCTTATGTACTTTGGCTCGTGAGCTCCGTTGCACCGGTAAGCTTTCGCTCTTAATGTCTTTTTTCTGTTTGTTTTTTAGGTTTGGCCGTGTCGTCCAAGTGTCTGTTGCTGGAGTTGGCTTCAAGATTTACGTTTCCCCGAAGCCATCAGGTAAGGAACATTTTGTTTTTGAATGTGTTTTCCCTTAGTATGTTTACGTAGTTGGAGTTGGCTGCAAGATTTAATTTTCCACGAAGCGATCAGGTAAGGAGCATTTTCTTTATATAATGTATTTTTCTGTTTCCTTTGTAGGTTCGGCTGTGTCGGGTGAGCTGTTATGTGCTGTGTCGGGTGAGCTGTTCTGTACTTTGCCTCGTGAGCTCCGTTGCACCGGTAAGCTTTCACTCCTAATGTGTCTTTTTTATGTTGCTCTGTTGTTTAGGATTTAAATAGCTTTGTGTTAATATTTTATATTTTTGTGTAGGGGGGGGAGATTTGTTTGGGTCGATATTTTAAAATGTTTTTTTTCACGAAAGTGCTATTGATGATGTTACGTCCTGGGTGGGGCACGCTTCTCCGGTAAGCTAATTTCAAACGGCAGTTGACGATGTATCCTGCTTATCCAGGTAAGTGCGACTCTTAGTTGTTCGGCAGGTAATCCATTTTGTCTTTTTGGGGTGTTTCCCAAATCCTTGCTTTAGGCCGTTTGTACGTAAAATATTTCTTACTTTTCGCTTCTAATCTTCTGTCTGTTTGCTCGTGTTGTGCGCTTTGGCAGAGGTGCAAGGACCGGCAGGTAAGCCATTTTGTTTTTGGGTTGGACGCTTTGCCCGTGGTGCCAGGAATTGCATGTAAGCCATCTTGTCTTTTTTCGGTGTTTCGGAAACGCTTGCTTTAGGCCTTTTCAAAGTAAAGTATTTGCTCCTTTTCGCTCTTAATGTCTCTTTTTTGTTTTGTTCTAGGTTTGCCTGTCGCTTGTGAGCTCCGTTGACCCGCTTTGCACGTTGTGTTTTCACTTTGTATGTTTATCTATTTGTAGGTTTGCCCGTTTCATGTGAGCTACTGTTTCTTTTTGGCGCTTTGACCGTGGTGCAAGTGTCCTCAGGTAAGGCATTTTTTATTCTTTTTTTGGTTTATAAACTGTAGGAATGAAGATGCACCTCTTTTCAGGCTTGTGTTCATCGTGTCCCATGGTAACAATGGATGCTGTGTAAAGTCGGGTAAACGATTTTGTGAGTTTTCATACTTTAGTGTACTTTTATGTTTACTTTATACAGATTGCGCATGTTGTGTACTTAGGCCGTTTGTACGTAAAATATGTCTTACTTTTCGCTTCCATCTTATGTCTGTTTGCCCGTGTTGTGCGCTTTGGCAGAGGTGCAAGGACCGGCAGGTGTAAGCCATTTTGTTTTTGGGTTGGACGCTTTGCCGGTGGTGCCAGGAATTCCATGTAAGCCATCTTGTCTTTTTTCGGTGTTTCGGAAACGCTTGCTTTAGGCCTTTTCAAAGTAAAGTATTTGCTCCTTTTCGCTCCTAATGTCTCTTTTTTGTACTTTTTTCTAGGTTTGCCTGTCACCTGTGAGCTCCGTTAACCCGATTTGCACGTTGTTTTCACTTTGTATGTTTATCTATTTGTAGGTTTGCCCGTTTCATGTGAGCTACTGTTTCTTTTTGGCGCTTTGACCGTGGTGCAAGTGTCCTCAGGTAAGGCATTTTTTATTCTTTTTTTGGTTTATAAACTGTAGGAATGAAGATGCACCTCTTTTCAGGCTTGTGTTCATCGTGTCTCATGGTAACAATGGATGCTGTGTAAAGTCGGGTAAACGATTTTGTGAGTTTTCATACTTTAGTGTACTTTTATGTTTACTTTATACACATTGCGCATGTTGTGTACTTTCTGTGTAGCAAAAATGTTAGTTTTTGTAAACTCGTGTTTTTTGGGTTAATTTCTACAATTCCACTCAGCAGCACGTTCTTTTTTTGCAGACCGTAAGGGACATGTCTCCAACTTGTCGGATACCATGCTTTGTTATTCAAGATAGGCTGATGTCGCACATCGCTGCTAACGATTCTAACAAGCCACAACATCCACAATCCTTTCATTCTTACAGGCAGCCTCCTATCTGCAATTTACATACGGCGAGACGGCGACATCACACCTACATGCTGTTCTTTGGTACAAAGAGTTGACCGCTTTTGTTATTTAATTAAGTAACTGTTATTTTTTCTTTTTTCAGTATTTAAAGAAGGAAGGCAACAGTCGGAATCATTTCTTGGAGCAAGCCTAGCAGGTATACTTCGAGCCAGCGGACTAAAGCTTTTCTGGGAAAACAGTAAGTAACTTGGTCTATAGCTTTAAAAAAACGCCTCTTGCAATATCCCTTCTATCCTCTCTTTCTTGCCCTACATCCCTCCTTCTCACTCCCTCCCTTTCCCTCTCTTCCACTCTGTCTCCCTTTCCACCTCTCTTCTGCTCTCTTTCATCTTGTTGTCCTCGATCTCTCTTTTTTCTCTCTCCTTTGTTTCAATCTCTCTTACTTTTGTCCTCCCTCTACATCTCACACTCCTGCCTTTCACTCTCCATCTACATCCCCATTTTCTCCTCACTCTCTATCCTGCACTCCTTATCTTTTCTTTCCACACTCTCTCGCTTCTGCCCTCCTTCCTGCTCTATTCTTCTTTCCTGGCCTCCCTATCTCTTCTGTCCTCTCTCACTCTATTACCTCTGCCCTTCTCTCTTCTGTTATCCCTCTCTCTTCTGCCTTCTTAGTCTCTACTGCCCTCCCTTTCCACCTCTCTCTTCTGCTCTTTCACCTTCTTGTCCTCCATCTCTCTCTCTCCTCCTCTAGCCCTCCTTCTCCTTCCCGCCCTCCCTCTCTTACCTGCCGCCCTCTCCTTTCTGCCTTTCTCACACTCTCCTACCTTCCCTCATGCCCTCACACTTCTTCATGCCCTCCCTCTCTCTTCTGCCTCTATTCCTTCCTTCCTGCCCTCCCTCTCTATCCTGCACTTACTTCCTTTTGACCTTTCTTCTTTCTTACTCCTGCCTCTTTCATGCTCTCCCTTTTCTTTCTGCCCTCTCTTGTTCTCCCACTCTTTTCTGCCCTCCCACTCCTTCTTGCACTTTCGCATTACTACCCTACCTCTGTATCCTGCCCTCTCCTCTTTGCATATGCCCTCTCGACATGCGCCATCACTGCACACAGCCTCTCTACACATGGCCTCTCTGCACATGCCTCTCTCCATATGATCTCTCTGCACAGGTCCATGTGTAGAAAGGGCAAGTGAAGAGAAGGCATGAGTAAAGAGGGTGTGTGCAGAGAGGGTGTTTTCCGGAGAGGGCAAGTACAGAGAGATCAAGTGCAAATAGTGCATGTTTAAGAGGGCATGTGTAGAGGCTATAAGTTGACCAGTGCTTATGATGAGAAAGTGAGTGCAGGTGAGAACAAATCTGCAAACTCCAATGGTGTTCCTTATGTGATGAGAACAAATCTGCAAACTCCAATGGTGTTGCTTACGTGAGGCACTGTCAACTTTTCCACAACTTTTTTCCCCCTTTTTTTGTCTACATTACTACACTAATACCTGCCCCCTCTCTCCCTTCTACCCTCTCTCTTTCTTGCCCTACATCCTTCCTTCTCACTCCCTCCCTTTCCCTCTCTTTCCCTTTCCACCTCTCTTCTGCTCTTTTTCACTTTATTGTCCTCAATCTCTTTTTTCTCTCTCCTTTGTTTAAATCTCTCTTCCTTTCGCCCTCCCTCTACATCTCTCACACTCCTGCCTTTCACTCTCCATCTACATCCCCATTTTCTCCTCACTCTCTATCCTGCACTCCTTATCTTTTCTTTCCACACTCTCGCTTCTGCCCTCCTTCCTGCTCTATTCTTCTTTCCTGGCCTCCCTATCTCTTCTGCCTTCTCTCACTCTATTACCTCTGCCCTTCTCTCTTCTGTTATCCCTCTCTCTTCTGCCTTCTTAGTCTCTACTGCCCTCCCTTTCCACCTCTCTTCTGCTCTCTTTCACCTTCTTGTCCTCCATCTCTCTCTCTCCTCCTCTAGCCCTCCTTCTCCTTCCCGCCCTCCCTCTTACCTGCCGCCCTCTCCTTTCTGCCTTTCTCACACTCTCCTACCTTCCCTCATGCCCTCACACTTCTTCATGCCCTCCCTCTCTCTTCTGCCTCTATTCCTTCCTTCCTGCCCTCCCTCTCTATCCTGCACTTACTTCCTTTTCACCTTTCTTCTTTCTTACTCCTGCCCTCTTTCATGCTCTCCCTTTTCTTTCTGCCCTCTCTTGTTCTCCCACTCTTTTCTGCCCTCCCACTCCTTCTTGCACTTTCTCATTACTACCCTACCTCTGTATCCTGCCCTCTCCTCTTTGCATATGCCCTCTCGACATGCGCCATCACTGCACACAGCCTCTCTACACATGGCCTCTCTGCACATGCCTCTCTCCATATGATCTCTCTGCACAGGTCCATGTGTAGAGAGGGCAAGTGAAGAGAAGGCATGAGTAAAGAGTGCGTGTGCAGAGAGGGTGTTTTCCGGAGAGGGCAAGTACAGAGAGATCAAGTGCAAATAGTGCATGTTTAAGAGGGCATGTGTAGAGGCTATAAGTTGACAAGTGCTTATGATGAGAAAGTGAGTGCAGGTGAGAACAAATCTGCAAATTCCAATGGTGTTGCTTACGTGAAGCACTGTCAACTTTTTCACAACTTTTTTCCCTTTTTTCTGTCTACATTACTACATTAATACCTGCCCTCTTTCTCCCTTCTACCCTCTCTCTTGCCCTACATCCTTCCTTCTCACTCCCTTCCTTTCCCTCTCTCCCTTTCCACCTCTCTTCTGCTCTTTCACCTTATTGTCCTCGATCTCTCTTTTTTCTCTCTCCTTTGTTTCAATCTCTCTTACTTTTGCCCTCCCTCTACATGTCTCACACTCCTGCCTTTCACTCTCCATCTGCATTCCCATTTTCTCCTTACTCACTATCCTGCACTCCTTAACTTTTCTTTCCACACTCTCTCGCTCCTGCCCTCCTTCCTGCTCTATTCTTCTTTCCTAGCCTCCCTATCCCTTCTGCTTTCTCTCACTCTATTACCTCTGCACTCCTTCTTGCTCTCTCTCTTCTGCCATCCCTCTCTCTTCTGCCTTCTTAGTCTCTACTGCCCTCCCTTTCCACCTCTCTTTTGCTCTCTTTCACTTTCTTGTCCTCCATCTCTTCTCTCTCTCTCTCTCCTCCTCTACTTTTCCTTCCCGCCCTCCCTCTCTTACCTGCTGCCATCTCCTTTCTGCATTTCTCACACTCTCCTACCTTCCCTCATGCCCTCACACTCCTTCCTGCCCTCCCTCTCTTCTGCCTCTTTTCCTTTCTGTCCTCCCTCTTTATTCTGCACTTGCTTCCTTTTGACCATTCTTCTTCTTACTCCTGGCCTCTTTCATGCTCTCCCTTTCCTTTCTGCCCTCTCTCTTGCTCTCCCACTCTTTTCTGCCCTCCCACTCCTTCTTGCACTTTCTCATTACTACCCTACCTCTATATCCTGCCCTCTCCTCTTTGCATATGCCCTCTCGACATGCGCCATCACTGCACACAGCCTCTCTACACATGGCCTCTCTGCACATGCCTCTCTCCATATGATCTCTCTGCACAGGTCCATGTGTAGAAAGGGAAAGTGAAGAGAAGGCATGAGTAAAGAGGGCGTGTGCAGAGAGGGTGTTTTCCGGAGAGGGCAAGTACAGAGAGATCAAGTGCAAATAGTGCATGTTTAAGAGGGCATGTGTAGAGGCTATAAGTTGACAAGTGCTTATGATGAGAAAGTGAATGCAGGTGAGAACAAATCTGCAAACTCCAATGGTGTTGCTTACGTGAGGCACTGTCAACTTTTTCACAACTTTTTTTTCCTTTTTTCTGTCTACATTACTACACTAATACCTGCCTCCTCTCTCCCTTCTACCTTCTCTTTCTTGCCCTACATCCCTCCTCCTCACTCCCTCCATCTCTCTCCCACTCTGTTCTGCTCTCTTACTTATGCCCTCCCTCTCTTTCTTTCCCCCTCTTTCTTCTGCACTCATCATCTACCCTCTCTCGGCCTCTCTTGCTCTTCCTCTCTCTAATGCCTCTGTCTCCTGCCCTCCCCCCTCCTTCCTGACCATCCTCTCTTTGCCCTTCCCTTCTTTCCTCAATCTACATCCCTCCTCCCTCCCCCTTCCTTTCTGACTTCTCTCTCCTACTCCTACACACCCACCACCTCCATCCTGCCCTCACTCTCCCTCCTGTCCTCTCTCTCTCATTCTTTCCTTCTCCCTTCCTCCACCATCTCTCTTAAATTCCATCTCTATCACTTATTCTCTTACTCTCAATCGCAGAGTGCATAGGGAGTGCAGAGTGCATAGGGAGTGCATAGGGAGTGCAGAGTGCATAGGGAGTGCATAGGGAGTGCAGAGTGCATAGGGAGTGCATAGAGAGTGCATAGGGAGTGCAGAGTGCATAGGGAGTGCAGAGTGCATAGGGAGTGCAGAGTGCATAGGGAGTGCTAGGGAGTGCTAGAGAGTGCAGAGTGACTGCAAAAATTAAGCTAATGGCAATGTAAATGACAATGCCATTTACTTATCTGTTTTGAAAAAAAAACATAAATACAAATTTTGGCATTTACAATGCCAATAACTCTAACTTTTCCAAAGGCGAAACCATTGCATTGTAAATGCTTGTTCCATATGTTATATACTGAGCAAAGGCTATTAGATGATGCTTGAAGATGGAAGGACCGCAGTATAAATCTAGGGTAAAGAAGGGCTTGTGATGCTTTTACCGGAGACGTACTTTGAAGGAATCAAGCTATGCTCATCAAGATCCTTGCATGAAATAATGTTAGTGAAGATGAAAGTGACTCCATCTCCTATGCCGGGGTCTTGTTTTTGGAAAACAGATATATATTTAGCCTCAAGGGTTTCTGTGATTGCAAAAGGGGAAACTTTGGTGCTCATGACATGGTTGAGAGCAAGAAGGTGTAGATCTAATGATTATCAACTACTGGATGTTGGGAATGCTTTTTCATTAAGGGTGCAACATTATTTAAGTATAAGGGCATGAGTGATGGGCCTCGCTCTGATTAGGTGTAGGGAGCTACTGGTCCCTTCTAGTTAGTATCTGTTGAGATACAGCTTGCACGGGTAAGCCTGCAAACGTTTGTCGCCAAATATTTTTGGGATTTACAAAAGTACTGTTGTAAAGCTGGCCAGTTGGTGCAGCATATACTTTTAAACATGTACATTATATCGCATGGAAAACATTTGAAACGTAAATTTGACTCCAAAAAGCTTTAGATTTGATGTAGACATCATGTAAATAATTATATCATGCTCAGCTGTTCGTTGAACTACATTTGTACATTTTGCTGTGAGCATGAAATAGGACAAGGCGTCTGACCAATCAGCGCTCATTCAGCTGCCCGTCAGGTCCTGGATGACGTTGCCATGTCCATCTTTTTAGTGAAATAAACACTAGCAGACTTCCATGCTCTCCTGAAACCCTAAAACATGCCTCTACGCAGAGCAGCAGCGGCCGCTATAAACACACACAACTGCGCACTTAGGAAGTGGCCACTTAGGAAGTGGCGTGCACGAGGCACTCCTTCTCCCCCCTCCCATGCCTAGGCCCACCCTTCCCAACACCACTGGCTAAAAGCCGGCAAATGCAAAATAAAACGATGCAAGAACATTTTTTTATTTGACTTTTGCTGGTTCTGAGACAGGCAGTGGGCCGATGCTCCTCCACCATTGCGGAGGAGCCGCCACTGATGCAGAGAATGCGGATTGACAAAATGGACAACTAGTACAAACATAAGTGATACAGTTATTTTGTTTAAGAAGCATATACTGATATCTTTCCATGTAAATCTTAAACCAGATCTTCACTTAGCAATGTAATCCTTTTAATGAAAATATTTAAAATGCAGTCATTGGAACAGTAGAGTTAAGTGCACCAGGCCAGTTCATCTACAGAGACCATCTCATGAAATAAATTACATTTAAAGAATACTTTCTGTGAATAACCAGGCAGCCAAAAAAGGTTATGTTTTTATAAATTATGATGGGAATGCTAGTGAAGAAGTGAAATAGGAGGAACCCATATTTCCCCTTAGTTTTTATAAGTGACTCCTTCAAGTAAATTAGTCACTCGACTTCCTTCCGCAAGCACTGAAAGGCTCCGACTGAAACTGATTATTCATCTCTAGTTAATTCACTGCATGGCACACAAAAGTCTATATACTTGAAATAATATTCATTTTTTGACTGTCTCAAAATCTAAGCCACCTTAAAACTCCGATGCAACAGTCCATGCTTTTTAGTGACAAGCGATTTTTCATATTTTATTTGCTTCTATACTTTTTTTTTAAGAATGAACCACGTGCAGAAAACGATTATAAGTGTAAGCCACTATACACAACCGTTTTTAATATTTATGATTTTTTTAAAACATTTTTTGGGGAAATTGTAACATTTGAAAGAGTTAAAGTTACTCTGAAATGTATGTTTTAGTGTCTTTGTCATAGTGGTGTTATATGTCACTATTGTGACGCGAAGTGGCAAATAATGAAACTTCTTATTCTGTTCAATGTTCGCTGTATATGAGAATAAACACTGTCAAAATTCCATAAGGCTTTCCTGCACAGAATTTTATAAGTCACAAAATGCCATCAACAAAGTGTGTGCTGGGGATGCCACATCTCTTTGGGAATCTTTGATTTCACACACCTAGCATGTGGGGAAGCTTATCTGTATCGAAGAAGGGACACTAATATGTGATAAGAATTCCATACCCAGGTATGGCAAAGATTTACAGCTCATAGTTCCATATAAACAATTTATGAACCGGATTGTTTTGCCCATGGACGTCAATTCACTAAAATGTCAGTAGCAGTGGCTGTGACATCACACTATTTGACCTTTACTTTCACTCTCATACATGCACACATATTTACATATACACACACTGGGCCTGATTCACAAAGGGCCTCCACACTCATGGCGGAGTCCCCACCGTCGTGGCGGGAGCCCCAAGTCGTGGCGTGAGCCCCGCAGTCGTGGCGCGAGCCCCGCAGTCGTGGCGTGAGCTCTGCACTTGTGGCAGGACTTCCGCCTTTCAGTTTCTCCCAAAGAGGTCCAGACACGAGCGCGGGCCCCCCGCCACAACTGCAGGGCCTTCGCCAGGACTGAAAGTAATTCAGAAAGAGTTTTTAAAAAGAGTACAGAAGCCCTATGTGAATCAGGCACTCAAACTCTCACAGAAACACACTCTCATCCACAAGCACACGCACAGCATACAATTAACAGCATTTATTACTTACCTCAGCTACCAGGGAGGGTCATATTCCAGCTAATTATTTTCCATTTTTATTACACTAATAAAGAACAATAGAAAATTATTCACCATTAGTGTAATAAAAAAGTGACAAAAAACAAAGAAAATGGAGTTCCAACCAACTCCCATAAGGAGGAGTTGCCCCTGTACTCCTGGCACTGATATAGCCAACTCTGAGGCCTGGTGCCACAAAGGGAGGGCCAGGGGTCACAAGGGGTAAGCCAGGGGTTGTAACTGCGACCCTTGGGAACCCCTAAATTACATCAATATTTTTGCCTGAAGAACATCAGCGGTGTATTTAGAATTGATATGTAATTTCATTTCTGTTTACAAAGTGCATCGTTGCTGGTGTGCATTCGGTAAAATACCAGCATTTCAAATGAAACACTTCCAATATGGCCGCTCTCTTTAAAATTCATAGCCCTTGGTTGTCTGAGATGTGGGAGTCAATTCCTAATTGGTAAAGCTTGTCGTTCAGTTTTTCTTTTTGTTCTAAAGTACGTCACCAAGAAAATGGCTTTATTTAGTCATTGAATAGCAGTTGATACTGTTTGGCGGATAATCTCAACTTTTCTTTTGCCATTACCCTCTATTCATCAGCTAGGTCAATGGCAAATTGACAAGTGTGTGAACAGAAAGTTCTCTTTACATACAACCCTCTACACTTCCCATAATAAAAAAATTACTGAGGAATATCCAAGCGAGTCCACAGACAAACACACATGGTCAGCGACTAGCTGCCGCCTCCCCCCCAAACCGGCACCCAACACCCAGAAACGTGGACACGAGACTTCTTTACTTTTTGAAAGGCGGGCGCTAGTCGCCCGGCCGTATTTATTAACATATGAAATTAAAAAAGGTTTTAATTGCATGATCAACAATTTATACAAAAATCAGCAGGACATTAGATACAAGTTTTCCAACAAGTTTGAGAGCCTGACCTTAACAAAAACTCTAATACATGTTGTTTCCTAACCGAGTCTAACATCCTCATCTTGATTTTTGTACATTTCTGGCCATATGGCAAGGTCACTACCGGTGTCAGGTCCTACAAGCTGCGCCTCCCCTAGAGACGTGCGCATGCGCAGTGTTACCCCGGGAATTGCCCGGTCTACGCCCTGAACTCCATTTACCCACTAAAGGAGGGCCCTTACTCTGCGCCATCCGGTGACGTCATGAGTCTACGCGCGCGGGGTGGCTACCAGCCTAAGGAAAGCGTGAACTACTCCTACCCGCGCTCCTTTGCAGCATGAATTACCTTGCCCCTGGAGTTCTAGGAGTGTCCCGCAGGCCCCTCCCCCTGGGCGGGAACCTCCATAGGATGATGCCCGCCCCCTCAGACCTCAAATATGTGCTCACCGATAATGAGCTTACTGCATGCCCCATACCTAATAAATACGACGACCTATGGGAAAAAATTCTAAAGGACAGCTACACTGGCTAATAAATAACAGTATCACAGTACAGCTACAAAGGGAAAAAAGGCCTAAAGACACTTGGCATCAAAGAAAAATTACTTCACACACAATTTGCTAAAAAGGGAAAAAATTCCTAAACAAAAACATCATCAAAATATACCGACAGATCCATTTCTACTACCCTGTAAGACATGTGAACAGTACCTTCAAAAACTTACCATTATACCAGACATAATGAATGCCACAAGACTTTTGTTCCAAGGGATGGTGGGTGGGAAAACAAAGAAGCCCCGAGCGCGGGGCACACCGTACTGCGAGGGAGCATCCAGGGACAAGGGGGTCTCCTGGGTGCTCCCCACCTCTTTATTCCCAAGGGGCCAGGCGGGGGGGGCACGACCCCCCGGCCCGCCCCTCATGTAGCCCGCCCCCCCTGACCCGGACCTTTTACCTTGTATCCGGGTCAGGGAGGCCTCCAGCCAATCGGTGGTGGGCCGCGCCCCCCAGGGCCCGCCCCCACCACCGAGAGACATCAACAGGGGAAAGGGGGGGAAACGGTCGCCGCGCCGCCATGCGTGCGGGGGGGCCGAGGGCCCCCCCTTTTCAGTTTTCTTGTTTACTTTCAGATTAAGCACACTTCTATTTTGACCTATCTGCACTACTCATGAGGCACTATGCAAGTGCCTGAGAACAGAAATGTTCTGCTGTCAGAATGTAAACATTTTTTCCCATTGTCTCCAGTGGGAGTGGGAGTGGGTTCTGTTGAGGAAAGAACAGGCTAGGTAGTGTTGCAACGCAAACGTGGTAAAACATTTCTTTACGCTTACTTTCCCTACTACTTTAACCGTACTGGACCCTTTATGATTAGACAAACCGCAGCATTTCCATTTACCACAGAGGCAATAATCCTCTTCTGAATCTTTCTCCTCTGTTATGAGGGGTGGAAATTAGGGTGGCCAAAACACCAAGTTAGCTGTCCAATGAGAACCATAACTTGACAGCTAACTTACAAATTTTAAATCAGGTCTAAGTACACCACTCTCAAAACCATACTGTAGAAATAAAGAATTGCAATTGGAAGATCCAACCTCCTAAAAAAGTTAAGTCGGACAAGTAGTATGCAAACCAAAAGTTGTGCTATGGCCATACAGAATAAAAGAAGCAGAACTTGATATTCTGTAAAACCTCGCTGATTCTCCTTACGCATTTAAATCATTAGAAAATTGCACAGTTTCAATGGAAGAACCAACAAGACGCAGTAAGACACAGTGATAGACTTGGACAGATATTAAATAAATGAGGTTATGTTATTAGAAATTAAAATTCATGGCAATAAGCACTCTATTAAGTAACCCTATTAAAATTATGTAACAATCGCAAAGCAGTCCAAAAATAAAAAGCCAAAGAGGATAGGTTATAAAATCATCAAAAATCGATCAGCATAGCGTTCTGGTCTTAAGTAAGAAAAATCTGAATTGCGCTGCCCCTCCTTTGGGGGTTCTTCTTTTATAAATTCTCTGTAAGAGTCCTAGTGATGTAGCATCACACCACTGTTGGAAGATTGTCATGTGCTCATATTCACAGACTATCACCCAGGACATTAACAACTACAAGATGATCTCCCATGCCAGTCTTAAAGTCCACGTAGGTATCAGTTTGTAGTAACAGTTGAAATCCAGTTCCCACAGTAACAATTCAGTGGGAACGTTCAGAAAACATTTCAGGAACATGTATTGAACCAATAAGGCAACATTTTACTATTTGCAAAAGAACGACTGTAGTACGACAGAGAATAATTCAACATTAGAGAAAGAGCATATTTAAAAAAAGGCCTCACTTTGGAATAAGAATTTTAAATGAAATAAACTCTAAACCTATTTCAAATATACTGCAATAAAATCATTTCATATTGGAAATAAAGTAGAACTATCATCAAGTATTATCACATGAAATTGACTAAGGTTATAAATAGACTACTACCACAATTTTTCTCAACTTTCACATGTGGATGTATGACATTACAACACATGCTTTTACCACGCATGCCTTTACAACGCGGTTTTTACAACGCATGCCTTTACAACGCATAGTGCTTTGGGGCGCTGGATAGTGAATTGTTTAATTTACTATTCCAACTCCAGTCCCCGTGGATAGTAGGGAAGGTGTTGGATAGTAAATTAAACCTATTCCCTATCCAAGAGCGCCCCCCAGCGCAATGCGTTGTAATGGTTTGCGTTGTAAAAGTTGCATCGTAAAGGCACTGCGTGGTAAAAGTTGCGTTGTAAATGATGTTTCCCTTCACATGTGCATATAGTTTTCTAAGTTATTATTACCAAAATAAAATACTTTAGTATTATCAGTTTAAAATTCAAGTTCCTAACTAGTATTTTTACAAATTTTGTACTGACTTTTCTGCATTCTAATGGAAAGCAACAGATACACTAGGCCACTTTATTAATAGCACATTATTCCATCAGCAAATGCCAATAAACAATATTTTCAAGAATTCTCATTAGTGCAACTCATTTATATGTATGTATTAGTAGTGTTTTGCACATATGTTTCTTCACCTTTCATTTCAAACCACGGTTTTACAGTGCATCTACTACATTTGTGTCACTTTTGTGTGTTACTGTGTCTAACGTGTGCAAGGTACACAATCAGTTCTTCGTGTCTTAAATCAGTAAAGGTGTTGTGTAGTATGATTTTTTAAATCTTGCGTCATCAGTAGCGATTTCAAAACAAGCTTTAGCAAAGCCAATAAATCTTGCATATGCGAAAAGACATATTAGCTTTGTCAATGTTTTTCAGCCATTGTGTACAGCAGCACAGCTGCCATGCTGCATGGCTGAAAGTTAAAAAAATTAAATTAAACATTATGACCCAGCCAGCACTGGCCTGGTCATAGAGAGTTTTTAAATTGCTGGTAAAAGGGAGGGTAAGGTAGGAGGGAACAATGAGGGCGGGTGGGGTTCAACGCAGACAACTGAGGGTGTGAGGAAAAGAGTGCAAAGGCAGAGCCAGCGGTGTCCTCGTAACGGTGCTTTTTCGGTTGCGCCTGCACAGCACTTGCGTTGTGCTTGTGAAATCTATTGTATTTAATATAAATCTTAAAAGGGGCTTATATCCCGCCTCCTTCCTTTTCATTGGTTCCTATGCTTATCACTTACTTTTCTTCCATTTCTGTTGGCTGTGGCCTACCCTTTCCTGCATTTACCAATGCTTGTTTGCTGCTGTGGCCAGTGGGGGGCAAGCAACACACAGACAATGGAGGGAGGGATGGTGGATAGAAGCAATCAATGATGTAGACAATATAGAGATCGAGGGCGGGCAGGTGGGGTGAAGTCAAACAAAGACACAGCCATCGAAAGAGAGAGGGCAGGCAGGTGACGGCAAACAACAACATAGACAAAGGAAGGAGGGACGGCAGGCTGGTAGGAACAAGAAACAACACAGGCAACAGAAGGAGGGAGGGTAGACAGCTGATGCAAACACCCTGGATGAAGGAGGAAGGGTGGGTGGGGGCAAGTAACCCAGATGAGGGAGGAAGGGGGTTTAGGGGCAAGCAATGACACAGCCAACAGAAAGAGGGAGGGCATGGTGGGACAAACAACTTGGATGAAGGAGGGAGAGAGGGCCGGTGGGGCAAGCAACAGACCAAGCAACATGGATGAGGGGGTGGGTGGGGGCTAAGAACATGGATTGGAGAGTGAGGGTGTGTGGGGAAGCAACATGGATGAGGGGAGGAGGGAAGGAGGGAAGGCTGGAAGAACAATGTGGGGGAGAAGTACACAAGGGATTCAACTGAGAAAACATGCTCTGTTGGTGTGCTTTAATTAAAAAAAAGTAATGCCTAAAATTCAGCAGTGAAAGGACAAAAGTAATGTGCTCAAGGTCCAAAGAAAGGACAAACAATCAAAGAGGAAGGAAGACTAAGGCAGCTGACCAATAAGAAGGAAGCAAACAAGAGTGACGATGAAGCCAATCAATGGTAAGCAATGGGTAGCCTCTAAGCCCACAGAAATTAACAGTCTAGAAGAGACAGCGGATGCGCTGTCAAGATAAAATATAAAGACTGAAATTAAGACATTTCCTCGATGGCAAACCTGTTTTCCTTTCTTGCACATTCATGTCATTTTATCAACCATAAGAGATATATTGCACCACGCTGAACTACAAACCTTAAAATAATTATTTTCTACAGCCACCAGAACCTGTATGACGCTCTGCACTCTGAACATCTGGGAACAAGTTTCTAATATTCAGAAAGAATTAGGTAGTTCGGATTTGAACACAGTTGTCATATTTCTAAAACTGTCTGCATAATAATTGATTTCATGATCTTTTTGCGGATGAAAAATCAATTTCTTAATTTGCCTGTAGAGTCACCACGGGTGAAATTTGTGTGAAGCAATATGAGTTTGTGTTCTGGGGTTCAGTCCAGAGGGTACACCTCATGCAACAGAAGGAGACATGGACTGTTGAAGGGACATTCAGGCTCCCAGTGCCTTTTATTGAGCCGCAGACTTTCTTGGTGTTTTCGAAGGATAAGAGCCTCTGAAACAGGAACCAAGAAATCAGATTAGCATCTATGGTGTCTCCTTATTCATGGGTCTAGGAGGAGTACAAGGGAAGCTTTTATTTCACAAACTCTCTGAAGTAACCCCAAGGAGATGCATGTTGATGGAGTGAGGAAGGAATGTATGGAGGAAAGCAGGCAAGGAAAGAATGAGGGGGGAGGAAGGAAGGGAGAGATAGAAGAAGGGAGGGGGAGAGGGAGGAATGAAGGAAGGAAGGAAGCAATAGTGTTTTTAGCACCTATATAATGATAGGTCAGAAAAAGGAGAGTGACTGACACACAACATATAAACTTACAGATAAAGTAAATTAGTAAAAACATCTTTTTGCAACACAATTATTATCATTAACAAGACAGCCCTACACTTTCAGTTTTTGGATATGAGAGGATCACAATAAGCACTCCTGCAGGAAAACCCCTTGTGGCAGAACCGACAACAGAAGGATTGGATCTGAGGGTCTGTTCTATTTAGAGCAGGAACACAGACACCATTCATTTCGGTATCTCTTCTATCAAGACCACAATGTAAATACTGATAGCCTGAACATAAAAAAGTCCAGAAGTGGTTGAAGGATCCCACAGCATTGGGACATTATTTACGTAAATCAGAAGACCACTGTTTGGAGACCTACCTTCAGAAATAATATACATTTAGGTAAATCCTCCATCCACCACTGCATCCACCACCCAGTGATTGTCAGGAAGCAAGACTGGAGACTCTTTGTGGCCATGTGCGTGGAGGCAGTACTCCAAATCTGCCTGCACTGGGTGTCCTTCAGAAAAGGAAGGGCCATCATGGAGTGGTGGCGTTGTCTGGACTGAAGCTGTGCAAATGGATGATGTGCTGTGCAGCAGCATGCTGTAAGTGAACTTTGATTCCCAACCAGCCATAAATTCTTGTGTGAAATCTTGGATTATCAGATATAATTTTCCTCACACTTTATGCATATTTTTCTAGGCAATGTTGCTGTAGCTAGGACCTCATGACATGAATTCTAGATTTCCCTCACAGAGATACATTGCTACTAAAAAGATCATTGATATGGAACATTAGATCACAGAGAGGTCAGTAGCGGCTCCTGGAGGGAGTGCTGTCAGGCGGTGACGCAGGGTGGGGGAGGGACTGGGTGGGGGCTAGTAAACTCTGCATTATGGCCGAACGGAGGTAAGTATACAAATAAATAAATAAAACAAATGTCATTGCGCGCACTGCATCGCATTTGGCATCTGGCCTTTCATGGTGAGTTTGCTGTCCAGGATGATGCCATGGTTGCAGGCGTGGTCTGTCAATGTGGCTGTAGGTCACAGATCTGAGGGCACCAAATGTCATTCCATGGGGAGGTGTTGTTTTCCAAACATCAACACTTCCTTGGTGAGCTTCAGGCAGTTAGTTTAATCCATTCAGTGACATTCCTCATGCAGTTGTGGAAGTTGGTCCTCATGGTGGAGGGGTCGTCTGAAAGCGAGAGGATGAGCTGGTTGTTGTTTGCATAGGATATGATGTTGAGGCCATGGGTTTTGATGATGTTGGCCAGGGGGGTCATGTATGTGTTGGAGAGGCTAGGGCTGAGGTTTGAGCCTTGAGGGACACCACAGATGATGCTCCTGGGTTCAGAGGTAAAGTGTGGAAGGTGGGTCCTCTAAGTTCATCCCTTTGAGGATGGACGCAATACATTTGAGATGTCTCCCTGGATCCCGATGTGGTGAAGTGTCTTGATGAGGGTGTGGTGGGATATGATATAAAACATTCCTAAGAGGTCGAGGAGGATAAGGGCTGCTGTTGCTCCCTGGTTGAGAAGGGTTCTGATGTCTTCGGTGTCAGCCATCAGGGCGGTCTCGGTGCTGTGGTTGGCTTTGAAATCAGATTGGGAGGTGTTCTGCAGGTTGTTTCTTTCCAGGTGTCCGGTGAGTGGGCGGTTGATGGCATTCTCAAGGACTTTGGTGGGGAAGGGGAGCAGAGAGATGGGGTGGTAGTTCTTGAGTTTGCTAGGGTTGGCAGCAGATTTTTTGAGAAGGGGTGTGACCTGTGGGTGTTTCCATCCGTCGGAAAAGGCGACCGTGGTTTTGGACGTGTGGACGCAGCTGATTTCCTTGCTCCTGAGGTTAAAGAAGTGGCTGGGGCAGGGGTCCGTGGGTGCTCTGGAGTTCATGATGACTGTGGTGCTCTGTGTGGTGAGCTGTTCCCATGCTGCGAGCTGATGGTTGTGGGTGGCATCTGTTGGTGTGAAGGGGTTGCACAGGTCGGTGGGTTGGGGTTTGATTATCGCCTTACAAAACTTGCAAGAAGCTTAAAGGTAGACATCACATGGTGATAGCTATTCATAACTTTTAATGTTGTTTTTGTTGACATTTGTAAAGTGCATGTCCGCTTCTGGTTTGGACTCCCAGCTCTGTTATCCTGCCCAATTTATCGCATGCCAGACAGTGCACATATATTTGGAATTTGCATGTGTTTATTGTGGTAGGAATTGTTGATTGTCTTATGTAAGTTACAGAGATGTGTTTCGATTGCGCTGTGGCAAAACGTAAGCCAGGGATAAGGCATGCATGTGACAAAGACTGGTGTACTTGATATATAAAAGATGTCACACTTTTAAGTGTGGTTCAAATTACATAGGCGAGGTTTGTGCTATCTGGGAAGATTTTGGTGCCATGTGTGTAGGTTGGAGTTGTGTGTCAGTAATATTGTGACCACCAGGACTGCTGGTGTCACAGAAAGATACATTGGAAAGTATAAAAAGCACACTTTGAATGATACTTTAATGATCTTAAGGTCAAATATTAGGACTTAAGACTGAGAATGCAGTGCAGATCAGCAGCTAAGTTTGGGCATATATATAGTCAAATCACAGTAGAGGTTTTTGTTTAAATTACCCAGAGGAGGATTTGTATGATACACAGAATTATTCAAAATCTGTCATCATTTGCAGGATGACTTTCCCTAGTAAGCCTATTCTAAGAAGAGAAGAGATGGGAAGGCAAACCGTATATGGAAGCATCATGTATATTACTCAGAATGCTGATTCATGGACAGACCTGCAGATTTAGGGCTGACCGCAATCCGCAGCCAAGTCCTACAGACATGAATTAGAGTCAAGCAAAGTTAAAGCCCTCACTTACTGTGCCCAGCAAATTTGGAAACTTCACAGTGACAAAGCCGAGCAAAGTTTTACATCTTCGATGGTTTTGCCCATGCAAGATTTCCCCAACCACAAGCTCACATAATTGAGCTATTTTACCAGCACAGGCTGGGAAACAGCTCCAAGTGCCTGCCAGGTGTGAAGGAGGACAATGAAGAAAATGAAGCAGAGGCTTGCACAGAGATCGCCTGGAATCCTTTCTGCAACCCACGGTGGTGGCGAGCGACTCGCCGTCACCATCAACAGTCATTTCTGAGGACCTTTGCCTACCGGTAGTCACTCCGCAGACTGCTGGCGGTATCCTAGGATGAGAACACTATTGTACTGAACTCGGTGGCAGACCACCCACACAAGTAACCCATTGTTTGTTAATATGGTTCTGTTTATATGTTGCGGGGGCGGGGGCGGGTCAGCAGTGCTACTGTCTGTACATGACCATTAGATGTCACCTGGGAGCCACTACGCTTATAGCCAGACACCTTGTGAATCTCCTCGCAGACAGTTAACAGATATGCAACAACACTTGAATCTGAACCTGAACACTACTAACCCCGCATGCTCAACTGGCGGAAATTCTCAGCGGCACACCGCACATGTAGGGTAAGGAGGGGCAGCCGCAGTACAATGTTACTCACCGACGCACCCCTCCAGGCCACACAATGACCTAGTTTATACCTCTGCATGATCACAGAAGTTTGGACAGACAAACACGCAACGTTTGCCCCGGACATTATGTTGTTCACAGTTCACACATTGTTATTGTTACAGCAGACCGGTGCACTCACGTTTGACCAAGTTCCACGCTCACCAAGGCATACCCCACCCCTGGCTTCCCAGATGATTATACACTCTAGCAATGACACAAGTTAACCTACTCACATGGAATATACGCGGCACGCACGCTCCCACACGGCGATACTCCATATTTGCTTATCTCCAGAGACACTCAGTCGGAATCGCCCTATTGCAGGAAACACACATGACACAGACGGAACTAGAAAGACTACGCAAGCGCTGGAGAGGGCAGGTGTATGGTACTGTGTATTCGGCCCATGCCAGGGGCACACTCATCTGGGTAAGAGCGGGCGTCCCGTTCATTAGCACGGACACGGTAATAGACCCTGAAGGCAGGTACACTCTAGTACATGGAACACTCAATGGTCAATCCATACTGCTGCCCTCGATCTATGCTCCGTATACCGATCAGGCATCATTCCTAGCACAGCTGTCACTGGTGCTGACCCCATATGCTGGGCTCCTCTGGTTGCTGGGGGGCGATTTCAATTCAGTGCTTGACATGCACTTTGATAGCTCCTTCCCCCCTCTCCGCTGTATCAAATGTGCAGACACTCACAGACTGGCTCTCACACTGGGCATTACTAGACATGTGGCGAGTCCTTCACCCCACTAAATGTATGTACTCCTATTAATCGGCGATGCATGACCTGCATGTACGACTGGATAGGGTAGTAGGGTCCCAGTCTCTGCTACCATTAGTCGAGAAATCGGAATATCTAGGGCGGACACACTCTGATCATAACCCCCTGTGGTTTCAACTCAGCTGGGATGCTGATCGGCCCTCTATACCCACATGGCGTCTCCAAACCATTGCGCTGGAAGACTCAGAATTCCGCTCCTCACTAGGGACAGCCATCCTTACATATTTTGATCTCAACAAAGGTACAGAGAGTGATGCGCTGGTAGAATGGGATGCTCTCAAAGCAACACTCAGGGGTCACTGTTTAGGAGCCACATGGAACATACGGAAACAGCTAGCGACATCAATCACCCGCCTTGAATCCTAAATTGCTACAATATGAATATGAACGCGAGGGGGAAGGAGGGGGCAGACACTCGAATCACTTAGAATCCTTCGGACACAACATGCAGAACTTCTGGAGTGCTTGCGGTGTCATAACTATGCCGCTCACACAGTCCGCACGCACGACTCAGCAGATAGGGCAGGCCGTCTGCTCACCTGGCTGCTAAAACAAGAGAGTAACCGCGCTCCAATCGCAGCTATGCGCACACGGGAGGGAGACCTAGTGTACACACAACGGGAGATTCAGAGTCATGGTAGGTCACTATACACAACTGTCTCAGTCAAGAGTCCGCTGTACGGGGCAGGACCTGGAGAGATTCCTCGTGCAGACCCAACTATCCGCAGCCTCGGAAACACATCAGGAGATACTTAATTGCCCCCTCACCCTGGAGGAGATAGGAGAAGCGATCGCATCCATGGCATCTGGGAAAACACCGGGCCCAGATGGCCTGCCCACTAAATTCTACAAGGCTTAACGGAAGTCTCTGTTGCCATACTTACACAGGTTTTACACAACAGTGTTGGAGAAAGGCACACTACCCCCTCAATGCGCGAGGCGTACCTAGTGTCTCTGCTCAAACCAGCCTGGGATCTTAAATCTTGGGATCTTATAGGCCGCTAGCGCTCCTCAACGTGGAATATAAGATACTTGTCAAAGTACTAGCGGAGCATTTCCAATCAGTAGTCCCCGAAATAGTCCACAGTGACCAAAATGGATTCGTGCCCAAACGGAGCATGTTGCTGAACCTGCAGAGGTTTTTCAGAGTGGCCGCAGACAGTGTATGAGACTGGCCAAGAGCGGGTTGCCTAATGTTGGACCTGGAAAAAGCATTTCATTGCTTGGAGTGGGGCTACTTGTCAGCACTGTTGCAACAATACGATCTGGGACTGGGATTTCTGCAAACTGTGGGCCTCTTATGCAAGAACGCCACAGTTAGGGTAAGTCTGGGTCCGTACATATCTGTTGTCATACCAATATGCAGGGGTACCAGACAGGGGTGTCCACTATCGCCACTCCTGTTCGCGTTGGCGATCGAGCCCCTAGCGGCAGCATTACGCGCAACACTAGGGAACGGAATACCCCTTGGAGATGCAGTACACCAGGTGTCGGTGTATGCAGATGACCTGCTGGTATACGTGAGAAACATAGAAGATATTCCAGACCAGTTGGCCCGCACCCTACAGGACTTTGCCGCCATTTCAGGACTCCGGGTAAATGCCAGCAAATCCTGTCTTTATGCGTTTGGGGAGGCAGGATCTGGGATACACCCTTAACGGTACGAGAGTACAGTGGAGAGAGGACACCTTCCAATACCTGGGAATCTTGATACATCATCAACCAAACGACAGACCTTTTTGATGGTAACCTGGGAAGTGCCTCCACGGCCATCAAGTCGCAAGTACGTTTCTGAAGCACATTACCGCTAACAGTCACTGGCAGGGTAGAACTGTCCAAAATGGTGATTCTACCCAGGCTCCTGTATTACTTTGCTAACCTGCCTTTATACGTTCCCGTGGCTTTCTTTGCCACACTTTCCAAACTGCTCAGGGACCTCATCTGGGGGAGCAGCCGACACAGGATGACACTAACAAAGCTATACCTCCCCACAGACCAGGGAGGGCTGGCTGCGCCTTGCTTCGAGCACTACTATTTAGCAGCACAGCTGCAATGGATAGCCCACTGGCTCGCGGATAAGGGTCGGGAAGACACGGCATCTACACTACCCCCACGATCCCTAGAGCAGATACTAACACCCAGCCATCAAGTCTGCAAAGCCGACAACGCTCCTTCTGGTGGTGGCGTACAAATGTTATCGTAGGAGCCTTTTTCTCACCAGAGCTTTGGTCTCTTATGCACCGGCGATACCATTGGAAGGCTCCCCTAATGGGACAAGGACGCTCACCTCTCTTACACTCACATGCTGGCAAGACGCTGACATACAGTCCCTGGGAGATCTATACCGCAATGGCACACTTATTCCATATGACTCCCTGGTCGAAGATGAGGGATTACCACCGGGGCAATTCCTAATACACTGCTCGCTGATTGCCACCCTGACCGCTAAATGGGGAGACATATCCACAGAACACAGCCAACACCTTACCATACAATACCCCGAAGTTATGGGGCGGGGCAGACACCTGATCCGTTGGTTCGCGGCGTCACTACGCACTCATGCGGCAATTACTTTGGAATGCCTCTGGCACAAATGGGAATTGGATCTAGGGAGGCAACTAGAGGGCAGGGAATGGGAACGGGTATTGAAGAGTTCAGTGTGCATACCCAGAAATATGAGGTTCCGACAAATACAATTATTCATTGTGCATAGGGCATACCTTACACCTGAGATGACCAATAGGTATTTCCACCGCATGGATGCAGTGTGCCCTAGATGTGCCGAACCCGGGGCTGGTCTAGTCCACATGCTGTGGAGTTGCCACAGACCACACACATATTGGCACACAATTAGCGAGTTACTACATGTAAGCACGGGGCGCGACATACCCTTTGACTGGACTGTCTACCTGCTGCACCATTTCCGGGGAACTCCGGCCACAAAAGTAACATCCCGGTTCCTTGACCTGGGGCTAGTGGTCGCCAAGCGACTTATCACCAAGAGGTGGAAGGTGCAAGACCCACCTCACACACAAGCATGGAGACACTCACTCTCCACATGGGCCAGGGCAGAGGGAACGGCCATCCAACGGGAAGAGACACTGGGACTGAGGAAGGAGCCCATAGCTACTCAGTGGGAGGGACTACTCCAAGCACTTCAGCACACTGAGGAAGTATGCTCAGGTGGACAACCCGAGGGGAGGGATGTAGGCCTAGTGTAGGTAATGTGGGCCATATCCGTGTGCAGCCGTAGCGTTCCATGTATATGAATATCCGAATTGACACCAAGGGTGAGCACAGCTGACGCCAAAGTCAGGGAATAACAGTCAGACTGACAAGATGTGGCGCACTGTTGGGGGAGCAGAGGGGTGGCGGGCGGATACATGCAATAGCACTGATCTATGTTGTGGTTGTTGGTTTTGACTGTTTTAATTACACAACATCTGTTCGGAGGGCCACACTGATCCATCTGAAAGACTTTACTCGCTGGACTAATGTAACCATGTTATCACTGAAACGCAACTTATATCATTCATGGGATGAGCTAAATGTTGGATTTATATGCACTCTGGTGCACCAGGCACCCTATGTATACTTGAAATGCTCATACTTCATGTACCAGTAGTATGTTTCCACTATTGATGAGTGATCCAATGTATCGATAGTTTTATGAGTATATTGCCTTTCATGTACATGTAACCTAAAAGTCAATAAAAACAGATTTATAAATTTTTTTTAAATGAAGCAGAGGCTTGCACTATGGCAGCAAAGAGAGTGACCATTTTGCACCAGGTCATTAAGTATACTTTCTCCAGTCCTGGACTTTTCACCTCCGAATCAATGATTTCAGGTGTGCTAATCAAATTAGTTCAATGGAACAAGACTGCAGTGCTCAGAATGCATTATGCTATCACACCAAAGTCCAGGACTGGAAACAGTGTCCATAATGACTTGGAGGAAGGTGGTCTCCCTAGCTGGAGCTCAGTGGCGTAACGCACGCCCTGCAGTGTGGGGGCCCCCCCAGCCAGGGACCCCCTCTGGCACTGAGAGCTCCAGACTGGATCCTGAGAATGGGGGCCCCCTTTATGTACCTTGCAGGTGGGCCCCCTCAAGTTTCGTTATGCCACTGCCGGGGCCCGGAGCTGGAGCTAATCAATTGCCACCAGGAAAATGGGGTTTTCACCCATGGAGCCCTTTGCAGGCAGGACTGGGATTGATGTATCAGGAGATGATGCAAGGGGTGGGGAATACGGCAGGAGCGAAGGCACTGACAGGAGACTGCCACCAAACATCATCAGTTGACCTGCTATTACGCTGTCAAAAAGGGCCCCTGAATCGGGTACTCTTTTTTTATTTTTTATTTCCGAAGATTTACATTTCATGACGCACACCAATTTTTAAAATAAAATGTAGGAAGTTATGAATGACTTGACTATGCAACATCTCTCAACCTAAGCAATAGATCTGACTAAAATCCATGGTGTGTCCATCCAGATGAAAGATATGGGTAGCTGAGAAATAATGCATTCGCTAGCCAATGCAGGCTTTTGTATGAGGAGTTCTGGCAAGCGTAATTATTCTGTTTTAGATGTTAGTAGACCAAAGGTAAGCAAACACAAAAAGGGATGGGCATGTTGGCTGCCCATGTCATAGATATAGATAGACAGACAGAACAAGCCCTCATTAGACCATAAGAATGCAAATAATTTAATAATTTGAATATAAATTGGTGGGGTGATGGTCCAAGGAGCACCAAATCACTGTTAGGCTCTACAGTTCCACATTTCTCTCAGTGCGGTTGGCCATCAAATGACTCATAATATATGTCATTAAACAATATTGCACAATAATAAACAATCTCTTTCCATGGGGTACATGTTGCCCTGCACTGCGACGACAACCTATTACTGCTACCATAGACACGCTAACCCCCCCTTGCAATCTCGTTAATATCGGGCGGCGACACACATACTAGGATATGAGGCACGCCAATAGCGGCTGCACCTATCAGCTCACAATGTTGCCACTGTCCACGACTACTCCCCTATCTTCACATGTATCACTGTTGCTCTATGCGGTCACTGTGTTGCTGTATAAACTGCAATTGATGTATGGTTTCTGTAATGTTGCATCCACCGCCTCTTGCTGACATATGTAACACGCATGACTACCTATGATGCCGAGATGCCAGTAGCATATATTCAATCTAAAAAGAGCGAAAAAACATGAAAAACCATAGACCTGTAATTTATCTGATATGTTAACTATTTGATCAGTGCACGCTTTTCTCTATCTCGCCGCCGGACCCCAGGGTTGTCGGCTGAACGGCTGTGTTCACCCACCATTGTTGAACAGAAACTGCACTCAACGCGGCCGGCCCCCTGAGGGTTGTAGGCTACTTGCTGTGTCACCTCAGAACTGTGCAATAAAGGTCTTATAAAAATAAATAAATAAATAAATAAATAAATAAACAATCTCTTTCCATCACTATTGCTTTCCGTCATATAGATAGATACTTTTATTACTTAATGATATTTATACCATGAAGTAATAGGACAATATGTCTTTATAGGAAATGTTGAAGAAAATATAATTAAACAGACTTAGGTGTCGATTCCGATCCGGTAAAATGCGCTCCGAATGGTCGTACGGAGAGTTTTTTCCCCGTACGAATCGTATCCGTAGACGTCCCGTACGTACGATGAAGTACGATCCGTACTAGGTGCCGAACTCCGTACGAGTCGTACAGGACTCCGTACGACTCAAATCTCCGTACGAATCTCACTCGGAACCCGCTGTACGCGACATCGCGGCACGTTTTTACGACCCAGCAAGTACGATTCGTGTCGGGTACGCGCCTTACGACCCTTTTCCTACGGGAGCCGAAAACAGTCGTAAACGCAGAGTTCGCGCCGAAACAGGTACGGAACGCCCCCCCCCCGGGTACGACACGTACCCCCCATGATCGCAGGGGTACGCGGCGTACCCCTGTGGTCATGCGGGGTACGTGCCCGTACACCCAGCGTACATGGGGTACGCACCGTACCCCATGTACAGTGGGTGTACGGCACGTACCCCATGTACGCTGGGTGTACGGCACGTACCCCGCATGACCACAGGGGTACGCCGCGTACCCCTGCGATCATGGGGGGTATGCGCCGTACGGTGTGTAGGTGATCGTGCGCTTTTCCGTACGAATCGACGTGTACCGTACGAATCGCATACGGGTCGGCCGGGATTGGAATCGTCCGGTCGTACGCCGTCTGTACGAGTCGTACGGAAACGGCTCCGGATACGATTCGTACGGACGGGGATTTTACCGGATCGGAATCGACCCCATAATGTACATTGGGGACCTGAACATAAGAGATACTCATGTCAAAAGGAAATGATTTGGCCATTCATGTAGTTTGATGCTTTGAAAAATAAAGATTTTAAACTCCTACTACAGTTCCATGGTTTATATGATTAGAGCAGGGCCCTAATAGTCAGAATGCATTGTGTTTAAACTCCATATTCATCCATCAGACCTTTTCTAAATAGAATGATTTCAATGATAGTGCCTTTTTTGTTTCGTACATAATTCTTGTTAGATTTGCATAACCTGTTGTCGACTCAAATCATTACTGCATATTAAACATCATATGCAAATGTTGGGATAACACTGGAAGGGGCAACATCCACAGAAAACAGGAATCGAAAACAGCATTTTGAATTTTTAAGTAATTTACAGCTATACATATTAGTGAACACTTTACAATAACGCAGTTGTGTGGAGTCATTCCGATTAAACGGACTTCAGGACCTAGGGCAAGAGAAGGCCCTTGCCAAAAGCTGAAATCTGTCAAGAGTTCAAAATTTCATGGCGGTTCTTGAAGAGATCTATTCTCCAATAAATGAGGGAGATGTATTACACTATCTTGATACAAAGTACCTTAAACAAGATGCAGTATACATCTGTAGTACGATGTGTGGGAGCGATTTATCATATATTCACTTATCTTTTTATTTTTATAGGGTTAATGGTAATGTCTACCAAGTTTAGTGTCTATGCTTATGTGCCAGCGCCTTAACTGAAATGTATAGAATGAGAAAAAAGTAGGTTGACAGGAAATTCTAGTATTAATAGGATTGTGAGGCTGGTGAGATAAAATAGTGTTTTGAGTTTTGAATGGTATTTTGCTCGCACCAATCATGTGGAACATATTATATTTTATACTTATTTTAAAGGCCTCAGTGTTAGCGTCCCTCAGTCACTGGATGCTTTTGCTCTGGAACCTTCGACCATTGGCCTGAGACATTGGCACATTTTGGATCAACCCACAGGAGTATTTCAGTCTTACTATTTTTCTCTTTGTCTTTTGGGTGTGTTCCGCCTCCAATGCAAAACATTAGGGACTACTTTAAATCCAAATTAAGTTAGTGAGGAGCAGGTGACAAAAGATTCTGAAATATGAATACTACAAGCAAACTCACAGTCTTTGTTAATGCTTGTTTATTTTCATTGTGCACTAGTATGTGTCTTTTGATACCTTAATTCCATTTAATGGGGCGGATGGGGCGGATGACGCGGCCGCGCAGCGGGTGTGCTGTTGGCGCGCTGAAAGCACGCCTAAGGCAAGCCCATTTGCGCCCATCCACGCCCGACCGGGCCCTGGTGCCAGAACCCCTGCCGGTCTTACCAGAGAAATGTTCTCTTATTCTTCGGATCAGCTCCATCACCTTAGAGAGACCACGACGTGTAAGTGTTGTCACATAATTTCGCTTGACAACAATAGGAATCATTGTCCTCATTGTCTTTTTAAATTAGGTCCCCCTGCTAAAGCCCCCCCACAGACTGGTTTTAAAATTCTTTTATGTAACCGTCCCTCGATGCCTAAGCATGCAACTGAAATCCAGTCACTGCTGGAAGAAAATAACCTGACGTTCTGTTTTTAACAGAAGCATGGTTGACTAGCATGTCTGATCCTGTATCTTTTCAAGTTCTCCCCCCTTAATATTTGATCAAGAGACTTTACAGAGAACCTATTAGAGGAGGTGGTATAGCAATTATATATAAAGCTAAATTTAATTGCTGCATATCAGTAAGCCCTATACCTGACTGCGAGAGCCTCTCTTTTTCAATTGGCTTATCTAATGTTTGTACCTTCTTGGGGGTTCTAATATATCGTCGCCCAGGGGCCCTTGGTCAATTTGGTAAGGAACTACGTGAGATAACAGCCAATTTAGCCAGCTCCCTACCTAACCTCTCTCTATCAGGGGATTTTAATATTCATTTTGATGACACCTTATCGCCTGTCACAGATGAATTGATCGATAATCTGGGGTCCCTTCTACTCAATCAAAAAGTGAGAGGACCTACTCACCTCAAAGGCCATTTGCTTGATCCTATTTTTTCTAATATTAAAGACCATTTCGTCTGGAATTCCATCCCTGTACCCTGGTCAGACCATCATCTGATCCCATTTTCGTGGGTCCCTCAGGTCGCCAGTATGTCGGCTGTGATAGCTAAAAAACTGGTCCACAAATGGTAAAAATTATCCAGCAAGTCCTGGGTGCCTATTCTTAACAACACAAGACCTATGTTTGATCCTAACCCCATTACGGCGAACAATACGTTTGATAAATGGCTTGAATCCTCATTAGACATTGTGCTGCCCATAAAATGTGCTAATAATAAGATAGGAGCCAATAGAATAGCGTGGTATACACCAAAGCTTCGAGAGATCAAGCAAAATTGTAAACGCTTGAAGAGAAGATGGAGGAAAGATTTCTCCACAATTAACAAAATTGAATACAGAGAGGTTATAAAAGCATATTAGGGAGAAATAAGATGCGCTCAGGCCCTTTATTATGAACAAAGAATCACATCACTGATCAGCCTCCAACTCCCCATGTGAAATTTTTCGAATTGCAAAGTCCCTCCTTATCCCCCCCTCCTTCTTTTGTACCTGATGATGCATTATTGCTTTGTAATAAACTGGCAACATTCTTTTAAAAAAACAAACAAAAAACAACATTTATTCTTTGTCCCCCCAGACCACAGCACAACAAAATGCTCTATATTTGGTCAACCAGTTTCGAACTCAAGATTGTTCCTTGGCAGAAATTCCTCCTTTGAATTTGAATATTTTGCTAAATCTTTTCAATCAATTGAAATCTGGTTCCCCTCGAGATGCGGCCCCTCCTAACATTCTAAACCAGGTCACCGACACGGTACTCCCTATCATCCTGGACCTGATTAATTCTGCACTTTCAATTGGGCTTGTCCACCTTTTGTGGAAACGAGCTATGGTTAAAGCTCTTTTTTAACAAAACAAATGTGCATCCAGAAGTATTGGCGAACTACCGTCCTATCTCTCTTTTCTCAGGAATTACCAAAATTGCTGAAAAATATGTTAATTCTGTTCTATCGCATTTTTGGAGAATAATGATTGTCTCCATCCTTCACAAATGGGTTTTAGACCTCAACAAGGTACGGAGACTGCTCTTCTGGTAGTAGTAGAAGAAGCTAGAAAAATCCTGGTTGTCGGAGGCTGTGCTGCGATTGTTCTTTTAGATCTAAGTGCAGCCTTCGACACTGTCAACCATCAACTGCTCATCCAGAGACTTAGGGAGGTAGGAGTGACAGGGTCAGCTCTTAAGTGGCTGCAGTATTTTTTAGAGGATAGATCATTCCAAGTATTTGAAGATGAATTTATCTCTGAATGCATGCCACTTAGATGTGGGGTTCCTCAGGGTTTGTCCCTGAGCCCCACTCTTATTAACGTTTACATGAGCCCTCTGGCTGAGGTAGTGAAACCGTTTGGTATCCAGATTGTCATTTATGCTGATGACACTCAGCTGATTGTCTCTTCAAACCAGTTTGATAAAGCTGGGTCTGACCTAGCTGCCTGTCTCAAAAGGGTGTCAGTCTGGATGGAAGGCTCTTACTTGAAACTCAATGGGGCAAAAACAGAGCTGATGCTCCTAGGTATATCCCCCACTCTGAATGTAGGCTCATTCTGGCCTGGCAGTTTTGGTCCATGCCCCCTCCCAAAGAACAGATCAAGAGCCTTGGCGTATGGCTGGACCACAATCTAAACTTCAAGGAGCAAGCACGGAAGGTGGCAGGTAGCTGCTGCGGGATTCTTAGGATGATACAAAAAATCCTCCCCCTGCTGCCTTTTCATGCCAGGAGACTGTTGGTCCAAGCCTTGATTCTCTCCTGGCTTGATTACGCTAACACCCTGTATTTGGGATCCCCTTGTTCGACCATTAAAAATTGCAGACTGTACAAAATTGCGCAGCACGCGTGCTCATGAATGTCTCTAATCGTGAATCTGTAAAGCCTTCTATTGCCACTCTTCACTGGCTCCCAATTGCGGTAAGAGTCCAGTGTAAAGCTTTGTGTATTGTACATAAGGCATTGTCAGCAAAGTGGCCGCCCATTATTCGGTCTATCATCTCGCTCTATTGTCCCAATAGGTCCCTGCACCCAGGTAATAAATACTTGGCTCCAGTTCCCAGGATAAAAAGGTCCCGGTGTGAAGGCCGTCTGTTCTCCTATAATGCCGCAAAATTATGGAACCAGCTTCCCACTCACATTCATCTGGAGGACAATTATTTGACCTTTCGAAAACGTATAAAATCTTTCTGGATTCCTTGAAGGCCATCTCGGAGTTCTATGATTGGACCGCTTCAAGCGAAGGGATGCCTTCAAGTAGCCATGCGCTCTAGAAATGCCCATTCGTTCATTCATTCATTCATTTCCTTCAGCTGGAAGTTCAAACCATGAATTTGTACTCCTTTGTGAAAAAAAACATTTTCCAGAGACACTACTGATGCTCCAGACTAGTTCCTAGCAAATAACATCTTTTTGATGCCCTCTACTACTCCATGTGTGTCTTGTACTCTTTGTTCTCTATCAACATTTCAACATCTCTCGGGTCTCCATTCCTACTGTCATCCACTGGCCCAATATTTGGGTGTGGAAGTCTTGCTCGAGAGGTTTTTGATATGCATAGCCATTTTTTCCCTTCTGGTAAATACCTGACTCTAGGGACCGTATGTTATTATTAAATTGTACACAACTCGGCTCACGCATTGATTCACAAGGTACATGGAACATACACTCTAAAGGTGTGCGATGGGCAGCCACAGATATTCTAACGTAGCCGTTCTTAACCTTTTGACTTCTGTGGACCCCCCCACAGAATCACTACTGAAAGCCGGGAACCTTTTCCTAAACAATTCCTGCGATTTGTATCTCAAATAGTACACAAAAATAAAGAAACAAGTTACAAAGTATTGTATTTAATTCAGAGATAAAACAAATATGTAAAAATTAAGATTTTACTGGGAAAGTTGTTTTTCAAAATGTTTTTTTTATTTCTAAAAGATGAAGTGATTTTCTAGACCTAGCAAATAATTTTGTATTTTTTGCTTCTTATGCATGTTTGCTTTTTGTTTGTGCATATTAGTGCTTCAATTGTGGCAAACAATCATCCCTACTAGATTCCATTTGCTGCACTTGCTATGCTTTCATCAATCAAGATAAGGATTAAAACTTTATTTTTTGCCTCTAATCTCAAATGCCTTCACATTTAAAGAGAGATTTACAATTCTCAGTTTTCAGTTTCTCTTTTTATCTATATCCTTCATTTGTATGCTAATATGGTGTAATTTTATGAGCAGCCACGGACCCCCTGAGTCGGCGTCACACATACGCAGGGCTCCACAGATCACAGGTTAAGAACTACTGTTGTAATCCATTCCACAACTCTACGTAAACTGTGACTCTCCCTATTTCCTTGACGCCATGAACTCACCATATGCACAACAGCCCATTCCCAGTAAAGAATAACACTTTGCCTGGACGCCACCAGTTACTCACAAGGAAAGGAATGTTCTTCAGAAGGCAGGGCACTCAGGCAGTCTCAGAGCACTAAAAGTGAGCTAATACAGCTTTGTATATCACTAGGACCTTCTGGATTGCCAGGCTATACCTGTAAAAAATCGCACTCACTGAGAAAAACTTTGAGGAACACGCACACTTTTCCTGGCGCCTATGTCCCTCTGTCAGTCATGGACAATTTTGTACCTCACTTTTGAAATTTCCATTCCTCATTCAGGGACTGAACTAACTCTCCCATCCCTAGCAGCGCCTCAATAGTCCTTTACTACGTTCCCTGGAAAGCCATGCACAATTAGAGGTAGTGCACTTGAAAGGGCATGAGAGCTGCTGTGTGGTTTTAACACTTCTCCACCCCTAAAATAGTCAGGCATAGCTGGGAACCCGTCTCCAGTTTTTTGTTGAGGGCAAAGTCAAGGTCAGGTTCATGGCCCAGCTCTGTGGAAAATAGAGCAGGGACCGATCTATGCCCTCCATTGGAAGCCACATCAGTGGTAACTCACAGCACGTCACCCATTTAGTCTTTGAGATCCTCGTGCTTGGGCTTCCCTCAATTTCCTCTTGGCCTTCAGCACATTTGAGCCTGTGGCAACAGCGCAAGGACCAGCCTAGCCACAGGGAATGCATCCACAAGTGGCTCATCAAGTCTTGTGCTCGACTGTCGAATCCTTGAGTCCCAGTAATTTCTGTCTTATCTCTTGGAGAGACCAGTACATACTTGGACTCTGCCATAGATCTTCTTTACCCTGGCACTGTGCAAGGGCACAGGGTTGGAGCTCAGCAGAATAGTCCTGCTTCCATCTTGTCTTCCAGTCATCCTCTCATCTTACTTTGAACTCTCCTGAACACTCATTCAAGCCACACTTTATATACTACTCTTCAGGAATTCACATTAGCTTTAACTGCAGGTACAGGTGAACAAGTCTCTTCTTAGACACACATGTTTGCTCATTCATCCTTGATGGAGTATTTCTCCCAGTTTTCCATACCCATTAAGTATGGCAGAAACATAAGGCAGGAAGGAAATCTTCAACAATCAATAAACACTGTCCTTTGGGCGCTAAGAATGTGTCAGTATGTCTTGTAACAGGCCTGTCACATATTCATGATCTCTGTTACACTCCCCTCTTCACTATCTTCTCTATGGGGGTATTTACTGCAGTGCGTCCAATCTTTTATAATGTAATAAAAAACAGAGCAAAACCCATATTGGCCAACAACTCCTGACAGTTACGTAGAACAACACCTGTCTGAAAACGTAATCAATACAGTGAATTCACCCAATAGGATTGATAGCAGACAGATTTCTGCAGAAAAAATGTGTAGTGAACCGAATGACACTCACGGGAACACCACCCTCGGGGCAGCTGGTCTATATAATCACCAGGTTGAGCCCCCTTTCTCATCACTGGTCATCATTCAGTTCAGGGGGAAAAAGGAGGGAAAAAATAAATGTGCTTAAAATCATCACGCACACCTCTCCGCAGGTGTGAACTATTGAATTAAAAAGACTAGTAGCTACCATCGCATACCATTACCTACTTTTCGATAGGTAATGGTAAGCGATGGTAGCTACCAGCCTTTTTAATTCAATAGTTCACACCTAGTATCAGAAAATAAAGAAAGTGCGGAGAGGTGTGCCTGTTGATTTTAAGCACATTTATATGTCACTAGCAGATTGCCTCTGCTACCACTTTCCTTTTTCACTATTTGGTTTGTTTGGACACTTTTTTCCTCCTTTTTTTGCTCTGGTTTTTATTTCATTATAAAAGCTTGGACGCACTGCAGTAAATACCCCATAGAGAAGATAGTGAAGAGGGGAGTGTAACAGAGATCATGAATATGTGACAGGCCTGTTACAAGACAAACTGACACATTCTTAGCGCCTAAAGGACAGTGTTTATTGATTGTTGATGGTTTTTGAGTGGAGGGCAACACTGTCCTTTTCTTTCCCTCTGAGCTCCTTTTTGTTATAGGAAGGAAATCTTGACAAAATGCCCAAATATGAGTCTACATACACTCTTTGTGATGTTAGTGGGAAAGATCACAGCACGTCTATAATTGAATGGTCTGGCTATTTGTAGTCTGGATTTGACTTTCTGGGTTTATGGCCTCAGGAGTGGAAAGAATACAGCAGAAATGGCTCCAGTACACCAGAACTGATGCAAAACAACAAAAATCAGTATACTAGAACAGGAAAGAACACACCTACGTCAGGATGGGATACAATCTTAGGTGGATCCTCTCCAACGGCTCAGAGCCAGCAGCTGAAAAATAAAACAATATTTTACTGTTGTTTATTTTTCAGCTGCTTGCTCAGAGCCAGCGTGTGCAGGGAGGGGTGGGGCCGGGCCATGGGAGGAGAGAGGAGTATTAGTAGATGCGCATTTTTAAGTGCACATGTCAGTGCAGCCAGCCAGCTTAGGCCGGCCAAACTGGCATGTGCCTAAGTGAGCGTTAATCCAGCCTGCTCAGGCCAATCATCAACCTGCTCTCATACCTGAGAGCAACATGAGGATTGGATGAGGAGTCGGTGATTCCAGGAACTGGAAGCGAAGGACCGTGAGGCGGTCGGAAGCACCAGGTAAGTGTTTTTTAAATTTTTATTATTAACCCCCACATCCCCCGCCGTGCGCTCCCCGTGCACATCCCGCTGGCCCTTTCTCCTCTCCACCCGCCTCACCATCTTCAATGCCTTCACTTCTGTCCCCGAAATGCATGCAGTTCTCTCACCTGCGCTGAGTAGTGGCTGTAAGTGGACAACGCACTCTTATGTCTTCTTCGTTCCATCCTTATTTGGAGCAGTCACAAGTAAATTGGACCAGGAGCTCCTAAAGGAGGAAGTAGGAAAGATAAAACATGCCAGAAATTACAATTGGGTAAAAGAGGGATGAGGTGAAGAGCATCAGTTTCAGTTGAGTGTAGGTACAGAAGAGATACAAAAGAGATAATGGTATCATTTGTAATATAGTAATAGATGTAAGGTAAATAACATGTTTTCTAAGTTTTTGTTCAGAGAAAACCGCCTGCCCCCCTCCCACCCCTATTGAATGGTGTCCCAAGGGCTGAAATCGGTCCAGGGCAGGGCCAGACTGGCCGTAGCAGGACCCAGGGATTTTCCTGGTGTGCCAGAAAGGTGGGTGTGGGCTGTTTTCAAGCAGTGGGGGCCTATTTTGATACTGGGAGCTGGTTTTGAAGCAGAGCTGCAATATCGGCTCCCTGTAACAAGAGCTTCAGCAGCGCTGCTTCTCACTAGCAACCCACCGCCTCCCCCTGGGGGCAGAATTGTCAGGGCTGGTTGGTGTTTCCAGTCAAGCCCTGGTCCAGGGAGGGGGGTGGCACAACCCTCCTCCCCCGTTACATTTTGGCAGGGTTGTTTTGGCCCAAATGTTCATTTTACAGAGATTAAACCTCTACGGGAGGCACTAACAAATATAAACAAAGCAGGTTCCTCCGTTCAAGTTCCACTTCTGTAAAGGACAAATGATCCTAATGCCTGGAATTGGCAAAAGCAAAGCAAGTGTGTTTTTTATGCAATTCCATATTGAAAAACGATCTGAAATCCTTCATGGAGGTGACTGCATCATTGATATATTGGAGCACAATCTGTATGTGACTATGACGAGTGAGTTCTTTGTTGACCTCTCTTGGTGAGAGCAGAGTCCATGGTTCTCCTTTTAAATAACTACGGGTAGGCAAATGTGTAAACCACTTGGTAGCTTCGCACATTTGACCTCTCCCACCTTAGTAGTATTCAAAGGTCTTTCCGCCTTTTGCCAGGACGATGGACAACTTCACAAGCTCCCCCAGCGTATTTCCTACCGATTTTGGTGAGGAGTTCTTGATGTAGAGAAAAATTAGGACATCTCCACCAAACAAAGAAGCACTTACTTATCCTCATGTAAAGCGCTCTGATACCTCCGGGACTAGCCAGCGCTATATAAAACTTTGCAAATAAATAAAATATAGTTAAGAGGAAAGGCCCTTGTTTGGTGGAGATTTCGCTTTTTGTAGTCTTGTTGACTTCTCTACAAGGTTTATGTTATCACGTATTTCTGGATAAAGATGCACCAGGAACAATCACGTTGCCAAAATGCACACAAGGTCACTGATGACATTTCCTTGTGCTCCATTACGCAGCTGTAGTGCAGAATATGTACTGGACATTTATCCAAGGAGGTAGCACATAGTAATTGACCAGCAGAAAGTACTCTACTGCGGCAGATATTTTGTACAAAACTGAGGATTCTTGTTGGATAAAAGGGCATGTGTGGTTCTTTTGTGGCCGAGTGACTCACATAGCTACTAACACACCCAAACAGACACTTAGACACCCACTTTCACACTTAGGAGCTCACACAGCCCTTGACAGGCCTACTCAGACACTGATACACCCACTCACAGACCCCCTGAGACACTCACACACCCAGTGAGACACCTATGCTATGCAGCCACACACAGATACTCACACACCCATTGAGACACTCACACACGCACTCACACACCCACTGAGGCACTCATGCACTCACTCCCACATTTAAACCTTAGAAATTCACTTAAGAACCAAAGGTTACAGGGACGTTATAGCTAGAAAATAACATTAAAAATACTTAGAAATTCACTGAAAAAAACAAAAGTTACAGGGATATTATAGTTATGAAATAGAATTTTAAAAAACTTAGATATTCACATAACAGTTAGCCTCAGATTTCACTCATAGAAAACCAGTAAAATTCAGCAGCTACAGTTAGCTGAGCTAACTATAATGTACGCCCCTGTAATGCACTGCTTACAACCTCACATATTACATCACTCCTAGCATGGTCAGTGACATCACTGATGACGCCTCAAATGACATTCCCATACCAACTCACTCCAAAACAATAACAGTTAGTGAAAAAATATATGTGCAATTAACATATAAAAACTAAAATACATATAAAAATAGATAAAACAGTACAACTATCATTAATAAATAAATAATTTTATAATTACTAATCAAATACCTATTAGTTATATATGTATATATTATATGTTTAGCAATAAATTAAATTACATTTAATTGTATTTAACTTCCCATCCTAGTCCCCTACAAACCTAGCAACTCGTAACTAAAATATAACTTAAATGAATCAGTATTAAAGTACTTACCTAATAATTAATCAATAAATAATTAAATAACAATACAAAATGTAACTATATTTTTTATTATTTATTACTTAATTAAGTTCCCACCCTTTAAACCCAGCAAACCGCTACTAAATTGCAACTTATTATTCCTAATATTAAAAATGAAATACAAATCTCAATTTTTATTTCAAAGTATAATATAATGCATACAATATTTACATATTTATTCATCAATACAAAATGAATTAATGATATTAAAGAAATATATTAAAATACATATATTTCTAATGCACACAACATCCCACCCTACCCCCCTATAAATGCATCAACCCGCTACAACACTAGAAATTACTAATACCAGTTAAGAAAAATAAAATCACTGAAATTTATAAACTAGATTATAAAACATTAATAACACTCATGCCAACAATACTAATATACAAATCTAATATATTCACCAAAACACATTAAAACGAAAAAAATAATTGCTTTTTTGCAACTGTATTACTGACAACAATATTTAAAACAACAACATTCTTAAAAACAATATTACTTATAAAAAATAAAGCGATATTCTTGACAGCGATATTCTATACCAAAATATTTTTGACTTACAGCATTTTTTGTGATATTTCTGTTTTCTGATATTTTGACCTTGATATTTTGTCCAAACAACTTTATCAAGCAGGCGGTCAAATAAGGTAGAAGTAGAGAGTCCTGTTTTTCCTAGGACGTATTACTTTACAATTTGTGTGTTTTTTGGTCCAACTTTATGTATTTATTAATGATACTTCTAACGTTTATTTTTGCACTATATGAGACAGTACTTTGCATAAAACACATCATCTAGTTTATGTACGGCTAACATTCGTGGTGCGGGTGCAGCCACACTGGCTTACAAAATATAATTCCTACAGAGCACATACAATTCTTATGTCCTCATTCGCCTCATTTTTCTTTTTCTCTTTGGATTATTTTTTTTAATTATTCATTTCATTTTAATTATGTGTTTTTACTCACAATAATATAACAATTACTTAAAAATAAATTATACAGAACAATAACTATAATGATGGGGAAAATGCACAAAAAAATAAAATAAAATACACAACAGAATATTTTTACGAATTTTAAACGGTAGAAAGAGTTCTGGTTGGAGAATGTTTTTTCAGTAAATTGATTTATGCTTTCGATCATCTGCAGACATGCCAGTTTTGATTTATACAGACATTAATTCCTAAGAAGAAGCGATGAACATATTTTAAATGCTTCCACCTGACAAAGATTCTTCTCCAATCTCTTTCCTCAGTTGCACTACCAGCTGAAAATCATCAGTCTCTAAATTGTCATACTGCTATCAACTGATGCACAAACCTCTTTTGAGTGAAGGTTCTAAGCCAAGTAAAGCAATTTCAGATCCACCTAGTTAAACCTGCTGGGTGTTCTGCAGCACCTAGTAGCCAATTGTGTCGAGAGTGACCAGCAGATAAATTAAAATTTCTCTCAAGCCTAGCATTTAAAAGCAACGAAAACGAGTGCTCTTTAAGTGGTTTTTGAGGTGTCAGACTCAATCTCAAAGTGCTGGCAAGATCATTTTGATAGAAGGAATGTCAGTAAGCATTGACCATCGAGCATTTTGATTGATTTCCAGTGCTGATGTTTTTTGATTTTAGTCAAAAAGGAATGTTGATGAACCCTTCAAATTTGGAAGGGACATTTGAGCATAAGATTATTGGTGCTATCTAAACATTTTAAAACAGAGGCATATGACACAAACTGATAGCATCACACAGGGGTATTTCACAAGTATGTAAAGGAAGAGACATCAGCTGCATGCCAACGAGCCACTGTATGATTGCACTTTTGGTATTCTCTGTTGATATTCCACATGAAAAAAATTCTAAATAGGATTCTGTTGATTTGTAAAGATTTTCAGTTTGTTTCACTGATAGATATGGTGTAATGTAAGCATTAAGCCTGAGCAGAGTTCGTGGAGTTCCGCTAACCGGAAGCCCGCGAAGTGCAAAATAACCTCTGCCGCGCTCCATGGAGTTCCGCAAGCTGCGGAGTGCGTTAGAAAAATGCAGTTCGCTGTAAGTTTCAGTGCTGGGTGTTTTTCTGCGCTGTGTAATTATTGCAAACTGCACCATGCACAGGGCAAGCGGGCGCTGCTTCCTTTCTGCCTCTCGAGTAGATTTTCTACTCGAAGGGCAGCTTTCTCAATGCGAACAGACCATTTTTCAACATGAGCGGTCGTGAGCATAGGCGGCCGCCTGCATTGAGCAATCTTGCCGGGAGGTTGGGCTTCCAACTTGATGTTAACGAGAGCGAATCAGGGAAAATATCGCCGGGTGGTGGACTTTCCTCGCTTGCGGAGTGCATAAAACTTCGCAATCGGAGCAGAGTTACTAAGCATCAAATACCGTATGAGTCAAATGCAGACAAAGGTTTTACAGATTACATGGCATTGAAGTTAGTTTTAGGATCATTGTTGTTCATGCCCCTGATAAGAGCGCTAATTCCTTTGTGGTGACCCTCATAAACCGCACCCCTTGGGGAGGGCTTGGTTGGGAACTACAGTCATGAGCACAAGCCACCATTCCTTGCAATCTTTCCAGTGACCAAAACCACTATGTGCGGTTCCAGCGTGAATAGGGAACTCTGGGGCTAGTAGGGAATACTTGCAACAAGTATTACCAGTTCATTTATTTACGTTATTGTTAGTTACCTGTTATTTCTGAAACTTCAGGAATCAGAAACGAACATCATCTGACAGAAAGCAAAGAACTTCCCCTTTATCTGAAGTAGCAATGGTAAATAATCAAGGCTCAAACTCACTAATGAAGGAAGTTTGGGGTAGATCTTGTAACACTATAATGTCTAATGTCGAAGTAGTATTATAACTGATAAGTGTAGGAGTTTATTACAAAATTAAAGGTTACACAGCAATAGTCATGTTTAACACAGGTTAAGTGGACCATCTGTTTGCCCTAAGTGTGTAGTGGGACCCACACATATCAACACCATCTGTTTTTACACGCTTACACTTACTATTAAGGCTGTGCAAGAGCAGTGTCTAATCTTCAGGAAACAGTGAAAACAATTTTTGCAAGATTTTGCTAAACTCTTTCACTGTTATTGGTATTGAGAGAATTTGTAAAGCACAACATATACCCAGAGGCATATTGACGCTATCTGTGATCAATGGAAAAAGAGAGACCTAGTTAGAGAAAAGCAAAGTTTTTAAGGACTTTCTGAAAGCTAAGAGAGTGGTTGAGGATTTCACAGTTTGGGGAAGACAAGTTCATTTAAAGGCAGTACATCCAATGAAGCTCCTACCTAACCAGCCAGGATATGCACTTATAGGAAGACACCACCAGATTTCTGGAGTGGCTAGAGCATAGGGATCTACCTGGAGAGTACCATTTAAGGTTATTCTTCATGGACTCTCGGCCAGTATCAATAAGAGCCTTGTATGCTATGCAGAGAGCCTTAAAGGTGATGAGGCAGTCAACAGGCAGGCAGTAAAAAACTTTTATTGCCTGGGATGCTGATTCAAATCTAGGAAGGCGTGAGAGTGCACATTTCATCTGTTGTGAAGCCGCAGGGAGTCAGTGTCACATCGTCAGTGTTCTCTTCTTGGCAGTCGTGGTGGCAATATGCTTGAGCCCACCTTTGGTGGGATAGTGTTCTGGTGGATGTGACACTCTGGTAACCACAGTCTGCAGGAAGCAGTAGACTTCCAGTTCAATGACACACACAAGGAGGTACGTGTGCACATCAACATGACCTTTTTTCGGTCATCTGTCTGCCCTTAAAGGAACCATGCATAGACTGCAATGAGGTATGTTCAACAAAACAGCAGGCCATTTAAATCAATCAATCAACAGGTTGGTGAAGTGATACTACTCACCAAAAGAGTCTCAAGGCACTGGGGGAGGGTGGGGTGCAGCATCTGCAAGATCATAGTGATTCGTCACAGTGCATGGTTTTGGGCCCTTCATGCACTTGGAGAGTGTTGGTGTCTGCCAGAGGTGGAGAGTGAGGGTGTTTCATGCCTTGGCCACGAGGAAGGAGAAGGAGCGACCTCGTGGTCTGGACTTCCTGATGCGTGGCACCGTCGCAAGAGAGAGCTGGGCTGAGTGGAGAGATTTTTGGGGTGCATTGAAAGAGAGGCGCTGGGTGAGGTAGGCAGGCCCGGTGTTGTGGAGAGCTTTGTGGGCGTGGGTGAGAAGATTGAAGGTGATTCTCTTCTCAATGGGGAGCCAATGTAGTGTCCGCAGGTGCTGGGTGATGTGGCAGTGGCGAGGTAGGTTAAGGACTAGTCTGGCGGAGACGTTCTGAATGTTCTGGAGTTTGCGGGTGAGATTCTTGTTGATCCCGATGTAGAGTGTGTTGCCGTAAAACAATCTGCTGCTGATGAGGGCATGGGTGACGGTCTTCCTGTGCTGGAGCGGGATCCAGTTGAAGGTCTTTCATAGGAGGACGGAGGGTGTGGAAACATGAGGAGGAGACGGTGTTGATTTGACGGTCCATTTTGAGTTCGGAGTCCAGGATGATTCAGACGTTGTGTGCGTGGTCAGTGGGGGAGGGTGGGTTCTCAAGGGCGTGGGGGCCACCAGGTGTGGCTCCAGGTGTCGGGTGTGGGTTCGGTTCAGTCCATGTTGAGTTGTAAATACAAAAAGAACACTTGATGAACAGAATGCAGAATAATTTCATACATTCACCCCAGTACAGAGATCTGGTCCTAAATCCATAGTTTTTTGGCTCATCGTGCCATTCCAGTTTGAACCCAGCTATATGCAAATCAGTCTTGACCCGGCACTTAATGGGAATAGTCCAGCCTGAACTGCCAGACCAGGTCCTCCCTGGACTGGAAACAAGTATTCTGGAACCGGTTTCGGGGCTTCACCCCTCATCAGCCAAGATAGCTTGACTCCAATCAATCAATCAATCAATCAGGGGAATTGCAAGTGAGCTACTCACCCGTGAGGGTCTCAAGGCGCTGGGGAAGGGGGTTTCGCAGATCTGTTTAGCGGAAGAGCCAGGTCTTGAGGGTCTTCCTGAAGGTGTTCAGGGAGGGGGCGCTTCTGATGTCTGCCAGTAGTTCGTTCCAGATATTGGCTGCAATGCCCAGACGTGGGTCCCGTGCTCTCCATCCCACTGGTGTCAATCTATCCTGGCTGATGATGGGTGAAACCCCGAAACCGGTCCTAGGATGCTTGTCTCTGGTCCAGGCAGGACCTGGCTTGGCATTTCGGGCTGGACTGTTCCAATGAGGCATAGGGTCAAGACTGATTTGTATATTGTATTGCCAGGTCTAAACTGGGATGGCATGATGAGGAAAAAGAATGATGGATTTAACCCAGATCTCTTGACTGGGGATGAATATTTTGATTTGTTCTGCATTCCGCCCATCAATTGTGTGTCTTTTGCTTTCTGGCCCTAAATGAGCCGGGTATGCGCAGACATTGGTCCCGGGCTCACTGTGCCACTGGATTCAAGCTATCCTGGCTGATGAGGGGTGTACCCCCGAAACCGGTCCTACGATGATTGTTTCCGTTCCAGGGAGAACCTGGCTTGGCAGTTCGGGCTGGACTGTTCCCATGAGGCACAGGATCAAGACTGATTTGCATATGGTCAGGTCTAAACTGGGGTGGCATGGTGAGCAAAAGAATGATGGATTTAACCCAGATCTCTTTGACAGGGGGTGAATGCTTTGATTTGTTCTGCATTCCGTCCATCAATTGTGTGTCTTTTGCTTTCATGTTGATTTGTATGCAGCTGTTCTTCATCGACCTGGCGACAGCTTCCATTGCTTCTTGAAAGCTTTGTATGGAGGTGTTGGGTTTGTTGGATAGGGAGAGGATAAATTGGGTGTCATCAGCATAGGATACAATGTTGAGTCTGTGGGATCTGACCAGGGGTGCGAGCGTGGCCCTGTAGACATTAAACAGGGTGGGGCTGATGGAGGATTCTTGGGGAACTCCGCAGGTGGTCTGTGTGGGATCCAAGAGGAAGGGAGGGAGTCTGACCCGCTGTGTCCTGCCGGAGAGGAATTATTGTATCCAGTCGAGGGCCTTGTTCCGCATTATTGCGTCGTGTAGTATGCGGGACTGGGTGCGGTGAGAGGCTGAGGATAGGCCCAGGAGGATGAGGGCCACAGTCTCTCCACTATCGAGGAGGGAGCGGATGTCATCTGTTGCGGCAAGAAGTGCGGGTTTGGTGCTGTGTTTTTTCCTGAAGTCGGATTGGGAGGAGTCGAGGATATTGTTGTCTTCTATGAAGGAGGGGAGCTGGCTGTTGACGGATTTTTCGATGACTCTCTCCGGGTACATGAGTAAGGAGATCAGTCTGTAGTTTTTGAAGTCGGTGGAGTCCACAATGGGTTTTTTGAAGAGAGGGTTAATCTTGGCGTGTTTCCAGTCGTCGGGGAAGGAGGCACTCTCGAAGGAGCGGTTGATGATTTGACGAAGCTCTGGGGTGATGATGTCATGTGGTGGGGGCAGGGGTCCGTGGGGGCCCCGGAGTGGGTTGACTTCATAGTCTTCAGAGTGCCTTCATTGGTGAGGGCAGTCCAGCTGTCTAGCATAGGCTGCATGGTGTAGGGGGTGGTGGGTGCAGTTTCCTCGTGTAGGTTTTCATTGTTGTCCAAGTTGGCATAGATGGTCTTGATTTTGTGGTGGAAGAAGGCGCTGAGTCTGTCTCAGAGGTCCTGGGAGGGGGGATATCTGTTGTCTCACTGTTGGGTTGGGTGAACTCTTTGATGATACCGAAGAGTTCCTTGCTGTTGTGTGCTTGGGCGGAGATTCTGTCCTGAGTGCTTCCTTCCTAGTGTATCTGATGAGGTTGTGGTGAACGGCGGTGGCTGCATTGAAGTTGTCAAGGTCTGCTGAGGTTTTGGAGTTCCTCTATGTCTTTTCGAAGTGTCTGCAGGTTCTTCTCAATTCACAGAGTTCGGTGGAGAACCAGCTGGCTCTCTTGGCCTGAGGGTTGGTGGTTTTCTTGAGGGGGGCGATGGTGTTGGTGCAGTTGGTGATCCAGGTGTGCAGGGTTTGGGCGGCGGTGGTTGGGTCGTCGTCCGTGGCAGTGGGAACCGAGCTGCTGAGGCAAGCTGTGAGCTGGTCGTCGGAGATATAGTACCAGTTCCTGAACTGGAGCTGGTGTGGGCATTTGCGGGTGATTTTGGTTTTGAAGGTGAAGTGGACACAATAATGGTCCGTCCAAGGGAGTTCGAAGGTGTGGCTGAAGGCGATAGAGTTAAAGTGAAAGGAGAAACACAGGGGCCAAGCTGCAGAGCACAGTGTTTCACCTCAGAGGTGTAAGGAACACATCCTTCTCTCTCCTGAAAGCTGGCACAAGGGATTTTCGTTTCTCTACAGGATTAGACCACAAAATAAACTTTTGTGCATAACCTGACAGAAGAGTAGAGTGTTCTAGCATCTCTAGAGCAGTAGGTAACAAGACCAAAGCTTAGCAAACAACTAGCTCTGCCCCAGTGCTAATCCCTTCCTCAGTGTGAAGTGTGGGGAACCCATCTGATCATGGGTTTGACTGGAAGAACCCTAGAACTGAAACCTAATAAATGACTCCTTTTGTGCTGTTTCATGCACACTTCTTCAGCCGCTACTTCTTTCTAAAGGCTTCGAAAATAACATCTGGGGAAAAAAGTAAAAAGATAAAAACTGTTAACATGGTAAAGTGCGTATGCCATTTTTCCTCGCCACCTCGCTCTTTGAAATTCTTAGAAACAGATTTAGACCCAGTTTTACAAGCATCAGAGGCTGACTAATATGTTGCCCTGTTTGCGATTTGCCAAGGCTTTGGGCTCTGCAGATGTCGAAAGCATACCTTTAGGCTACACAGGATGCTGCTGCTGGGTGCACTGAGTGCATTCCTGTACACAAAGTCTTTGCTCAATTCTGGGAAAACCGAGAAGCAGCACTGCACAATTACTGGAATGTGCTATTTTTAGACGAAGAGCCTGTCCTTTATTACCCCAAACTCGAATATAATGAGGTATCCTTGGTTCTGTCCAGCCAGACTGTGTTTACCAATTGCCGTATATCTTTTTGTATATAAACGGTCTAGGGAGTCTGATCTTCCCATAAAAAGGCATTCCCCAAATTCAAATTTAAATAAAACAACTACACATCTGTGCACTGGCAAAAAAAACAGAAGTATAACTAAAGCATATAACCAATCAGCCGAAATCCAAACCTTCTCCACATCTTCCCACCCACAAACGTACGGCAACCTTAAACCTAATTCTTTTCAACAATCCTATAAGCCGATGCCAAACGCTTGGAAATGCGGTAAAGCACTACGTTGTGCAGTTACGATAGCGCCAAGAAGCTCATTTATGCAAGCGCTTAACAAATACAATTTTTATACCACAACATAAAGTGATGTTTGTGGCATTCAGTCACTGCAATTAGGTCAATCCTAGATAGGATTCTTGCCCGCGTGGAGAGACTTACAAATGTATCTCGGAGGAGCAAAAACGTTTCTTCTGCAATAATATATTTCTGACGACCAGGTTGGATTGAAAATGATGAGTGGATGGTATGTGCAGTTCTTAATGTGTGTGGGTGGTTGCAGATGGTGGGTAGAGCTGCACATTGGATGGACCGGTATTTACTTCTCAACATCAGACTGTGACCCAGAGTAAGAGAGCAAGTGGAAAATGGTTAAGGAGGGAGGGAGAGAAAGATAGAAAAACAGTGACAAAAGGAGAAAGCAGAGATTTAAAATAACCTGCACGAGTTTACATAAATAAACAGAAAGCTTAGAGTGGTGGATGAAGGATGAATTAACTGGGATTAAAACTAGCCGTATTTGTAAACACTGGCACTCGGCAGGGCCAGGAACAAACGCCGAAGAAAAACTTTGAGCCTCAGAAATCGTGTTTTTTTTTTTTAACAAGTAAAGCACTGGATATTACTTTCTGTAAAATATGGATACTTTTACCTAAAGGCGCCGTTTATCGTTGAGTGGTACCAAATCCATGTCATTTTATACCGTAAACTCCCAAAACCATTGCTTCAGGAAGTAATAAAGCAGAGTCACAGCAACTGGGGTTTTAGTCCAAGCTGTGCGGTCTGGCTATGGAAATTGTTCAAGAGAGGCCACCCACAGGAAAGAAGCTTCTCCTCCCACCCTCTCCCCCCTACCTAATAAACACAAATACAGAGCATCAGCCATTTTCAACTGTAAACATTTGCATTTTTGAGAGGCAGTGATGAACTGCTTAAGGATGATGTGTGGAGGAAGAGGTAAAGTCCCTTAGGGGTTTTGAGATTTTCATCTCAGTGCTTTTAATTAACTCCTTCGAACTTGCTAAATTAAAAAAAAAAACACAAAAACGATATATGTGCATTAACGGCCAAGGAGAATGCTTTCATGAATTAGACAGCGCATACAGTAGGTCATTTGTAAAATAAAGTGCAGAGTCCCAAAGATTTCTTTAGGTGTAAATACATTTCCATTAAGTCAATTAACAAAACAGCAGCAGCCTGGACGTTATTGAGAGAGCACAAATCTGAACAATGTATAAGTACACCATATTTACAAGCACGTAGTGTTAGTTTAAATTGTATTACACAAGAGTGTCAATTTATATAGTGAAAATATATGAGTGTTTGTTTTAATTAGAATAGATGCATATATAAGTGTGGAAAACTAATGTAGAGGTTGTAGAAATGTTAAAATGATGTTGGAGTCACACGTTAGATGACTAAGTGAAAACGAAATGTAATTCTGCAAACCATGAAAATGTGTAGGCCACATGGCATTTCACAGGAAACGAAAGATGCTGCTACACTTTTAGTGACGTGGATTCTAATGTCATTTGAGTGCAAATGTATTATTAGGCATAGTATTGAAATATATGTTTTACATAGATGTGTTATATTTTAGTATACGTGTGTTAGTTAAATATCGTTTAAACAAAGAAATTAAATGTGCATATTGCAGAGGCCCGTTTCATGTAATTTTAGTAGGCCTGAATAGAGAAAGTTGCTTCTTTGATCTGCCAGAGCTCGTTAAGGAGAAGTCGCACAGAGCACGAACGATAGGTCTGTTCAAGATGTTTTATGACTCTTAGATATGGTAGAGACTGGAATTTGGGGCCTACCGAGAGAGTGTCTGTTTGCAGGTGCAAGGGGAACTTAAATCAGAAATAATGAATAGGCCCTTGTTCAGAAGTGCCAGGCACAGGCCTGTAGGAGTCTTCAGGAATTTTAGGGGGTACCGCTTGGACGGAGAGAAGCCTGGGAAGCAAGGTCAACTTTAATGAAGAGTCCAGAGGAGCACCAGGACGGAATTTGCCGCTCAAAACTGCACCACGTGAGAGGCGTCGACATGAGCGTTCCTATTGGAAATGTGATTTGGTATTAGGGATAGCACCCCGGGGTAGAGTTAGAGCAGATGATCTGAGGAGCCTAAGAGAGCGGATGGGTAGGCAGATAGAGAACTAACAGACTTCAATTTGGAGACAAAGACTAAGGGAAGTGTGTGATCTTCTTTGGAAGTCACCACTGCTGACACCTTTTTAGGTAAAGATCTTGTTAAGTAGGGATGTCACTTAGTCTAGTGTAGGGACAGATTTAACTTGTACTTTTCCTTTCTGTAAATGACTCTCAGGTTGCAACTCACAGCGATTCTTGCAACACTTATGCTTTTTGAAATAGTTTTGATAATTTCCTTTTGCCGATTGAGAATATTCAGAGAGTACCTTTTCGTATTAATACCTGTATACCTTTTGAATTTTATTCTGAGATGTTTGTATCTCCAGATACTTTTGACTTTGAATTAAAACGTTTTAACCTTTCCCAGTGGTAAGTGGTTCTTTAGAGTGGTTTAAGTTCCTAATTGACTAACCTAGTAGTAGATTGTCTTTTACTCAATGACAGGTACCAACGATTCAGTCGACATGATTAGGGATCTGGTAAGGTAACTAGAGACCAGAAACCCCGCGTTAACAGTTGGTAGCAGAGGATGGTTATCTTCTTGAGGAAGGTAATCTAGACTAGGTTAGCTTACCCCAAGGCCCCTAGAGCTAGACATCGAGAGATGAGCAGCGGAAGAATCGCGTGCCGAAGAGGGTGCTGACGGTGCGAGAAAAGCAGCAGTATCGGAGGAGAGTGAGTATAACAAGGGTCATGCGTGAACAGATTGCGGTGTTTTGTGTTGTATTTGTATTGTAATGTCTTGCGGAGTTGAATGCCTGTAGCGTGATTGTGAGAAGGTTGTGAGCGCGCGCAACCTGGTAAAATCTTAAGTTCGGGGTAGAGCTTAAGTGGTTCGGGTGTATCGAACATCCAGAGTAATTGTCGACCAGAGTAAGGAGGTCATGAGGTACCATTGACCGCCGCAGAACCGAGATAGGGGGAGTGCAAGAGTGAGTGTGTGAGTAACGGACGCTGGTCGAAAGTTACTGTGTGTAAGTAACCTATCAGAGAAGGCGATTGTCTGGACGTAAACGGAAAGACATTTCGCCAGTTAAGGTGACAATTACAGATTGACTGTGGGCGTACAGTCAAAGAAAAGTGATCGCTTGGACGGAAGTAATCATTTTTCGAAGTATGAATGGGACGCATGCATAAACGCGGAGACGAGCTGAAAAAGGAGGGGAACTGCTGCGAAGGGGGACGAGTGACGTCGGCAAGAGCCGCGCTGAGATAGGGTGGATAGGCAAGAGCCGCGACGCGATAGGACGGTTGGTGTGACGTCGGCAAGAGCCGCGACGCGATTGGGCGGCTGGCGCGATGTCAGTGACAAGTCGCGCTCTGATAGGCCAGTTAGCGAAGAACAGTGCTGAGATTGGTGGATTGTCATCAGGAAGTAAACAAACCGGAGAAAACAGAAACTAGTAGATTGAAAATGAAGTGTTTTAAATGTTTGAAGGATATTTTTAAAAGAAAAAGGAGAGAGTCTTTTTACGGGCAAGAGGCACCGCCAGAGGGTACACCAGCTCATTATATGGCAGCGAATGTTGGGCTACACACTATATTATGGATTGGGGATTGGAACAAGCTTACAGAAGGGAATGAGGAAATGTCGTTCCCAAAGTATGGGATGTTTAAGTTAGAGGTGTTACATCGGCTAAAAGCAACCATGTCTGCATTGAAACCTCCGCCTAGACCGACCCAGTTTGAGGCCCTTAACGCATGGATTAGGGCGGCGCACGATAGGAATCTGAATAGGCGTCAAGAAAGGCTGACGTGATCAGTAAGAGCAGTGAGAGATTCCAAATGGGATGAGGACGCCAAGAGGTGGAGGGTACAGGCTATTGAGGTGGATAAGTTGTACACAGTGAGAGAGGTGGCAGGTGAAAAGACACTCATGGAAGAAGATGAGGAGAGCGACTCGGAGGACAACTTGATAAATAGATTATTGATAGATAGACCGCCTCCGAGAGTTGGGGAGATAGAAAGTAGAGGACTCGCAAGGGAAGATGGGGCTGCCATAGAGGGGTATGTACCACTTCCTATATCGGAATGGACACCTATCAAAGGTGGGGAGACACCTCAACATAGTACAGCACAGAGTGTAGTCGGAAGGTTTGTGGTACAGAAAACGCCAACCACAGAGAGGGCGGAACCTTGTAGATTGCCAGATGCTCTCCAAGTACCCGTTACCATAGGACCCATAGTATCGATTTACAACCCAGAGAATGGGAGAGAGGAAGAACAGATACGGTTAGACAGTGAAAGGGTTGAGATGGAAAGGAGGAATAACACGACAAATGCCTGGAAGCAATTGCCAGGACTGGTAACGTGGAAACCCCATTCGAACCAACAGTGAGCCCCGCAACAGAGCAGGGGGTTCAAAGAGGACCGATGGACCTAAGGGGACCACGTCCGAAATCCTTTAAAGAGTTAAGAGTTGACTTGAGAGTGTGATGTATTCCTATAGGTTCTGTATCGATCCCCCTATTCCTGACCCTATTCTGGTTAACAAACTAACAAGTTAACTAGCAGCCATCCCATGAGGCAGAAAACCCCCATGATGCAGGAACCGTTATCTGATAAAGCCACACTACGGCACAGGAACGTGTTATCTGATTAGGTCATAACGCTTGCCATCTAATTAGACAAGCGATATTCCTCCAGCCCCTGATAAGGCATACGGAGTTCTCAAAACAAATCAAACCTATGACAACCTGGGAAAAACCCTGCGGCCATTGTTTTGATTTCACCGAGAACTTCAGCAAAAGAATGTGCTAACGACCTGGTCGTATGACATCCTTATTGACGTATCTATGTCCATCCTTACGTCAATCTCGGCACCTTAAAGGTATAAATATTACCGATATTGCCCTATGCAAACACACGCGGTGGTGACGAGATCGGAGCAGCCAGACTTGCCGAAGCCCAGAGCAGAGCAGACCCCGCTGGCGCAGCCCCGCCTTCCTGACGCGCTGAGAACGAGAAGCTGTTTTTCTCCTGCCGAGAAATCCAGCTCCGGCGCTTCCGGGTAGCCCTCGCAGGCAGCCTGGAATATCGAGACCAGAGACGAGAGATACCATCCCTCATCCATCCTAGATTCCAGGTACAGAACTGAATAACCCCTCACAGAGAATTCTTTAGTCAGTCACTTGGCAAAACCAACTTAACTTAAACTCTAACTTTCTATTCCCGCCCACGCATTAGACTTAGGTCAGGTACACGGGGTAGGCGTAGTTAGAAACACCAGTTGAGTACGATTAGTCAAAAGTATATGTGTATGTAATATATCTTATTCATTTTAAACCTTCATATGGCTTAGAAACCATATCAATGTTTTTACAGTATTATTTTATACTTCTGCTCTTAATGTATGCACTTTACTTAACCATAAGTATTGCAATAATATCGATCCATTTCTCTTGTATGAGAAAAGAGACTGATCAATAAATAACATCTTTTATTGAACACGCCCGTCTCTTCCTTTTCTCTACAATCTGATGAGACTAAGAATGCACGTACTGACTGAGTAAAATAAATTGCCTTTTGTTCACACGACTCTCGAGATACACTCTTGATTAGGGGAGAGCAAAGTTGTCATGTTCTATGGTTGTCAGAAACTAAATCCCTTCTTGTCTATCCAGGGAGGTTCAACTCCTCCTTGCCTATTCGAGAAAGTTTCTAGTGAACTCTGAGCTAGCTGGCAAACCCAAAACTTTAAGTCTAATATCGACAGTAGTAGACCTAGTTAACGTCTGGTCTAGGCCTATACTATTGAAGGTATTATTCCAATGCGCAGAGCCTATTGGGATATTAGGAACTACACTACATGGCGCCCAACACGTTTGGAAGGGCGATAAAACTAACGTAAGACATTTAGAGTAACTCAGTCGTGCTTTCTCACTCAGACCCCTTTTTCCCATAATACTCCAAAGACGTCTGGAGTGGGTGAAAGGTAATATCCGCCAAACCTCGCAGGAGGAAACTCCTATGTATGGTACTTGGTTTAGTCAACGTTGAAGGATAAACCGTTCCAAAATATTGTGCATCTAATCTTTGTTTCCATAAGAAACCTGATCTGCAAACAAACAAAGTAACCATCCTGTCGGTAAAATGGTAGACAGTGATGATGAAAGAGAGGCAGTTAGATTAGCAACTGAACTCGCAGCAGATGATACTGCACTGCAAGAAGCAGACCCGGATATAATACTCATCCCGGTCATCAAAAGGAAATCTATAACCTTAAAACTTATAGAAAATGGACTGACACCTAGAGGTGGTACAGTCATATTCGTAATTGAGGCACACGAATATCGGCAGACAGAGGTATACTATTCATGGATACATTTTCCAGCAGCAAATGCTGTAACAAAGTACTTCCACTATTACAAAACAGAGGAACCTCCTGCAGAGTACACTCCTTTCGAGGAGGTGGAAGTACCACTTAAATTTCAAGAGCACCTGCTCTTATTTAATGGCGCCCTAAAACATAATAATCACATCACCAGGCTCGGTCCTTTAGGTAGACCAGGAGCAACGTGGCCGGTCCTAGCCGGATACACACCACATCCAGACATCAATGGGATGTCTCAAGCAGAGCTTTTAACACAGCTAAAACAATTAATAAAATTACATAGACAATTAGTCCAATATGTGATGCGGACTTCAACAATTCAGCCAGCGATTAAAATTCCACAGCTGACCCCTCACCAGGGGAACACAAATAAAATTATACCACAGAACATACAATCCTGCCTAGGTAAAGTACCAGCTAAACGGGAACAAATACCATTCTGGTTAGCACAAAAAATCACCCAAATAGAGGCTGTGTTTCCAGACACCACCCCGTTAGAAAAACACAGGATTCTGACTATCTGTCTTCCAATGGGAATCGCACCACACATTGAGGACTGTGACACTTGGGGTACAGTCTTTGCTTCCATTTACACAAAAACGCACGGTGTTCCATCCATTTCGGTAATACCAGATGTGCTAAAACAAATTCAAGACGAATATGGTCCAGAACCCGCTTTAACTCTTGGTATGAAATTACTAAAAAACTTCAAGCAGGTCTCGGCTATATTATTAGCCAACATAAAGGGAGAAGCAGCAAACGTGGCGATCCGCCAGAGGTTAAAAGAGACAGATATAGCAGACCAACCAGCTGAAATTGCCAGAATCATAGAAAAATCCTATGAGGAACTAGGTAGAGATTGTTTAGGTGGAATACCAGTAAAACCACAACTGATTGAAAGTCCTGAAAAAATATTTTTTAATAATAACTCAACATCACAAAAAAAGAGCTGGGATGGAAACAAACAATCCAATCCTAAAGAAAAGAAATTCCAGTCCAGAGGAAGGTCTCCTAGGCGAAGAGAAAAATCTCCGAACCAAAGACACTGGTCACCCCAGAGTGACCCCTCTGGGAAAAGATATAACCTTAGAAATAGGGATAATATAAAGAAGCCTGATAGATATCAAGACATTGATACACGTCCCTCTCAATCTTTTCAGACTTCCTCGCAGAAATCGGAAAGAAGAGGACGATCAGAACAAAGAGAAGAGCACGCCAAGTCCAAAGACAAGGAACCTGCTCAGCTAAAAAAGAAATTACAATTTCCAAAAAAGAAGGTAGCCAGTATCAAGGTAGTTAACAATGCCGAGAATACTGAGGACACAACTGAAAAACGGAGAATGGGCTCAGACAATGCTAGACAGCGCAGCAGAAGTGAGCATAGCTCGCAAAGTCCTTATGAATCATCTGGAGACAGTGGACACGAATGAATATCTTCAAGTGGAAACTGCAGACACCAGAGTTAGCAAACCTCACAAAATATATGAAATAACTTTACGTATAGAGGGGGATAAGACTAGAAAAATAAGGGGACTATTTTGGGATAATCTCTCCAAAGGCTATGACATCCTTCTAGCTGAAAAAGACTGGCCACCAGAGTTTGTCAGGGAGTGCCCTCATGGCGAAGAAATAATTATGCCTGCCTTCTCAAATCACATCCCAATTCATAAAAAATACACACTTGCCAGAAAGTGGGCAGTAGCTCTAGCTCCTGCTTTATATAAAAATCATGTAGGATGGGATGAGGACTCTCCTCCTCACAAAATCCAGTTAAAATCACAACCTACTGCACAGAGGCAGTACCCAATTAAGCAAGAAGCTAAAAAACAGGTAAAAGAAATCCTAGATCAACTAGAATACCAGGGGGTGATTGAAACTTGCACCTCACAAATGAACAACCCTTTGTTTCCGGTCTCCAAACCAGACAATTCATATCGTCTAGTTTTGGATTACCGACACCTTAACTCATGTTGCAAAACTTTTGCAGTACAAAACTCGCATAGTGCCGCACTAATGAATAACATAGTGCGCAAAAAATACAAAACAACATTAGACATTTCTAATGGATTCTTTTGTCAAAACATAGCACCAGAGAGCAGATATTTGTCTGCGTTCTCAATAAATGGCACTCAAAAACAATTCTGTCGGTTAGCCCAGGGGTACAAGAACAGCCCGGGAGTATTCTCAGCGAGAGTAACAGAATTACTACAAACATATGATGACGAAGCATTATCTTATGTCGACGACATATACTTAACAGATGATGACTTGGAGACTCACTTGAAGAGAGTGAACACCATAGTACTTGGGTTCGCAGCAGAGGGTTACAAATTCAACTTTAAAAAATCCAGAATTGCCCATCTGACAGTCCTGTTCTTAGGATATGAATTATCAAGTGAAGGCAAAAGCCTGGCTGACAATTTCCTAGAGAAATGTGCCGTACTCCAAGCACCTAGAACACTAAAAAACCTACAGTCAATTCTAGGCTTCCTAAATTTCGGAAGAACATACATTGCAAATTACGTAGAAAGGGTCAAACCCCTTTATGATCTGATAAAACCAGATTTTAAAAGAACCAATTGGACTCAAATACACACAGAAATTCTGAGATCCTTACAAACAGACATGCTAATTAAAACAAAATTAGAAACACGTGACAACACATGCAATCTTGTGATTCGAGTCATCCCAGGAAGATGCGGATTCACATACCTGACCTCTAATGAGGGAGAAAAGGTACCAATTGCATTCAAATCACACTTGTACACCAAGGCTGAAATGAAATTCAGCCCAACGGAAAAAATTCTAACTGCAACACAGACAGCTATAGCAAAAGAACGAGCCCTGGCACAAGGTAAACGAATAATAATCGTGACACCGATACCAGCCCTAGAGGCGGTAACAAAGGCAAGCATTCCAAATGCTAAAGCGCTCCATCCGAGATGGATACAATGGGCTAATTCTCTTGCTGCAACAGACGTGGCATACGAATTTGATCCTAACTTAAAAACACAAGAATTTCTCCAATATGAATTTGAATGTCCTCCGCCGGCCGAAATTCTGCCTCTAGAACATTACGGCTGTATAATATACACAGACGGATCAGCACAACCCGCAGTAGGGGGTAAACAAGCCTACAGTGCTGCGTGCGCGATCGTTAAAGGTCGCTGGCACGAAGGGAAATTTAAACCAGCTATCACTAAGACACAATCTCTAGGAGATTGTACAGCTCAGCGAGCTGAACTACTGGCGTTCAAGATGGCGCTTGAAAATACCGATCGAGAATTCCCCACACTCATAGTGTGCGATTCGTATTATTGCGTTCAATCTTACAATGAATACTTGCAGATCTGGCTTCAGAATGGTTTCAAGGATGCGAAAGGTGGCACAATCAAGCATAAAATGCTCTGGGAACAAGTAGTTCTTTTACAGAAAGAACTACCAAAGATTCACGTGATACATACGCTGAGTCATCAACGTGATGGCGTTCACGTTGCAGGGAATTCATTGGCTGATGAGGCAGCGAAGGCAGCTGTGCAACCGGCTTCCGTAGCTGCCATCACACGGTCAAAAACAAAAATAGACAGCGAAATATTACAGGCTGTCAGCGCTACAGAAAAGGATTCGATAGAAACACTCCCGAAAGGCTTTCCAGTAAAATACTCATACATAACTGATGCAAACAATGTTCCTTTTGCTCGAATCCCTGGAGTGGGGGATAGGGCAATTCCAAACATGGAACATAGGTTAGGACTGATAATAGCGGCACACGAAGGGCTTGCTTCTATACATGCTGGCGTCTCAGCCACAGTATCATTATTAAAACAGAGATACTGGTGGCCACAAATGAGAAGACAAACAAGGAACTATGTTTTAGAATGTGAAATATGTCAAAGAATGAAAGTATCAACGGTGAGACGCCCAGCGCAGACGCCCCTTCTAATCTCGGATAAACCATTAGCCTGTGTTTACCTGGACCACTGTGGTCCCTTACAAAGGGATGGTAACTATAAATATATCTTGGTTGCAGTGGACTCATGTACGAGATTCATATGGATGTGGCCCCAGCGAACGGCTGACGCCAGAACTGTTATAAAAGATTTGAGAGTCTTTATCGGCACATACGCAATTGGCATGCTGCATTCGGACCATGGTCCTGCTTTTAGCTCTAGAGCTTATAAGGAGGCTATGGTCAGCATGGGCGTGACATTGCGGTACTCTTGTCCATTTCACCCTGAGGGAAACATGGCCAAATGAGCATAGCACAGCGGGAATCTTCTCACTTCCTTCCTGAGGGATACGGGATGGTGTAAAGAAAAAACCAAGGCATAAAGCAATCTATAACGGAAAGGATATTAGGTTCGGGAGCTGGGTGGGTCAAACATCTAATAAGTGTCCAACGTAGTCTAAATAACCTGCCAAGAAATTCTCTGAAGGGATTCAGTCCGTACGAATTATTATTTGGAACTAGGATGTTAATCTCTGACCTTGACAGTCAGACTTCAGTGGTACAGGAAAAAAGCTTTGATATCAAAGATCGTTTGGCTATTTTACAGGACTTAAACGAAACAAGAAAAGACCTGAGCAACATAAAGTTGAAACAGCAGCCAACAACCACTGAAGAACCACCACCTGTCCCAGCAAGACCTGTCTGGATTCCAAAAGTCGGGGATCTAGTCAGAGAAAAGATCGCGGTAAAGAAGGAATTTGGGCCTTCTTACAGAAAAGCAGTTCCTGTCTTGTCTGTCAACGGGACAAGATCAGTTGTACTACCGCCGCTTGCTGGTAAAAAGGAGAACCGAGTTGTATCCATCGACCTGGTAAAACCACAATCATGTGGCCGATAACAAATAGTAGGCCAAGTGGACTCCCCATAAGTAGTAGAACACCAAGATTTGCTACTAACACAGAGGTTCAATCTAAGAGGCTAATCACATTTGAAACGCCTACAGAACTACAACAAGGACTATGCAACAATGCAATGGAACTTAGACCTCTGAACACCCAAATAAAAACATTTAGCAGAGACACACCAACCTATAATGAAGTAACAAACGACTATGCAAGAAACAGTAATCCTGAAGCAATTGGAACACTTGACAGAACTGCATCCGGCTACTTCATAAACTTCGATGATTCTTCTGAAGACCTAAGTGAATCAAAAACACAGCCATCATCAAAAACCTTTAAAGATAAAGCTAAAGTACTTTTGAAACAACTGAAAGAAACATATCTGATTTCTCCATGGATTGAATTTTGGGTGGGTTTTGGTGCGTTTATCCTCATACTTTGGCTCATCATGATACTAAGTTTGGGACGCTTCATTGAGGGAAAATATGCTAAAATGGACACAGCAAGTCAGAAAATCAACTTGATCCTCAAACCACACACATCTTCACACGTCGAGAAAAGAGAACTTTCTTCAGTCAACTTCACAGCCAATCCTATACCGGGTGGGGTAGCATGGGACAACACTGACTACGAAATCTATGGTCCGGTTGAAATCCTGAAATATCCACACCAAATTAAAATCTCATTGAGTGACTTTGTAAAACCAAGCTCATTTGCTGATGATTGGGACTTTGAAAGTATAAACAATATGATGTCTGACTTAGTGATGTCTGCTAAATTTACCAAACATGATTATTTGCAGGGTTCTTCAAATTATGATAGTATGTATTGCTACAACCACTATGGTAACCATTTTTTACATAGATCTGCACAACCTAGAAATGTTTTAAATTATAATCAATGGGAACATTGTGCAACCCCTCCAAAAGGAAGCTCAAGAACCGTTTACGACAAATATTCATACTTTTCAGGTTTTAACATAAGTAATGCTGAAACATTTTATTTCAAATTGTCAAATAAGACAGGGACAAAGACCATGATAACAAACACGAAATTGATATATTCAGACTCATTCTTTGAACAAATGAATACTTTTGGTTTTGATTATTGGGACAAAAATGTTGAAGTAAAGAGTGTTTGGGGCACAAAAGAATGGCAAGTACAGGGTATAGAATCCTTGTTTAGAGCCTGCATGATCCCAGAACAAATTATATTTTTAAATGACACTGTTCAACAAACTACCTGTCTTGGCATAGCCAAAATCAAAGACTTAACCACTTGGCTGCTAAGGCACCTGATGAGCTTCCATTGACTTTCCATTGAAATCAATGGAAAGTCCATGACGAGTTACCCTTGTCATTAGCGCTGAAGTGGTTAAACAAACCGTCTATTCCAAAACCAACAATGAACAGCAATAGCTCTACAGACGAAGAGATAGACGTAAATTATGTATTAAACCAAAACAGAACACATCCAGATTGGAAACAGTGGTTGATCTGGCCCACAGATACTAATAACTGTCAAGACAGATTCCTGAATAAAACACAGGGGTTCAAAATGACCAGGCCAGACCCTAGATATTCCCAAAGACAACACCCAGGAATAATAACCACCTACAGTGTGGGCAAATTATGCCTTCAATGGCTACAAACTTCCACACTGGCAGAAATTAAGCAACACCTAACTTTACTTACTGATGGTGCTGACTTGCGTGATTTCACTATGGGACCACGCAAACAGCGTCAAAAGCGTTTCATAGCAGCCTCTGTATATGCAGCATACAATGAGGCCTGGAAGGTTACTCAAATTGAGACAGCAGAAAGGATACGGGAAATTGACCGTATTAATTTGGAAAAATCACTTTCTGTAGTGGACAATGGGTTAATGACTCTGTCCTCCAGAATTTTTTCTCTGGACAGCATTGTGTCTTCAGCAATCGACATAATATCGCAAGACTTACTGTTATTACAACACGGTCAGTCCCAATTGCGCTCTATTGTACAGCTTGGCTGGACGTTACAAAATCTGCGTTCAGGCTATGTGCCTTGGCGTTTAATCAACACAACGTCACTATTCCATATCTTTAACCTTACTGATAGACAAATCAGTATGGCCCAGAAGGGTGCTGATTATACAATCCTGAGCATTGAGAAACTCGAGAGATTACCAGTGACAATGTCAGAACGACCTGTCAGTGAATGGATAATACATGGGATAATTAATATTCCAATATCAACCTTCAGGTTTCAATACTGCCAAAAATATATACAGGCTGGCATGTACGAAAAATTGGGAAAAGGGTACATTAAAACGACATGGAACCTGCCCTATTCACATGCATGTGTCAGTAATAAAGGACAGAGAGTGTTTCTTAGTGGCAATAATTGTGCGATGTCACTAAGCGGTACACTTCTGTGTAACGGAATTAGTTTGCATGGAGCCTGTGAAGGGAACTCAAATAACCTTTCATGTCACCAGCTAGGCGCACCTGCAACAGAGATAGAACCATTCTTTCAGAGACTCTATAATGGGAGTTACATTCTAATTGTAGATCGCAGATGCTGTAGTCTTATGCCCGGGACTCCTTATCTCGTAACTACGACTGCGAAGGTCAAGTGCTGTGGACGCTTATTGTTCCCCAGCTCCTTTCCAGACAGGGAGGCAAGGGCATGGCCCAACTTGAAAATTACTTCTATTCGAATAGATACTTTAAGCAGAATGAAAACAGTGCTTCTTCAGACGCCGACAAAGCTCACGTCATCAAAAGAAACATATGATCTCCAAGTCGCAAGGACGACTGCAGAGATACATTCATTATTATCAACTAATTCCCCCATACATTTCGCAGAAATCCTGAATGAAATCTTAAATATTTCTGATACCAGTGGAGTCTCAAAAGTATTTAAGACAGTATTTTCGATGGCATTAACACCATTCAAAGCCATACTGGGTATTTTTCCAGATTTCGTCCATTCGATTTTTGGCAGACTTCCCCTCATTTTGGGACTAATTGCAGGAATCCTATTCTTAGTCCTTATATTTCGTTATGGCAAACCATGTCACAGACAAAACACCTGCGACAAGGGAAGAAACAATCCTAGCCATTGGATACCGGGACCGGATATCAAAAATCCTGGGACTATCCCGGCTTAGAGACCTGAACATGACTTGGTTTCTATCATTTCGACCAATGTGGCAACGATGTGTTTTACCTGTATTAAGGTGCCTGCTATGCGGAGAAGAATGCGTGTTAGACACCTGTCTGACGCTACAATCGGATGCGCCAATGGATGCAGAAACATTGTTGAGTCCAACAAAGGCTCATGCTTTGTGCTGCCCTCAACGGCTTCCAATCCTGATGACGGCATTCGTGGAAGCTTCACCACTACGATTAAGGGGTAGTGAAGTTCGAGATGAGTGCAGCATCGATCAGGTACGACCTTCTGTCAGCAATCCAAATCAGAATGTCAATGGAGACAATCATGCGCACGAATGCATGGTTACACCTATTTCCGAGTTAGTGGAACTCTCCCAGGAAGCTGTTGACAACTTTTTCGAGAGTCTAAATGATATGATGTTCTCACCAGAGCAGAAATACAGACTTTTGAGCAAGCTCGTACACGGCGTTCCCTGAATTTGGCCTTCAACTAGAAAAGCAAAATACCATGAACAATTTTCCCTCCAGTTCACGGACAGCGTTTTTTTTCAGCAGCCCCAAAATATTTTTCGAATTTTTCGGGACACTATCTTCTGCTTAAAGTAAGAACTATTCTTAGAGAACTAAGATTTCTACTTTTAGATAGCTTATAGACATTAGCTGCCCGCTGGTTTGTTCATAATTATTTTATTCTGTGATGAAATGGTCTCGAACTTCTTTTCTGTATTAAGAGCCATTTCATGTGTAAATTCTCATATACCAATTAGTGATAATGTATAGATATGCGTGATTACTTTAGCATCATTCTACAGCTTGAGTGCATATATTACATATGACTGTTTTTTCCGTATATTTGATAATTTCAAAATGCATTTATGTATTTTGGGGTGGTAAAGGTATACACGATACTCTACAGTATGTTTTACTATGCATAGATTAGTAAATATGTCCATAGTTAGCGTGGAGTGGGTGTGATATATTCCTATAGGTTCTGTATCGATCCCCCTATTCCTGACCCTATTCTGGTTAACAAACTAACAAGTTAACTAGCAGCCATCCCATGAGGCAGAAAACCCCCATGATGCAGGAACCGTTATCTGATAAAGCCACACTACGGCACAGGAACGTGTTATCTGATTAGGTCATAACGCTTGCCATCTAATTAGACAAGCGATATTCCTCCAGCCCCTGATAAGGCATACGGAGTTCTCAAAACAAATCAAACCTATGACAACCTGGGAAAAACCCTGCGGCCATTGTTTTGATTTCACCGAGAACTTCAGCAAAAGAATGTGCTAACGACCTGGTCGTATGACATCCTTATTGATGTATCTATGTCCATCCTTACGTCAATCTCGGCACCTTAAAGGTATAAATATTACCGATATTGCCCTATGCAAACACACGCGGTGGTGACGAGATCGGAGCAGCCAGACTTGCCGAAGCCCAGAGCAGAGCAGACCCCGCTGGCGCAGCCCCGCCTTCCTGACGCGCTGAGAACGAGAAGCTGTTTTTCTCCTGCCGAGAAATCCAGCTCCGGCGCTTCCGGGTAGCCCTCGCAGGCAGCCTGGAATATCGAGACCAGAGACGAGAGATACCATCCCTCATCCATCCTAGATTCCAGGTACAGAACTGAATAACCCCTCACAGAGAATTCTTTAGTCAGTCACTTGGCAAAACAAACTTAACTTAAACTGTAACTTTCTATTCCCGCCCACGCATTAGACTTAGGTCAGGTACACGGGGTAGGCGTAGTTAGAAACACCAGTTGAGTACGATTAGTCAAAAGTATATGTGTATGTAATATATCTTATTCATTTTAAACCTTCATATGGCTTAGAAACCATATCAATGTTTTTACAGTATTATTTTATACTTCTGCTCTTAATGTATGCACTTTACTTAACCATAAGTATTGCAATAATATCGATCCATTTCTCTTGTATGAGAAACGAGACTGATCAATAAATAACATCTTTTATTGAACACGCCCGTCTCTTCCTTTTCTCTACAATCTGATGAGACTAAGAATGCACGTACTGACTGAGTAAAATAAATTGCCTTTTGTTCACACGACTCTCGAGATACACTCTTGATTAGGGGAGAGCAAAGTTGTCATGTTCTATGGTTGTCAGAAACTAAATCCCTTCTTGTCTATCCAGGGAGGTTCAACTCCTCCTTGCCTATTCGAGAAAGTTTCTAGTGAACTCTGAGCTAGCTGGCAAACCCAAAACTTTAAGTCTAATATCGACAGTAGTAGACCTAGTTAACGTCTGGTCTAGGCCTATACTATTGAAGGTATTATTCCAATGCGCAGAGCCTATTGGGATAATAGGAACTACACTACAAGAGAATGGGATGGGTCCACAGAAACGCAGAGCAATAGGTCAAGAGCAGAAGCTGAGTGGGGAAATCGAGGTAATGGGACAGTATCTCACTGCGGGGCTAGCGAAAGTAGTCAGGGACGTGAGGGTCAAAGCCAGGAGAACAGAGGAGTAATACGTCCTAATGATGGGAGGGACCAGCAGGAGCGAGATGGTAGAAGCATGGAGTGTGAAGAGATGTCTCGGCTCTTTGAAAAGGGTGGAGACCAAATGGTACTAGCATACAGAGATAGGTTTAGGTGCACTCATCACGCGCCAGGGGAGAATGTGCAACACTGGAATAGGGGGAACAATGAAAGATCTTGCCATACATCGGGTGATCAGAGTCACAGACCAATTGTGAAGAAAGGGGGAGTAATGGAATGTCTTACCATGAACCCAGAGAATCCAGGCATGAAGGGGAAGGTGGGACTATGAGGCACAATAGAGTGTTTCATCATCCACCCAGAGAGGACGGAACAGCATGGGATCTGGAGGGGTGGGAGCATGGGAGGACTCCACGTAACTCACCTGAGCCCAGACGTAGGACTCGGAGCTGGGATGGGAAAGATGTGAATGGACCCCCTAGAGCTAGCGTACTGAAAGCTACAATAAAGGCGAAAAGACTTGATGTCACCAGTTTAAAATCTGATTTGGATGAGATCATAGATGGTACATTGGCCTTAGAAAGGATCGACTTGTATGAACAAGATGAGTTGCTGTTCATAGCGAAAGATGTTACTCGTAAGGCGAGAGCGACTCATGAGAAACTGTCTGAACTGGCAGACAGGTACATGGTAGCTTTGTCCAGAACAAAGACCCTACAGAGTAACCATAGGTTACAATACTCAGATCAAGACTTAGATGAGAAAAGAACTACAGGGTTAAAGACACACATAAGGGAACTAATAGCAGGAATAAGAGCGTGGAGGGATCTGGACAAATGGGAGGAGAGATGGTCCAAAAGGGGAACTGTTAGGCGGTGTGCGAATGGGACGTCTCCTGAGGGAAGGTTGATGCAGATGGAGGCATTCCCTTTGAGAGAAATATCAAATGGGAATTATGTACATGTGCCCTGGAGTAGAGGAGATTTAGCTGCATTTACCAACTCATTTCCGAAGTTAAGGGACAATCCAGTAGAGTGGTATAAGCAGGTAGAAAGGTTTGTAAAGATCTCGAAAGTATTGTGGATTGATTTGAACACTTTGTTTGACATTGTGGTCCCATCTGACTTGTGGACATCGTGCAAGACTAGTGTTGAATGGCCAACTACTGAACCAGTGAGGGATGCTCAGACAAATGGACCGTCTGAAATTGTCATGCAAAAGTATGAAAGGGTAATAGCTTGGCTGAAAGATAAGGTACCACCCCAGGACATAGATTGGGTAAAAATAGACCGAACAAGACAAGAACCAAAGGAGACAGTTCATGAGTTCTAGGAAAGGTTGTTGAAAACATTCAAACAATACAGTGGACTCGATGTAATGGATCCCAAAGATATAGGACAGTTTGTGTCAAAGTTTGTTTTGGGGTTGAGACCTGATATTTGTTTGATGATTCAGCAACATTTAATTTGTTGGCAAAACAAACCACTAGATGAAATTTTAAGGTATGCCAGATACTGTAGCGATGAGATAGATTCCAAGACAAAGAAAATGAAGGAGAAGCTGATGGTGGCACAGATGCAGTCAGCCGGAAAGGGCGGACAGCAGAAACAGGGAACGGGGACAATGGGACGGAAGTCGAATGGTCAGAACAAGGATAGTGAAGAAAGTCAGAGACCTAGAATAGATTTTGCCACTTTAAAGAAAACGACAAAGTGCCACCAGTGTCACCAGGTGGGACATTGGAGACGCGAGTGTCCCTTTAACCCTGAAAGTGGAGAACTAGAATTAGAACAGGAAGTTCAGGAGGTTCCAGTTCAAAGGGCGACAGTCTCAGGAAGCAAGGTGGTCAAAGGAGGGACTTCGGCTCCACGAGCTCAGTTTCCACAGCCACCGAAGATTGCGACAGGGGGAAAAGTCTATAAACAAATGCCTCTTTTTATTGAAGAAGAAAAATGTTATTACATTGACCCAATGACCGGTCAACGTGTGAACAGAGAAGAGGACTGTACCCTCGGGGCAGTTCTAGAAGTAGATCAGAGAGGGCCATTTGTTGAGGCAGAGGTAGCAGGGTGCCCGATGACATTCTTGGTGGATACTGGAGCTACTCGATCAACTCTAAGATCAGCAGTGGTTCCTGACCTACCAATGTCGGGGGAAACAATTCAGGTGGTTGGAGTCGCAAATAGAAGAATGACTAGTCCTTTGACAGAACCAGTGTCAGTGAAAATAGGGAATTACACAAATGAACATCAGTTTGTGGTATGTGATTCTAGTCCTGTATGTCTGTTAGGGAGGGATTTGTTGTGCAAATTGAATTGCACCATATACTGCACCCCTCAGGGTGTGGAGGTACAGACCGCAGATGATGATGCTACCTTTAAGATTGCCAATGAGAGAACATGTATAGAACTGTATCCTACTCTGACCGTGGAAGACCTTCCTTGTGACCTAAGAGATGCTGTCTCAGCTGAAGTATGGGATTTTACTGGGGAAGAGATAGGACTGATCAAAGGGGTGGAACCAGTGAAGATCATGATAAAACCAAACGCTGAATTTCCAAGAACGCCTCAGTATAAACTGTCCCAGGAAACGATTGCAGGAATAAAACCTGTGATTGATTCAATGATTCAACAGGGAATACTGAAAGAAATCGTGGGTAGTCCATGTAACTCCCCGATTATGGGTTTGCAGAAACCTAGTGGGAAGTTCAGAATAGTTCAGGACCTTCGAAAGATTAACAACATTGTGGTTTCATGTTGTCCAGTGGTACCGAATCCATCAGTGATACTGTTTCAAATACCATTCCAAGCTGAGTGGTTTACAGTGATAGACCTTTGTCAAGCCTTCTTTTCCATCCCATTAGATGAGGACAGTCAGTATCTTTTCGCATTTAAAATGGAAGATCGCGCCTTAACATGGTGTCGAATTCCACAAGGGTTCACAGATAGCCCTTCGATCTTCAGTCAGCTGTTGAAGAAGAACCTTGAAAGTCTGGTATTGCCACAGAACTCGGTTCTGGTCCAGTACATAGACGACCTACTTGTTGCGTCAGAAACAGAGGAAGCTTGTAAGGAAGACACCATTGCTTTACTGAATCATTTAGCTGAGAATGGACATAAGGTATCTCCAAACAAATTACAGTACTGTCTGACAGAAGTACAGTATCTGGGTCACCGAATAGAGAAGGGGAAGCGCAAGGTGTCTCCAGACAGGATAGAGGCCATCATGAAAATGAATGCGCCAACGACACAGAGAGAAGTTAGGATGTTCTTAGGAATGGTTGGTTACTGCCGACAGTGGATAGCTAACTTTTCACTGAAAGCAAAACCTTTACAGAAACTGACGCACAAGGAGGTGAGTGATCCGGTACCATGGGACAACGAGTGCCTAATGGCGTTCCTACAACTGAGAGAGGATTTGTGTCGTGCTCCGGCTTTGGGAATGCCAGATTATGAGAGGACTTTTTCATTATACTGCTGTGAAAGAGAAGGATGTGCGTTATCAGTGTTGGTGCAAGTACACGGAAATGCCCGTAGACCAGTTGCATATTTTTCGGCTACATTAGATCCGGTAGCCGCAGCGTTGCCCGGATGTCTCAAATCCGTTGCTGCAACAGGTGTCAGCATTGAGAGGTGTGAGAACATAGTAATGGGACATCAATTAGTGGTGTATGTACCGCATTTGGTAGAATTGTTAATGACAAGGACCAAGACGCAGCACTTGACCAATAGTAGGCTCACGCGCTATGAGCAAGTTATTCTTGCTGCAGAGAACGTGACCCTTAAGAGGTGCTCGGTCTTGAATCCTGCTACATTGATGCCACTTCCTAATGATATAGAAGGCGAAGAATGTGAAGATCACGATTGCCTAGATGTGACTGAACTATGCACGAAGCCCAGACCAGATATTGTGGATGAGCCATTGATCGACCCTGATGAAATTTACTTTGTTGATGGCTCATGCTTAAGAGACGATACTGGTCGGTTGAGAGCAGCTTATGCTGTTTGCACCATTACTGGAGTTGTGGAAGCCGCTTGCCTGGAAGGAGTACACTCCGCTCAGGTAGCAGAAATCATTGCATCGACACGTGCCTGTATAGCAGGTAGCAAAAAGAGAGTCACCATCTATACCGATAGCCAGTATGGTTTCGGTGTAGTTCATGATTCCGGGCAATTGTGGTCTCAGAGGGGTTACATGACCTCCTCTGGTTCGCCAATCAGAAATGGGGAATTTGTACGACTGCTGTTAGAAGCATTGCAAGGTCCAGCTGAAATTGCAGTGGTCAAGTGTACAGCTCACACTAAAAATACAGATTTTGTGTCACAAGGAAACAGATATGCAGATGAAGTTGCCCGCTATTGTGCGGAGCAAGGGTATACTTTCACGGAGGTGGAAGTAGGCGGGGCAAAGGAAAAAACAGAAGTCAATATGATATTAGAGACCGTAGATACATGGGAAGATCTGAAACAAAAGCAAGAAAATGCACCTGAGTCAGAGAAAAGGTCCTGGGAAGCAGCAGGTTGTGTGAGAAGTGAAATGGATTTTTGGGTTTCAGCAGATGGAAGAGCAGTGTTACCAGAGGAATTAGTGAGTCCAATGGGACGACAAATACATGGTCCGACACACTTAGGAAGGGATGCCATGCTGAGAGTATTTAGGCAAACTTGGTATTGCCCAAAATTCAGGATTGCAGCCGAAGCAGTTTGTAGGAGATGTGTCACATGTCAGCAACTGAATGTAGGGAAAAGAACACCAGTTACCATGAGTCACATTGGGAGGTCTGGGGGGCCTTTCAACAGAATGCAATTAGATTTCATTGAAATGCCTAGAGTCAACCGCCTTAGGTATGTGTTGGTGGTCGTATGCATATTTTCCAGGTGGGTCGAGGCATACCCTACACGTAGGTGCGATACACTCACCGTAGCAAAACTGTTACTTAGAGAATTGATCCCGCGCTACGGGGTGCCAGGCTCTCTGGAATCTGATCGAGGAACACATTTTAACAGTGAAATTGTGAAGATGCTCTGTGCCGCATTGAACATTGATCAGAAGTTGCACTGTAGCTATCGACCAGAGGCTTCAGGAATTGTGGAGCAGATAAATGGGACACTAAAGTGTCGAATTGCCAAAGTGTGTTCTTCAACTTCCTTGAGTTGGCCAGATGCTTTGCCTTTAGTGTTGATGAGCATGCGCAGCACACCTGTGGAATTTTAGTTCGTGTACTAAACATCATCTACGCCATCTTGCAGACTCATGTATGAGCATACACGACAGCCATTTTAGGTACCATGGTCTCCCTGTTCACGATCGCCCGTCAGCACACTTCCCTGAACCTCGCAAGCCTTCCCCGCGCACCCTGGCTGCCCCCGCACTCACATGCACAAGTCATGAACCCTCCCCTCCCATGACTCTGTCTCAGGGAATCACACCCCGCGCCTGACCAACACCTCCTTTCCGTCCATGAATACCCCTCCTTTGATGACCCCTTCCTCTGAGCCCGACTGCCTGTACGAACCGCTGGTCATCCTCTAGCCCGAGGATATAGTTTATTGCCCACTACTGTATGCACTCGCTTTTCCTGAAAGGAGCCACTATTGATCATGACCTCCCCACCCCCTGAGATTCGATCAGGCGCACACATTCCTAAGGAATCGGCAGAACACTCAGCTGCGTGATAGCCCCCTTCCAATCATATGAGGGGAAAGGGCCTCTACTGTTGTCATGTGTTGGAAGGGGCCGGAACTGGGGGGTGCCGGGGATGTCGTTCTCATACTTCACAATGTCCTTGTTGTAATAAAGAACGTCCACATGTCTTAAACCAGTGTATAAAAGACCAGGTCTCAAAGAGGCTGAGAAAGCACCTCGAGACGATACCTTGTTGTCTGATCTGATGTGTTCTACTCCGTCGGAATAAACTTGTTTCCTGTCTTCCCGTCTCCAGCGCCTGCCTCTTTATTGAATAACTTCGTATGGTATTAGAGGCGTTTTTACGCCGGGCAAATTTAACTTAGGAAACATCTACTGAAATCGCCTGACCATTTTGAATTGATCTTTATCAATTGGCGTCCCAAACGCGGGGCCCATCAGCGACAGGTGGATCCAGTGGGAGAGGTCCCGACGACAGAGTGAACGACTGCAACGATCGGGAGAGCTCCTGTCCGATAGACCCTCGTCTGACAGCCGATCATCTGAACTTCACTGATTCCGAGCAGACCTCTCCCGAGTGATCTACGGTCCTGACTGGGAACCACCAGGAGTGCCGCGATAGCAACAGAGAGTAGAGGACGATCGGGCGCTGGAAGCGGAAGACGAGAAACTGTCCATGCGGTCCGGGTAAGGTCGTGACACACGACGAATCGTGAAATTGATTGATTGATTGTTTGAAAATACTAGTATTACTTATTGACTGTTTCTGAGAGATTCTCTATTTGCAAACAAGCACAGAATCGCCATACTCTGTTTAGTCTTTGCAGATAGTGAAGGATAGGTAACGCGGACTTTTGTCCCCCATTGTAATCTGCCGTTTCTATTTTTCTCCCCATTGATTGATTGATTGAATCGAGCATTGAATTGTTCGAAGTTGGTTCTCTTAAGGATCTTCTCTGCCTACAAACGGGGAAGAATAGGAATATTCTCTCTCCCTTTGCAGATAGTGAAGGGTAGGAACGCAAGCTTTTAACCCGTCGTACCTATTTCATTCCTCATTGATTGATTTTTTGTCCAAACATTGACTGTTTGGAATTGGTTCTTTCTGGAGGTATTCTCTATTTGCAAATAGCGTAGAATAGAATATTCTGTCCAGTCTTTGCAAGTAGTGAAAAGATAGGTAGTGCAGGCTTTTGCCCCCCATTGTAATCCGTCATGCCTATCTTCTCCCCATTGGTTAGTAGTTGGGTCAACCCGGACCGCTTATTAGAGATGAACCATCCAGCTCCACTGGAAGGCACCCCTAATAAGGACATGTTTACTAAGCAAGGACTAGTCGCTATAGCTTATAGTAAGTTATGGCATAAATATACAAAAAAGGATCCTAAAAGTCTGTGGCCACTGATAGGTTCTTTTGATGAAAATAAAATAAAAACACTAGAAGCAGCTGTAAAAATAAATAAGGCAACGCCCACTATGCTCGATAGTATTGGCATGTGGCGCAAAGAAGCAGAACAGCGAAGGAAAAGAGAAGAAGCAAAAATAGTGAAAGAATTACGAAAAGCAGCCCATCTGGCCGCAAAAGAACTAGATGAAGAAATAAGAAAAAGAGAGGAAGTTAAACAAACACAAGAATCAGGACTGGCAGGCCAATGCCCTGTCAGGACCACCCCTACGCTCTACCCGGAGATGCCCTCCAAACAGCGGGCAAATGACGAGTTACTGCTCGGTCCTCCAATTATCTACATGCCCCCTCCTTATGCTCCCAGCCAACCTCTAGCACAACACTCACCAGTTCAAAATGTGGGCGAGGGTGACCATAGCGCTAGTGCCCCAACTCTTACGGCCTTCGCACCGGCCGCATTGGTAACAACACCAGATGAACTCGAGACTGGCAAACAGCTAACAGCCAGGCCAAATAGGTTGAGCAAAAATGAGCGGGATGGAATCGACCAGATAGCAAAGACCCTGGTAGAACGGAAGGAGAGCGAAGAATATACGATGAATATGCATAATTCACATGCCGGTAGTCACAGACGGCATTTCATTTTACGGTTCAGCTACCACACCCTGAACGCATATGAGGATAGGTACCAGAATAAGGGTCCTGCAAAACTGATGACTCTATATAGAAGGGTCGATGTTGGAGATGGGACTGAGAGCGATATGACGGACCTCTTCATGCAAACGCTTGAGGTCTTCCGCCACCTCGCGGAATAGAAACCTGAGGTCAAGATCACAGTCCCTGAGACGATTGAGCCCTCATTAGAAGCAGCCAACACTATGATGCCTATCAGAGAAGCCGCCCCCTACTGGGTTCCCCCAAGAGGTCAGGGAACAAACGATGATATCAACCACGCAGATGCAAAAGGGAGGGTTGTGTACAACTGGGTTTACCAACCATGGGATCGGCAAGATATTTTAACTTAAAGGCAAACCCTGCCCGATTTAAGAAAGAACCCTACAGCATTTTATACCGAACTAGGCACAGCCTTGGGCTCAACCATAATGACTCTATCGGACATTGATTTGTTTTTCGGGTTGTGTCTGCCGGCTGATGTGTGGAAGCAAATCCGGAAAGCCGACCACACAGACCTGTTCGGACACACCTGGAAACAACTCGATGAACTAGATAGGCAGCGAGAGCCCGGAAAGAAACCCGTAAAGGACATACTGGAACTCCCCGACAAAATAGTGCAGAAGCTAAAGACGTTGATCCCAGAAAAGAAGGTAGACTGGTCGGTAGTCACGGCTTGCCGCCAGAAACCTCAGGAGGACGTATCAGAATACTTCTCCCGATTTGAGACGGTTTTCTCCGACTACAGTGGCCAAGACATGACCACCGCAACCGGACAACACCTATTCGTGCAAAACTACGTAAAAGGGCTATCGCAAGAGGTCTCCCAAAAGTTACAGACGAGTGAGAGTAGTTGGGGAGCCTCCAAACCTGCAGCTATCCTTCAGATGGCTCAGTATTACGAACACCAAAAGAATGAGAACGAGAGGGCGACTGAGAGAAATAAAAAGGACTTAAAGGAACGAGTGATGATTGCTCAATTACAGGGAGTGACTACAGGAAGGGAACGATATAGGGGGAACTACCAGTCGAATGCCCCTAGGAATCCGCCCACTAGAGACCGCAACCCCACACCCGGTGCTCCACGAACTGACCTCGATGAGAACCAGTGTGCATTTTGCAAAGAATTTGGACATTGGAAGTCCCAATGCCCGGCCCTTCGGGAAATGATTAAAAATAAAGAGACAAGGGACATGACAAATGGCCCAAAAACTGGAGGGCAGGGGCGAGGGCAGACCTACGACACCACCAATGACCGACCTGGCAGACCAAACACATTTGACCGCCCCGACAGAATCAGTGCCAACAGTCCGACTGTAACAATGCTCACGACTCTGCATAGGACTGCCAGGGGCAAGGGAGGGATCCAGTCGAGCTCTGTGTTGACCAGCAAGGTCCTTACGTCACTGCTAAGGTCCTGGGTACAAAGTCTCCATTTTTGGTAGACACTGGAGCGACACGTAGTGTATTATCAAAACGACTGATTCCAAGGGCACCCTTGTCTGGCTCACACATTACCTCGATAGGTTTCGATGGAACGCCCTCCACTAATCCCCTGTCTGTACCTATCTCCTTTGACCTAGGAAACAATCCCACTGACACCACGTTTCTGCTCTCCTCCAACTCCCCTGACACCATTATGGGTATTGATTTACTGAAACATTTCCGAGCTACTATTAGGTGTTCCCCGGATGGAGTCCGAGTCATCCTGTACGACAACCCGAGCATGTCCAGACCCTACCCCGCATGACATATGTACGCCATAACAGATGCTGACCTATCCTTGCTCGATACCCTACCCCTGTACCTATGGGCCAGAAACGACTCGGATGTAGGACGAATGATGATCGATCCTGTACACATAACTGTTCGACCAGATGCAATACTCCCGAAACTCCCACAGTACCGGATATCGCCCGAAGGCGAGAAGGCATTGGTAGCGATTATTCAGTCCTTGGTAGATGCAGGAGTGGTAGAGGAAGTGGTTAGTAATGTCTGCAATAGCCCTATCCTACCCATTGTTAAGAAGCAAGGTGAGGGAGATGAGAAAGCGTACCGCTTCATCATCGACCTGCGAGAAGTCAACAAAGTGGTGGTGCCACAGTACCCCGTAGTCTCAGACATCGCCACCATTCTGACTCTCATCCCGTCCACTGCCACCACCTTCACCGTTATTGATCTTAAAAATGCATTTTTCTCTATCCCCATCCATCCAGACAGCCGTTATCTCTTCGGCTTCACTTTAAAAAACCGTTCATACCGATTTTGTAGAGCTCCCCAGGGCTACACTGAAAGTCCCAGCATTTACAGCCAGGCCCTCAAAAGACAGCTGGACGCCGTCCAGCTACCAGATGGAGTAGTGTTGATCCAATATGTCAATGATATCCTTTTGGCGGCCGACACCACTCCACTTGCAATCACAGCCACTATCCAACTCTTACACTTTCTTGCGGAGAATGGCCACAAAGTCTCCAAAAAGAAACTGCAGTTCTGCCAGCCCCAAGTGACATACCTAGGCCATCTCCTGTCCAAAGAAGGGAGGAAACTTACGCCCGACCGAATCCAAACCATCCTAGACACCCCCATTCCAAAAACACAGAAGCAAGTCTGTTCATTAGTGGGCCTTACTTCTTTCTGCCGACAATGGTTACCAAATTTCAGTCTCATTATAAAACCCCTACTTTCCCTGTTGGCCAAAGATGTTCCGTTCCCACTCCCTTGGACTCCCGAATGCCAAGCATCCTTTAAGGAGTTGCGGGATGCCCTTTGCTCGGCACCCGTTCTAGGAACACCAGATTACTCCAAGCCCTTCTCCCTCTTCACTCACGAAAGGGAGGGATGCGCATTGTCTGTTCTAACTCAGCCCATCGGCGCCAAACAACGCCCTTGTGCCTACTTCTCTGCCACTCTTGATCCAGTCGCCAGAGCCTTACCTGTCTGCCTTCGAGCAGTAGCCGCTGCTGCTGTCTCTATCCGCCAGAGTGAGGGAATTGTGCTTTCGAACTCTCTCACGGTATTAGTGCCCCATGCAGTTGACACCCTTTTGAACCAGACCAAGACTCAACACCTGACTAGTGCACGACTGACAGGGTACGAATTGACTCTACTTGCACCCCACATCACCCTGAAGAGATGCACGACATTGAATCCTGCTACACTGTTACCCCTGCCCGAAAATGACCCCGATGTGCCCCCTATACACGACTGTGTGACCCTCACAGACGAACAGACTAGGAGTAGAATTGACCTCCGAGACATTGCTTTTACAGATCCTGATGGAGAACTATGGGTAGATGGCTCTTGTATCAAACTCCCAGACGGCACCACTTCTGCTGCCTATGCGGTGACGACAGCTCGAACAGTAGTTGAAACAGCCCGCATCACACAACGATCCGCACAGGCAGCAGAACTAATTGCCCTCACACGAGCATGTATCATAGCAGCAGGAACCACGGCAAACATTTACACGGACAGCCAGTACGCCTTCGGGGTGGTGCATCATTTTGGGCTCCTGTGGAGGGAAAGGGGATTCCTGACGTCCCACGGTACGCCCATCCTTCACGGAGATTTAGTCTCCGCCCTGATTGAAGCAGTTCTTCTCCCCAAACAATTAGCAGTGATCAAATGCCAGGCACACAAGAAGGTGACAGATTTAGTTGGACAGGGAAACGCACTAGCCGACATCACTGCCCGAACCACAGCTGAGAATAGGACGACACGCATGTATGTGACCAGGTCACAAGCAGAAAAATGGACCGACGCTAGGGAAACGATCAGGGACATCCAATCGGCCAGCACACCTCTCGAACTGACTGAATGGGCACGGGTGGGTCTAAGGGACGATGAAGGCTGCTGGCGGACAAAGGACACGAACAAATGGTTGCTGTCTGATGCATATTTGATCCCCATACTGACAATGGCACACTCCCCTGCACACATAGGCTCTGCCGCCATGATTGAACTCATTTCCAAAGTCTGGCACAACAACAAGATCCCCGACTCGGCCAAACGCCTAGTCCAGCAGTGCCTTATCTGCCTACAACACAACCCCGGGAAAGGAACTGTGGTACCCCGGGGAGGGTTTGGGATCCCCGACCACCCCTTTGAGGTCCTCCAGATGGATTACATCCAATTAGAGAGGTGCCAAGGCTTGAAGTACGTATTAGTCATTGTATGTGCCTTCAGCAAATGGGTGGAAGCCTATCCGACCCGAGATAACACTGCCATGACTACTGCCAAAGTACTACTGAAAGAGTTTTTCCCTCGCTACGGCCTTTGTCGAATTTTATGGAGCGACAATGGCCCCCACTTCATAGCTGAAGTTATCCAACTAATCCTGAAGGGGTTGGGGGTAAAACAGAGGTTCCATGCAGTCTTCCACCCCCAATCCGCTGGCCTGGTTGAACGACACAACGCTACACTGAAACTGAAACTGTCAAAAATAGTGGCCACCACAGGACTTAAGTGGCCAGATGCCCTTCCACTGGCATTACTATCGATGCGCTCCACTCCCACTAAGCACCACTTGACCCCCTACGAAGTTGTGTTTGGGCGGCCTATGAACCTCTGGACTGCCCCCAAACCGACCTCCATTCACGACGTCCCCGACGTCCTGCTGTCAGATTATTTATACAAATTAACTAAAACGTCTGTTATTCATCAACAGGTGCAGCAGGCCATCCCCGATGCTTCCAGGGGTCCCGGTCACGATATCCAACCGGGGGACTACGTCCTAGTCCGGAACTTTCAACGAGCGAAGAGTCTGGAACCCCGGTGGACGGGCCCCTGGCAAGTACTGATCACCACTCGGATGGCTCTTCGAGTGGAGGGGAAGCAGAACTGGCTGCACGCACACCACTGCAAAAAGGTTTCCTCGACCCTGGCCACGACAGACAACGTCAGCACCCAAGAAGAGCTCCTGAACAAAGACCGACCATCACTGAACTGCTATCCTGATACCGAGGCACTTGAACTTGCAAAACACTCTGATCCCACTGTGCCTTCCCGAGAAGGGTATTTCCTGCGTCGAAAGGAGGGAGCTTCGGCTAAGTAGGCCACTGACTAAGTTAAAAATCTCAGAACGGTGACCCAAAGCAACCAAGGGTTACCCGGAGAGAAGCTAAACAAAGTCTGTGGTTCTGCCCACTACCGAGCACCTTGAAGATGAAGATGATGGAAGCGCCAGATAAGAAGATGATGGAAGCGCCAGATAGGAAGACGTCGGAAGCAACAGGAAATACCCGCTACAGAAACCCAAAGACTGATAATTTGCACAAATCAAAGACAATCGCTTTCTTCATTATCTTCCTCTTTTGCCTTCTCCTCATGACTTCCTTCTGGATCTTGGAGGAAAGCACACCCGCTCACCAGATGTTGCCAACCACTGTCCAGCCAACCACCATGAAAGAGCACCACCTGATCACCCTTTCACCTCAGCTCCGAGAAAGGCGTAAGGAGTTCTGGAACAATTCCTTCGTACAACTGTTGCACCAGCACAACCTTGCTGCAAATGCCACGAACTGCTGGATCTGTGGGTTGCTCCCACATGCTACCGGATACTCCATCCCCTTCATCCCTTCTCCTTTCTCAGTTCACGGCTCCTGTCTCGCTTGGTTGATCCTCATGCAGGAAAGCCACAAGGACAACGCCGCTTCTGGTCAAACAGTGTCACACTTCTACTATGGGTTCTGGCTGAACAAAACAGGAAAGATGTCTGCTCCCTTTTGTCCTGCAATTTCAGGTTCAACCTTCCTTACGAACATCCCTGCCAAAGAAAGGCTCGAAATGCAAGTGCTCCACAATCCAGCCAGACCCACCTTCTCCCACCTGCGGAAACAAACGGCTGCCACCCTGACCGTGGCCCTGTCTGTCATCAATGTCACAGGACTCGTATGCCTCGAAGGACAAGGAACGCAGCTGGTGGGTCACAGTTCTTGTCGCATCACCAAAACATTGGTCTCAGCTGACCCCCCCTCCTTTGTTGCTTCTCCGAATATGTACTTTGTTTGTGGCACCAAAGCTTACACTTGGCTCCCAAAAGGCTGGAGGGGTACGTGCTACATCGCCTTCATTCTTCGTCCCACGTATGTGGCTTCAGCCTACCACCACCGGCAAAAGCGCGCAGGAGATGTTGAACAAGCCGACTCCACCGGAGCACAGTTCCTGGATGCAGCAAAGGGACTTGTTCCTCTGTGGGGACCAATGGCAAATAGCCGCGCTATCCGACACCTGACTCAGGCAGTAGAAAAAACCATTAACATCACCGCTGGCATCCTTGCTAACAACACGGCTGAGCTTCAGGCAGTCCGCCTGGTGGCACTTCAGACCCGCCTTGTTCTAGATGTGGTTCTGGCCGACCGTGGAGGTGCATGCCGCATCATCGGCTCCAGCTGTTGCACCTACGTGCCAGATAACTCACCTTCAGTCTACAAAGCAATCGAACACCTCCACAGACTGTCCTCGGAGGTTCACCAGGAGCAGGAAGGATGGTCGCTTGGAGGCTGGTTCTGGGACACTTTGAAGAACTGGGGATGGAGATTGTTCACATTTTTATTGATACCAATCATGATACTGTGTGGGTGTTGCTTGGGTATTCAATGTTTACCACCTTTATGTGCACTCATTTCCAACTGTATGTGCCCAAAGACTTTGAACTTTAAAACTGAGCACATGAGTCCCCTATATGAGATAGAGGTGCGTGGTCTCATGGGGATCGATCCGAACTGACAAGCTGGCGAGACATGTTAAAGGGAGGACTGTGGAATTTTAGTTCTTGTACTAAACGTCATCTACGCCATCTTGCAGACTCATGTATGAGCATACACAACAGCCATTTTAGGTACCATGGTCTCCCTGTTCACGATCGCCCGTCAGCACACTTCCCTGAACCTTGCAAGCCTTCCCCGCGCACCCTGGCTGCCCCCGCACTCACATGCACAAGTCATGAACCCTCCCCTCCCATGACTCTGTCTCAGGGAATCACACCCCGCGCCTGACCAACACCTCCTTTCCGTCCATGAATACCCCTCCTTTGATGACCCCTTCCTCTGAGCCCGACTGCCTGTACGAACCGCTGGTCATCCTCTAGCCCGAGGATATAGTTTATTGCCCACTACTGTATGCACTCGCTTTTCCTGAAAGGAGCCACTATTGATCATGACCTCCCCACCCCCTGAGATTCGATCAGGCGCACACATTCCAAAGGAATCGGCAGAACACTCAGCTGCGTGATAGCCCCCTTCCAATCATACGAGGGGAAAGGGCCTCTACTGTTGTCATGTGTTGGAAGGGGCCGGAACTGGGGGGTGCCGGGGATGTCGTTCTCATACTTCACAATGTCCTTGTTGTAATAAAGAACGTCCACATGTCTTAAACCAGTGTATAAAAGACCAGGTCTCAAAGAGGCTGAGAGAGCACCTCGAGACGATACCTTGTTGTCTGATCTGATGTGTTCTACTCCGTCGGAATAAACTTGTTTCCTGTCTTCCCGTCTCCAGCGCCTGCCTCTTTATTGAATAACTTCGTATGGTATTAGAGGCGTTTTTACGCCGGGCAAATTTAACTTAGGAAACATCTACTGAAATCGCCTGACCATTTTGAATTGATCTTTATCACACCCGACCGGAGGACAGGTCTCTCTCCACACGAGGTGCTGATGGGGAGGGCAATGAGGCTTCCTTCTGTACCAACTGCGACACTATTAAACATTACAGATGACCTGATCCTGGATTACTGCAAAGGACTGTCTGACGCCATTCATTCTGTGTCCTTCCAGGTGCAGGCTGCTGAGGTCCCGTCTTCAAGAGAGTTGTGTCATGACTTGTGCCCAGGAGAGTGGGTGCTGGTGAAGAAACACGTCCGGAAAAACTGCCTAGACGTGCACTGGAGAGGACCTTTTCAGGTCATACTGACCACGAATACGGCTATCAAGTGTGGAGGCCTGCCGAATTGGATACACGCTTCCCACACCCGAAGAGTTCCAGCACCCCTGGAAGAAACAGCTCCTCTCACGGATGAGAATCCAGCTGAAGATGGTGAACCATTAGAGGGGATCAGTCAAGCTGCGGGGGTGTCTGAAGAAGTTGGGAGCGTTGCAGATCCAGAAGAAGAAGGGCAAGGCGGTAGCGAAACTGAAGCTGCAACAGAAGGAGAGAGCAGTTGTGAATGTGACTTGGAAACAGATCAGGAACAGAGTGATCAGGAACCGAGCAGGAGGGAAAGCAATAGGAGAACAAGAAGTGGGGCAGCTACTTGGCCTGAAAGAAGAAGGAGGCCGAGCCTGAAGCTAGCTCGAGAAGAAACTCTTGCTCCTTTATCCGAAGATTCGGATCTGGAAGAAGGTGTATCGGACCAAGAGCAGGAGGGTCTAAGGAGATCAAGGAGAGTACGAGTGCCTAGCAGAAGATACTCTACACCTGAGTGGACCTACCTCGCTGCAGATGTCCGAGGGACGCAGAGCTGGGAGGGTGAGGGAAGTGACCCTGACCAGAACTGACCCAATCATCACAGTGGAAATAAGATTCCTGTTGCCAGGATTGGAGGTCGAAAGACTGCTGACACTCAACATCGTCTATCCTCCTCTCCTGAGTGGAATAAGAATATTGATATTTGAGACTGTTGAGTTTCCGTGTTGCTGTTCAAGGAGTCCAATACTGGAGGGAGTCCTTCTCCGTATGGAAATATTTGAGCTAGTGGTGGAACTTCTGGGAACACGCATAGTTTCAGATTGCTAAAAAGACTTTGATAAAGAACATTTGTTAATACAGATCAAAAGGATAACCTAGTGACAAATGTAAGAAGACAGAAACTATGGACTTCCATTTTAGTGGATGGAGAAGGGCTAGAGTTGCCTATTGCTACAGAACTTAATGACTGTTCTTGCGGGAGAGAATTGTCAGCTTCCAGGTGTGGTTCAAAGAAAGACATTGTGGTTCAAATGAAGAGAGTCTTTGTGCAAAGCAAAAAGGACATTGAGAAGAAGTAAGAGACTTTGCTGAGAACGACAAACAGAGCTACACTGTTTGAGATCATGGAGACTGGCAACCCGAACCGCAGGGCAAAATGCATAGTAGGTACACTTTTAGTGGTAGTGATTTCTCTTATAGTTTTAGTAGTTACTGTATCATATATAATGGGACATGAGAACGAAACAAAGACAAGATCAGAAACAAAGAAAGCATCAACACAAAAGCCTATCACTGTTGCTGAGGTAAAAGGAGAAAACACTGAGAAAGAAAAGGCTTTGCTAGATGCTGAGATCAAAAGATTACATGTTGACGAATCACAGGGGAACTTTAGGTCAAATGCTTATGCCAAATTGCTCTACGAATACATTGATGTCATGGAGGCGAAGAATTGCTACGTTTGTATGCAATTACCAGCTTCTGTGGAGGGGGGTATCAGATACCATCATCTTCCATTGACGTATGGAATCACATGTAGTTTGTTGTTGAGCATATTCTATGGACGAGATGGGTTTGAGTATTATTTCTCGAATTTTGACTCGACATTGCCAGAGGTCCCAAATTATAAGCATCTGAATAAGTGGGACTATTACAAGTGCGAAGACAGGTTACAGAAATTTTTCATTCCATGGAAAACGTTAGATACTTCACATGCCCGAAGAAATAATCTGACTTGTCAAGTGTCAGAAATTGAGAAAAAGTTTATAGGGCAGGTGGATACTAGATACAGGAGGCAAAAGATTCTAAAAGCTTCAGGACAATGGGAAACAGATTGGACCAAGGAAGAAAGGATACATCAAAGAAAGGGTAGCCTTGGTCCAATTGCTTTAGACAAGGAGAAACGGGGGAAACTGTGCATTCACAGGAGTTACTCCTATTATGAGAATATGTATGTAGGTCAAGTTAGTTGTGAACATGCTTTCCAATTGGAGTACTACTCCAAAGATTTTTTGAAGGAGATGCAAGCAATTCCAAATGTATATTTTGTATGTGGAAGAAATGCATATGTGAAGCTACCAGATAATTGGTACGGATCATGCTATTTAGCAATTGTCTTCCCCAAAATATACCATGTTGAGAATTTAGAAACGACAAAGAGAGGAATACCAACAAGAGGGAGAAGAGATCTAGGTGCTGAAGAGGTAGTTGGGGATGTATTCGGTGCTGCATTCCCTCTCTTGGGATTGATACTGAATGACATAAAAATGAGAAGATTGGCTATAGTCGTAGATAGGTTATCTGCCAGTACTGCTAGATCTCTAATGCTGGTGGAGGGAGAGATGCAATCGATAAGAGCAATGGTTCTTCAGAACCGACTTGCTTTAGATGTTCTGTTAGCCAAAGAGGGCGGAGTCTGTAAGGCTTTGAAGGTCCAGGAATGTTGCACTTACATTCCAGACAATTCAAAACCTTTAGAGAAGTACGTACGAAATATTACTGCGATTCATCATGAGATTGAGGATCTGACAAAGATAAATGTATGGGAAAAAGTAGGCCAAGGAATGGGTAATGTTGGAGGTTCGTTTGCCAACCTAGGAAAGGGTATCGTTTGGTACATATTGAAACCCATCATCATAATTGTGATTTGTGTAATCACTTTGTGGGGATTGGTGCGACTGTACCAATGGTATAGAGCAAACAGGTTGCAGAGATCCATGAGGGAACAGGAGAAAAGACTGACTGCGATGCAGGATACACAATATAAGAGTCTGAAGGCTCTAGAGACAATGAAACGTGGGGCTATTGCAACAACTTCAGTCTGAAAGATCCTACATTTTAGAGATGGTGTTTTGATGGTGATGACTCCTGAAAGTCATCAAAGGGGGGACTGAGAGAGCACAAATCTGAACAATGTATAAGTACACCATATTTACAAGCACGTAGTGTTAGTTTAAATTGTATTACACAAGAGTGTCAATTTATATAGTGAAAATATATGAGTGTTTGTTTTAATTAGAATAGATGCATATATAAGTGTGGAAAACTAATGTAGAGGTTGTAGAAATGTTAAAATGATGTTGGAGTCACACGTTAGATGACTAAGTGAAAACGAAATGTAATTCTGCAAACCATGAAAATGTGTAGGCCACATGGCATTTCACAGGAAACGAAAGATGCTGCTACACTTTTAGTGACGTGGATTCTAATGTCATTTGAGTGCAAATGTATTATTAGGCATAGTATTGAAATATATGTTTTACATAGATGTGTTATATTTTAGTATACGTGTGTTAGTTAAATATCGTTTAAACAAAGAAATTAAATGTGCATATTGCAGAGGCCCGTTTCATGTAATTTTAGTATGCCTGAATAGAGAAAGTTGCTTCTTTGATCTGCCAGAGCTCGTTAAGGAGAAGTCGCACAGAGCACGAACGATAGGTCTGTTCAAGATGTTTTATGACTCTTAGATATGGTAGAGACTGGAATTTGGGGCCTACCGAGAGAGTGTCTGTTTGCAGGTGCAAGGGGAACTTAAATCAGAAATAATGAATAGGCCCTTGTTCAGAAGTGCCAGGCACAGGCCTGTAGGAGTCTTCAGGAATTTTAGGGGGTACCGCTTGGACGGAGAGAAGCCTGGGAAGCAAGGTCAACTTTAATGAAGAGTCCAGAGGAGCACCAGGACGGAATTTGCCGCTCAAAACTGCACCACGTGAGAGGCATCGACATGGGCGTTCCTATTGGAAATGTGATTTGGTATTAGGGATAGCACCCCGGGGTGGAGTTAGAGCAGATGATCTGAGGAGCCTAAGAGAGCGGATGGGTAGGCAGATAGAGAACTAACAGACTTCAATTTGGAGACAAAGACTAAGGGAAGTGTGATGTATTCCTATAGGTTCTGTATCGATTCCCCTATTCCTGACCCTATTCTGGTTAACATGTTAACTAGCAGCCATCCCGTGATGCAGAAAGCCCCCATGATGCAGGAACCGTTATCTGATTAAGCCACACTACGGCACAGGAACGTGTTATCTGATTAGGTCATAACGCTTGCCATCTAATTAGACAAGCAATATTCCTCCAGCCCCTGATAAGGCATACGGAGTTCTCAAAACAAATCAAACCTATGACAGACCTGGGAAAAACCCTGCGGCCATTGTTTTGATTTCACCGAGAACTTCAGCAAAAGAATGTGCTAACGACCAGGTCGTATGACATCCTTATTGACGTATCTATGTCCATCCTTACGTCAATCTCGGCACCTTAAAGGTATAAATATTACCGATATTGCCCTATGCAAACACACGCGGTGGTGACGAGATCGGAGCAGCCAGACTTGCCGAAGCCCAGAGCAGAGCAGACCCCGCTGGCGCAGCCCCGCCTTCCTGACGCGCTGAGAACGAGACGCTGTTTTCTCCTGCCGAGAAATCCAGCTCCGGCGCTTCCGGGTAGCCCTCGCAGGCAGCCTGGAATATCGAGACCAGAGACGAGAGATACCATCCCTCATTCATCCTAGACTCCAGGTACAGAACTGAATAACCCCTCACAGAGAATTCTTGAGACAGTCACTTGGCAAAACAAACTTAACTTAAACTGCTACTTTCTACTCCCGCCCACGTATTAGGCTTAGGTCAGGTACATCTGGGGTAGGCGTAGTTAGAAACACCAGTTGAGTACGATTAGTCAAATGTATATGTGTATGTATCTATTTTATCCATTTTAAACCCTCATATGGCTTAGAAACCATATCAATGTTTTTACAGTATTATTTTATACTTCTGCTTTTAATGTATGCACTTTACTTAACCATAAGTATTGCAATAATATCGATCCATTTCTCTTGTATGAGAAAAGAGACTGATCAATAAATAACATCTTTTATTGAACACGCCCGTCTCTTCCTTTTCTCTACAATCTGGTGAGACTAAGAATGCACGTACTGACTGAGTAAAATAAGTCGTCTTTTGTTTTCACACGACTCTAGAGATACACTCTTGATTAGGGGAGAGCAAAGTTGTCATGTTCTATGGTTGTCAGAAACTAAATCCCTTCTTGTCTATCCAGGGAGGTTCAACTCCTCCTTGCCTATTCGAGAAAGTTTCTAGTGAACTCTGAGCTAGCTGGCAAACCCAAAACTTTAAGTCTAATATCGACAGTAGTACACCTAGTTAACGTCTGGTCTAGGCCTCTACTATTGAAGGTATTATTCCAATGCGCAGAGCCTATTGGGATAATAGGAACTACACTACATGGCGCCCAACGCGTTTGGATAGGCGATAAAACTAACGTAAGACATTTAGAGTAACTCAGTCGTGCTTTTTCACTCAGACCCCTTTTTTCCCATAATACTCCAAAGACGTCTGGAGTGGGTGAAAGGTAATATCCGCCAGACCTCGCAGGAGGAAACTCCTATGTATGGTTCTTGGTTTAGTCAACGTTGAAGGATACACTGTTCCAAAATATTGTGCATCTAATCTTTGTTTCCATAAGAACCTGATCTGCAAACAAACAAAATAACCTTCCTGTCGGTAAAATGGTAGACAGTGATGAAGAAAGAGAGACAGCTAGATTAGCAGCTGAACTAGTAGCGGCTGATAATACTATGCAAGACGCAGACCCGGATATAATACTCATCCCGGTCAACGTAAGAAAATCTATAACTTTAAAACTTATAGAAAATGGACTGACACCTAGAGGTGGCACAGTCATATTCGTAATTGAGGCACACGAATATCGGCAGACAGAAGTATTCTATTCATGGATACACTTTCCAGCAGCGAACGCTGTAACAAAGCACTTCCACTATTACAAAACAGAGGATCCTCCTAATGAATACACTCCTTTCGAGGAGGTGGAAGTACCACTCAAATTTCAAGAGCACCTGCTCTTGTTTAATGGCGCCCTAAAACATAATAATCACATCACCAGGCTCGGTCCACTAGGTAGACCAGGAGCAACGTGGCCGGTCCTAGCCGGATACACACCACATCCAGACATTGAAAGAATGCCTGCACCAGAGCTTTTAACACAGCTAAAACAATTAATAAAAGTACATAGACAATTAGTCCAATATGTAATGCGGACTTCAACAATCCAACCAGCAATTAAAATTCCACAGCTGACCCCTCATCAGGGGAACACAAATAAAATTACACCACAGAACATACAGTCCTGCATAGGTAAAGTACCAGCTAAACGGAAACAAATACCATTCTGGTTAGCACAAAAAATCACCCAAATAGAGGCGGTGTTTCCAGACACCACCCCGTTAGAAAAACACAGGATTCTGACTATCTGTCTTCCAATGGGAATCGCACCACACGTGGAGGACTGTGACACTTGGGGTACAGACTTTGCTTCCATCTACACAAAGACGCACGGTGTTCCATCCATTTCGGTAATACCAGATGTGCTAAAACAAATTCAAGACGAATACGGTCCAGAACCCGCTTTAACTCTTGGTATGAAATTACTAAAAGACTTCAAGCAGGTCTCGGCTATATTATTAGCCAACATAAAGGGAGAAGCAGCAAACGTGGCGATCCGCCAGAGGTTAAAGGAGACAGATATAGCAGACCAACCAGCTGAAATTGCCAGAATTATAGAAAAATCCTATGAAGAACTAGGTAGAGATAGTTTAGGTGGAATACCAGTAAAACCACAACTGATTGAAAGTCCTGAAAAAATATTTTTCAATAATAATTCAACATCACAAAAAAAGAGCTGGGATGGAAACAAACAATCCAATCCTAAAGAAAAGAAATTCCAGTCCAGAGGAAGGTCTCCTCGGCGGAGAGAGAAATCTCCGAACCAAAGACACAGGTCACCCCAAAGTGACCCCTCTGGGAAAAGATATAACCTTAGAAATAGGGATAATATAAAGAAGCCTGATAGATATCAAGACATTGATACACGTCCCTCTCAATCTTTTCAGACTTCCTCGCAGAAATCGGAAAGAAGAGGACGATCAGAACAAAGAGAAGAGCACGCCAAGTCCAAAGACAAGGAACCTGCTCATCTAAAAAAGAAATTACAATTTCCAAAAAAGAAGGTAGCCAGTATTAAAGTAGTTAACAATGCCGAGAATACTGAGGACACAACTGAAAAACGGAGAATGGGCTCAGACAATGCTAGACAGCGCAGCAGAAGTGAGCATAGCTCGCAAAGTCCTTATGAATCATCTGGAGACAGTGGACACGAATGAATATCTTCAAGTGGAAACTGCAGACACCAGAGTTAGCAAACCTCACAAAATATATGAAATAACTTTACGTATAGAAGGGGATAAGACTAGAAAAATAAGGGGCCTTTTTTGGGATAATCTCTCCAAGGGCTATGACATCCTTCTAGCTGAAAAAGATTGGCCACCAGAGTTTGTCAGGGAGTGCCCACATGGCGAAGAAATAATTATGCCTGCCTTCTCAAATCATATTCCAATTCATAAAAAATATACACTTGCAAGAAAGTGGGCAGTAGCTCAAGCTCCTGCTTTATATAAAAATCATGTAGGATGGGATGAGGACTCTCCTCCTCACAAAATCCAGTTAAAATCACAACCTACTGCACAAAGGCAGTATCCAATCAAGCAAGAAGCTAAAAAACAGGTAAAAGAAATCCTAGATCAATTAGAATACCAGGGGGTGATTGAAACTTGCACCTCACAAATGAACAACCCTTTGTTTCCGGTCTCCAAACCAGACAATTCATATCGTCTAGTTTTGGATTACCGACACCTTAACTCATGTTGCAAAACTTTTGCAGTGCAAAACTCGCATAGTGCTGCACTAATGAATAACATAGTGCGCAAAAAATACAAAACAACATTAGACATCTCTAATGGATTCTTTTGTCAAAACATAGCACCAGAGAGCAGATATTTGTCTGCGTTCTCAATAAATGGCACTCAAAAACAATTCTGTCGGTTAGCCCAGGGATACAAGAATAGCCCAGGGGTATTCTCAGCGAGAGTAACAGAATTACTACAAACATATGATGACGAAGCATTATCTTATGTCGACGACATATACCTAACAGATGATGACTTGGATACTCACTTGAAGAGAGTGAACACCATAATACTTGGGTTCGCAGCAGAGGGTTACAAATTCAACTTTAAAAAATCTAGAATTGCCCATCTAACAGTCCTGTTCTTAGGATACGAATTATCAAGTGAAGGCAAAAGCCTGGCTGACAATTTCCTAGAGAAATGTGCCGTACTCCAAGCACCTAGAACACTAAAAAACCTACAGTCAATTCTAGGCTTCCTAAATTTCGGAAGAACATACATTGCAAATTACGCAGAAAGGGTCAAACCCCTTTATGATCTAATAAAACCAGATTTTAAAAGAACCAATTGGACTCAAATACACACAGAAATTTTGAGATCCTTACAAACAGACATGTTAATTAAAACAAAATTAGAAACACGTGATAGCACACGCAATCTTGTGATTCGAGTCATCCCAGGAAGATGCGGATTCACATACCTGACCTCTAATGAGGGAGAAATGTACCAATTGCATTCAAATCACACTTGTACACTAAGGCTGAAATGAAATTTAGCCCAACGGAAAAAATTCTTACTGCAACACAGACAGCTATAGCAAAAGAACGAGCCCTGGCACAAGGTAGACGAATAATAATCGTGACACCAATACCAGCCCTAGAGGCTGTAACAAAAGCAAGCATTCCAAATGCTAAAGCGCTCCATCCGAGATGGATACAATGGGCTAATTCTCTTGCTGCAACAGACGTGGCATACGAATTTGATCCTAACTTAAAAACACAAGAATTTCTCCAATATGAATTTGAATGTCCTCCGCCGACCGAGATTCTGCCTCTAGAACCTTACGGCTGTATAATATATACAGACGGATCAGCACAACCCGCAGTAGGGGGTAAACAAGCTTACAGTGCTGCGTGCGCGATTGTTAAAGGTCGCTGGCACGAAGGAAAATTGAAACCAGCTATCACTAAGACACAATCTCTAGGAGATTGTACAGCTCAGCGAGCTGAACTACTGGCGTTTAAGATGGCGCTTGAAAATACCGATCGAGAATTCCCCACACTCATAGTGTGCGATTCGTATTACTGCGTTCAGTCTTACAATGAATACTTGCAGATCTGGCTTCAGAATGGCTTTAAGGATGCAAAAGGAGGCACAATCAAGCATAAGATGCTCTGGGAACAAGTAGTTCTATTACAAAAAGAACTACCAAAGACTCACGTGATACATACGCTGAGTCATCAACGTGATGGCGTTCACGTTGCAGGGAATTCATTGGCTGATGAGGCCGCGAAGGCAGCTGTGCAAACGGCTTCCGTAGCTGCCATCACACGGTCAAAAACAAAAATAGACAGCGAAATATTACAGGCTGTCAGCGCTACAGAAAAGGATTCGATAGAAACACTCCCGAAAGGCTTTCCAGTAAAATACTCATACATAACTGATGCAAACAATGTTCCTTTTGCTCGAATCCCTGGAGTGGGGGATAGGGCAATTCCAAACATGGAACATAGGTTAGGACTGATAATAGCGGCACACGAAGGGCTTGCTTCAATACATGCTGGCGTTCAGCCACAGTATCATTATTAAAACAGAGATACTGGTGGCCACAAATGAGAAGACAAACAAGGAACTATGTTTTAGAATGTGAAATATGTCAAAGAATGAAAGTATCAACGGTGAGACGTCCGGCGCAGACGCCCCTTCTAATCTCGGATAAACCATTAGCCTGTGTTTACCTAGACCACTGTGGTCCCTTACAAAGGGATGGTAACTATAAATATATCTTGGTTGCAGTGGACTCATGCACGAGATTCATATGGATGTGGCCCCAGCGAACGGCTGACGCCAGAACTGTTATAAAAGATTTGCGAGTCTTTATCGGCACATACGCAATTGGCATGCTGCATTCGGACCATGGTCCTGCTTTTAGCTCTAGAGCTTATAAGGAGGCGATGGTCAGCATGGGCGTTACATTGCGGTACTCTTGTCCATTTCACCCTGAGGGGAACGGAATTGTTGAAAGAAAAAACAGTGACATAAAGCAATCTATAACGGCAAAGGTATTAGGTTCGGGAGCTGGGTGGGTCAAACATCTAATAAGTGTCCAACGTAGTCTAAATAACCTGCCAAGAAATTCTCTGAAGGGATTCAGTCCGTACGAATTATTATTTGGAACTAGGATGTTAGTCTTAGACCTCGACAGTCAGACTTCAGTGGTGAAGGAAAAATGCTTTGATATCAAAGATCGTTTGGCTATTTTGCAGGACTTAAACGAAACAAGAAAAGACCTGAGCAACATAAAGTTGAAACAGCAGCCAACAACCACTGAAGAACCACCACCTGTCCCAGCAAGACCTGTCTGGATTCCAAAAGTCGGGGATCTAGTCAGAGAAAAGATCGCGGTAAAGAAGGAATTTGGGCCTTCTTACAGAAAAGCAGTTCCTGTCTTGTCTATCAACGGGACAAGATCAGTTGTACTACCGCCGCTTGCTGGTAAAAAGGAGAACCGAGTTGTATCCATCGACCTGGTAAAACCACAATCATGTGGCCGATAACAAATAGTAGGCCAAGTGGACTCCCGATAAGTAGTAGAACACCAAGATTTGCTACAAACACAGAGGTTCAATCTAAGAGGTTAATCACATTCGAGCCGCCTACAGAACTACAACAAGGACTATGCAACAATGCAATGGAACTTAGACCTCTGAAAACCCAAATAAAAACATTTAGCAGAGACACACCAATCTATACTGAAGTAACAAACGACTATGCAAGAAACAGTAATCCTGAAACAATTGGAACAATTGACAGAACTGCATCCGGCTACTTCATAAACTTCGATGATTCCTCTGAAGGCTTCACTGAATCAAAAACACAGCCATCAACAAAAACCTTTAAAGATAAAGTTAAAGTACTTTTGAAACAACTGAAAGAAACATATCTGATTTCTCCATGGATTGAATTTTGGGTGGGTTTTGGTGCATTTATCCTCATACTTTGGCTCATCATGGTACTAACTTTGGGACGCTTCATTGAGGGAAAATATGCTAAAATGGACACAGCAAGTCAGAAAATCAACTTGATCCTCAAACCACACACATCTTCACACGTTGAGAAAAGAGAACTTTCTTCAGTCAACTTCACAGCCAATCCTATACCGGGTGGGGTAGCATGGGACAACACTGACTACGAAATTTATGGTCCGGTTGAAATCCTGAAATATCCACACCAAATTAAGATCTCGTTGAGTGACTTTGTAAAACCAAGCGCATTTGCTGATGATTGGGGCTTTGAAAGTATAAATAATATGATGTCTGACTTAGTGATGTCTGCTAAATTTACCAAACATGATTATTTGCAGGGTTCGACAAATTATGATAGTATGTACTGTTATAACCACTATGGTAACCATTTTCTACATAGATCTGCACAACCTAGAAATGTTTTAAATTATAATCAATGGGAACATTGTGCAACCCCTCCAAAAGGAAGCTCAAGAACCGTTTATGACAAATATTCATACTTTTCAGGTTTTAACACAAGTAATGCTGAAACATTTTATTTCAAATTGTCAAATAAGACAGGGACAAAGACCATGATAACAAACACGAAATTGATATATTCAGACTCATTCTTTGAACAAATGAATACTTTTGGTTTTGATTATTGGGACAAAAATGTTGAAGTAAAAAGTGTTTGGGGTACAAAAGAATGGCAAGTACAAGGTATAGAATCTTTGTTTAGAGCCTGCATGATCCCAGAACAAATTATATTTTTAAATGACACTGTTCAACAAACTACCTGTCTTGGACTAGCCAAAATCAAAGACTTAAATAAACCGTCTATTCCAAAACCAACAATGAACAGCAATAGCTCTACAGATGAAGAGATAGACGTAAATTATGTATTGAACCAAAACAGAACACATCCTGATTGGAAAAAGTGGTTGATCTGGCCCACAGATACTAATAACTGTCAAGACAGATTCCTGAACAAAACACAGGGGTTCAAAATGACCAGGCCAGACCCTAGATATTCCCAAAGACAACACCCAGGGATAATAACCACCTACAGTGTGGGCAAATTATGCCTTCAATGGCTACAAACTTCCACACTGGCAGAAATTAAGCAACACCTAACTTTACTTACTGATGGTGCTGACTTGCGTGATTTCATTATGGGACCGCGCAAACAGCGTCAGAAACGTTTCATAGCAGCCTCTGTATATGCAGCATACAACGAGGCCTGGAAGGTGACTCAAATTGAGACAGCAGAAAGAATACGGGAAATTGACCGTATTAATTTGGAAAAATCACTTTCTGTAGTGGACAATGGGTTAATGACTCTGTCCTCCAGAATTTTTTCTCTGGACAGCATTGTGTCTTCAGCAATCGACATAATATCGCAAGACTTACTGTTGTTACAACACGGTCAGTCTCAATTGCGTTCTATTGCACAGCTAGGCTGGACGTTACAAAATCTGCGTTCAGGCTATGTGCCTTGGCGTTTAATCAACACAACGTCACTATTCAATATCTTTAACCATACTGATAAACAAATCAGTATGGCACAAAAGGGTGCTGATTATACAATCCTGAGCATTGAGAAACTCGAGAGATTACCAGTGACAATGTCAGAACGACCTGTCAGTGAATGGATAATACATGGGATAATTAATATTCCAATATCTACCTTCAGGTTTCAATACTGCCAAAAATATATACAGGCTGGCATGTACGAAAAATTGGGAAAAGGGTACATTAAAACAACATGGAACTTGCCCTATTCACATGCATGTGTCAGTAATAAAGGACAGAAAGTGTTTCTTAGTGGCAATAATTGTGCGATGTCACTAAGCGGTACACTTCTGTGTAACGGAATTAGTTTGCATGGAGCCTGTGAAGGGAACTCAAATAACCTTTCATGTCACCAGCTAGGCGCACCTGCAACAGAGATAGAACCATTATTTCAAAGACTCTATAATGGGAGTTACATTCTAATTGTGGACCGCAGATGCTGTAGTCTTATGCCCGGGACTCCTTATCTCGTAACTACGACTGCGAAGGTCAAGTGCTGTGGACGCTTATTGTTCCCCAGCTCCTTTCCAGACAGGGAGGCAAGGGCATGGCCCAACTTGAAAATTACTTCTATTCGAATAGATACTTTAAGCAGAATGAAAACAGTGCTTCTTCAGACGCCGACAAGGCTCACGTCATCAAAAGAAACGTATGATCTCCTAGTCGCAAGGACGACTGCAGAGATTCATTCATTGTTATCAACTAATTCCCCCATACATTTCGCAGAAATCCTGAATGAAATCTTAACTATTTCTGATACCAGTGGAGTCTCAAAAGTATTTAAGACAGTATTTTCGATGGCATTAACACCATTCAAAGCCATACTGGGTATTTTTCCAGATTTCGTCCATTCGATTTTTGGCGGACTTCCCCTCATTTTGGGACTAATTGCAGGAATCCTATTCTTAGTCCTAATATTTCGTTATGGCAAACCATGTCACAGACAAAACACCTGCGACAAGGGAAGAAACAATCCTAGCCATTGGATACCGGGACCGGATATCGAAAATCCTGGGACTATCCCGGCTTAGAGACCTGAACATGACTTGGTTTCTTTCTTTTCGACCAATGTGGCAACGATGTGTTTTACCTGTATTGCGGTGCTTGCTATGCGGAGAAGAATGCGTGTTAGACACCTCTCTGACGCTACAATCAGATGCGCCAATGGATGCAGAAACATTGTTGAGTCCAATAAAGGCTCATGCTTTGTGCTGCCCTCCACGGCTACCAATCCTGATGACGGCATTCGTGGAAGCTTCACCACTACGATTAAGGGGTAGTGAAGTTCAAGATGAAAGCAGCATTGATCAGGTACGACCTTCTGTCAGCAATTCTAATCAAAACGTCAATGGAGACAATCATGCGCATGAATGCATGGTTACATCTTTTTCCGAGTTAGTGGAACTCTCCCAGGAAGCTGTTGACAGCTTTTTCGACAGTCTAAATGATATGATGTTCTCACCAGAGCAGAAATAGAGACTTTTGAACAAGCTCGCACACGGCGTTCCCTGAATTTGGCCTTCAGCTAGAATAGCAAAATACCATGAACAATTTCCCTCCAGTTCACGGACAGCAATTTTTTTCAGCAGCCCCAAAATATTTTTACATATTTTTCGGGACACTTATCTTCTGCTTAAAGTAAGAACTATTCTTAGAGAACTAAAATTTCTTATTTTAGATAGTTTATAGACATTAGCTGCCCGCTGGTATGTTCATAATTGTTTTATTCTGTGATGGAATGGTCTCGAACCTTTTTTCTGTATTAAGAGCCATTTCATGTGTACATTCTCATATACAAATTAGTGATAATGTATAGATATGCGTGATTACTTTAGCATTATTCTACAGCTTGAGTGCATATAATACATGTGACTGTTTTTTCCGTATATTTGATAAAATTCAAAATGCATTTGTGTATTTTGGGGTGGTAAGGTATACACGATACTCTACAGTATGTTTTACTATGCATAGATTCGTAAATATGTCCATAGTTAGCGTGGAGTGGGTGTGATGTATTCCTATAGGTTCTGTATCGATTCCCCTATTCCTGACCCTATTCTGGTTAACAAGTTAACTAGCAGCCATCCCGTGATGCAGAAAGCCCCCATGATGCAGGAACCGTTATCTGATTAAGCCACACTACGGCACAGGAACGTGTTATCTGATTAGGTCATAACGCTTGCCATCTAATTAGACAAGCAATATTCCTCCAGCCCCTGATAAGGCATACGGAGTTCTCAAAACAAATCAAACCTATGACAGACCTGGGAAAAACCCTGCGGCCATTGTTTTGATTTCACCGAGAACTTCAGCAAAAGAATGTGCTAAAGACCAGGTCGTATGACATCCTTATTGACGTATCTATGTCCATCCTTACGTCAATCTCGGCACCTTAAAGGTATAAATATTACCGATATTGCCCTATGCAAACACACGCGGTGGTGACGAGATCGGAGCAGCCAGACTTGCCGAAGCCCAGAGCAGAGCAGACCCCGCTGGCGCAGCCCCGCCTTCCTGACGCGCTGAGAACGAGACGCTGTTTTCTCCTGCCGAGAAATCCAGCTCCGGCGCTTCCGGGTAGCCCTCGCAGGCAGCCTGGAATATCGAGACCAGAGACGAGAGATACCATCCCTCATTCATCCTAGACTCCAGGTACAGAACTGAATAACCCCTCACAGAGAATTCTTGAGTCAGTCACTTGGCAAAACAAACTTAACTTAAACTGCTACTTTCTACTCCCGCCCACGTATTAGGCTTAGGTCAGGTACATCTGGGGTAGGCGTAGTTAGAAACACCAGTTGAGTACGATTAGTCAAATGTATATGTGTATGTATCTATTTTATCCATTTTAAACCCTCATATGGCTTAGAAACCATATCAATGTTTATACAGTATTATTTTATACTTCTGCTTTTAATGTATGCACTTTACTTAACCATAAGTATTGCAATAATATCGATCCATTTCTCTTGTATGAGAAAAGAGACTGATCAATAAATAACATCTTTTATTGAACACGCCCGTCTCTTCCTTTTCTCTACAATCTGGTGAGACTAAGAATGCGCGTACTGACTGAGTAAAATAAGTCGTCTTTTGTTTTCACACGACTCTAGAGATACACTCTTGATTAGGGGAGAGCAAAGTTGTCATGTTCTATGGTTGTCAGAAACTAAATCCCTTCTTGTCTATCCAGGGAGGTTCAACTCCTCCTTGCCTATTCGAGAAAGTTTCTAGTGAACTCTGAGCTAGCTGGCAAACCCAAAACTTTAAGTCTAATATCGACAGTAGTATACCTAGTTAACGTCTGGTCTAGGCCTATACTATTGAAGGTATTATTCCAATGCGCAGAGCCTATTGGGATAATAGGAACTACACTACAGAAGTGTGTGATCTTCTTTGGAAGTCACCACTGCTGACACCTTTTTAGGTAAAGATCTTGTTAAGTAGGGATGTCACTTAGTCTAGTGTAGGGACAGATTTAACTTGTACTTTTCCTTTCTGTAAATGACTCTCAGGTTGCAACTCACAGCGATTCTTGCAACACTTATGCTTTTTGAGATAGTTTTGATAATTTCCTTTTGCCGATTGAGAATATTCAGAGAGTACCTTTTTGTATTAATACCTGTATACCTTTTGAATTTTATTCTGAGATGTTTGTATCTCCAGATACTTTTGACTTTGAATTAAAACTTTTTAACCTTTCCCAGTGGTAAGTGGTTCTTTAGAGTGGTTTAAGTTCCTAATTGACTAACCTAGTAGTAGATTGTCTTTTACTCAATGACAGGTACCAACGATTCAGTCGACATGATTAGGGATCTGGTAAGGTAACTAGAGACCAGAAACCCCGCGTTAACAGTATCACACCTCGTTTTCAACCCACTCAAATTTGAACAAAACTGTAAACCAGCTTTCCCCACCATACATCCTACCTTCTTTGCAGCACATCCACCCAATATGTTTTTCAGGGCCTCTACACTGGTGCTACTGAATAATCTATGATGGTATTCCGCTGGCTTTTACAATGCAGGGAATCACAATGCGGTCGTTACAACGACCGTATTGTGATTCCGCATACCATTACTCCGCAAGTCGGAATAACAACTTGCGGAGGGGGGGCGCTGGATGTTGGAATAGTATAATTTACTATTCCAACTCCAGTCTGTGCGGACACTAGCAGCGCCCCCACCCCCCCCCCCGCAAGTCGTTGTTCCGACTTGCGGAGTAATGGTATGCGGAATCATAACATGGTCGCTGTAACAACAGCGTTGTGATTCCCTGCGTTGCAAAAGTTTCGGGGTAAACGTTGTTTACCGCTACTGAATGATGGGATGCTGCTTACCCAAGTTGTGTAGTTTTCCTTCCAGCTCGTGCATCCCTCCTCCACCACCTTCCACCTACTGTCGCTATATCTTATTTATTTATTTATTTTAGTGTTTTATAGAGCGCAAACTTGACCCGTGAGGGTATCAGAGCGCTTTACACGGCTTACAGAGGTGAACTATCTCATTCTTGAAGGTTTTCTCATCCCTTTAACATTTTGTTATTGCTTTACTATGTTTAGCTTCCTCAGTCTCTCTTCCTGTTCTGCCTTCCTCACTCCTACTCTACAAAGTCTGATGATGAAGAAAAAACTGGGGCCAGATTTATACATTGTGACCTTGGGGCGCAATGGGCGTGTACGCCTGTTTTGTACACACCCAGGGCATAATGGTATAATGGAAGAGGCCACGACGCTTGGGCTTCCCCTTCTGTAATACTAATAGCGCTGGCTCACATGTAGTATCAGTGCTATCATGAGGGGGTGTTCCCTCATTTGCATGGGAGCGTGGTCTCATGCAAATGAGGAATCACTTTGCCTCTGTGCCTGAGCCATATCATGGATGCAGGCGCAGAGGCAAATATGTCCATAGAAGGAGCACTCCTAAAGGCATCACTCTGGAGGGGAGAAAGGCGGTCCGATGGACCCCCTTCCCAGACATCCCACGGCAGTTGGATGCAGTCACTCGCAAACCCACTGAGACACTCTTACACCTACTCACAGACCCACTGAAACACTCACTTAAACAGTCATGCACATACTCAGACACCCACTCAGAGACTCACACACCCACTCACAGACCCACTCAGACCTTCACGCACCCACTCAAACCCCATCAAGACACTCACTTATGCACTCTCAAAGGTTACAGTTAGGAAATAACATTTTAAAAACCTTAGAAATTCACTGAAAAAATCAAAAGGTTAAAGGGACATTATAGCTGGGAAACAGAATAAAAAAACCTTAGAAATTCACCCAAAAAACCAAAGGTAACAGGGAAGTTATAGTTAGGGTCAGATTTCACTAGTAGAAAACCAGTGAAACTCAGCAGTTACAATTAGCTGTGCTACCTATGACTTACGCCCCACAATGCACTGCTTATGACCTCACATATTACATCACTCATGACATGGTCAGTGACATCACTGATTACATCATTGATGACATCTCAAATGACATTCCCAAACCAACTGACACAAAGAAAATAGCAAAGAGTGAAAAAATACATTTGCAATTAACATATAAAAACTAAAATACATATAAAAATAGATAAAACAGTACAACAATCACACAATCATTAACAAATAATTTACATAATTAATAATCAAATATTAATCTAAAATTTGTTAGCAATAAATTAAATAACATTTAATTTTAAATTCCCAACCTATTCCCCTACAAGCCTAGCATCCCGTAGCTAAAATATAACTTAAATAAATCAGTATTAAAGTACTTACCTAATAATTAATCAAGTAAATAATTAATTAACAATAAAAAATCGATTTAACACAACAACGCGCTACGACACTAGAAATTACTATTTACAGTTAAGAAAATAAAAAACACTTAAAATTACAAATGAGATTAAATAAATTAAGAACAATTATGCTGACAACACTAATATACAAAACAAATATAGTAACCAAAACACATTAACATTATTTAAAAACATGTATTTATTACAACAACTCTACTACTGAAAACAATATTTAAAGCAGCAATTTCTTAAAAACATTACTCATTAAAAGAAAGCAATATTCTTGACAACGATATTCTATACCCCAATATTTCTTTTCTGATATTTCTGTTTTCTGATAATTTGAACTTGTTTTTTTGTACAAACAGCGGTGGTCAAATTGGCTGGAAGGAGAGATTCCTGTTCTTCCTAGGTTGTACTACTTTACAATTTGTGTGTTGTTTGTTCCAAATATATGCATTTATTAATGATACTTCTAAACTCTATGTTTGCAAAATAATTGACTGTAGTTTGCATAAATTAGCTCTAAAATTGTATGTATAGCTAACTTTACTGGTTCGAGTGCAGCCACATTGGCTAAAAAAATATAATCCCTGCAGAGCACATAGAATTCCTATGTCCTCATTCTCCTATTTTTTTCTTTTCCTCTCTTGATTGTTTTTCAAATTATTTATTTCATTTTAATTATGTATTTTTTCTCCCAATAACATAACAATATATCTTGCAAATCAGTTAAACAAAAAAAGAACTATAATGAGGGGAAAAATGCACAAAACCATTTTTTTTAAAACAAGGGAATATTTTTAAAGAATTTTAAAAAGTGGAAAGAGTTCTCATTGGAAAATGTTTTTCCAGTAAATTGATTTATGCCTCCGATCATCTGCAGGCATGTTCAGATTTGATTCATCTAGACATAAATTCCTAAGAAGAAGAAATGAACAGATTTTAAATGCTTCCACTTAACTCAGATTATTCTGCAATCTCTTTCCTCGGTTGCACTACCAGTTGAGTATAATCAGTCTTTAAATTGTCATACTGCTATCAACTGATAAACCAAAGTCTTTTGAGTGTTTTCTGCAATGAAGGCTCAAAGCCAAGTAAAGCAATTTGAGACAGCCCCTGTTAAACCTGCTTGGTGTTCGATGCGCCCGCCAAGCCATAGAAAACTGCAATGTCCTAAGGGTGGCCACCCTGGGACATTGCTGGAGTTGGCCCTTGGAGTGGCGGTCGATAGGGCCACAACTCCACGAGGGGGGCTGCGTGGCCCCCTCAAAAAAGAATTGAGACCCAGGAAGGTGGTGGCTGCAGGGCCTGCAGGGGCTGTGTGGCCCTGTATATAGCTTACAATTGCCCGCGGAGGTGGCGCGTTGCCCCCCACATTTCAGTCAAATAGCCCTGGGGAGGTGGCGGTCCCCAGGGCTGCCTGGGGGCCATGTGCCCCCCTGAATTCCAATGTATTAGCTCCGGCGAGGTGGCAGTGCCTGGGGCTGCGTGGGGGGCTGGAGCCCTTCCCATGCATTCTTTTTTACATACCCCAGGAAGGTTGCGGTCCCCGTATCTCCGGGAGGTCCACATGGCCCCTGCATTTCAGTCAAATAGCTCCAGGGAGGTGGAGGTCCACGGGGCTGCATGGGGGCTGTGTGCCCCCCGTATTTCAGTGAATTAGCCACATGGTGGTGGCAATCCCCGGTACAGCGTGGGGGGCTGGAGCCCACCCACGCATTATTTTTTATCATAGCCTGGGGAGGTGGCAGTCCCTGGGGCTTTAGGGGCCCGTGGGCCCCTCCCATGATTATATCTAATTGCTCCCATGACCTGGCCCACCCAGGAGCCTTATTAAACGAAGCGTAGCAGCGTGCGCTTCGTTATCGCGGATTCAACACAGCTCCTGCTGAATTAAAAATAAAATGCTTTGGGGGCCCTGGGGGATCCCTCTGGGATGCACCCAAGAGGCCCAGGGGGTCAGGGTGTTTTTTGTAATGTTTTTTCTTATGACTCAGTTCAACCGAGTCACAAGATGGCAGCCACACTTCCTGGTTTGAAGTATTGGCAGTCAATTAGATCTCAGGCACAAGATTGCGAGGGATTACGGATCCACCGCGGCCACAGTTGTATATCTGAGAAATCTTTACATTTCTTAGCAACTACTGAACGGATTCACACCATTCAACAAAAAGGTTGCTTTCTGTACCAAGTGCTACCTTTTGTTACCAAATTTGATGTAATGCCATTCACCATTCCAGGCTATTATTGTGTCACAAAGATTGGTGTATGAGTAAGTGTGATTTAGGGCCTGATTTAGATCTTGGGTGACGGGTTACCCCATCACAATGGTGACGACTATCCCATCCGCCAAAATATAAATCCTATAGGATATTATGGGATTTATATTTTGTTGTGCCTGAGTAACCTGTCCACCGAAATCTAAATCAGGCCCTAATTTATGTATTACACCTGGCGTAATTATTTATTCCAGTATCAAATCAGGAGTACTCTTGGTTTACTTCTGGCTTACTCCTGGCATTCTGTGGAATTTCAAGATGAAGGTACAGCAAAATATTTCTTAATTGGCCTCGGTGGCTTTAGAGTTGGCTTTGTGTATTTTTTAAACATCCATGGAGTTACATAATGTATTAATAAGAAAATGCGATAAATATCGCTATGCATGCTCAGCGTGATTTTAATTATCGATGGATTTTATCGCCCGGTTAGCGCGCTATTAACAACGCTCATCACCCAGGCGATAAAAATCCAGCGATAGTCAGTGAAATGCCGGAATATTGCTAGAAAACCAGCGTATTCCTTCAGCGATAGGGAATTCCTAGTTGATAGCCCGTGGTGGTCGTAGCCTGACAATCCACCCCCCTTTACACACATAGCTAAGTCTGAAATTTATCAGACGTTAGCTTACAGCGATAACCACGGTTAGCGTGGGTTTCAATATCGCTATGGGTGTCAGGGCATGAGCTTGTTAATACCGTGATGTGCAGTTTGTGAGTTTTTCCCTGTAGTGTTGCCCGGGAACGCCCTCTTTCCATCTCATTAGCGATGCGTGGCACGGCGTAACTGGAACGGGTGCTAAGACAAGGAAAAACACGCTAGCGTGTCCTTGTTAATACTGCGATGGAATTATCGCGCTTTTCAGATGAAAACGGCAGCAAAAGCGGCAAAAATGGGCTTGATAATATGCCCCACAGAGAATAACACGAGAAAAGAAAGATGACAGTACTTAAACATTTTTTATAAGGATGCTGTTTTAGTGGTTATCCACTATTCAATTAGTGTTAAGACACTCAACTGAAAGCCGTAACGACGAACACGGACTACGAACCACAAGTTCCATGAGGCCATCCGAGTCGAACTACAATACCCAGAGGACCTAGCGCAGAACACTCGCGGAGGGCGTCACCATAAAGGCAGTCGGGACGCCAGCAGTCAGCGTTGGATATTTTGATTCCTTGCAACGAGACCGCAACGCCGACGCTTCGGAGAAGGTGAGCCCCGTGATTCCTTATGTTGTCGACGCGAGCGCGAGACGCTGGTGCGGAAAAGGAGAGCTTGCGAGCAACTCGTCCCTGTCAGCAACGGGGGTTCGTGTTCCGCCACAGTCGTTAACCTGTCAGTCCCCGCTCGAGGGTTATCGAGTGGTTGAGACTTAACCCTTCCATAGACATTGTCAGTCCCCGCTCGAGGGTATTCGAGCGGTTGAGACTTAACCCTTCCATAGACATTGTCAGTCTCCGCTCGAGGGTATTCGAGCGGTTGAGACTTAACCCTTCCATAGACCTTGTCAGTCCCCGCTCGAGGGTTCTCGAACGGTTGAGACTTATCCCTTCATAGACTCTGCCAGTCCCCGCTCGAGGGTTATCGAGTGGAAGGAACTGTCCTGGCTTTACGTTATCCTTTATATCGTTTTGCCCTCCGTTGGAGCGTGTCAGGATTGACACGAGTGCGGAGGACGACACTATTCCACCAATTGCGGCCTATCCCCGCTCGAGGGTTATCGAGCGCGTGGGACCCAGTCCACGACTGCCTTTGCCAGTCCCCGCTCGAGGGTTATCGAGCGTAAGGAACTCTTCTGGCTTTTTCGTTATCCTTTATTTCGTTTTGCCCTCCGTTGGAGCGTGTCAGGTCGGACACGAGTGCGGAGGACGACAACAACCATCTTGTGTATATACTCGAGTGGCTTTGTCGGCCATTACTTAGCACGGTGTCCTCTGTTGGGGAGTGCCAGGACTGGCATTCGTGCAGAGGACGGTTGGAACATCTGCCGTACCCTTAAGTACTATACCTATAATAAATAGCTGATCGCTTACCCCGCTTTGTCTGTTCTCAGTTCTTGATCAGTGGGTGCCAGAGGGTGTGAGGTTACCCGATCCCGAGGTCATCAGGATTACATAATATCCGACCTGAACATCACAATCAGCCTCCTGGTCGGGTGACAGGTCATGGCCACCATGGAAGACGTTTTGGCAGCATTGCTAGACGTACAGAACGAACTGGCTGCCTCGCGCCTGGAAACAGCGGACTTAAGAGCAAGGGTGGATAACCAGCAGAGGAATCCGTTCAACGCAGGGGCTTCTCCCACGGGAACGCCGGCTGCAGTGGTAGTAGAGATGCCTGTAGCGATACCACTGGCCACACCGGAAAGGTACAGCGGGGATCCGTCCACGGTCCAGGTGTTCATAACACAGGTGGCTCTACACTTCTCCTGCAAACCGAAGTCGTTTCCCACCAACCAGGCGAGAGTCGCATTCATGATCTCCTACTTGGCGGGGAACGCCGCTCAGTGGGCGGTGCCGCTGGTGAGCAGGGACGATCCGCTTTTGTACGATTGGGAACAATTCCAAGAGGAGTTCATAAAGGTGTTCGATCGGAGGGCGGATTCATACACAGCGGACAGGGAGTTATTGGAACTAAAACAAGGCACAACAGGTCTTGTCCATTACCTGAACGCCTTCAGAAGATTGGTAGCGGAATCCAAATGGCCCCCGGCCAAACAAACGGCGCTTTTTCATCAGGGATTGAGCGAGGACTTGAAGGACGTGATCGCACAAATAGACCCTCAACCGGTGCACTGCGAAGACCTAATCAGTCTGGCCCTTCGCCTAGACCATCGCCTTAGCGAAAGGCGTGGGGGTGTACATAAAAAGGAGAAAACCCCGCTTGCTGCGGGCCATACAACCGCTTCTGAAGCGACAACGGCTGCCCATACTGACTCCATGGACATCGGGGCGGTCCGAGCCAGCCTTACGGCTACCGAGAAAGAGGCCCGAAGAAAACAAGGGCTATGCCTGTACTGCGGCAAGAAAGGACACTACGTCCGTGAATGTCCGGTCAAGCCTAAGACAGGACGTCCGCGCCCTGGTCGTTTGTCCACGGCGTCAGTGGACAAGACGGCGGAAAACTAAAGAGCTCCTGGAACAACGAAGGGGATTCCTGGAGTCATGGCTTTATCCCTTCAGCCCAACTGCACACAACGGAGAGCACCCGACACCTGTACATCCCGTTACAGCTGAGGGTCAGGAACACCTGGATTTCAGTCTCAGCTATGGTCGACTCAGGGGCCACAGGGCTGTTTATGGACGAGAAGGAGGCTAAACATATAGGTATGTCCCTACTGAGGTGCGCGGTCCCAGAGGAGGTCTTCGCTGTGGATGGACGTAGGCTGGTGTCTGGCCCCATCTGTCACCACACAGGGGACATCGAAGTGGTGTACGGGACACAACACAAGGAGGTGGTGGACTTCAAGATCATCTGTGCTCCGCAGTATGGGATTATATTAGGATTGCCGTGGCTGAGAAAACATAACCCTGCAATCAACTGGGAAACACAGGAACTGCACATGAACTCCCCTTTCTGTTCTCGGTCCTGCCAGTGGTCGGGAGAATCAAGCAAGGAAGTGGAGAACACAGGGTGGGTAGTGGCCACCGCTGCGGAAAAAGAGGTGTGCCTCCCTGAGGCCTATACATCCTATAGGGACGTGTTTGATGATGACCAAGCAGAGACACTTCCACCTCATCGGGTCTATGATTGCCAAATCGACCTGGTCCCTGGGGCTACGATACCTGGCGGCCGACTATACGCGCTATCGGAACCTGAAAACATCCACCTTCGCGCCTACCTGGATAAGATGCTACAACTCGGGTTTATCAGGCCTTCACGTTCTCCTGCGGCTTCGCCACTGTTTTTTATCCCTAAGGCCAATGGAGAACTCCGTGCCTGTGTGGACTTTAGGGCGCTCAACGCCATTACAATCAAGAACAGATACCCACTACCGCTCATCAACGTGCTCCTAGAACAAGTGAAAACAGCACGTGTATACACCAAGCTCGACTTGAAAGGGGCTTACCATCTAGTCCGTATGCGTTGCGGGGACGAGTGGAAGACGGCATTCAAAACAAGGTTTGGCCTGTTTGAATACAGAGTAATGCCGTTTGGGCTGTGCAACGCCCCTGCAGCATTTCAGTTCTTCCTGACCGACGTGTTTAGAGACATATTGGATGTATACGTTGTCGTATACATCGATGACATTTTGATCTACTCGGACAACACGGAAGAGCATGTGGGGCACGTGGCTTCGGTACTCCGGATTCTGCGGGAAAACGCATTGTACTGCAAGCTCAGTAAATGCGACTTCCATGTGACCACCGTAGAATTCCTAGGAGTCATGTTAAGCCCTGAAGGACAAACCATGGCGGAGAGAAAGGTGAAGGCGGTGGCGGAATGGCCAGCCCCTAAGAACATAAAGGAAGTTCAGAGCTTTCTTGGCTTTGCCAACTTTTACCGCCGGTTCATAGAAGGGTTCTCAAGGCTCGTAACTCCTATCACGCACCTATTGAAGAAATCTGTTCCTTTTCTGTGGTCGGAAGGGGCCGAGAACGCGTTCCGTGCGTTGAAGCAAGCCTTTGTGTCAGCTCCTGTCCTGGCACACCCGGACCCGGAACAGCAGTATCTGGTAGAGGCGGACGCGTCGGATTCGGCGGTTGGGGCTATTCTGTCACAAAAAGACCCTGTGACAGGAACGCTGCATCCCGTTGCGTTTATGTCCAGAAAGCTGAATACGGCGGAACGGAACTATCACGTCGCCGAAAAGGAGCTACTGGCCATCAAGGACGCCTTCACCGAGTGGAGACATCTGCTGATGGGGGCCAAACACGTGGTGTTGGTGTACACAGATCATCGGAATCTACAGTTCATGTCGGCGGCCCGCCAACTGTCTCCTAGGCAACTACGCTGGATGTTGTTCTTCTCCGGGTTCCACTTCACCATCACCTACAGGCCAGGTACAGAAAACAGGAAAGCGGAAGCGCTGTCGAGGCAAACCACCGAGGAGGAACCTCCTCTACCTACCTTTGAATCCATCATAAATCCGGGTGCAGTGGTGAATGCTATCCAGCCGGGGGCATTCTTACATGGCATACAGAAGGGTGTCAACACCGTTCGATGGTTGACATGGTTACAGAGGCACGAGGACTGGCGAATGAAGGACGGCATCCCGGTAAAGGGTAGTCGGGTATTGGTACCTACCCCACGCCTACAGAAACAAGCCTTCATATGGTGTCATGAGTCACCCAGTGCGGGACACTTTGGATTGGAGAAAACGGTGGATTACGTACTGCGACAGTTTTGGTGGCCATCGGTGAGGACGGATGTGAGGAGCTGGATAGCCGCATGCACGACCTGCGCCGCCATGAAATCGGATCACAGGCGCCCCCAGGGACTACTGCAACCGCTTCCGACTCCAGCACGGCCATGGGATCGCATCTCCCTTGATTTCGTGGTTGGGTTGCCAGTGGATAAAGGGTACACCGCCATACTAGTGGTCATAGACTACTTGACCAAGATGGGTCACTTTATAGCCTGTAAGGGTGTGCCCACAGCTGGACAGTTGGCGGTCATGCTTCTGAAGGAGGTGGTGAGGGCTCACGGCCTCCCCAGCGTCATTGTGTCGGATCGGGGGTTCTGGAAAACCTGGTGTTCGTCGCTGCACGTCACCTCCGCGTTATCCACCAGCTACCATCCGCAAACTGACGGCCAGACGGAACGCCTCAACCAAACGTTGAAACAATACCTTTGTTGCTTCATCGATCAAGGCACGGAGGAGTGGGTGGATAAGTTGTGGCTTGCAGAAGTCGCTTACAACAACGCCACGCATACGTCCACGAAGGTGTCTCCGTTTTATGGCAACTACGGGCATCACCCCAGGTTCCTCCCCTTGTCGCACCCCGCGACAACGTCGGGCATTCCTGAAACCGCCAGAAGAGTGGTTCACATCCGGGACGCGGCGGTGAGCGCGAGAAGATGCTTGGAGGCGGCGAAGAGACAATACAAGGTGTCAGCGGATAAAAGAAGAAGGCAGGGCCCTCTATATCGGGCTGGGGATTACGTATGGGTGTCCGCCAAGAACTTGAAGTTCCGCAAACACAGAGTTTTTCATCCTCGTTTCATCGGGCCGTACCGAATAAAGGAGTGCATCAGTCCGGTGAACGTGAGACTTGAGTTGCCTGGCAATCTGCGCATCCACCCCGTGTTCCACATTTCACTGCTTAAACCGTCGGGGGCACCCAGACCCCCCGCACCTAAGGCGGTATGGGTGAACGGCGAGAGGGACTATGAGATCAAGGGTATCAGGGTTTCGCGCTGGCGCCGCGGGAAGCTGTGGTACCTCGTGGCTTGGAAAGGCTACGGTCCTGAGGAGGAGTCCTGGGAACCTGTTGGCGGTGTGTGTGCACCGCGGATGGTGGCGGCATACCACAGGAAATACCCGGCTAAGCCCGGTCCGGCTGGTGGCGCCTGACGGAGGGGGGATGTACTGTTAAGACACTCAACTGAAAGCCGTAACGACGAACACGGACTACGAACCACAAGTTCCATGAGGCCATCCGAGTCGAACTACAATACCCAGAGGACCTAGCGCAGAACACTCGCGGAGGGCGTCACCATAAAGGCAGTCGGGACGCCAGCAGTCAGCGTCGGATATTTTGATTCCTTGCAACGAGACCGCAACGCCGACGCTTCGGAGAAGGTGAGCCCCGTGATTCCTTGAGTTGTCGACGCGAGCGCGAGACGCTGGTGCGGGAAAAGGAGAGCTTGCGAGCAACTCGTCCCTGTCAGCAACGGGGGTTCGTGTTCCGCCACAGTCGTTAACCTGTCAGTCCCCGCTCGAGGGTTATCGAGTGGTTGAGACTTAACCCTTCCATAGACATTGTCAGTCCCCGCTCGAGGGTATTCGAGCGGTTGAGACTTAACCCTTCCATAGACATTGTCAGTCCCCGCTCGAGGGTATTCGAGCGGTTGAGACTTAACCCTTCCATAGACCTTGTCAGTCCCCGCTCGAGGGTTCTCGAACGGTTGAGACTTATCCCTTCATAGACTCTGCCAGTCCCCGCTCGAGGGTTATCGAGTGGAAGGAACTGTCCTGGCTTTACGTTATCCTTTATATCGTTTTGCCCTCCGTTGGAGCGTGTCAGGATTGACACGAGTGCGGAGGACGACACTATTCCACCAATTGCGGCCTATCCCCGCTCAAGGGTTATCGAGCGCGTGGGACCCAGTCCACGACTGCCTTTGCCAGTCCCCGCTCGAGGGTTATCGAGCGTAAGGAACTCTTCTGGCTTTTTCGTTATCCTTTATTTCGTTTTGCCCTCCGTTGGAGCGTGTCAGGTCGGACACGAGTGCGGAGGGCGACAACAACCATCTTGTGTATATACTCGAGTGGCTTTGTCGGCCATTACTTAGCACGGTGTCCTCTGTTGGGGAGTGCGAGGACTGGCATTCGTGCAGAGGACGGTTGGAACATCTGCCGTACCCTTAAGTACTATACCTATAATAAATAGCTGATCGCTTACCCCGCTTTGTCTGTTCTCAGTTCTTGATCAGTGGGTGCCAGAGGGTGTGAGGTTACCCGATCCCGAGGCCATCAGGATTACAATTAGACTTCAAGTTTATGCCATGCTTGGCCTGCTGCCAAACTGAGTCCATGAGCTGAAGACATTTTGACAACTGGAACATGAATAGTCATTTGACCTGCTTCCCAAAATCAATAGATTGATGAAGGGGCAGTACCACAGTACCAGGCCAAGGTCTAAACCAAAGTCTCACTAGTGGTCGAACAATGACCTTTTCAAGATGCAAAGACCTGGGGCCCGCATCACACATGCTGTGCATTTTCCTTCATTGCGCAGGGCGGACCTTTCAAAAGGTGCGCCAGATGCAATGAAGGAAAATGCGCCACATTATGGGGAACGTGCTGCCCGCAGGGCAGCCACTCACTTTTGCGGCCCTGGGGGCAGTGCATTTACGTGAAATACGGAGCTGCTACCTTGAAGCCGCTCTGTCTTTCACTGTGCAGGCGCCAACCCGCCTGTGCTTTTAAAGAGGAATAGAGATCCCCTTGCAGCCGGTGCAGTCAGTGACTGCACCTGCCTGCAAGGGGATATTCGGGGGGTCCATAAGACCCCCTTTCCCCACATCCTGAGGGCATCTCTCAAGGGTCGCACTGACATTGTGCCTTTTTTTAGGTGCACCTCCTGAGGGTTTCTTTAGCCTCTGCGCCCACGACTGTAATACAGCACAGGCGCAGAGGTAAAGAGATTCCCTCATTTGCATGGGGCACGCCCCCATGCAAATGAGGGAACTCCCCCTTGAAGATAGCACTCGCGCTTTATGTGTGCCAGCGCTATCGGAATTACAGAAGGGGCCGCACAAGTGTCTGGCACCCTTCTGTAATGCCAAAGTGCCCCGGGGGCGAGCAAAGCAGGCACAGATGCCCGTTTTGCCCCTGGGGCGCTTTATGTAATACGGCCCCTAGTCGGCACTGGAAAAGTTCTATTTTCAAAGGGGAGAGGGGTGTGGTCTATGCCACAGTTATTAAAATGCACCCTCAAGGTCAAAGGGAAACAGTGAGACTGAGAGTGACTTCTAAAGGCTGTAGGCTCGATTCACAGAACTAATTTAAGACAAAATCCTACACTTACTACCATTTACTCATTTTGGTATTCACAGAAGGCGCTTACTCATCAATGAGTAAGTGCCTTCTGTGAATACCAAAATGAGTAAGTGCCTTCTGTGAATACCAAAATGGTAGTAAGTTTAGGATGTTGTCTTAAGTTAGTTCTGTGAATCGGGCCCTGTGTTTGGTCTAACAGAGTGAACTGATTGTGACAAAACGTAGCGATCAACAAATGCATCCGCCCACAAACCTATACGCCCAGCTTGAGCCTCAGTATTTGAGTCTCTGGTCAGTGAAAGCAAAGCATCACCAGTGTGTGTGTTCAAGTGTATCGCAGAGGAAGAACGTGATGCAGGTTTGGGCCCATGAGACGGTTGCATTGCAGGCGCCCCTCGTTGCAGACTAGAGCCAAAGGGGCATCAAGCCATCATTGGCACAGGGATAAAACGTTTGCTGCTGTACAATGTTTTGATAGTAGCACCATTAATGTACTCAAATTAAATCTAAACTTTATCAGTCATCTTTAAAAGGAAGTCTGCGTGCCCACGGCATTAGGAGCTCATTTTCTGTTGCTCAACTGCTTTGAGGTCGAGCCAGAAGCACTAAGTGGAGGCTAGAAATTCAGGTTTCACCTTTCTGCCGTGCTCTGTCATTTAAAGACCAGTTTCTCCTGGCTGCTGGTACCTGGGCTGATGGCAGTCTCGCCGACACCGCTGCCTTTCATTCCTGGGGAAGTGATCTAATCTAGGTAGGCCATGTTCACAAGTCCCACAAGTGGGAGGATAAAGACAGGCGTTGCCCTAAATAGGTGTTTTTTAACAGCATCCTAAAAATAATGATGCCGCAGACTATCCAAATGCTTGAGCTTGACGCCTCTTTAGTGGCCCATTCCTTAGCGTCATTTCTCTGGTCCTCTCTGAAGGGTAGGCGATCTCACATAGATTGTGTTGCAAGAATTTGAGCTGACAGTTTTATCTCCACTTTATACGATGAATTGTTATACTACGTATTTTTATATATGATGGGCTAAGTGTTTTGACAACGATCGTTATAACTTTATGTGTAAAGGTTTTTAAACATAATTGAATGGATATACCCTTGAAGTTGCTATGTGCAGTTGGTAGTTTCGGTACCTTTTACTGGATGTGTAGTTGGCACAGTTCTGTAGCTTTTATGACTGGACGATAATGTACTGTATGAGCACTTAAAATCATTATCGTAGTTCTGATTCTAGCCTTGACTATATTAAACTTATAGTGATATGCATTTGATGTACTTTTTATGCTACGGAAATGAAGTAAAATAAAGGGGCAGATTTACAAGCCCCATGCGTCATTTTTGCGCCGCTATTGCGTGAATTTATGTGATGCAGCAGCAGCGTAAAAATGCGGCCCATTTACAACGTGACGCGTCGAGGGAGAAGCGTCACGTTGTAAAGCCCTGCGTCACATTATACCTGCGTATGGTATAATGTATGCAGGGTGGGCGTTCCTACGCATAAAAAACTAGTAGAAGTGACGCAGTGAAATCTACAAGATTTCAGTGCACCACTTCTAGGACACCACTGCGTCAAATTCTTACGCCTGCTTAAAGCAGGTGTAAGGAGTGACGCAGCACAATGAGGATAGGCCTCCCCCTGTATTGCTGGAGTTGCGTTGTGCTTGCGACACAACTCCAGCAATGCGTGACTTTTGCACCACAGATGCATCAGAATTTCTGACGCATCTGTCAATCCTTGCGCCATGGTGCACCGTATTGTAAATACGGCGCATCCATAGTGACGCAAGGGTTTCTAATGGTGGCGCAGGGAAAGTGATGCATCTGTACAGATACTTCACTTTCTTGTGAATCTGCCGCAAAGATTTTTGACTTGACTTGATACCTCCTAATAGTTTGAAACCACTGCAGAAAGAATAATGGTGATCACCCAAACAACCACTGGCTGCCTTGAAATGTCACCCTTCTCAAATGGGTGAAAAAGGGAGATACAGCAACATGGATGAAGATGAACTTTGCACAGAAAGAAATGTTAGAATCTGCAGGGGACAGATTTTGTCGCTGTTGTCATGGACCTCAGATGGGGGATCACCAGGGTTACCTGCTGCTATCCCTTGTTTGCCCTTTGACAACTTTGTCACTGCCATTCCTAACCCTGGTCTCCGCATCAGTAGCAGGAGCAGAAAGTATTCAGAGTTGTGAGGGGCATGTTTGCTTTATGTAGTTTCCACCTCTGCCCTACTGTGTGTCCTTTGTACTACACAAATATAATCACCAGACTATTGACTACAAAACATAGTGAAGGTAAGTATAGATAGATGTTGGGACAGAAATGTCCCTCGCATGGTAATAGACATGAACCTCTGTCCTGATTGCCCCAGCTGCAATGATATCTGGCTCCTTGGTGACAAATAGTGGTCAGGGGTGAGCAGGAATCATGCATGTGCCCATGACCTAGGCCTGTCTCATGGATTGGGGTCTGGTTAATCCAGGAGGGGTGCACAATGTGCTACCCTCATAGTGGTGAAGGGTTACAGCCCATAACAAGAGCTAGGGGCCTGAGTATGATGGTGGCAGCAAATCATTTTTAATGAGTATTAGAACATTGGAATGTTGGGAGCTCCATTGAAAACAATGGAGTGCTCCGGGCTTATAATGGCTGGTATAAGCCTGGAGCTCCAACATTCCAATCTTTCTTTGTTCACAGCTCTGGCTGTGAACAAAGGGTTCAGGGAGCCTGAGGGGATTCCAAACCCCTCACGCTCCCAAAAGACTTTGGTTTTTTTGTTAGAACATTCTGGCCTCTTGTGACAGAATGTTCTAATAGCCTTATAGCCCTTCGTAGATGGGCTATACCGCTATTAAAGTCCCTCTCCCTTGTTAAAGGCCCTCGCCTTCGGCTCGTGGCCTTTAATGCTGGAGAGGGCCTTTAATAGCCGGTATAGCCCTCTACGGCGGGCTATAAGGCTATAATCATTAACATTGCCAGACCGTGTACCTGGGCTGTGGGAGTGGGGCCTACTGGGCCATTCAATTGAAGTTCCATTGCTATGTGCTAACCTCATCCTTGGCCTCCCTCAGAATGGATGGATGGATGGCCGGAAGAGTGTGAGTGTCACACGGTGCATTGTTATGTATGTATGCCCATGCAGTACATGATTGCCTGCAAGTGTGTCTTCACATGGTGCGCTCTCTTGACTGCTGTCATTAAGCAATACCTGAGAGCGTTTTACCCTTCTTGCCTACCCGTCCATTTTGCAGTATTGCCTGCGTCTGTGTTTCTATCAACTTTTTGATTCTGAATCATGGGCAAAAGAAAATTGGCAGGAGATAAAGCCACTGCCATGACTAAACCCTAAACTTGCACAACGACAGACTCATTTCTTAACAGAGCGATGAGTTTAATAACCAAAGAGATAGATCTGTCAGAAAGGTGTCTGTCTCTTGACCTAGGGGAGGGACATAGTACTCCTCCTACAACTATGAAAACAACAGAACAACCTCTGTTGATCTGCCTGTAAGTACTAGTTTTTTTTAACTTGCAGCTAGGAAAAAGAGGAAAACTAAGCAAGGGCCGCCACCTATTTTTAGTAAAAGACAGGGACCTGTAGCCCAGCCTTCGTCCAGCTCTTGCAGCTCACCAGGCCCTAGCCTTTCTCAGACAGAGCGTCTACCTATCGCAACTACCAGGAAGAGTGGTGAGGCGTTAAAGTTGGACTGAGAGAGTGCCATGGATAAAGTTACAGGTATTGTGACTTCAGCAGTTTTTCTTTTGGTAGAAAAGATAAGCTCCCTGGAGGGTGCTATTTAGGATCTAACTTTCAAACTAAACACCTTATTGGTACCAACAGTTACTAATAATAGCTTACGTCCTTCCATCACTATGGCCAGTTACAACAACAGCAATCTTGCCCTAGACCAGAGGGCTCCTCCATAAACTGGGCAACTTGCTCCCTCCACTGATACGCTACCATCAGCACTGGGGGCAGGGCTTTCGGCATCATCATGTAATAGGATCCTTTCCAGGGCCAACATGGTCAAATTGGAGCAAATTAAGCTAATAGGCCAGGCCTCCATGTGTCAACGCTCCCACATTGTACCACTTGCACCCAGCTGTGCTTGGATTTGCCACCTGAATGCTGCCCGTATGTGGCGGTGCTGGTCAGAATACCGCCTTTTTCCTCTAATAAGGATGAATCATATTTGGAAACTGTATGTATGTATGTATGTATTTTGAATTTATAAAGCACACTGTGTCCAAAAATGGTATCCTGGCGCTACCTAAACCACTATGTAAGGGAGTCAACTGGAATAAGTCTGAAGGAGCAGAACCTGACTATTAGTGAGGAAAGACTCAGGTTTTCAAGGACTTTCTAAAACAAACAAATCAGTATGGGATCTCAATGAGGCTGGCAGTGTATTCCATATCTGAGCTGCTCTTGCAGTAAAGGCTCGACCTCCTGGTCGGATTTTTTAAAATCTACATTCTTGGACATAGTTCCCTGCAGCTGATCAGAGGAGTCTGCCAGGGGTATTTTCCTTAGTTTGGCTTGTAAGGGTCTTGGTCCTTTGTTGTGACATGCCCTGTGTATAATACAGAGTGATTTGAATATTATTCTCTGTTTAATAGGCAGCCAATGAAGATCTGTAATAGCATTTGTAGCAGAAGAGTATTGGGGTCTATTTAGTGTTAGATTTGCTATGACTATCTAGATGTGTACTAACTTTTTTAGTAAAAAGCTTGGAGCTCCTAATAGAAGAGTGTCACCATAGTCAAGCCTACTTAATATTGCACCTCTAGAAATCAATGCTCTAGCTGGAAGATCAAGCAGTGGGTATAGCTTCTTGAGGGAGCGAATCAGTGCGAAACAGGTCCCAGTGATTACATTCACTTGCTTTTCCATAGAGAGGCTTTCATCTATAACTACCCCTAGGTTTCGTACCACATTTGAGTTGCCCAACGTAGCTTCCATGGGCAGAAGCCAGAGGTTAGAGGGTAAAGGTTTGGAGATTTTGCTAAAGGGACAGCAAAGGAGCTCAGTCGTACTTCCATTCATTTTGAGTGAATTTACCCTCATCCATTTCAATATATCCAGGAGGCATGCCTGAAAATTGCCAAGAGAGTTTAGCCTGATCTTTGTTTAGTGATAAAATCAGCTGGGTATTGTCTGCATAGTTAATCAACTTCATCTTGTGGGACTTAATAACGGAAATTAGAGGTTTGATGTAAATGTTGAATAAAATTGGTCTGAGAGAAGTCCTGGGGGCGCCATTTGAGGCCAATCGGTCGATCATGCCATCCTCCTTGACCGTGACCGTGTCAGCGCAGCGGGCATACAGGGCTCTGCCCTCTCCTGGATCTCCTCCTTCCTTCAGGGACGGTCACAGGCTGTTCATCTTTCTCACTTTTCGGCGCCCTCCCTTCCCGTCACTTGTGGTGTACCTCAAGGTTCTTCTTTGTCTCCTCTTCTTTTTAATCTTTACATCCGCCCTCTCATTTCCTTGCTTCTTGAGCTGGGGGTCTCGGTGTACAATTACGCGGATGACCTCCAGCTCGTCTTTGACCTTTCTTCCCCCCCTCACTCCCTTTCTAAGCTCAGCTCTACCCTTGTCTTTATTTCTCAGTGGATGAGCTTCAACCATCTGAAGCTCAACCCTGACAAGACTGAGCTTGTTCTCACGGGTGGTCCTTCTAATCCCTGGTCTTCAGTCCACTGGCCCCTTTCCTTTGGTTCCCCTCCTTCTCCTGTTTCCGCTGTCCGGACCTTGGGCATCAAGATCAGCAATGATCTTTCCATGCACGCACACATCAGTTCTGTTGTATCCTCTTGTTTTCTTTCCCTCCGCCTCATTCGCAAAATCTCCCGGTTTTTTTCTGTTGATGCCCTCAAACTCATCATCACTGCCCTCATCACTTCCCGCCTGGATTATGGCAATGGCCTGTATGTCGGCATTCCTGCCTACGAGACTCGCCGTCTCCAGGCCATCCAGAACCAGGCGGCCCGTCTGGTCCTTCGTCTTCCTAAGTTCTCCCACATCACCCCTGCCCTTAAAACCCTCCACTGGCTCCCCGTTCATTTCAGGTCCCACTTCAAACTCGCCTGCTTGGCCTTTCGGGCTCATGCCCGTTCTGCTCCTCACTTCATTAACTCTCTGATTTCTTCTCACGCTCCCACCCGCACTCTTCGGTCCTCATCCCTTTCTCTTCTTCACGTCCCCCGTTTCCGTAAATCCCGCACAGGTGGCACACGCTTCTCTGTCCGGGCTCCTCAGATTTGGAACTCTCTCCCTCTCTCTATCCGCTCTATTCCTATCTTCTCCCATTTTCGCAAAGCCCTTAAAACTTTCTTTTTTCTCCAGGCTTTTCCTGAATAAACCCCTCTTTCTCGTGCACTCTGGTTAGACATCGAGGTGATCCCCAGCGCCAGGAAGCCGCTTGGCCACAGCGCGCTTTAGAAGTCCCTTTTTCATTTCATTTCATTTCATTTCATTTCATTTCATTTCAATCTGAATTTAGAAAGAAATGGGGGATTGAATACAGCCTGACAGCGGCCAGTCAGATAAGATTTTAGCCAGTTTAACATCGGGCTACCGATACCCGCTGACATAAGTTTGTACATGTGGGTGCAGTGGTTAACCGTTTCAAATATGGCTGATAGATCGAATAGGACTAGTACAACTGGTTGTCCTCTGCCAGTTATCCTCCGTATTTCATCAGTATCGCAGATCAGTGCAGTCTCGGTTCCATGACCGGTACAAAAGCCAATTGCTCTTCTTCTAGCTATGCATGTTCCTCCAGGTGTTGCGACAGGATTGCACTGACATAACGGTCTAGGATTTTAATTGGGAAGGGTAGGAGAGAGATAGGTCTAAAATTCACTAGATCTAATGGGTCAGCCGAAGCTTTTTTCAACAGCGGCTTCACTATAGCCCTTTTCCAACAGTTAGTTTCAAGGGAATGATAAAGTACTAAGAGAGGGCCTGGCAGTTCATCTTCCCATTTTGTCCATTGCTTTGGTCTTATTTTCAAAGTATTCAGACAGGTCATCACATAGATGCTGCAATGGTATAATTTCTCCCTTGAAACAGGATGGATTGGCAAAATCTTTAAGTATTTCAAAAGTCTTTTTTGATTTGTTGGGGGTCGCGGTAATCAGCTCACAGTAGTAGTTAGCTTTAGCTTTCCGTAACATATTTTTATAGTCCTTTAATGCAGATTTTAAATGGGTCTTGTCTTCCTTTAAGTAATGGCGCCTCCATCTCCGTTCCAAAGGCCTGCATTTTAGTTTGCCTTCTTTGAGAGTGACATCGCACCATGGGGCAGATACTTTTTTTTGGCGTTTCAAAGTAGTCAGGGGTATCATTTCATCTAGTGTTTTTGAGATCTCTTTTTTTAACTTTTGATTATTCAATTTCTGTGGAGTCTGTAGGAGAGAAGTATACCTCCTTAAAAAAGGGTTTAGACTTCATAGTTGGGAGTTTATACCATGCTCTGCTTTCTACTAGATATGTGTTTGTTTTTTCTGGGTATCCCTTTATGCCCCCATGCAGGTGAAAAGTTATCAGTGAGTGAACAGTCCAACACAAAGGGATGGTTTCCCCAACTGAAATTAGGCCTTCTGGGGAGAAAATGAGGTCAAGAGTATGACCAGCTATCTGTGTAGGGCCTTGGACCTGTTGTTGGGGACCGATAATTTCACAGGTACTCATCAGTTCTTTGTAGGCCGGGGATAAATCTCCTACTGCCCACAAATTAAAGTCTCCCAATAGGAAGAGATTGGTTTGAGTAAGCCTCATGTTGGTAAGGTTGTCTAAAAGAGAAGTTAGGGAAGAATTTGCAGTGTTGGGTGGCATGTAACAAAGGATCCCCTTAGCCATATGTTCCTTGTGACCCTTTAATTTGAATCCTAATAGTCAATTCCGTCTGTCTCGACTAGAGGAAAGGCAGTAAGGTCCCAGTTGTCATTATGAGGAATGCCTAATACACCCCCCGTCTTGGCCATCCGGGGCTTATGGAAGCCTTTAAACCGGTTGGGACAAGCTCTATCGAGATCTGAGATAGATTCCCCTGTAGTTCACATTTCAGTGATGAATATTACATCAAATCCCCCAGCGTTAAGGATGAAATTAAGTTCTTCTGCACGTTTTGGAAGGGAACTAGCATTTAACAGACCACATTTTAACCTGTCTGTGGGAGTTTTGTTAACACTGTGATTTTTGGTGGAATCAATTGTTGTAGAAGAGGCGGGCGCTTACTGATACTTAGGAGTTCCTCCAGTGTATAGTCAATTCTGTCTTTTAGGATAAACGCTGCACCGGCAGCATGGCTGGTGTTGAGCTTGGGTGGAGCGTGGACGGGCGCAGATGAGCTTGCCTTTGGCGCACCTGCGGCACGTCCTCTGCGGCGCATCCTCTGCGCAAAAACTCCAGCCCACTGTTTTTATAACGTCTTAAGTGACACAGTTTAAGAAAGATGGCGGACCTGTTTCCTTACGGGTGCCACCGGTGGCCAAAAGAGAGGCGAGTTTTTTCCACATTGCCCCGTAAAATACAATGCCCCGTAAAACACAGTTAAATTAAAACCATCCGAAAAATGCCCCAACGGTTATTCAGATTCTAATTCAAATGACAAAAACATTAGTAGCCTTAGATATGAGTTATAGCAGTGCATGAACTCTCCAGCCCACTGTTTTTATAGCATCTTAAGTGACACAGTTTAAGCAAGATGGAAGTCCCGTTTCCATGTGGGTGCAGCCGGTGGCCAAAAGAGATGTGAGTATGCTCCAAACTGCCCCGTAAAATACAATGGCCAAAAACAAATTATGCCATTGGCTTTGCTGAAACTCTGATTTTTGTATTTCGGAGTATGATGAGGTACTAGTACTGAGGAGAATTGGGTGGATTGGCCATTCAGGCATACTCGTAGGAGGGGACTATGTGATAATAAACTGCAGATATCCTGGGATGGCCCTGCGCCTAATAAAATCAGGACATTGACCAGACTAATTAGTAGCAGTGGCTTGTATCATTCCCCTAGGCTATTATTATAAACCCGATCGACCACGACAGCAGGCTGGGAGAAGAAAAGTACCTCCTCGACTGGTCACTCACAGAGTCTTAGCCATTCCTACACTTAATAGATACCTCTCTTTATCAGACATGGATAGTAATGATTGATGCCCTCTTTCTCCTGGTTTGGGTAGACTGTCTGGCACCGATAGGGCTACCGAACTGTCTTCTGGTGTCTATCCATTGCTATCTTATCCAGGTAATGCCCTTTCATATCCAGCGCCTGTTCTCTGCAGTTCACCTGACACTAGTGGCCCCTTGATCAATGACAAAATCAACATAAATTTCCTCTCTTGGAACCTTACCAGCATCAAAAATGTCCAGACTGAGACAGATTTGTGGACAGTTTGACATTTGCTAGTTCCAGGAGACGTGTGCCGTCTTGCCACAGTTTCGATCAGGCTTTGCTAACTTTGATCGACCTGCTTCTGCGCTTAGGAAAGGTTGTTCCTCATGGGGCCTAACTATATGGATGAAATCCTCTGTGCCATTCACGAACTCTTCACCTTGATTCTCCTGATGGTATGTGCTCCTTAGTGCGTTTTTCCCGGCAGGGTAACCATTTGCATTTACAATGCTTACTGTAAACATGAGAGTAACAGGGCAAACCTAGCCATCATTGATTTAATTAATGCCCCTCTATCATCTCTTCAGGCTAGCTATTTAATAATTGTGGCGGGCAACTTCAATTGCAATTTGATTCCCTTGGTATCAGCACTAGTTCTCTTAGTTGCAGTGAGGACAAAGTATGGGCAGTGCCTACATGCCGCTCTCGCCCATTAGGAAATGGACACCGGCTGCCCTGCAGTTGAATGCCCGTTCCCTTACCAATGGTCACCAAGCCTGCAACATGAGATCAATATCTGACAAGGAGGGGAGGAACACCTTTAATCGACAGGGCTGCACTAGTCTCATTGACCACATTTTGCTGGACATCAGGTTATAGCCGCAATTGATAGATATGGAGGTGATGCCCCAGCAGGACAGCAACCACAACACCCTTGATCTAACCCTGAGACCGTTAGGGGGCACCACCTTATCTTGCACCAATGAACCATTCAATAGAAGGGTTGAACCCACTAGTAACTGTTGCAGAGTGAAATGGAGAGTTGTTGCTACAACCCCAGTCATCCAGACCCATATCTATGAGGCATTGGCCACAACACTGGAGGCCACAACCTTGGGAAGGCAATTACCTGAACCTGCAACGTGGGTGGAATTTAATGCCATTCATAATTCCATATTTTCCACCCTAAATAATCTTTTTTAGTTGAGTCAAGTTCTCTTCCCAAATAGGCAAAAGTGGCTTCTTGGTATATCAAAGCCTGCTCAGTACTCAAGTCTGCCCGCCCCGGTCCGACTCGGTGACCTATACCGTTGAGCGGAGGGCGGGGCAGACAAGAGCAGGACACGCCCAGGGAGGCGAGCGGTTAGCGCTCCAGCTCTCCACTTGACAGGGCTATATAGGCAACGAGGAGGCAGTGTATCCTCGCGGTAAGGGACGACGGTGGCAGCATCTCCCGACCCCGCTTGGCGCCTACCTCATTTTCAAACGGAAACGCTGCTGATGTTGCTGCAGAGTGACTAACCTTAAGTAGAATGTGAATTGTCCTCGCACTCGCTATTTTAATATTGTATGTTTTAAAATTGATTTTAGAATTTTAAATATACCTTGCACATCCCCTGATAAGTTTTTAAGTTGATTGATAATTTGGGAACTTGCGTGGGAAACTTACCCAGTCCAGAATCCTGCTCAGTACTCAAGTCTGCCCGCCCCGGTCCGACTCGGTGACCTATACCGTTGAGCGGAGGGCGGGGCAGACAAGAGCAGGACACGCCCAGGGAGGCGAGCGGTTAGCGCTCCAGCTCTCCACTTGACAGGGCTATATAGCCCTCGTCGGCCTAGCGCGCAGTGGTAGCGCGCAGTGGGGGCGCCGTAGCCTGCGCCGAAGACCAGCCAAAGACCTGCCCGTCTGCGCCCGTCCGCGACAGGACGTGGCCGGGGCCGGTTACTATGGCGGATCATCGAGCACACCGACTAAGCTACTCCTCACAGGTATTACTGAATATACTACATAATTCCTCCAATACCTGTCCTAACAGGATGAAGGACAATATCGAGGGCCCATTCTCCTGTCGCCATTGCAGAACTCAATTTGAAACCCATTTGAGCATGGCTCCTACCTTTAAACCTCGCCTTCACATAAACCAACCAGAAACTAAGTTTCTATCTGATTATCCCACTCATATTAAGACCAAAACCACCAGTAAAAACGCCCTCACCAACAAAAACATGCTTTGCAATATCAGGTCACTATCAAAGCATGCCGTCGAAGTATGGGATCTGATCTCCAGTAAGGAGCCGGACCTATGCTTCCTGACGGAGACCTGGCTCAAACCCCACCTAACACCCGTTATAACATTGGGGATCCCTATAGGCTATAAAATAGCCAGGATGGATCGGCCATTGAAAATTGGTGGTGGGATTGCGATAGTACACAAGGAGGAAATCAATGTGAAAATTCTGGAGGAAATGTGCACCCCTGAACTTGAACTTATGATTTTTAATCTTAACTATTCCACTAAAGCTAGCAGGAAAGGAGCGTTAGTATACAGACCCCCTGGCCCATGTAAAAACATTTCCATGACATTAATGGAAGCTCTGGCACCTCATGTAAGCGATACCTCAGACTTCCTCCTCTTAGGAGACTTCAACATTCACATTGAGGTCGAGAACAACTCCGAAGTCAACACCTTTATTAGTGATTTAAGCTCTTTGGGCTTAAGGCAGGTCAACATCGGGCCTACCCACACGGCAGGCCACACTCTGGACCTTATTCTTACTAATTCCTTATCTATTGAATGTTCCCTCCCATACCATGTAGACTGGACAGATCACTATGTTCTGGAATTCTGTACCCCCCTCCCCACCCCTCACGCCAAAATACCCCACACCCTACCATGTAAAAGAAGACCCTGGCACAGATTAACCCATGAAATGTTCTGTAAAACATTTGGAAAGCCGACTATGAGCAAGAATGACAATATAGACAAAGCCTTACATGAATACGAAGAATTGCTGTCTCATACAATTGACAAGACTATCCCTTTAAGAGTCTTTAAACCTAAACCTGCCCCTAAACAAGAGATATGGTTCTCAGAAAATCTCAGACTATCCAAACAGGCCACACGGAGGTTAGAAAAGAAATGGAGGATCTCCCGCCTAGACAATGATAAACACACCTACAAAGAGTCTTTGAAAGCATATCATAAGGAGATTAGATCAGCACGAAAAAGCCATATAGCCTCACAGCTTCTGGCGGCTGGCAATAACTCCAAGACCTTGTATCAGATATTACTGACCTTCACTAAACCCACTGCTTGTGAAAGTCCAGAAGTGGCGTCGCAACATCTGTGCGACAGTATTTCCCATTTCTTTACGAATAAAATCGACGCCATATATGCCAAAATCCTTCTTTCCAACTTGCCTTACAGTGCTACTAATGACCTCACAACTAATTCTGATAGCCCCCTCCTTCCTGAAAACTCCCTTTCTGCATTTCCCCCTATCCAGATTGAGGAGGTACAAGCACTCATGTCGCAGATAAAGAGTGGCTCCCCCTCAGACATCATTCCTGCACGTATCATGCCCACTTTAGCTAAAGCCCTAGGACCCACCATCCAGGGACTAATAAATCTCTCACTTAGTACGGGGCAGGTCCCGCTTGGATGGAAAAAGGCACTGGTCAAACCTCTCAGGAAGAATACCACCATTCCCTGGAGTGAGCTTAACAATCTGAGACCAATATCTCTACTCCCCTTCTTGGGCAAAATCACAGAAAAACATGTGAATAAACATCTGTCAAGATACATTGAGTCTGTAGGAGTGCTGGATCCATCACAGTCGGGCTTCAGGCCCAGGCACAGTACAGAGACCGCTCTTATGTCAGTCGCAGACGATCTGCGTATGTACCAGGATGGGGGGTTTTCCGTCATCCTGGTGCTATTAGATCTGTCTGCGGCGTTTGACACCGTATCTCATTCTATTCTCATGGCCAGGCTGGAGAACATCGGCCTAAAGGAGGATGCCCTCGAATGGGTAAGAAGTTTCCTGACTAATCGGACCCAACAAGTAACCATGGGCAATTTTCGGTCAGAGGAAGTTGAGATCACTAAAGGGGTGCCACAGGGCTCATGTTTGAGCCCAACTCTCTTCAACATATATGTGGCACCCCTGGAAAACATCTTGAGAGCATATGGATTTGTTCCAATATCCTATGCGGATGACACTCAACTCCTCTTTCCCTTCAAAACCTTGACACCCGAAGTTAGGAACTCCTTCTCCCTCGGAATGAAAGCGGTAGCACACTGGATGTCTTCCAACTACTTGCAATGCAACGTTGGAAAGACGGAAGTCATGTTGTTTGGGGGGGCAAGACAACTTTGGTCTCCGGACTGGTGGCCACAAGACCTTGGCCCAGTACCGGAGCCTAAACCATCTGTAAAAAATCTGGGGGTCCGGCTGGACCAGGAACTCTCCCTCAAGCAACATGCCAACCAGGTGGTGGGATCCTGCTTCCACATAATCAGTATGCTACGGAAGATCTTCCCCCTCCTGCCAGACGACAGCAGAAGAACTTTGGTACAGGCATTAGTCATGAGTCGTTTAGACTACTGCAACGCCCTGTTTCTGGCTGCCAATGAGGGAGTCATGGCAAGACTACAGGTGGTCCAGAACACGGCTGCCCGTCTGGTCTTAAACGCACCCCCCCGTTCACCTTCCAAACCCCTTCTAGAAAAGCTTCATTGGCTGCCTATCAGACAAAGGGCTAAATTCAAGGTAGGCTGTACCATACACAAGAGTCTCAACGGTATGGGTCCGGCATACCTGGCCACCAAATTTGTTCCTTACAAACCCCCACGCCCACTTCGTTCTAGCGAACAAGGCCTTCTAGCAGTGCCCAGAGCAAGAAAGGCAAGGCAGGGCAGCAAAGCTCTCTCTATAGCTGGACCGTCTCTTTGGAATAGCCTTCCCATCACCCTAAGGCTGTGTACAGAATATCTTCCATTCAGGAAAATGCTAAAGACCTTTCTTTTCAGCCAATAGACAGCATACGTGCTCCCTTTCCAAATGTGGCGGATGTCAAAAGCGCGGAGATGCTCCCTAGGGAGTCGAGACCAGCGCTATACAAGCCAGTAAAATAAAAAATAAAGAAGCAAGGCATGCCCTATCTAATCCAATTAAAGGTGGCAGCAGAACTCTACCACAGGAGCCCAGGCTTGCATACAAAGCTTCAATATTTAGGGCAAAGAAAGAGTATGAACTGGCAAAGTGGGACGCCCTATTGTTTGCTGTTAACGCACAGGGCCATCACTCCTTTTGGAAATTTTTGGCCAACAGGGGTTTAGAATCACCACTTCTATGTCCAGCAACATTACTGCTGCCGCCTGGGTAAACCACTTCTCTGGATTGTATGCAGGTGAGTAACACCTTTGTTGGGATTTGAAGGGACGCAGTGGGGGGCAAGCAGGGCTGGGAGATAGCTGCTTCAGTTTCATTACTGTGTGTGAGGTCACTATAGCAATTGATTTGATTACCCCTGGGAAAGCTCTGGGATTGGACAAGGTACCAGGGAATTGTTTAATGTTGACAAGGATATCTGAAACTCTTACTTTGCCCTGTACTTTAGCAATATATTGGGTGGAACCCCATCACCCCTACGTGGGCAGGAGATGAGATCATTCCTGTTAGCAAGATGGAATAAGGACTCTTTCTACCAACTACTGGCCAATTAGCCTTTCTGATAGCTCCCAGAAGCTCCTTAGCCGCCATCTACTTGATAGACTGCTTAATTGGATAGACGAGGTGGGCCTCTTGTTTCATTGCAGGTAGGGTTTAGGACAGGGACCAGTACCATCGATCACGTGTTTTATTTACAACTAATCTATTGGAAATATATCACCTTGGAAGAGGGATGCCTCTATGTAGTTTCTGTTGACCTCAAGGCAGCTTTGAACCTTTTTCCAAGGGAGGCTTTGTGGAGTGTCCTGATCGACCGCGGAGTTCCTAAACATCTTGTAGATGCTATCATCAGGCTTCATTTAAACAGCTATGCCCAGGTCCGCTACAGCTGCTCTGGTGAATTGACAGCATCAATTCCAGTTACTCAGGGTGTAAGACAAGGCTGTGTATTAGCCTCAACCTGTTCTTACAGTATTGTAATGATTTGGTGGCCCAACTGGAGATATGTAACCATGATGCCCCAAGCCTGGCCAATGGATGGTCCCGGTGTTACTGTTTGTGGACAACATCTTACTGGAACCTAGATCCCCAATGGGATTCCAAAATCTGCTTGACCAGTTTGGTGTTTTCTGCAGACAGAGAGGCCCAGAGATCAACCTTTCCAAAATGAAATACATGCTTTTTAAAACTGTTGCATGACCCAATCACACCCGGTCCTTATGGGGCTCCCCTGGAGAGAATTCGCACTTTTGAATATTTGGGGTTTACGCTCGCTGAGGGACTTAGCTGGATGTCCCAGATACAGAGGTGAATACTCGGGCTAGAGCACCATACAGGGGGGCTATTATGAGCGCTTTGCATGGTTCCACATTTCGTCCACTTTCCCAACCCCTCCAATTCTACAACTTTCAAGCACTTGGAGAGTCTTTGTATGGTGGGGAATTCTGGGTGCATGAGATTGTCAACAGCATGGAGTTGGTTAAGAATCGATTCTTTTGTCTCCCTACTAACCTTCCTGTGAGCACTCCACCTATCCCTGTTCGGTTAGCCTAGGCCTTAGATCCCTTGTCCACAAAATAGGCAGTAGAATATAGAATACTGCTCTATTGGCGGAGGGTCTGGGCATATAGTGCCATATCTGATGGGTCTAGAAGACGTCTTAAAGCTAACTGGGGCTGCCAGGATCCCATGGTTTAGGTTTATTAAAAGCCACTTTACTGAGATTGAGTGTGATAATGTGTGGCTGAATCCTGAGACTCCATGAAAGATTTCGAAGTCTGCATTAAAGGTGTTATTTTTAAGGCATATTATTGATGGGATCTGTAGTTTGGAGAGGGTGGGCTCTCTTCCTGCAGCCTTCCTCGAGTTCAAAGATGCATATCCCTTGAAAACCTATATAGATGAGACTGAGCTCCTTCTTCATAAACCTAGGAATATCACATATTGGTTTGGGATCATGCCTCTCTGCATAGTAACTGCTGAATGGCAACGCTCTTGTTCAGAGTCTGATTTGTCCTGCCCAACCTCTCCTGACGCAAAAGAATGTATTGAGCATGTCATTTTCTTTTGCCCTCAATATCACACAGGCAGGACAAAGTGGATACTGCTGCCGTGTCGTAATAAGGGGACAAGGTACTTTAGAACAGTGGCTAGGATATTGAGAACTAGAACTAATCAAACCATTGTATTTGCTGTTTCCCGTTTTTTTGTATAAAAGGTGGAGAAGTGGACAGAAACTGCTGGCCCCCTTAAATGTAATGTCGGAAGGTCATTGAGGCTTGCATTTATGATGTGATCTGGATTATATGAAGTTTTGACTTGTTTTAGATTTCATGCAGTGGACTTTATAATTTTATGACTCTTACCAGTTTTGTGCACTTATGTCTCTACTGTATATTATTATTTGTATTATCTAACTATGAAGTTAGTCCTAGAATATTATGCGTCCTGTCTAACATGAACATGTCCCTAAGGCTTCTATTCGAATTTATGTATAAAGGCTTGTATTAAGGACTATGATTGCACAACAATTTATGCTGCTAGAGATTTTAAGACTTGTATTAGATTGTTTGTAATGGATTTTATGACATTATACTGAGTATTCTACGCACTTACGTTTGCATACCTTATCACATTCTTATTAGCAAATCTTGCTGCTAATGTTAGAAATATCTGTGCGTTGCCCTCTATGACTCTAAGATTGTTGACATAAATTTTAGGTGCAAAGGGTCGTACTAGGGATCATGACTTCTCGTTACGGATTCTGCTGCTTGTATATGAATTATACTATTATTTTATTCATCAGACGATTTTAATATGTTTGAATTGTATTTATTTTATGCACTTTTATGGTAGTTCTTGCAGAATAAAGATTAGATACCGTTAAGAGTTTTAATGTGTGATGTAAAAATATAGAGGGTGTTTTTTTTTAAGTAAGGCAGGCCTATTGGCTTTATCTAAGGGTCAATGGGACTATTGGCTTAATCATGGGGTCAGCTCATCTACATATATAAAGCAAACCTATATTGTTTTTCCTATAAAATCCTCAATAAATATATTCAAATGTATATTTTATAAATTGACACGTTGTAATGTCTAAAAAAGTGTCTAGCTTATCATTTTAATAAATCAAGCTGTTTTTTAGTGTTTTTTATAAGAGTCCACAAACTGGAGCCATAGAACCTACCACACGGCGGCTTTGCACTCAAGCTGAAGACATCAGCGCTCCAGCTTGGAGTGCTATAAAAAAAATATAGCAAGGTCTCCTGGGGTTATGGGTTTAATGACCCAGGAGGCTTACTATTCTTTTTTAATGTTGCTAGGGGGGGCTCCTGCACTTTCTGCAGCCCCTACAGTTTGTTTAAAAAATGATTGATGATGACCCTGCTCCTTTCTGGGGCACCACCATGAATCAAAAATACATATTTCAAGACCTTGCAGGGCAATATAGGGTGCTCTCCTGGCAAAAGCATTGAGTATGAAATGAGCTACTACTCCACTCATTTCATATTCACTGCCATGGCCTGACTTTTTGTGTTGAAAGCAGTGTGTGGAGTCCACTCCTGAGCTGCCATCCTCTTTCTATTAATTTTAATATAGCAGTGAGGAAAGCCCACTCCAAGCTGCCATGCTTAAAAAAATGTTTTTAATATAGCATCGCAGAGAGCCCACTCCCATGCTGCCATGTTTTTTTATTATGTTTTAAGTGGCAGCATGGGGATCTCACTCCCATGCTGCTATGGTGGCCAATTGGGTGTGCCCATGGCCCCCGTGACCCTGCCGGCTCCCCTATCAGCACTCTTTTTGGTGCTGATGGGAAATAACTTATCTTGATTGCTCTTCTGGCAGGAGCAGCTTTTCTGCTGCTCCGTCAAAGGAAGCAACCTTTGGTTCTCCGCCCATCACAGCACTGGCAAGAAAAACATTGCTGATCCTGCCTGTCCAAAGCCCTCCTCACCTTCTAAAAATATAACAGGCCATGGGGGATGGGGTCCCCGCGGCCATTATCCATTTGGAGACGGGGAGCCCTCGCTTGCCCCTCTTCCACATAATATTTAAAAAAACAATGCTGGTTTGATCCTTGGCCCTGGGCCACTGAGATGTCATCAGTGATGTCATAAATGATGTCATAGAACATATCAAGAGTGATGTCATATATGAGATCATAAACAGCACATGCTGGAGGTGCAAGGTATAGTGAGTGCTACTAACTATAACTGCTGAATTTCTATGTTTTCTTTGTTCAAAACATTAACATTATCACTAAGAAATTCTCCTAACTATAACGTTACATTAACCTTTGTTTTTTTCAGTAAATTTCTAGGTTTAAAAAAATATATATATATTTTCTTTAAATATATAGAAACTAACTACTCCAACTATGTTTGTGCTGAGAATGTTTAACTTTTTAGGTTATGTAACGAAGATTTACAGAAATATTCCCCAGCATAGTTTGCATATTCTCTGCATGTATGTTTACATAATCTTCATATTTATATTTCAAAAAGACACTGATCAGTTTTTCCTATACTATAAACTATGCATTTTCAGTATGTACATCCATTTTAAAGTGTGTCATCACTCTCGCGGGAGGCTCGCGAGATCGTAGAGTTTTACATTTAATTCTTATCTATTTTATAGAGATCTCGTTCATATGGTCAGTTATTATTGAATGCTAATCTTCAATAATAAAGTCAGCACAGTATGTATATTGTATTAAATATTTTGTTAACAAACTTACGGCACACACGAGACGATTGCGGGAGTCAAACACACAATCCCCTGTGTGGACTACGAGGGGGCTGTACTTCCTGTTCAACTTTTGGAATTAAGTTCATAACTGTGTATTTTGATCGTTTTGAAGAAAGTACAACATGAGAAGTGTTGTTTACAGTAGAAAAACAGTTGGTATATTATTGCATTTGAGATATTAAGAAAGTTTTTGTCTGGGTTGGAAAGAAAGGAGTTCACAAACTCCATTGCGCCACTGTAGTCCACAAGAAACCAATTTTGAAACGATGACAGCTCGAAATAAATTGAGGGTGATTGTCGCACAAAACAAGGCAATCTGTCTAGTACTCCCAACAGGGAGGAATGCTCGAGCAGTTGGTGATCTAGTTTCTTGTGCCTGGGTCCGGGAGTGAGGTCTAGACCAGCTGTGAAGTGCTGCGGTTGAATTCCGAACCGCGAACTTCACCAACAGATTTCCCGAGTGAGGAGTTTATTTTTTGAAGCAGCGTTTGATAGTTTTTCTTGCTAGGCTTAAGCGTAGGATAGTGCGTTTCATAGCAGTGGTAGTTTGATAGGAATTAGCATTCAGTTTATAGTTTTAAGAAAGAACAAATAGGCAAAAAGAAGATAATTCACTTACCGTTCTTCTAATGGTCCTGGGTCTTCCAGTGGATTGACGACGGCAAACAGCAAGTACGCCCTGCTGTAGAAGAAAACAATAAGTTATTACAGAAGTTAACAAGACACTTGATATAAATAACATTAAAATAAGATAGGAAGAGGAGCAAAAGCCTTAAACAAATTGGTATCTTCACATTAAGCAATAGGAAGAGGGTGAGAAAGCAAGAAAGAAAAAGTGCATTCTGAAAAAGGAAAATAGCGAGTTAGGAGATCAAAAGAAAGTCAAGGCAGTCTCTTCTCTGTACACTTCCCCTTTCCCCGACAGGGTTCACACGACCACCAGTACATTTGGTTTTCGTGAGAAGGCCTGGGGCGGGAATTAGGAAAATCTCTATATTCTGCTCCCGGGCGTATTGGCTACAAGTGAGTACTAAGAGTACTTGACCGATTTCCGTTTTTAAGATCTTGCGGGCTTCTTGCATGATACCCGCAAGATGCCACAGGCGGGAAAGACATCCCAAGGAAGGATTGTAAGTGGTTCATATGGATTCCTTCCTTGATGCCTCATTTGCCTACTGGGTCCTGCTGTGATTAGACCTTTATGGTTACCTCTCTGGCTTTGTTGATTTTCTGTGATCAGAATGTCATTGTCTAATTCTGACAGATGAGGCCTGGTGGCAAGAAAGTGTCTTACAAATATGTAATTTGTAACATATGCAAAAACAAGTTCAGCAGGTGCAGCTGTAACAAGCAATATTCAATGGTACCATTTGAGGGCTTTACACCCTAAACACCTTGCTCGGACAGAATTAGCCCATGCTGCAGAGCTTGAGAACTTATCAGGGGCATCCACATCTTTTCAACCTGGTGACACTGCGTCTGCCTAGGTGCTCACCGCTCAAGCAGTGAGAAGTGATCTCTTCTCCTACCTCAAGACAAACTTGACATGACCACTCCCCCTCCAGCTCTCTGCTATCCCCCTCTGATTCCTCCCCTTATGATAGCCTACTTTTCCCACCTACCTCTCTCCTCTGTCCCACTGCTCCTCCCAGGTGGTCACCTACCTATCCAAGGGCACTACTACTGTCCTACATACTTCCTTTCCCAGTGACCACACAAGCGCTCCCCCAAGTCTGCACCAATCCAACTGTACCATCTCTCATCCCTTTAGAGCCCCCCAATCTCACACCCCTATCAACAAGGCCAACTCTTCCCCCAGCCCCCTTCAACCAAACACTTTCAAGCCTCGAACAATGTTCCTCCCTAATGCCAGCTTCCCCAACCACTCTGCTATTCCTCTACAGTCCAATGCCTCCTCCAGCCAAGAACCTCTTAAAAACTTTTTAATTAACTGTAAGCTCAACACTATAAATTCCAAGCTGCAATTAATTCCAGCTGACAATCTCAAACTAATTGTATCTCCTTCAACCTTGAGTGCAAGTGGCCCTCACACCTAAGTCACCTCCAGAATAACAACCCCCAAATCTCCAACTACAAATCTGACCCTATCCCTGCTTACACAAAGATCTTACCCCCTTTCTGGCAATCCACACCCAACCTTAACCACTCAACTTGACCTAACAGGCTAGTCAGACAGCATCAAACAACGATATACTCTCCCTACATGACACCTACAACCTTGCTTCTGCGATTCACACTCTTCCCGCTACACAAATCAAAACTATTATCATCCACCCTATCAGGACATCCTACCCCATCACTGGTTTATTAACAAAACAAACCTCACACAAGGTGCCATCTCACATATGTCCCCGACAACCTCCAAAATAACCCTGAAATATGTGTTGCTAAACTGCCACTCAGCCATGAAACTTGCGCTCAACATAGCTGATCTTATAGTTAACTTGGACTAGAGATCCCCATGCTCACTAAAACCTGGTTGAATGAATCCTCTAATCCTATTCTAGACACTCTAGCCCCCCCCCCAGTCACAACATCATTAGACTAGACCACTCAGGACACTCTAGAGGTGGCCTAACCTGTATAAACAGGTCCTCACTCTCTTTGACACAATCACACATGATATCTCTTCCCTCCTGCAAATACCTCTGGATGAACATCCTCACCACTAACAACTCAAGGTGCTTCCTCCACACATTTTATCACCCACCAGGAGAAAAGCACACATTCATTGAACAGTTCATGGAAATTATCATTGCTAACAATGAAGAGCCCAACAACCAAACTTTCCTTGGAGATTTCAATATTCTCTGGAACAATTCTAATGACCCTCTTGTGAACAGTTTTACATTTTCCCTCCGAGACCTCAACCTTATCGAAGCCTGCAACAGCCTGACCCAAAAGGAAGGAGCTACCCTTGACTTAATCATTGCAAAACACAACACCATACAAATTGAATCTATTCTCCCCTGCAATTGGACTGATCCCCACTTCATCAGCTTCCTAAAAAAAAAGGCGATCAGTTCAAAGGGCCATCCAACGAAAGCCAAACACTGGGTTCAACTTCGAGACACCCGCAATATTAACCCACACACTATATCGACTCTCAGTAATTACATCCTGCGCCTGCCCTCCCCGATGAATGACGTCCATGACCTCACTGATCACTACTTCATGACCAAAATTATGGATACCCTGGCCCCCAAACAACTTAAAAGAATCCTGTCTAAAAGATCCAACCCCTGGTTTAACCTAAACGAAGAGTGCCGACACCTAAGACCTGCGGAAAGAGAATGGAGACATACCCCCTTCCTGGCCAACCTCAAACACTTACATCAAAGATGCAGTGCCTACAATAGGCCTGTTAGGTACTCCAAAGCGGCTTTCTTCCTAAATCAACTAGACACTGCAACTAACTGACCTCAAAACTCTTCAAAATTATCAAAAGCCAGTGAACCAGTAAAAGTTATCCCACTTCCGCAGAGAACAAAACATTACCTAAAAGTGAAAAGTTTGCCTCGATTTTTGCAGAGAAAATCATGTAAATCTCTAACAATATTGAGCACGCTATGAAACTACTTTGACACAACCCTTTTGATCATGACACTTGCCAGAGATATACCCCATCTCACCCAAAAATAGCACCTCCTGGTCCAATTTCAAAACCCTCGATGAAAATGGCACTCTAAATCTACTGTCCTCTCTGAAATATTCCAACCACTTCAACGATCCCCTCCCTTCCAAATTCCTAAATGAATCAGTTCACCTCCTACTCCCGCTATGGACTATGATAATCAATGCTTCACTCATCCAAGTCTTCTTACTTGACTGCCTCACAAGTGGCAGGTTGCCACTAACCAAAAAATAGAAAAACTCCGACCAATCCGACCCTAACAATTACCGTCCCATCTCAAACATCCCTACTTTGGCTATAATCTTAAAAAAATTTATCCACCTACAGCGTCACAATCACATCGTGAAATTCCAACTTCTAGACCTTTGTCAATCTGGTTTCTGATCGGGTCATATCACTGAAACTGTCATGGTCCACATCGTCAACAATGCCCTACACTGCTTTGACCAGAATGAATCTTGCCTCCTAATCCTATTGGACCTATCAGCAGTGTTTTGCACCATCAACTATGCTACCTTTCTAAACCTTCTTGAACACAGGATGGGCCTCCGTGGTACTGTGCTGAAATGGTTCTCCTCCTTTCTACATAAAATATCTCAACACATCCTAATCAATCACACTCTTTCTAACCAGTCACCACTGTCACTAGGCATTCCCCAAGGCTCTATTCTCTCCCCAACATTGTTTAACCAATATATGGAACCCCTCACTGAAATCCTCAAACTCTCTCACATCTCATACCCCATGTATGCTGACAATACCCAACTCTACATGAAAATCACCTTCCCCAAAGACATTGATATCCTCAACAAAACTAACCCTGGTAGTAAAACAATGCTACGCTCGCGGTTGTTCCACGTAGAATGCGGAGTTGCCAAAAAACTCCGCAGCGGAGCAGTTTTTTTGTGTTTGCGTGCCCAAAATGAGTTTTTGCGCGTGCTGGAGCGACTTACCGGGTGCCTGCAATCACTGACGAGATTTCCCATCTGCTCGCAAGCGCTACGAGATTTGCTAGGTGGCTGCATGGTCCCGCAAGAGTTTGCAATAACGAAGACGTCATTTGGGCACGCCTTCGGACTTCCGGTGGAATTTTTGTGAAGATCGCAAACACGCAGAAATTGCAATCTGGAGAGGGTTTTCTCCTGAGCAGCATCAAAACCTTCTCGAAATTATGCTTTGGATTAAAAACAGATTGATATTTGCTGTACTTTTTTGTGCAAGGAGTAATTTTTCAAAGACAGAAGTGCCCCAGAGTCTCCAACTTCCTGTTTCTGTTCAGCAGGCTCCTCCCAGTGCTTTGTCCATCTCCTGTTCACTTTTCATTTGAAATTGGAGCTGGAAGGAGCTCTCTTTGTGTCTGCTGCATCATATATCATTAGATTTGAGGACTTTTGAATTTCAGATTTCACAAGTGAGTCTGAAAATTGGTGCTGTTTGTTTGATTGGTGCAAAAAGAACAATTGATGAACGGAATGCTGGACAATGCAAACATTCACCCCCAGTCACAAGGATCTGGTGTTAATTATTTTGCTCACCACGCCACCCCAGTTTGGACCCAATCATATGCAAATCAGTCTTGGCCATGTTCCTTGTGGGAACAGCCTAGCCCAAACTGCCAAGCCAGGCCCTCCCTGTACCGGTAACAAGCATCCTGGTACCAGTTTCAGGGCATCACCCTTCATCAGCCAGGCTAGTTTGAATCCAATGGTGTAGTGAGCACGGGAATCACGCCTGGGCATACCATCCCCACTTAGGGCGACATATGCAAAAGAAACAATTGATGGTCGGAAAGCTGGACAATGCAAACATTCACCCCCAGTCACTAGGATCTGGGCTTAATCCATCATTCGTTTTCTCACCACACCACCCCAGTTTGGACCCAGCCATATGCAAATCAGTCTTGACCCTGTTCCTTGTGGGAACAGTCCAGCCCAAACTGCCAAGCCAGGTCCTCCCTGGTCTGGGGGTAAATGTTTGCATTGTCCAGCATTCCGTCCATCAATTCTTTCTTTTGTGTTTGTTTGATTTGGGCATTGCACTTACATTTTTTTTAACTTTTTATCATTACATTTATTGTGGTGGGTGGCCTGCAGTTTCACTAGGGGCCTAGTTGATTCTTTGTAATTACTTTTTCTTCTTTTATAAAGGAAACATGTTGCACAGTTCACTACATGTTCTTCAACTTTTGAAATCACTTTGCAATATTGATTTGATTCACTATCTCTGTAGTCTGCCAATAGGCTTTTCATCCATTAGGCCCAGAGCTACTCATGGGTGCATAAAACAACTGTTTATGTGGTGTCTGTTGAATTTAAACACCATTTAGGGCATGGATGGCATTGGATTGAAATGCTAAATGTATTTTTTTTGTATTTCACTTTTTTTCACGTGGGCTAAATAAATGCTTTTTTTGGACGAGTGTGGTTGTTGTAACTTGCAAACCTTTTTTAGCCCTGTGGATTTTCGTTTTTGGCATTGTTGCATTAAAGCTGTGTTGTTTAGCATGCCTCCTTCATCTGGACAGTGTGTGAGTGTGTTTGTAAGTCAAAGTCAAAGTCAAAGATAGCTTTATTTGATTTTTAGTTTTAAAATCACAAAAGCGACAAAATAAAATACATTACAGAATAATTCAGTATTAAAAACAGTTAAGAGGTTTCAATTCATGATGGATCTACATCTAATAACACATTTCAAAAATATATTGCAGAATTAATCACTATTAAAAACAGTTAAGGGGTTTCAATTCATGGTGGATCTACATCTAATAACACATTTAAAAAATGCTGAGACTAGGTATATTGACATTTCATCTTCTAGCATCTGTAGTTTCAATAGGGCCGGTCTACACTGTCTCAACCCCCATTTCTTCAGTAAGAATAATATATATTTTTTCCTGGGGAGTGAGTAAAATTTACAGAATAAAACACAATGAATCATGGACTGTTGTGATACATCGTCACAGGGACACAAAGTCAGGTTTTTTGACCAGCTGTTTGTTTCTGGAAAGGTAACTAGTCTAAAAAAACGGTCTCCCCTCAATCGTGTTAACAACACCCTAGAGTAACTGCTCTGGATAGAAATTAAATATTGCTGTAGACCATGTCCCTGCAGTATTATTTGATTCTGTAATACGGACCCCTTTTTTCCCTCTAGCTGCCAACGTTTGTTCCCTAACAATTCAAGACACCTTTCTTTTAATTTTTTCCTGGTGATTAACGTTAAGGCAGTAGGGGAGTCAAAATATTCAGGATGCCCAATCTCTGTTAAAAAGCCCTTTACATATAGAAACCACTTGATTTTATGTGCCCCCTGGAGTTTTAAACAGTCCTGAATGATTTGCCTGTTAAGCCCGGTTTCTTCAGATGTCCAAACCTTATGCCATAAAAGCACATGACTTATTTTAATAAGATCTGAGACATATTCCAGCCCTAATTCTTTGTGGCATACATATGTAGATGTTGAGCTTGGGACGGCTAGTAGATAATGGAGGAAAGCATTTTCACACAGTTGAATATCTTGAGTATCTGCAATCCCCCATATGCCTGCCCCATATATTGCAGTGGACACACATTTCGATTTATAAATGTCCACTAGAATGTGTACTGGTCGACCCCCCAGTTTGTTTGCCAACTGTCGTACAGCTCCGATTGCAAGAGCAAAAGCTAAATGCCTTGTAGCGGCTGCTGACGACCAAGTCCCCTTCTTATTAAAAGTGATCCCTAAATAAGAAAAATTATTTGTTGTCTCTATCTTTGACTTTGCTAAATATGTGTTGCATTGAACGTTAATTTTAGTTGAGCAACACATGTTAAAAGTTTTCCCAATATTAATTTTCAATCCTCTGGCTCCCATATAATCTGAAAACGTGGTGAGCGCGCGTTGTAGACCTACTTGGGTTCTGGCCATAATTACCGCGTCATCTGCGTACAATAATATAGGGACTGGGCTGTCTTTAATTTGGGGGAAGTCCAGTTTATCCAATGTAAGGTGATTGGCCACACTGTTTATATAAAGATTAAATAAAAAGGGTGCAAGGATTCAGCCCTGTCGGACTCCTTTCTTTATGGGGAATATAGATGTGCATTCACCCTTACATCCAAAGCGTACTTTAGCCCCTGCACCCCTATATAGCTCCTTAATAAAATTCAACATATTAGGTTCAATTTCCAGTTGTGACAAGGTATCCCATAAAATTTCGTGACTCAGGCAGTTGAAAGCCTGACTCAGGTCAATGAATGTTAAATATAAGTTACCTTTTTGTTGCCACCCCACATATTTCCCTACTAATATTGCCAAATTTAGCCCTTGTTCAACAGTGCCCAGTCCCGTTTTAAAACCATACTGAAATTTCGAAAGGGCACCTGTCTCTTCTGCCCATGACTGCAGCCTGTTTAAGATGATTCTGCCTGCCACTTTCATCAGGGAGTCTAAAAGAGAAATGGGTCTATAACACTTTGGGTCATTTCGATCCCCTTTTTTAAATATTGGGACCACAATCGCTTGTTGCCCAGTGTCAATAAACTCTATTTTATTGCTGCTATTAAGAACATTAGTCAAGAGGGGCACCCATAGTTTTGTATTTGACTTATACATATCTCCCGGGACACCATCGGGCCCTGCTGCTTTACCAGCTGCGCTTTCTGCAATTGCTAATTCCACTTCAGGTAGCGTGAACTCAATGTCTAGTGGGAACAAGCCCTGTAGATTAGTCCCCCCCTCCTCCCGGGGCTATTAATGTACCCTGTTCCCACATGCTCATCTTTTGTATTCAGTGCAGTGAAGTAATTTACCCAGGTTCCTTCATCTATGGCCGTCTCTATGGAATCAGTATTTCTATTCACAAAGAAAGGGGCATTGACTGCCTTCCAAAAGCCAATATCATCCTTTAGGATGCATGCTTGATGTAAGACTCGCCATGCTTCCTGCTTCAGTTCCTTTTTCCTAGATTTAATAGTAGAATAATAAATGGCTCTAGCCTTTCTTATCTCTATAACATTTTTCGGTTCCCTCTTGAGGGTTGTTTTTAGGACTGCGTGTGCCTTGCTACACGCTGAGTCAAACCACCCCTCTGCCTTTGCGCTCGCGCCTTTCCTTGATGTCCTTTTTAATGCCTTGCCGATTTCTTCAGAAATCTTCTGAAAGGTTGCAATTACTGTAGGACAATCGGTGTTTTCTGATAGGCAGGTCATAAAGTCCTTATACTGATTTTTCAAAATCTTGCAAAAAAAACGTAGAGTCTACTTTATTCCATTTTATGGAGTAGCCGTTCAATTTTGCTAAGGTTAACCCATAGTTATAAAGATTATCAATTGCAACATTGTTCTTATTGTTTCGCGATGGGGAATATAAGGAGAAACTGATGGGAAAATGGTCACTCAGTGCTATGTCTCCTGTTTCGAAGCCAAGAATATTGCATGAGTAACTATTGGAAGCCAGGGCAAAATCTATCACAGAACAACACCCCCTGCCATTATAGGTGGGTAGAAAAACAGCCGGTGGACTACATAATTCATTTACAAATCCCAGATCTAATTGGGAAATCAAAGAATTAAAAAGACTCCCAGTGTTGGAGTGTTCAAAATGGGAGCAAGGATCACCCTTTAGATTCTCCACCCCACAAACACCCGAGTAACTATGATTACATAAGTGGCAGTTAAAGTCCCCCATTAATATGACACAGTTCCCCCCTGCGTATGCTCAACCAAATTCTGCAGACTTTGTGTAAGACCCTCAAAAACCTTGTTTAGTTCTTCCCTTGGAATATTGTTATAAAGGTTGATCAACGTAACTGCTTGGTTTCCTCCCAGAGTCAATGGCAGAATCTGATAATAATCTGATTCCATGTTATACTTTCCAACAATGACCGCTGCAGTGTTGGAAATATAAGTGTAGAGGCCCCCTGAGTTCCTACCCCTCCTTGACGATTTAGCAGGTGTGAGAAAAGTATTGAAACCATTAATATGGATTTCCTCCCTCTCCCAGCACTCTTGTAAACAAATGACTGAATAATTTTCTATAAAAGACAAGAACACCGGCTCCTTAAATGTATTTGATAAACCCGCTACGTTCCAGGATAATAGGGTAGTAACATCGCTCTTAGATGCAATATCATTTGGGGCCCTGTCGTTGTTTAGAACAACCAAACTAGTGCACGGCGATGTTTGAACTAGTTGTATTTCTATACCCCGTTGATTGTCTACCGTCACCTGTTCTTGTGGCACCACTGATAATTGAACCGACGGGGTATTAAAGTTCCCTGTCGCGCATTATCAATGATGCAGTTATTGCCTCCCCCTTTACCTAATGCGGTACGCTTAGGAGGAATTTGCGAATTTTGATTCCAGAGCCCATGTTTAATTTCATTTTTTTGTTCTGAAGTCGACCGTAGTTAGTCCACCATGTCTAAACAACTAAACCTGTTTTCGGTAGGGACGCCTCTCCATCTATTTATTTGGCTGTACCCCCCCATTCTATTCTATCCCGGTTCTGATGCTTAACCCGCATCCAGTTGCCATCACAGTCAGGTATTTCAGTTACAGGGTAAAAGTAGGAAAGTGGGCGGGCTTCTATGGGTGAATGTGTTTTATAATTCCTCCAACTACAGATGTGGTCAACCGTACGGGGATCCCTAAAGTTGACCAATACACAGTCGCCCGGAATTGTTTTTGTACTATTCCCCACCCATGCAGTTCTTCTAACCATCAGTATTTTACTCATCATATGAGGGGGTAGGGGCCAGTTAGTGTTTAGCCAATGTGCTACTTTATTTTTCAAGGTCATAAATGATTCCTCCGTGTGAATACTTAGTTCTGGGACTCCAGTTAATACAACCAAGTATGGGCTGGTTTCTGGGGGAAGGTTTATGATATGTCTCCCCTGTGGAGCATCTAATGTCAGGCCCCCTCTGGCATCATTTGGGGGGGCGTTAGATGCAATGATGCCTTTCTCAGGGGAAACAATGGGACCAGGTAGTTCTAACGGTGGATTACTCGTTGGTGCACTTAAGTTATTTAACTTCAGTTGCTTAGGGAGGGGCGGGGATTTACTGGTTTCTTGTGCAGCCAACTCGGTGCTTAATAATGCAATACGTGGGCATAGCTCCTTTTCCTTCAAAGTAGCTGACAGGCCCGCAGTGATCGCTTCCAGTTGAAGAAGTTGTTTTTCGATCTGTGATAGTCTAGCTTCCAGGGGTGTAAGAAAGGATTTTAACAGGGCCCCCGATTTTTTTACCAGTGGGTCCTCATCTTCCTCGCTTCTTATCTCAGTATTTAGTAAAACTTCAGAAACCGAGTCTTCACACTGAGAGTTTAATGTCGTGGCGGTCTGCCTAGTTTGAGTGATCCTTTCGCCTTCCCCCTTTTGATTATGGGATATGTCAGTATTCCCCATGCCTTTAGCTACTTTTGGCTTTCTACCTCTCACCACAATTGTATTAGCCCGCTTTCTCTTTGGTTTTGCACCCTCCCTTCTCTCCCTTAGTTGCATGGTATCAGATTGTTCTGGTGAGGAATCCCTTGTTGCTTCCATGTTAACCTCTGCTCCTTTTAATGAATGCAAGACACTCCCAGACAGAATGTGTACCTGCTCGTGGGGAGTAGGGATACTGTGAACAAGTGCGCGTACTTCAGTTATATTAGCTCTTACTGGGTGTTCTGGGGTTCGAGAGGTAGCGATATGGCCCATGGACGATCTTTTCGCCATGGCCAAATCTTGAGACACCCGGCATTCCATCAAAATAATCCCTTGGTCTATTACGGAGTTTGCTCTTGTTATAAAATTATCCAGGGTACCTGTTAAAGTAGGCCCCCCTGCAGCAACTCTGCTCTTACTCTCCCGTGCTGGCATGTTGATATATGAAAAGCCTCAAGCAAGGTTACTGTTTTACAATATCAAAGTACCTACAGTTTATTTAAAGGTGGACGAAAGAGATGGGGCCCGGTCCGGTCTCAGTCGGGCTCAAACTGGCTAAAACGGGCCCGCCCTTGGCCCAGGCTTCGCCCGGCGTGCACCCGCGCGCGTCTCGCGTCGTGATTAAATGAAGTCAGTGATATCCGTCCAGGCAGGGGGCGTGGACGCTGAGGGAAGAGGCTGCAGCTGTGTGTGAAATGGGCTGCTGGTCCTCGCAGTTCCTCTGTAAAACAGACCCTCCAAATCAGGCAGCAAACACCTCCACGAGCGGCATGAGTGTGTTTGTAATAGTGGGCCAGCATTTGTTTTGGCTGAGCCTCCCTATGTGGCCAGGGGCCATTTTGTAAATTCTGTGTCCATATAGGCCTGCTTGAGGTCATGGTTTTCCAGGCCTCCTGCTTCTTGTGGTTGTGAGTGACCATGTTGCTGGTGGCCATTTTGTGGCAGTGGTAGTTAGTGTGCTTTTGCCATAGACCAATAGTAACAAAACAGAGCCACCCAATATTCCCCCGGGGACTGGGTATCGTTAATAACAAACGCAAAATGCCCCCGAAGGACAAACTCATATAACAATTCAGATATTTTTTGTGTCACTTACATGAACACTTATTTGGAGTAATCATAGGGACTAAATGACAATCACAATTTATCAAAAATAGTAAATTTTAATCTTTTATACTTTCTGTAGCATTTTTCAAAAATGAATAAATGTCTGGCAACAAAATACTACCAATCTAGTGATGTGACATTTGGTGGTAGTAAACAGAACACTTTTCGCATCAAATATGGACAATCAATTTAACCATACAAGTGTGAAACAAACACAATCTGTTGTTAAATTAGAGTCAAGAACACATTAAATATTTAAGCAGAAATAGTGTTAGGCGTCGACGTTTCGGTCCCCCGGTGGTCTAGTAGATCCTTGGGACCATCTTCAGGACAGAACAGTTGCACAAAAACATCTGATACATAAAAACAACAATAAGGAACATCAGTACCCTATGACACAAAAAGAGCATCTGTGCAGTCAGCTCACACCACAAGGAGAACAAACAGTGACTACACCTTATTCAAAACACTATAAAAAGCCCAAACCGTGCCACCACTGTGAATACACCTTCAACAATAAGCCTGAAACCCTCAAGGGGCCCTATCTCTAAGTTATTCGTTATTAGTACCCCAAACGAACCAATCAATCAAGGAAGAACTTACTTACGTGTATTAAAAATCTAATCATCATCTGAAAAAATCAATCAATAACCAAGGTCACAGTCATATACTTAAGCGGGTACTAAAGCCTTATTTTATCTCAACTCAGCTTATAATACTCACGTGGAGAAACAAGCCAGACTGGACATCTACAAATGACAAAAACCATAATCAACAAACCTAACTTGTATCATCACCTAACTACCAACACCAAGTGCAAAATCAAAATAATGTAAGACAACTCACGTTATGCTACATCACACTGCAGCCTGAAAATCCAAAATCTGACATTAGTCTGGGTATTTTTAGTAAACCTCGATATAACAGACTGACTACGTGACAAATACAAGTCAGTGGTCCCAATGACCTGCAATAAGACACAATACACCCTTCAACCCGGAGTTGCACACACAGAGGACTTACTTGAAAGTGGCGAGAACTAGCGGCGCTTAGTCCCGGGACACCCGATTCATAAGTTCTGGGTTTAATCCATCGTTATTTTTTATTTTACCATTGTGCAGCATTCCGTCCATCATCTTCTGTGTTTTGCTGTTCACCCTATGTGGGAAGGGAATGCCCAGACGTGGGTCCCTTGCTCACTAAGCCACTGGAGTCAAGCTATCCTGTCTGAAGATGGCTGATAGCCAGAAACCGTTCCTAGGATGCTTGATTCCGGTCCAGGAAAGACATGGCTTGGCAGTTCGGGCTGGACTGTTCCCATGAGGCACAGGGTCAAGACTGATTTGCATATGGCCATGTCTAAACTGGGGTGGCTTGGTGTGCAAAATAACGATGGATTAAACCCAGATCTGTGACTGGGGGTGAATGTTTTGCCATTGTGCAACATTCCGTCCATCATCTTTTGTGTTTTACACTGTATTGTTACCACACACTAAGTTATATATTATATTTGTTTGTTTGTACTAGTAGTAATTGTACCACGACAAAGAATGCCACGCTTCACTGATGTTCTTCTTGCTTCTTTGCTTTTAGGTGCTCAAAAGAGGAGACAACATCACCCATTATACTGCAAGACAGAAGTCCTGCTGCGCACGACATCACGTGACATCTGACCACAAACATCTCTTCAACTTGTGCCACTGCATGCTGCTGACATCTTCCAGATAGCCCCAAAGAAAGGTACCATGTCCAGTAACAAGAAAGTTGCCAGTGAAAAGGAGGCACTGCCACTTAACTAGACCGGTATGTCGCCCAAGACCTTTTTGGGAAACCAAGAAATGCACTTGCAGCAGCAGTGTCCGGGGAGCAAGCTGGGAGCAGCTACCCCCATCAGTGGACCCACCCCACCAATATAGGCCCAAGCCTATGTCTGTCACAGAGGAAGCCTGTCTAATCACGAGTCCAACGCTGACGAGCAGTGATGTTGAAAGTGACTTATCGTTATCGCAAAGTAGTACCCAATCAATGCAGGAAACTCAGATAAGTGGGCAACAACAGCCGCAACCATCCCAATAGTAGTTGTTCCTTCTGAAAAGGGGCAGTTCAGGAGATCAAGCTTCCTGCAGAGGAAGAAGAAGAGCAAGCCACTCTTTCAGAAGATCCATTGTCCTCCAGATCCCCATCAAGGAAAAGGAGGGTTAGTCCATCAACTTCTTCTCCAAGCCCCCTTTCTGATGAGCTGGACACCACTTGGATCCCGCCTCAGTCCGAGTTGGAGACACGCCATGCCCACAAGACAAGGCTAGGGAAAAGGAAGGTTCCAGAAAACCTTAGAGTTATGGAGGTAGTTGTAGAAGAGGAGGATGATGATGATGACGAGCCGGTCATCATGAACATTAGTCCCGCCCCAGTAGAGACCGACATTACCCCATTTCCAAATTGCTGTGACGGATGTGGCACGGATATCACCAATACAGATGATACCACCTACACCACCTCCAGCTTCCATAATTCACCGGCAGCGACCTACATCCACCACAACCACCTCAAGAGAATTAGTTACTGCAGAGAGTCAAACTTCACGCCCACCTACCAGTTAATCCGATATTGCAAGCAGCGCCAGAAAGTTGAACTCCCCAGTTTGGGACTTCTTTTTGGTTAGCAGGAAGGAGGTGACCAATGCTATATGCTCCATTTGTGGACAAGGTGTTAGTCGGGGTAAGCTTGGTACAAACTATGGTACGGGAGGTCAAACAACCCATCTGAGAAAACACCACTTGATTCAGTGGGAAGCACACTTTAACGGCCAAAAAACTGCATGACTTGTTGATGGTGGGGATGAAGAAGAAGATCCAATCATGGTGGAAGGTGAAAAGGAGAGTGACATTTCCTCTGTTACACAATGCAGCCCTGTCCCCAGCAGTGCAGTGGTACCGCCCTCATCATCATCAGTAACATTGCAATGGCACAAGAGTCAGGCTGAGACATCAAGGGGTCCCAGGCAAGAGAGCACTGCAACAAAAAAATGTGTGTTGAGCCTTATCCTACAGTTCTAGTTCGCCTAGGAGGGAGTAGAGCATCGCTTCAGTTCCTTTTTTTTTTTTTTTTTTTTTTTTTATTGAGAATTGACACAATATAAAAAACACAACAAAACAAATATACAATTATGATACATCTATAAAATTTTACAAAATTCATATATCAAAACATCCCGTTGATACAAAGCTACATCCTTTAAATTCAGATTTGTTGTTGCCTAACTTTATGAAGGTATATAAAATAATTAATCCATATAAAAGGGTAGAAAGAAAAAAAAAAAAAGATCGAATAATACCTATTTACATATATATATATACCGCTGTTTAAAAAGAGCTGGCAACATTCAAACTGAACAGTGATAAATTACATAAAAGCACCATTGATAGACCTACCCTCCCTCCATGCCTTCACAGGTGCCCACATTTCAAGGCCGAAATCCCGCAATTTTTTACCTTTATAAGAATACAGAGAAGATTCTATGTTATGTATGGTGAGAAATCTGGCCATCCACATCGAGAAAGTGGGGGGAGAGGGATCCTTCCAAGCAGCTGAGATCAGGATTCTTAAAACGGCTGCTGCTAAGAAAATTAAAGCCTCTGCCTCTCTCCTTCCACTCAGCCCTAGTTTACTATCGATCCCAAATATCATAACAGTTGGGGATAGGGTGATGTTTGAGCCTAGCAGCCCCTCCAGGAATTTCTCTATCTCCATTTTAATTGTAGCTAGTTTTTCACAAAGAGAGAACATATGAACCAAATCGGCCGAGTCCTGCTGACATCTGGGACATTTACTGTCTTCTCTTATCCCCCATTCATGTAGCTTATCGGGAGTATAGTAAAGGTTGAACATAGTCATAAAATGTTGGGCCTTCAGGTTAGAGGACCTAAGTACCTGCCTATCCAGAGCTAGGGCCTTATCAAAATCTGCATCTGGGTCCTGTAGTTTCATTGCCCAGGCTGCCTCGTGTTTCTCAAGGTCATTAGGCAACCTGCCCAATAGCTCCTGGTATACTACCCTTATTCTATCACCATTGTTCACTACATAATCAAGGATGGGGTTAGGAGCAAGGGAGCAAGCCGCAATTACATCTGCTCTAAAAGTTCGTGCGATTTGGATGTACTTAAAGCTATGACCTACAGATATGTCATACTTCTGTTGAATAGCTACAAATGGCATCAATTTACCACTGCAGACGATATCACCTATCGTCTGAATGCCGTGTTGCTCCCAGAGCTTCCATGCCCCATCCATACTGAGGTTCGGAAAAAAGCTTGATTTCCATAACGGCGAATGTCTATTAATTCTGGGAATCTGCAGATATTTCTGAACTCTTTTCCAAAGATCCCAAGCTCCCAGTATAGTCTTAAGCCTGTTTTTTTTTAAAAATCTACGGCCATTTTTTCTCAGTAGGGCACCCACGGCTTCCTGCCCCATAAGGAGCTCATATATTGAGGGAGGAATATACATATTATCAGTTGGATCCCTAATATAAGTCTGCCCACCACCAGCTTGAAATAAAATAGACATCTGGGTTAATAAACATGCCCAGTGGTAGAATCTTATATTTGGGGCACCCAAACCTCCGAGCTCCTGGGGGAGAGACATATACTTAGCTGCTCTTCTTATCTTGCCGTATCGCCAAAGGAAGCTATTAAATATGGATTCAGTCTTTTTTAACATTTGTTCCTCAATCAGAAAGGGTATAGATCTATATAAATACAGTAGTTTGGGCAGCATTGTCATTTTCAGAACATTTGTTCTTCCAATAATAGAAAGATGTAATGCATCCATACGTTTTAAATCTATTTCTATTTTCTTAAGCAATGGATTAAAATTATCCTGTATAATTGAATCTGTCTCTGCTGTGATAATAACCCCCAGATATGTGGCAGAATTAACATACCGTTGATCCATTTTTATTATATTCTTTGAACAGATCACCTGTGTTTTCTCCTCATTTAACCTATATCCAGAATGATATCCAAATTGTTCGGTGATCTCTATTAGTATTCGCATGGACGCTGCCGGATCAGGTGTCATAACCGCAAGGTCGTCCGCGTATGCCAGAATTTTGCTCTCGAACCCATTAGTAATAACTGGTTTTATACTATTGTTTACTAATATCTGTCTGATCAATGGATCGATATACAGGGCAAATAAGATCGGTGAACAGGGGCAGCCTTGGCGGGTGCCCCTTTCTATCTTGATCTCAGCAGAGCTTAGACCCATCAATTGTATGTGAGCCATTGGATCTCGATACATGGCCCTGATGGCTTTCAAGATTTTTGGACCAAAGCCTCTCCCCTGTAATACATCCCAAAGATATTGCCATCTTACGCGGTCGAATGCCTTCTCGGCATCGAGGAGGATCATAGCGACCCCCTCCCCCCCGGCATGAGCCTCGAATATAGATATAGCTCTTCTCACATGGTCCGTTGTGCCACGACCAGGAATGAACCCATGCTGCCATGGGGAGACGAGGCCAGCAATGACCCTCCCCAACCTTGTAGCTATGATTTTTGCGTACAATTTATTATCAGAGTTGATAAGAGATATTGGTCTATAAGAACCAGTGTTCTCTTTAGGCTTACCCTTCTTATGAAATACCACAATATTGGTATCCCTCCAAGTTTCTGGTATTATACCAGTGCATATAATACCGTTAAAGAGATCTAGCAAGTATGGAGCTATCTCGATCCTCAGGTATTTGTATATCTCTAAGGGTATACTGTCAGAGCCGGCAGCTTTACCTCCGGCTAACTGAGACAGTGCTGCTAGTATTTCTTCCTTAGTTATATCACCCTCGAGGCTTACCATTTCATCTGGGTTTAACTTGGGGCCTAAATCTGGGTAATGCCTCCCTAAAATATCTGGGGGGGTATCCCCTGCATCTTCCCTGTATAGATTCTCGTAATATTTTTCAAATACGGATACAATTTCTTGGGGTTCAGTGTAATCTCGACCCTCATCCTGTATACATGTTATGGCGTTTTTAACCCTATCCTGTCTAATTCTTAAGGCTAATGCCCTCCCGGCCTGCTCCCCTGTCTCGTACATTTTCTTCCTATGGGTCCAGTAATCTAAAGATGCCCTATCTGCCAGCTGTTTCTGTATCTCGGCTTTGATCAGACAGATCTTAGTTTGGCTCTGAGCACTCTCCTCCCCCAAAGTTAATGCCAGACAATGTTGTTCCTCTGCTTTAGCCAGATCGACCAGAAGTCTATTCTTATAGTCCTGTTGTTTTTTCCTAAGCAGAGCTGAGTAACTGATTACTTCCCCTCTTAATGCTGCTTTAAATGAATCCCAGACCGAGTTTCTGGAGGCACTGTATTGATTTGCGGCAAAAAACTCGCATGTCCAGTTTCGTAAATATTCAATAAAAGCAGCATCGGCTAATAATTTGCGGTCAAATGTCCAAGATCTTCTTTTCCTATTAGGACCTAAACCACTATGACTTATAATTAACGGATTATGATCCGATAATATTTTGGGAAGCTTTTTGATATTGACTTTCCCAATCTCTCCTGAGGAAATTAGAGCATAATCAAGTTTACAATACTTCTGGTGGGGACAGGAATAATAAGTGAAACCTGGGTCGTCAGGATATTTTGAGCTCCATATATCAACCAGACCATGTGATTTCATCATAGATAGGAGTGCCCTTGAAACTCTGGGTTTTCTGCCACTATAAGGAACATTACTAGAGAAATCAATTGTAACGTTAAAATCTCCACATACCAAAATCGGTGTGGGCCAGCTTGACAACTCGCTTTCGACCACTTCAAATATTGTGGGGTCGTCAAGGTTTGACCCATAGATTCCACAAATCGTTAACCCACAACCTAATTCTACAATGGCCCATCTCCCTGCTGGGTCTGATTTAGCCCGTTTAGCCCCTCCCAGAGTTGCTTTTCCCAGAATTGCCACGCCTCTTATAGTTGAGGTCTGGGAAGAACATGTGAGGATCTCAAACCCACCAAATTTTAACAGCTTCCTTTTAGCCCATGAGAGATGCGTCTCCTGTAAACACAGGATATCTATAGGTTCAAATTTAACAAATTCTGTGAGTCTGGCTCTTTTTCGCCAATCGTTCAACCCCCCTATGTTGATCGAGTAAATAGTTAGACTAAGCATTATCAATTTTTATGCATCTCCTTCTTTTTAAATCTGGGATTTGGTTGTTAATATTAGTCATTCTATATAGATACCGTATAAATGTAATTTCTATAACGTCAATTCTCAATTTTTTTTCCCTTTCTGTTTCTGTGCTTTCCCCCCCGCTCCCTCCACCACCCTTTGAGTACATGACCCTCCCTTGAGTCATTCCTCCCCCCCCCTTCCATCCCACCCTTCCCCCCTAGAAGCGCTCAGACCGAGGTCTGTGCGTTGATGGATGGATGCAGCAGTGTGGTGTGTAGATGCACTTGTGAGTCAACAAAAAACCCTACATTTAAACAAAACATTACCCCCCCTAAATGCCTCCCCTCTAAATCTATTCCCTCTTAAAGAGAGAGAGCAGAGGACAATTAAACTTATCACCCTAGTGTATACGACAACATTCAACTTTTAACCTGTAATATATCTTTATCTGGGCGCATTTCAAGCCACTTCACTGTTACCGGGTATTTTATTTTATAGTTTTTTTTTATAGTGAGTCCAGGAACTCTTTTGCCTTGACCTCGGATGTGAAAAATTGTGTCTTGCCCTCTCTCACAATTTTAAGTTGTGCAGGATTCACCAGATAGACCTGCATATGTTTTTCCTGGAGAGGTTTGATCAATTGTCGGAGTCTCCAACGCCTCTCGACCGTTGCATGGCAAAAATCCGGCCTTACAAAGAAAGATATGCCCTCGCTTGTTCTTTTGGCATCCGGTCTGGCTTTATCAGATATAGTTTGTCTGAGAATGAAATTTCCTAAAAATATAAGGACTGCCCTTGGTCTTTCCGGGGTAGCACCAGCTCGTACCTTAAATGGGGTTCGGTGGGCTCTCTGGATCTCAGAAGACCAATTCCAATCTGCCAATTCAGGGAATGCATTTTTAAAAAGGTTGATAATGAAAGCCCTCATGTCCGACCCCTCAACCCCCTCCGGGACCCCTAGGACACGCAGGTTGTTACGTCTCAGCCTATTCTCCATATCTTCCAGCTTCCACTGGATATCAACAACCTGCGCCGCCTGAGAGTCAACTTTGAGTGATGCAGAGGCAGCCTCTGACTCAGTCGCTACAATCCGTTCTTCTAAATTCGTGACTCTATCCCCCACATTAGCATGTGCTTTTGAAAGCTTTCTAACAACAGTTTGTAACTTACGCATTGCAGATTGCGACTTCCTCGTGTCCTGCCTGGCTTCTTCTCTGTGCGTAAGCATTGTCTGGTATATAACATCCAGAAGTGGAGGATGAGGGGCCTCGGTCTCCTGGCTTCCCTGTAGCGGTGTCGTTGAGGAGTGATCCCAGCTCAGATCCCTATGCGCCTGACCGTGAGATTTAGCATTACCATCCAGTCTTTTCGCTGTGCCAGGAGTAGTTAAATCGGGATCACTATCTGTCTCAATGTTACTATCTTCTTGAGAGGAGCTCCTTTCGTCATCGGACCACCCTGCCTCTTCGGTTACTGAATAGAAGTATTCACTGCTATCCTTCTCCTTCTCTTGTTCGCTTTCCACTCCTTCCGCCGAGGTCACTGTAGCCGGGGAGAGACCTGATATATTGACCTTTCTCCTACAGTCAGGTTCTTTTAAAGTGTCAGGTTCTTCTAGGGTAACTTTTAAAGTGTCTTCCTGTATGTACTGGATAGCACTGGATTTCGCAGGTTCAATGACCATCTGATCCTCCATATGCACAGGTGTGATCAGAACACCCATGTTTGCTGCCCCGTCTGAGTTACCCCCTTTCCCACCCCCATCGTTTAATTGTCGCTCCTGGTCGAGTAGCTCCATTCGGGGAGAATCTGATGTCCGCTGTGTCACTCCTTCTCTTTCATCTTCTCCTTCTCCCCTTATGTTGGCTAAGTCCATACCAGTTTCTGCATCAGGTGGAATAATTGCTTGTGATACTTTCGCTTTCACCGTGGTCGCCATTGGGGGTGTCTTTGCACCAGAGTCAGTTTCCAGCACCCCCTCCAATACTCCCTCTGATACCCCCTCCTTATCTGTAACGGAAGGAGTTGGGTTCACGGTGTTTTTTGAATTTTGACCACTGCGGGCGAAAAGCTCAGGTATTGATGCGACCGATTTCGATTTTGCCCCCGGTTCTTGCACTGCTCCAGCTCCAGCTCCAGCTACCTCGGTTCTGCGTGTTGAGTTCACCACCTCAGCAGTGGCATGAGAGGCAGCCCTTGCAGCCTGTGCTTTCTTTTTAGCAGCCGCTGCCTTGGCTGCTAAACCGGCGGCTATTTTCGGGGCATCGCTTCAGTTCCAATGAGTTTGCCTTCAATATCAAAAGAAATGCTTGAAGTGCATGCTGCTACTACTACCACCACCATGATGGTACTTTGGGAAACAATGGAGCCCTCACTTCATCTAATCAGGTAAGAGAAGTGAACTGTGGTTGATTGATCATTGTGGAACAGCAATCATTCTATACAATGGCAATTCACCCCCCACCCCCTCCGAGTCCTTAGGGGTTAATAATATCATATAGTAGTAGCAGAGTAGACTGCAGAGACTAGGAGGAGAGAGTAGTAGGACAAGGGAAGGCACCACATCACTATTTTGTTTACGCTATCAGCAGACTTTTAAAACTGGCTGCGGCAAAGGCAGCACTGAGAAATAAAACAATCAATAACCGCACCAAATTTTTTAAAAATAATTCATAATCATAAAATATAAAAGTATGAAAAGTGTATTATTCCCTGAACAAAATACCAAACCCACAACTGGCCCACCCCTCTCCCTAACCCCAACCAATGTCCAAGTAGTAGCCAAGAAATGTCCATAAATAAAGAAACACCCAACAATCTCCCAACTCCCACCCACCCACCCATAAACAAATTCAGAAAGGGACTGAAGAGCGCACTAACGGCAGATTAGGAGCTTCTGGAGGTGCCTCTCCACCCATTCCTGCCTGGCTTCAATATTCGCCAGCCTTCGCATGATGCGGCACTCATAATGACAGAAATAAGGGGGAGTAGTAGAGCTGGTGGAATGGTGGCAGCGCCGGTGGGTACATTGGACTGCGGCGATGGTGTGGTGGTGCGGTGGTAGTTGGGGCCTGGCTGGGGCCTGGTGCATCTGCAGCAGCTTCTGCCTCATCTTCCCCAGGCACCAGCTGCTGGTACTCGGCCCTGATGGCCTCCATTTTCTGCCGCCGGGTCCGGGCTGCAATCTCCTGCCTGGTCGGTGCATATCAAGGAAGAAAAAAGTCAAATTGTAAACAATGCGCTCAGCAAAACACATAGAAAATTATGCAATGGGTATGGAGGGAGGTGATTTATGATGGGTGGGTAGGAAAGATATATAATGTTGCGCTTGAAAACTAGCATGAGTCCAGGGAGGAGTCTGAAATACCACCTCTTCAACCATTTGAATAAAAAAAAAACTCCCCCAAAAATTCCAGACAAATAAAGGTGAGACGAACACCACTACAGAGGAGTACCATATTTCCTTATTCTCCTTCCCAATATTTTTTACATTCATCATTGTATTGCTCTTCAAGTATTTTATTTTTTATTCTTCACCATTGGCATTGCTACTCACCACCATTTAAGTTCTTTTTACATTCTCTCAATCCACTCTTCACCAGTAAAACTACCCATCCATCCAAATAGCCATCCAGCCAAAGTTCCATACATGGCTCTCTGTCTCTCTCTAGTCTCCTGATCTCAGGTACAAACCTTTCAGCAACATACATTTGTCATTTGACATTTACCCACCCATGTGTCCTTAAGTTTATTTCAATCAAAAGAAACCACCACAGGATTCTAATCTGCCACCCAGGCAGGCTTCCTTTCACACATTCACTTTTACCCACCCAGGCAAGCTTCATTCCTACCCGTATACCAACCTTTCATCCATCCTTCACCCACCCATGCATCCTAGCTATCAGCCACCTATAGTACTATTTGTGCATCCAGCGCTTTCTTTCACCCACGCATCCTTCGCTTTCAGTCATATATAATAAATTTCATCCAACCTTTCCCCTTCCATCCTTCCCTTTTTCAACAACCCATAGTTCAAGGTCTTGTTCATGAAACGTTTTCTGCTGAGTTGAAGATAGGAGCGGCCATTAGTTACTCAGCTCAACTTCAACTCCTGCTGTTTTTACCTATTGTTCACAAGTCAACAAGACTGCACCTTTACAGTGAGCTTCTAATTCTAATTAATTGTCAATAATAAGCAAGCAATATGCCTTACCACCGCCCGCCACTGCCGCTGGCTCACCCCCTTTTGCTGCCGCATCTGTAGGCTGGCTAGCGCCGTCTGTGCTGGCCCCAGCACTGGTGGTCAGTGCAGCTAGAAAAAAAAGATTTCAACTTTTTTAGATGCCAGATACACCTCCCCCTATTAATTGTTTTATAGCAAAATAAAAAAAAACACCACTCACATCATTCACTCACATCATTCACTGCAATTTGGATACATTACAGACTGTATCTTCTATAAAAAATATCAGGATGGGCATTTTGTTGTTGAAAAGTTTTCAAAAAAACTTGAAGTCAAGGCATGAGACAAGCTGTTAAGGAGTGGCTGAAGCTATTGATTGATAAATCTGATGTTTTGAGAAAAAATAGCATTTGACCTTGGTCAGCTAATGCAATGGGGCTGTCCTTCTTCTACTTCCTCCCACACATAGTGTACAGTCATCAGTTCACCAACTGCTGCTAATAATACTAGGCCCAGCTCATAAGAAGACACAACTTTGAGGTGTCCAGCGTGACCATTGCCACTCTCTTGCTTTAGCCTACTCATCTATTTCATGTGTAGAATACCTTACTTGGGCAATGGTCATGTCATCTGCACGGCAGAGAAGTTGTAGTACTATGTGACCAATGGAGTCATAGAGTACCACCACTAGGCAGTCACAAAAGGGTAGAGGGAAAGCTGACTGAAAAAGCAGAAGAAATGAAGCTACAGACAGACTAGTAACTAGAGGCAGTTTGATGTAAAGGAGGTCTCAAAGCGCTAGCCTGACTCAGAAAGCAGGAAAGGAAGAGGAGAAGGGGGACAAACTGAAGGGAAAATAGTCTCAAAATAGCCAGGTTTTAAGAGATTTACAGAACTTTTGTGGTCGATCTCTGTGCGAAGATGCAGAGGCAGTGTGTTCCACAAAGTGGGGGCAAGACAGGAGAAGGATCTTCAGCCGTTCCTAGCGGTGCGGATTTTCGGAATAGTTTGAAGATTTTTATTGGCAGATTGGAGGGTTCTGGAGGGCTGATACCTTTACAGTTTGTTAACCAGATAATGAGCACCATGTCCACTAAGGGGGTTGTGTACTAGGCAAATAATCTTGGAATTGATACGTTTCCTGACAGGGAGCCAATGAAGGGCTTTCAGACTAGGTGCAGAGGGTGAACGGGGTGGAAGGTTTAGAACTAATCTGGCCACCGTATTTGAAGGACCTGGAGTTTTGTTAGGTGCTCTTTGTTTATGGAGGCCAAAAGGGCATTGCCATAGTCCAGACGGCTGATTATTAATCCTTGCACCAGTGGCATGCGAGATGACAGTGGGACCCATTTAAAGATTTTATGGAGGCTGCGCATTAGTCCATAACAGATACAGGGATAACAAGAATTTAGAAATAGATACATAGAAGAGGATTTGGGCAAATAATATATAAATGGGTAGACACCACATTATTCAAAAAGGAACTGAAAAATTATGGGAATAAATGTATTTATGTTAACACCAGGAAGACTTACTGGGGCCAGAAGAGCTATTGGCCGAGGAAATCTGGGAGGCACCTCAAGCTCTAGCTCCTAGACCCTCACCCGCTTCAGCCCTCTTCTTGCCCCTGGATGCTGATGTAAAACATAAAGACAAAAAAAGATTTGTGGTAATAAACAATATCTCCCCAAAATATATATGACAGGCAAAGGCAATCACAATAACATTGAACTTTTCTAAATCATATCAACTGATAGCAGTATATCGCAGACAGCCCTATCCTATTCTAAATTTCCAAAACCTTCCTACATAGTCCACTCCTATTCCAAATTTAGCAAACTGCATTTTGGAATTACTAATAATAAATTGCAACAACTCATGATGTTTGCTTCTTCTCAAATCACATTCGCAATCTCTCAGTCTCAAGTCAACCCCCAATGCATTAATCACTAAGGACCTTATTATAATGATTACAATGATGTCGGGCGGATGCAATTGTGGTTCTGGAACCACACTGCCTTAGGTCGGCGCCGCGGTCACAATGCCCGCACTAGTCTACTACGATTCGATGAGATCGCCAATAGGCCATAGGGCTGTTGCAAACCTCCATTTGTCAATGGAAGCTTGTGTGGCAGGTGAAAAGCCCTGAAGCACAAGCTTCCATTGAAAAATGGATATAGTTCACAAACATCCCTGCACGTCCTTGCGGCATTGGCATGCACCATGCGGTTATAAACGTACAAATAACTAATTACAGAACATCTTACATAATCATCACTAAGCACATCAGCCTAAGCGAGTGGCAACAAGTACGATTCAATAACTAGGTTAGGTGGGTAGCGCCAAGTAAGCTAAGCACCTGTCTTGAATAACCGATTATTACATAATATTTGAACATTTTACTTCCCTGCATGTAAGCAGCATGCTTGCTATTATTTGGGGAACAAAATACTAGCTATAGCATAGAACACAGGTAATAATAAAAATTAATAATTTTAATAATGACTCACCTAGCCCCGCAACCTCAGCTCCTAGCAGGTCCAGCAGGTGCTGCTCTCTGTCCAGGATGTCAGACCAGCGGTGCGCCAACTGCTGATGTGTGCGCCGGACCCGAGAGCAGCAGTAAACTGCTCGGTGCAACCTCGCCCAGAGCTGCTGGCGCTCCTCCATCCCGTACCCGGACCCAGGCCTCCAGCCTGCTGCCAGTGTGGAGGGGAGGTGGCACTAGATATAAAAAACCAGCGCTGCCACCTCCACCTCAAAAACAGTGCACGGGGCAGCACCCCTGCCTGGCGCTGCCTTCCTCAAGGAAGGCGGCCACGCCTTGATGCCCCCTTATCTGCCATAGGGCTGGGGGGAAGAAAACGGGCGGGGCAAGCAACTCCGTGCGCTCGCGGAACTTCGCGTAGCGCGGCGGAGTTTCTTGGCAATTTCTCGGGGTTCGCGAACTCCGCCCAGGCTTAAACAACACCTTGACTAAGGCAAAACACTGGCTGACCAATAACCCACTCAAACTCAATGCCCTTAAAACTGAATTCCTATTAGTCGCACCACCAATCCTAAAGTCAAAGACTGGCTCCCCCTTCTTACTGCCCTGAATTGTACCCCACACATCATTAACTCTGCAAAATCCCTACATATAACCTTGGACAAAGACCTCTTCATGCAAAAACACATTAGCGCCATCACTAGAGTAGCTAACCCTCAATTGCATATTCTTAGGAAATTAAAACCTTTCCTCCCCGCAGCTGACCTCAGATGGCATTTCAAGCTCTTGTGCTATCAAAGTTAGACTATGGTGGCACTACCTTGGAGGGTCTCTCAAATACCTCACTTGCACAGCTGAAGGCTACATTGAAAGAAGTGATCATATCACTCTGACCTTCAACCAACGAAATGGCCAGGATTAATTTAAAAATCCCTTGTATGGCCCTCAAAGCGCTGCATCACAATACCCTATCCTACCTGACCATGAAACTGTCCCTATCGGATGGAAACAGATCTTCTAGAAGCACTAGCTCCTTACTTCTTAAGCCACAAAAATTCAAGAAAAAGAAACATACAACTGATCCTCCTCTGCAATTGCACCAAATATGCAGAACTCTCTCCCTACCGAGATCAGATGCAACTCATCCATATCCATCTTCAGGAAGGAAGTCAAATATTTACTATCCAGCAAATTCCTCTCACATTGAGAACTCTCTTCCATCTTCCCTTGATATCTGTTTGTTGCCCCTTTTCATGCCGGAATATTCTTGGGCCTGGACTTATGCTAGTGTATGTTCTCCTATCTCTCTGTTTACCTTATGTGCAAGTATATTGCTCCCTAGTCTTACACATCTATTTTTGTATATAGGGCATTTTTGTATATTGTATCTATATGTCTTCTTGTTCTATCCCATATTTTTGTACTCTTCTGTAAAACGCTCTGTCACTTAAAAGGGTCTTGGTCACGCTATATATAACTTCAAATAAATAAATAAACTCTGCTTATATAAACAAAGCCCATTTTTGCTGCTTCTCCAAGTAGATAATTTTTTCTTCTGAGACAAGCAGGGATGCACGGGACAGGCTTGTCCAGGATCATAAATGCCCATCTAGTTTTTCAAAATTTGTGTTCCTCTTTGTTTTGATGGAGATGTTTTTGTTGATTTTAATCCCAGTTTCTTGTTTTTGTTCTATCCCTTTTTTTAAAAAAATTACAAAAAAGTTACAAATATTAAAAAACACAAAAAATACAGTTGTTGAAAATGTTACTTGAAGAAGCATTTTTCAGAGCTACCCTATATTTCACTATATGTGTTGTTTGAACTATGTGCTCTTCTTTTTTCCTTCTTGATGACTCTCGCGAGACACTCACAAGACCCATGATGCTCCCATACATATTATGGGTGATTCTCACGAGCCTCTTGCAAGAGTCAGGCGCACAATCTTCCACACCCACTACAAGTGTTTGATGCTTGAGGATTGCAAGCCTTTCGCAAGAGCGTACTTTTATAATGAAATTTGCATTTTCAATGAACATATCCAGTTGTGATAGGTATAATTTATATGCACCGGCTACCTCTTTTTATATGATCCTGCAAGATTCTTGCGAGATTGTAAAAACACTTTAGAGGAAGTATTTACATTTTCCTTCATCACAATACTTGCTTCTTACAATCCCCACTACTAGACAATGCCCTCCCAGGCACCTCTCACATGCTCAGTAGTATGCATAGTAGGGTGGGTATGGTACTCACCTCACATATAATACATCATTATTCCATACTAAGGGGCCGATTCCGATCTGGGTTGGAAAACTCTCCAACTGTTTTCCGACCTAACCAGACTCCTGCAGGCCGACCGAGCGAGTACGATGCAGCCGCATGCTGCCAGACTCGGTTCGGTCAGACTCCTATAGAAGTCAATGGGAGCTGGTTGTACGACGCGTCATGGGCTCCCATTGACTCAATGGGTACATCTTGCGCAAGGGCGCCCCCTGCACTGGTATCGCGTCGGTGCCATCTGCCCCATACAGGCCTGTGTTGGGGAGGCGTGTCTGAGTCGTAAGTATATCTTATATAACTACTATACAGACTATGATAAGAAAACACCTTCCCTCTTACCTGAGACATCACCTCAGAGTAACACTTGTTCAAATTATAATGTGGGTAATGACTGCTGTCTCTGCTCATACCTCCCCTCAGGAAACCTGCTCTCGTTTCAACGAAGCAAAGCAGATTGCTTTTGCACAAAGGGAGCTGCATGTCAGCAGCTCCCCTTGCCAAAAGCAATGCCGGCTCCCGCAGGAGGCAGGGGGCTGGCTGGGACCATGGGGGCATTGGGGCTCCCCCATGGTCCCCAAAGCTGAGGGCCGGCCCCAGGGGATGGGTTCCCTGGGGCCAGAAGAGGCCTGGGAGGGGGCCACTCAGCCCCCTCCCCTTTAATTTTTTTTTTAAAAAAGAGGCCATGCCCTGGGGGCTGGGATCTCCGGGGCCAATAGTGGTCCCTATAATTATTTTTAAAAAAAGAGGACAACCCCAGGGAAGGGGTCCCCGGGGCCAATAGTGCCTAGAGAAGGGGGCCAAACGACCCATTCCAATAAAACAATTTTTTAAAAGAGGCCATGCCCCGGGGTATGTGGCCCCAGGGGGCAAAAGTGGCCCAGGGAAAGGGGGCCACGTGGTCCCCCTTCCCTATTAATATCTTTTTTATAAGGAGACCATGCCCCGGGGGATGGGGTCCCCGGGGCCAAAATCGGCCGCCGGAGGGGGGCGCGTGGCCCCCTTCCCATTTAAATGTTTTTGGTTTTTTTAAAGGATCAGGCCCTGGGGGATGAGGTCCCCGGGGCCCCAAAAATACTAAGAGAAGGAGGGCCACACAGCCCCCCTTCTAAAAATATATATTTTAAAAAGCTGCCATCTTGCCGGAGGCCCCTCCCCCTCCCTGCACCACTCTGCAATCGTGCCCCCTGGCATTCCCCTGGGGAATTAGATCCCCTTGAATACTGAGGGTCCCTGGGGGCCAACTAGCCCACCAGGCACCTTCAGTAAGCGCCACACAGCTGGATTGCAGAGAGGTGGTCCGAGGCCATGCCCCTTTTTACACCACTCTGTAAACGCGCCTCTTGGCGCACTGCTGGTGGAGAAATGAGGTCCTCTTGTGTCCTGAGGACCTCCGGACACAAGTGGACTTCATCCCCTGAGCAGAAATGCGCCAGGAGCCGTGTTTGCAGAGGGATGTACAAAGGGGGCATGGCCTCGGACCACTCTCAGCAATCCAGATGTGTGGGGCACACTGGAGGTACCTGGTGGGCTAGTTGGCCCCCAGGGACCCTCATGAGGAAAAGGACTTCATCCCCCAACCAAGAGCGTGCCGGGAGGCGCGTTTGCAGAGTGGTGGAGAAAGGGGGCGTGGCCTATGTCCACCTCTCAGCAATCCCACTGTGTGGGACTTACTGAAGGTAAGAGGTAGGCTAGTTGGCCCCTAAGGGCCCCCAGCAGTGAAGGGGACTTCAATCCACATCGAAGAGCGTGCCAGGGAGAGCGTTTGCAGAGTAGTGGGCAAAGGGGGCATTGCCTGTTTTGAGAACTTAGCACTCCTGCTGTGTGGTACCTACTGGAGGTAATAGGAGGGGTAGTTGGCCCTCAAGGATGTCCTTGGGGGTTAAGTACCCCTCTTGTTACCTCCAGAAAGTCCCACACAGTAGGATTGCTAAGATGTCTTCGGAGGCCATGCCCCCTTTCTCCACCACTATGCAAACGCGCCCCCTGGCAGACGACGGGATTGGGGATGAAGTCCACTTTACTCCTGAGGGATTTTGAGGGCCAAGAAGCCCTCCTGGTACCTCCTGTAAGTCCTACACAGCGGAATTCATGAGTGCTGGTCGGAGGCCGAGCACCCTTTCTCTGCCACTCTGCAAACGCGCCTACTAGTTAAAGAAGCATGTTTCTGCACCTCTGATTTAGAGGTAGTTTTATTTCCCCTGCCGTATTATGTACTAGGTCGTTACAGGGGAGGTCATGCCAATCATAGGGGTACCCCAACCCATAGTGTACCCTAGAGTATGTAAGTATTTTCACTTTATTCTAAGTGTCTTTTAGCATAGCACTGGCTCTAGGCCTGCTTAGGCAGAGTCAGTTACCACCAGTACCCGTCAGCAAAAAGTTGGGGGCACAGGATGACTTTGCAACAAGGCCTCTTTCTGCACCTCTGTTGATTCTTTCTGCATTTCTCTTGCTTTTTTCTGCGCATTTCTTCCTCTTTCTGCACATATCCTACCTCTGTAGGCATAGTTAGAAACTAGCATTCAAAAAACCATTGAAATTCACTGAAAAAAACATAGTTTTCAGGGACGTCATAGTTAGAAAACAGCATTTAAAAATCCTTGGAAATTCACGGAAAAAAACACAGGTTTCAGAGATGTTATAGTTAGTTGGACATTTTACTCGTACAAAACCAGAGAAATGCGGCTGTTAACTATAACTCGCGCCCCCGCAATGCACTGCTGATGACATCACATTTCACATCATTCATGACTTTTGATTTTCGTGACACTTGCATTAAAAAACGCTATTAAGCAGAATGGAATTTTGCAATAATTCACGGCATTAAGAATGTGTATACGGTGCATCTTGCGGCCTGTAGTTGTTATGATGGGCCATGTGCCCATTGGGAATATATAATGCCACTCACCTATGATCAAGGCGGTTAACGCTGAAACGCATAAGGGAGTGAGAGTGGTTGTCATAATGCTGTGATGCTGACGAATAAATGTCCTACTTAAAAGTAAGTCGGATTTGGGTTCTGATTGTTCTTCTGGTGAAACCCAATTTAACAGGATTTCCCATTCCTGTGTACAGAGTGACAGAGTCCGCCGTGGGGGGGTCGGGGGGTGCCAGAAAAATGGAGTTTACTTTGAAACATATATATATAAACATTACAGTTAGGTATGAAAAAGGTATGTAATTAAAAAAAACTTAGAAATGCACTGAAAAAAACAAAGGTTTAAGTAACATTATACTTAGGTGAGTTTGCCAGTGACAATATTAACATTTTGAACTTTAAAAAAACACAGAAATTCACCAGTTATACTTATCAGAACTAACAATAACTTGCACCCCCGCCATGCATTGTTCATGAACTCACATATACATCACTGATGACATGTTCTATGACATCGCTGATGACATCTCAAATGGCATCATTGATGATGTGGCCAAACCCCCACATGCAGCCAACCTCATACAGCTTACTGCCTTTGGCTGTGCACAGTAGGGGGTTGGCCACAAGGACTGGACTGCAGTCAACCCCCGCAAAGGCAGCTAACACCACACTGTACAGGGTTTTTGGTTGTGCATAGTGGAGTTTGCCCGCGGGACCTGGCCTGTGGCCAACCCCCCCATGCAGCCAACCCCATTGGCCGTGCATGGTGGGAAAGTCAACCCCATAATGCACATGGCCTTCTCTGAGAATGACAAGTGTGCATAGTAGGGTGTAAAGAGGTAGTGATCACTGTTTTAAGACCTTTGCCTCGGATGACGGATGTGCGTAGTAGGGTGTGTGCAGGGACTGTCCTCTCCTTTGAAACCGTTCTCTCAGAGGAGGGGTGTGCAAAGCAGGCTGTACGGAGGGACTACCATCAGCACTAAGACACCCCTCTTGGATGAACGGTGTGCATAATAAGCTGTGGAGAGCGACTAACCTCTACCCTGAAACCTCTCTCTTGGACGACAGAAGTACATAGTAGGGTTTGGGGAGGAGCTTCCCCTCCACTCAGACCTTTCTCTTGGATGATGTGTGTGCATTTTAGGGTGTGAGGAGAAACTGGTCTCTCCGCTAAGACTTCTCCCCAAGATTACAGGTGTGCATAGTAGGCCTGGGCGGTAAATTCTGTTCCGCTTGTGGAATTTGGGTAATTTCGCGTTCCGCGGAGAACGCAGAATTGCCAAAAATTCCGCGATCCGCGGTTCTGCGGTGTTTTTTGCTTGTTCGCGCTTTCAAAATGCGTGTTCGTGAGATATTTCTTCCTGAGCACGCAAACAGCGTTCGCGAACAAGCAATTCCGCGTGTTCGCAGATCTTTTTTACAGTTTTGCAGAGCTGTGCGTAGCGCGACTACGCAAATTCCGCCCACCCCTAGTAGGGTGTAGAGAGACAGTGACCTTTTACATGCAACCTCTCACTTGGATGATGGGTGCGCATAGTGGAGTGTGAGAAGGAACTGGCCCCTCCGTTGAGACCTCCCTTATGGATGAACAGTGTGCGTAATAGGGTTGAGGGGAGGGACTGGCCTCTATGCTGAAACCTTTCTCTTGGATGACAGAAGTGCATAGTAGGGTTTGAAGAGGAACTGCCCCTCCACTGAGACATTTCTCTCAGATGACAAGTGTACATAGTAGGGTGAAAGAAGGGACTGCCTCTCCATTCTATGCTATTCCACTCTACTGTACTCTAGTAAACTTTATGCCACTAGTCTGTTCGCCACTCTACACTACTGGAGTCTAAACTATTTCTCTCTATGCTATTTCACTCTACCCCACTTCACTCTATGCTACTCCACTCTATGCTTTTCCGCTCTTTGCCATGACTCTACATCATTGTACGCCCCTCCACTGTATGCTATTCAACTCTACACCACTTCACTCTACGCCAATCCACTCTATGCTATTCCACTCTTTGCCACTCCACTCCACAATATGCCACTTCACTCTATGTTATTCTACTGTACGCCCCTCCACTCTACTCCACTCCACCGTATGCCACTCTACTCCAAGCCACTTTACTGTATGCCACTCAGATCTACAGAATTGTAGTCTAGGCCACTCCAATTTACGCCACTATACTGTACCCTACTCAACTCTATGCCACTCACTCTACCCAACTCCCCTCTACACCACTCTACACTATGCTATTCCACTCTACGCCACTCAACCCTACGCCACTGTACGCCACTCCACTGTATGGTATTTAACGACACACCACCCCACTCTATGCCACTCCAATATACGCCACTTAACTTTACGCCATTCCACTGTATACCACTCCACTCTACGCTATTCCATTCTACGCCACTCCACTCTATGCCACTCCACTGTTCGCTACTCGACTGTACACCACTCTATGCTATTTCACTATATACCACTTGACTCTACACCACTCTACACCACTCCACTCTACGTTATTCTACTCTGTCACTCCAATTTACACCACTCTACTGTACACCACTCCTCTGTCCACTCTATGCCACTCAACGGTATGCTAGTCCACTGTACACTATTCCACACTATACCACTGGACTCTATGCCACTCCACACTATTCCACGCCATGCACTCCACTCAATGGACACCACTCTATGGCACTCTACTTTACACCACTCCACTATAAACCACTCCACTGTGCGCCACTCCACAGTAGCTATTCCACTCTACGCTATCCACTCTATGCCACTAGACTCTATGTCACTCCACTCCATGCTATTTCATTCTTTGCCACTCTACTGTACCCCGTTCCACTCTACTCTATTCCACTGTGTACCACTGCACTTTACGCCATTCCACTCTATACTATTTCATTTTACGTTACTCCACTGTACGCCATTCTACTGTACGCCACTCCACTGTATGCCACTGCACACTCTGCCACTCAACTCTATGCTATTCCACTGTACAACACTCTATTCTATGCCATTATACGCCGCTCCACACTGCGCAATTACACTCTACGCCACTTGAATCTACGCCACTCCGCTCTACCCCACTTCACTCTATGCCTCTCGACTGTACATCATTTCACTTTATGCCACTCCACTCTACGCAACTCCACTCTAAGCTACTCCATTCTATCCCACTCAACTTTACACCACTCCAATCTATCCTATTCCACTCTGAAGCACTCTGTTTTATGCCACGTCACTGTATGCCACTCCCCACTGTACGCCAATCTACTGTACGCTATTCCACTGTACGCTACTCCACTCTATGCCACTGTATGCCACTCCACTCTACACTATCCTGCTGTATGCCACTCCACTGTAGGACTCTCCACTTTACGACACTCCACTGTACAACACTCCACTATATGACACCATCTTCGACTGTACGCTATAACCCTCCCCTTAACAACACTCCGCTTGACGACAGTCCGCTCTATGATTTGAAATTTTTTTTACTAAAAAATAAAAAAACATTGAAATTCAATAAAAAATAAATGGGTTCAAACTTAGTTATAGTTAGAAAGACAGAATTTATTATTACAATAGAAATCCAACTAAAATTGTACAAACCTTCGAAATTTCAAAGTTATAGTTATAACTTTCAATGAAATCTTCTGCCCGGTTCCAAAAATATTATAAGTAGCACACGTCAGAACACAGTGGTACAAAAACAGTAGCCACACACCAGTACAAAGGCAAGGCATATGTGGTAAAGGCATATTCGAGGTAAAGGCATGTGTGGTAAAATCATTGCATGGAAAAGTCATTGTGTGGTAAAGAATGCAGGGTAAAGGCATTCTTTTTGAAAGGCAGCATTGTAAAGGATGGCTTCTGCAGAAAGCAGCAATGTGCTGGGTGTGCACAATTCAAGTCTGAAGCATGCACTATCGGGGGAAATTCTCAGTAGACAGGGGACTGAGGTATTTGATTTCTGGCCTGGAAGGATGGACAGTCCATTCAGCCTTGAAAACATTTCATGCCTACTTCAGTCACAAGCCAGTCAGACTAAAACAATGATCTTTCGCTTCATTAGCCAATGCCCCCTGAGCTTCCACTGCAGAGCATTCAAACCTGAGGCTGTTACAGTATAATTGAGCGGAGAGGTATGGCACCATGGTGAACAAGCAGCATGGTTCTACGGGGATGAAAGAAAGCTACCTGTCAAACTGCGCCTTCTACAGTGTGTGCACTGTAGCGAGGCGTGCAGCTGGTCGAACTAGCATCAGGGGCAGGATTCAGAAGGATTCCAGTGCCTTTGGCTTGGAGCTGGACAGTAGTCAAAGCTGTCATAAACCATGATGGCGGCCCTACATACCTGCTGTTGTGATCAGCTGCCACAGCAACCAGACTATACATTTGGAGAGAGGTAGGTAGAACACATGGTGTTTGGCAACGGTGCTTTACTTTCTGGAACTATGCTAAAGCTGGCAAATATAATAATGATGTGTACACCTTGCATTCGTGAAAACTGGCAATGCAAAGGTGCTTTCCAAGCAATGTAAGTGTGAAAATGAAACTTGAAATATAAATAGTGCTTTGACTACTCCAACAAATGTGAAATGTCGGAATGCGTTTGTGCTTTACCCATTGTGGCAGTTAATTATATAATGTAGAGATTTCTAATTCAACAGTGGTTACACACAATGCAAATGTGTAATGCGTTTAGGTAATGTAAGGACGCCTTGCATGCCTGGGAAAAGGTGGAAATTAACAATGCCGGGGAGCTTACTCTAAATGGTATTTCAGGAAAATGGAGAGTAAAGATATAGCTTATTGTTATAATGGCAATATCGTGTTAGATATTTAAAAGGGGGTTATGGTGGTATTGCTTTGTTACTCAGTCTTCTTATGTTTGGCTTTTCGCACTAATAAATGTATTGTGCAAAAAAGACAAAAAAAACAACAGTGTGCACTGAGAACCTGAAAAATGTGCAGTGTCCGGATGGTTTGGCAAGTATCCAAGAAGGAAGGAAAATGTCCATTGACATATGTTGGCCACAGATGTATTCACTGCTCTGTTTCATATTTTCAAAATATACCACACTTCCCTGTATCACTTCTGTGATTCTCACATTAGTCAAGCATTCTATTTAAAGGAGACTTCGTGTAATTAAATTATGCGCTCCGAGACCATATTGACCTGAGCATCACCCGCTAGTTAAATGTAAAATGTAAAAGTTAATTTGTCCGTTTAAATGACACCAGCCATCGCCATCTTGTGTGCTTGGTTTGTGCATTTGTACCTCCCTTTTCCCTTTCCCCTTTCACTTCCCTTCCTCCACTGCTCTGCCAACCATCATCGCTCTTCTGTTGCTTTTCGCCTGCTGCGCTTCACCTTGTCTTTCTTATTGCTATGCTTTACAAACAAGCATTGGCTCAGCACTTGCATTTTAAAGACAAGACCTATTGGCTATGCCATTGCTTCTTTAAACCTGGTATTTGAGCTCAAATCAGCTTTAAAGGTGGGTAAAAAACAATGGCTGGGGTACAGTGATGGAGGGACTACTGTACCTTCCACTTACGTATTGATGGTATCCCCATTCCAGTGCTGGATAATGCTGAACTACTTCATTTCTTTCAGGATTCGGAGTCAGGGACTTGCTGAACGCCCCTGCCATCCCTTAGATGGTGAACAGTGTTAAGAATCACCCATTAGCGGCTGGAAGGGCACGGCGGTGGAGGGGCAGGGGTGCCAGAAGGAGAGAAAATAATTTTTAGAACATCACTTACCTTTTTTCCGGCCGACGCCTCTCTTCTGTTTTGTTCAGCTTCCTTCTTTCTGCACTCCTTGCAACAGGAAGTACCCGGCTCCCGGTCTCTCCTGAGCCAATCACAATGTTGCAATGCAGCATTGTGATAGGTCTGAGCGCTGTGGTTCGGCGCTCAGACAGGGACAGGGAGGTTTTGCATGTTCCTCACCAGACTGTCTAAAGCAACCTGGTGGGAAACATGCAAAGTGCGCATGGCTGTTTGGTCGGTCCAAGAGGGTCGGCCAAACAGTCATGTACACTTAGGGAGTGTACAAACCACTCCTCCTCCTGTGCCATCAGGCCCACCCTGCCCTAACCCAGCCTCGCAGCTACAAAAAATAAAATCATAATAACAACGTTATTATTTTCTTTTTGCTGCTCTGCTCTGAGAGCAGTGGGGTGACGCACCTCCGCCTAAGCGGAGGAGCTGCCCCTGGATTCACCAGACACTGCAACAAGGGGAAAAGCAGGGAAAAGGGTAAGAAAGACATTCAGAACTCTCCGAGACTTCGTCTGTTTAAAGGGATAGCACTACTCTGCCTTGATGGCATGAATCTTCAGTTGGTCCAACCAGCTTTAAGACACAGAGCAGCTGGTCAGTGTAGATATCAACCGGAAAGTAGCATATAGGCAACAACCGAAACAAGCCTTACTGGTTCCAGCAGTGAATGACGATATGACGAACCCAGAGCCAACCACGAATCTGGCAAAGGCACCAGGATGGTGCTGGACACACGGGAGAGGCTCTACAAGAACCTGGCTAACAGACAGGCAACCAAGAGGACAATACTAAGGGGACACTATTGAAGGGAACAAAGAAGTCAAAATCGAAAACAACTCTTTGTGACGCACCAGCAGCGTAAATAATGTGCCTTGTTGCACCATATTTACAAAGTGACGCATCTAGGTAGATGCGTCACTTTGTAAACCCCTGCGCCACATTATACCTGCGCCAGGTATAATGTTTGCAAGGGGGGCGTATTGACTCCTGCCTCACAGCAGGCGTAAGACTGACGCAAGCCCTTTCACATGGGGCTTGCCCCATGTGAAAGGGAGCATTGCTGGAGTTGCGTCACTTTTGTGACACACTCCAGCAATGCGTCACGTTTGCGCTTACAGATACGTCAGAAATACTGACGTATCTGTAACTCCTTGCAACATGATGCGTCATACATTAAATATGACGCATCATTGGTGCGCAAGGAGTGCGCAGTGAAAAGTGACGCATCGCTTTTTTCACGCAGCGATGCGCCACTTTTCATAAATGAGGCCCTCTGGGTGTGCAAAATTCACATTATTTTCTTTCGCTTAATTATGAAAACTTTCATCAGAATGTAAAATTACACATCATTAAGTAAAATGCAAATCAGTCATTTTTTGCTCAAAACAAAAAAAAGAGCAAAAATATACAAAGGTCCATTCAAGAGATTGACAGATTTCAAACTCAAATGCATGTCACCTTTCTATAGAGCACTGCAAAACCTTAAGCCTAACAAACCGATGCGATAGTTAAATATTGTCCTCCATTATTATGACTCATTAGGAGAATGGCCCTGCAGCAGAGACTTGTGTTTAATGTGAAACTTACCAGTTTTTTTTGTGGAAGTGACATATTAGTTTCTCGAGTTAATAACATGATCACTTTTTTTGGGGTACTAATAGTGACTCCTATTTTAAGCGTTGAGCAGTACAAAAAATGTGTTATCAATATTAGTTTGAAACAAATTCATGTATTGCACTGGTACATAAATAGTAAACATGTTCACAATCACTAAAGGACAAGAAAAAGTGCGTTTATGACGTGCTTTTGACTTTCCATCTTTGTCATTCTCTCATTTCTTTTCCCTCCTCTTTTCTCACTTATTATGACAGCACAATTAGTAGTAAACCCTCATGGAATGGAATGAGCCATACTGGGGCATCTCTCAACTTCCAGGCCTCTACATAAAAACTCTTCCAAAGGTAGCCATGAGGTTGTTGGACCTCTGTGTATGCTGTCACTTGAAAGCCAGTAAGGGTAGAACAAAATCCGAAGAAGAGAGGTGCCCCACCAGGAATTCCTGTCAAAGTCATATCGATTACATTCTCATAGACCTTTGCTCCTGATATGGAAGTCCTGCTCCAACTCGAGAGTGATCATTTTCCCTTGCTCCTCTCCTTCTGGGGTGAGGTCGATAGTACAGACCAGAATCAACAGCTCCCTTGTGGAGACCTAACGACAAATAATTAACTGGAAGAAGGTTGGGTGGGAGTGTGTGGCGAACAATGAGGGTGTTCACGCCAAATTACACCAGGATTTCATCTCGATTCTGTCCTCTTTAGATGAGATTGAGGCCGCTCCCTCTTAAATACTGGACGTCCATGACAAGTGGGTTGACAAATTGAAATTACATTTTTTACCAAATCCACTCCTTGCAGGAGCGTGCCCCCCTCGGCCTCAGACCAAATCTGTCTTAAAGAATGCTCAAAGTTCTTACGATACAGCAATATGGAATTACTTCTTGATTGCGGCACGATCTTGGTACACCATATCACACGGTGCTAAGATGACCAAAATAAGGCCTCAATCCAACCTCCTCCCACATGATTGGGTTAATCATTTTCAAACTCTCTATAGTGGCCCCATGGTTCCATGTTCCCCAGACCTGGCCATGTCAGGAACTTTTTTCCCTTCAGTGCTCACCCCGATTCCTCAAAACTATTGACTAATGACATAGTGGGTTTTTTACGGTGGCAGCAACCTAATCTGCTATTTTTTCACAGAAGCCCAGTAAGGCTCCAGGGTTAGACAGAACTTTTTACCTCAGACATCTGTGCCCCCTATCTTAATCATGTATCTAATGCTATTATGGCAGGTGTCGAAATCCCTGTCACCTGAAAAGGAGCAGAGAGTATCCCCATTGTTAAGAAGGGTCTCAAATCCGACCCAGAAAACTACTGACCCATTAGCCTTATTGACTCTAGCCAGGAAATATTCTGGAAGCAGATCTTAGATCGTCTACTAGCCTGGATTGATGATAAAGCGATTCTGTCCAGATTCCAGGCTGGTTTTCGCTCTAAGACCAGCCTGGAAGAACAGGGATATAGGTTTCGATTTATCAGGTGGAAAGATGTTGAAATAAATAGGGGAAGCTTATACATCGATTTTCTTCACCTCAAAGCAGCCTTTGATATGGTCCCTATAAACAAACTCTGGTGTACCCTGAGAGATCTAGGGTTCCCTGGTCCCCTCTGTGACATAATTATTCGGCTCCATAGCAATAATTTTGCAAGAATTCACTGGGGAGTCGATGGGGAAGCCACTGATCACTTTGGGGTCAACAAGGCATGCAGGCAAGGCTGTGTCCTTGCCCCTACATTGTTTCTCCTCTTTATCAACAGCTGTATAGATTATCTAAAGGACTGCAAAATGATTCCCGGTACTCAGGGCTCAAAAATACCAGCTCTTCAATTTGCAGATGACACACAGTTGACCTAAAAACTCCAAAGGGCATTGAGACTCTTCTCCTAAGGTTTACATATTTCTGCTCTAACACTGGCCTGACTATCAACATAAACAAAACTAAGTTTATGGCAATTCACCCATTTAGGGAATTTATAGGGACATTAACACTCTATGGATTGGAGCTCGAAAGGGTTATTCAGTTCCAATTCGTGGGATAGCTAAATCACAAAACGTATGCCCACGCTCAAACATAGGGCAGCCATTATTATAAGATTTGCAAATAAGACCTCCTTCCACCCAATTTCGCCCCTCTTGCAAGTGTGACGAGTTTAAGCAGTAGCAGCCACTGTGTATGGCGTAGCACTTTAGGGTCATGTCAATACTGATGCACTGAGGGTAGCCAAAAACAAGTTTTTAATGGCGACCCTTAACTACCCCAAAGTACTCCTTTGCTCTTGAAACATGAACATGATCTAGGCATTTGCTCTATCTCTTCTCTAGTGGGCCTCAAACCCATTTTATATTGATTGTGAGTATGGTCCACTCCTGAGCTGACACACAATAGGGCGGGCTACAAGATTTGAAAAGAGGGGTCACTACCTTATGGTTGAAACATGTAAAGCAGACCCTCCTATACTAAAAAGTTGAAGTCCCACTACTGGGAACAAGAGGAGAATAAATTGAATAACCACTAAAACCTGGGGTACCTTTCTGATAATTTCTTAGGGCCCTTCTCCGCCCCAGAAGCTTATATGGATGATATTGATCCTCCTTCACCAAAGCCCTTTATATCAGGTTTAGGCTAGGCACCCTCCTACTAGTCTCTTGTTATAGCTAAGTAGAAAGGAAGCCCCAGGGGTAGTAAACTCTGCCCAGAATGCAAGGGGTGTGTTGAGACCGCCGCACATCTGTTGTCTTTTTTTTGCCCCAACTATTCCAAACAGCATAAGCGTTGGATTGCCTCCTCTATGTCATTTTTTTAGGTGGTCGCCCCTTCAGGGTCACTCTGAGGACGCAGGGTTGACAACACCCCATGCATTGTTTTTTCGATTGTTACGTTTTTAGAGCGCACCTGGCTGATCCGGAGTAAAATACTCTTCTTAAATCAGCTGCAGCCTAAAGAGCAAAATTAAACAAACAGCCGTTAAACCAAACGTAAGTCCTAGCAGTTTGACATTAGTAACCTCTGAAGCACTCTCCCTAAATGTTTCTATAATTTAGCCTCAGTTGATTTGGTTTTCAGAAATGTGACCTGCTTTAGCTCGTGTGCACCTCTTGAGTGACATTGAAGTAATTCATATTTTTAACTCTGCATGTGATTACTTTTAGGAAATAACTTTATCACATGGATTCATTGACTTTCTTGGCACTTGTTATATTCTTATTCTTGCGTACTTACAAGTATTTTTTATTGAACTGTTTTTTATTAATGTATTATCAATTGGTTTTATGTATTGCTCTATCGAACTGTGACTTTTATGGTCAATGACTGAAATAAAGTACCCAAATCGAATCGAAATGAGCCATTTATGTTCTGTGGCATGAATTCACCAATGCTAATGGTGATGTGGATGTTACATAATACGTCCTCTGACCCTTGATGATATCACTGGAAGTGACATAATACAACATTTGACCCACAATCACAAGCTTGATTTGATTTGGGATTTGTATAGCGCTCGAATGCCCAAGGGCGTCTCGGCACTGTTGCCAGCAAGCCAAAATGTATATTTTAAACAATATTTATTGAAAACTTGAAGGAGTACGTGTTGATAAAAAGCTAGAAGCTACTCAAATTAGGAAAAGCTCATGGCATATCTGACTTCTAAAGATTGGTAGTATTTCTGTTTAAATCACACAGGTTGTCAAACAACCCAAGACGGTTGCAAGAAGAAATTGCTATAAACACAAGTCCTAAAATTAATGTTTATTCTTCATTATTTTCACCACTAATAAAAGCCATACTTTCTCACAGGAGCAATATTGAGCAATTTTGGACTACCTGCTCCATAAGAAAAAGATCTGATACACAGGACGTTAATAACATTTTTAGGTGATCTGGCTTCTGGTGGTAAGGGCACTGTGTATCAGCACGGGCTTTTTAAACTCAGCGTAAAGGCATGTAGTTTTCTGTACATTAAGATGTTGTGTCACACTGCCCTAGTTGACCTAACCTAAAAAAAAAGCCACACAATGCCATGCACAGAGATATCTCCAAGGAAGACAGGAACGCAACCAGTAAAACCTAACACTGCTCGCATTTTCCTTCTTCTAAAAGCAGAAGGAAAAAGCCAGAGGAACAGGGTCCAAAATTGAGAAATGCATGTGGTAATTGACCCATTTCGAATGATTTCGAGTCCTTCCTTTTTTTCCCTCACTCAGAAACCTTGTAATCACTAGGGGCCACATGTATCAACATTTGTAATAGCGATTTTCTGCGAATCGCAATTAGGTAATCGCTATTACAAATGTAAGAAACTCTAAGAATTTCATATAGCGATTCATAGGGGGTCGCAAATCAACCTCCTTCATTAATATTAAAGAGGTAGGTTGCAATTTGTGACTCCCTAGGAACTGCTAAAATCACAGGGATGGTGGTCTGCTGGGGTCCATGTCCGTGATTGCGTTTAAATAAATCTTTTTTTATTTAAATGAAGCCCGTTTAAAGGAAAATCGTTTGTGTTTAGAAAAAAACACTTTTCTTTTCATTTTTTAACCACTTGTGTGCTCAGGATGAACCCTGGCCGTCCTACGTCACGCTGGGCATGTGCTCAGGATGGCCGGGGGCCGTCCGAACGCCGCCGATTCCCCAGCGTGGCGCGAATTCCACACCTGTGGTGGAGAATTAATTAGTGGGCTGGCCCCCAGCTGGCCCCCAGCCATCCTGCACAAACGCCCAGCGTGACGTAGGAGCACGCAAGGGGTTACGCCCCCTAATTAACGCACCGCACTGCAGCAAAATTCGCGCCGCAGGAAAGGGGTTAAGAGTAGGCAGTGGTCCTTGGGACCATTACCTGCTCTTAAAAAACGTTTTTGCATACATTAAATGCGATTCGGTATTAGGAAGGAACGCCCTAAACACGCCCCTTTCTAATAGCAAATCGCTAATCCATTTTGCAATTTGGTAATAGGTTATGGAATCGCAAAATAGGGTTTGGTACATTGGGAGAGCCTTTTTCCGGTAGCAAACGGCCCAATTCTGTGAATCGGGTCGTTTGTGACCTTTAAAAAGTTACATGTGGTCCTAGAAGTGTGAGAAATTTGCGTAAATTGCTTATGTGTAAATATGTGATTTTACAGGCAAATTAGGCAAAATCAAGCAAAATGCAAAACTGTCATGTAGTGCTATAGTTTAGCGTGAAATGCGTCCTTGCATCTATTTTGGACAGGAGAACTCATTTTCATGAAAAAAGAGCGAAAAGAACCACAAGTGTAATGAACAACAACCACGCGCATTCTGGCTGTTCATGTGCTTCCAATGCTCCTGCGCTAAAATGTTGTCGTAAATGCGGCGTGAATACGACACATGGCGTAATTGCACTATTTCAGGAATTTTGCATAACAAGCGTAACACGAAAATTCGTGAAATTACACAAAAATGATTCCATCAAAATGGAACTTTCACCCTGCCTGTAACTCGCCTGCAGACACCTGTCTGAATCTCTAACTTCAGTCACAGTATCTCACCCTCCCGTTTCTGGCCAACTCATGAAGAGCGCCATCTAGGTTACAAGACGTGGGTAGTCGTAGGCGTAGAAGCAACAATCACAAGTACAAAGGGATAACTAATTAATTGTAGTACAGCAGCCCAAAAAACAACACACATTGTGGGGTGCCGCTGTCACTACGCGGAGGCTGCTCCCATTCCCAGCTTGCGTTAAAGTCAGGCATTGTCCTCGGAGATGTATTTTTTGTCCTCGCCTCCCATTTTCCCTACAAGGATAAACACAACGGGGCCCACTCGTGGGTAAACACTAACAAAGTGTGCTTTCATCCGGCGGCACTGTCAAAGGAAGGAGATCAGACAAGCACCACGGACTTAATGAAATGACGCGAGAGTGTGACGCATGCAGGCTGGAGTGATAACAAGCTATTGGCAAAAAACTGCATTGGTCCAAGTCCTTTAAAAGTGTTTTAGAGCCACGGTTTCTGCCGAGGTTGGTGTTTCCGCCTTGTACACAAATAACCTTCCAACAGATTATGTTGCTAGTGTCAAGACAACACGTATTTATTCTCACATTAAACAAAGCTCCATTCTTCAACAAACTACCTATGTCTTATTGTAGTGTCCAGGCTAAGAAACCCACATGAGACAAGATGGTTGGTGTTGAGGTCTTTATTCATTATATCTCCCTAAATTAATATAAAACATATCCCAATGGAGAGCTAGCCTCTTCCATTTATTCACAATAAGTCGGTGTGCCCCAAAGCCTCTTTGTTCGCCTCCACTTCCTGTTTGTTGATCACATTCAAGGAGGTGTGCCACCTTTCAGGCTGGTGTGCTGACCCATCTGCTCCTAGAGGCTTTGTTGGACAATTGGCGACATGACGCTTATGAATTTTTTTTTCATTTAACAAAAGTTTATCAACGAATTCCTGAGAATCTATATTTTCAGTAATCTTTCCACACTGCTTTCTGTGGAGCTGAACCTTGTCAATTTTACAGGAGACCATAATGGGTTTTGTTTAGGTGCTAGGCAATTCCAGAAATGAAGAAACACATTTTGCCTTATTGGGACTGTCTACAAGAATCTTTCGGCCCCTAGCTTTGGCAGAATGCTGTTCTTCAAAAAGACGACCCTCTCACTTTAGTAGCTATTGGAATCCATGCTGTCTGCTGTGTCAACAGTAGCATGATATTGTCCTTGTTCTGTAAATGGCAGAGGTATGGAATAGAAGACTTTACATGTTTACTGATTTCTTGTCCTTGGAGATACTTAAGCATGCATAACATGGCTCCCTCATAATCGAATGTTTATTTTGGAGAAGATTCACAAAGGCATGTAGTACTCCTGTTGTACATCTGTCGTAGTCTTTTACATCCTCTTTAATACCTCCATAATTTGGCCTCACAACATCTAATATGGGAATAAAATGGGAATATTTGGGTCATATGTATACACAGTTAGTACAAATTGAAAGAACCGAGCCCACTTTTCACTTTTACTAATAGGGATTTGGAAGCTTTTGGGTTAGTTCACAAAGCCATGTAAGAGTGCGTAAACAGTGTCCCTTTAGTAGTATTTCCTGCCCTCATAAATGCTATTTTGAATCAGCCCCCATGTGTTTTTATCTTAAACACTGTATAATTGAATAAAGTACACTAAACTAACTGATTCTGAACTTATATTTTTCAACATTTTACCCTTTCTGACAACAATGTATAAGGAGATTTAATTAAAATAACCAATGGCCTCGTCAGGGGTAGTAAGCGCTAAATAAATGCAATTACAATACAATAAAATGATTGACATGTTGACCATGTATTGGTTAGGAAGGCCTTGTGGATGGATACTTGTTGGAGAACAGATACGGATAAGAAGTCCTTAAAGAGAGATATTGAGGGTGGGGAGAATGAATGCTGATCATATAGGAGGGTTTATGTGAAGGATATTTGATGGGAAAATGTACTACACAGGGAGTTTCAAAGAAGGATCAGCCTCTGGGAAACAGGCACTGTTAGTACTCATTCAGCACAATTTGAGTTGAATAGTTATTATATAGGAATTTGTTGCTGAGGAATGTTTGGGTACAAGTAGGCACTGAGAGGGATTCCTCAATGAGCAGTATTTGTTGAGGAACAGGTAGATAATACTAGTTAGGAAGGTAGAATTGCAAAGATAGTGAATATGGAGTAGCCCCGTGCAATATGGTGGCGGGAGAAAATCTGGGCTATGAAGTTTCATAGAGAATTCACAAGGTCAAGAAAAGTTACTGGCTAGGAAATAGTAATTGAGGTTTAAGAAGAAAGAAATAGATTTTGGATAGCCATAACTAATTGAGGGGCATTTGGTGAGAAACAGGACTTGACAGGGAGGTGTCATGTATGATTTTCTGAGGAGGAGACAGAACATCTGTAATCACTTCTTATTGAAGGGTGTTTTGTGGGGAACGGGTATTGAATATTAAATTAATAGTTAAAATGGCAAAAGGGTCAAAGAAAACATATATGGAACACCTCCTATGCCATCCCACTGCTATCCATGAGCAACTCCCTGGACACTCCGATTCAACACCAAAATGCATCCCAAATACAATCGCATCTAATACTATTCCCACTCCAGTCCAAGCAACAGTAGGGAAAGTGAAGACTCCAGAACCCAGGCCACCTAACTATCAGCCAGGTGATTCGGAGCATTGCGTGTGCTGCAGAAGATTCTGTCTCTGCTCCCTCAGTCCTTGAGGAGGCTGGTAGTCCAGGCATCGATTTTTTCTTGCTTACTATAATAACTCGCTCTACCTACGTGCCCCCAAGGTAGTCACTTGAAAATGATAAGTCATGCAGAATGCTGCTACATGCACGCTGTCAGGGATCCCTAGGTATGAGTCAGCCAGACAAGGTTAGGTGGATCTTCATTGGCTACCAGTTGCTCTGTGTGCAATTGAATTTAAGGACCTGTGCATTGCACACAGAGCCCTACATGCACGTGCTCCTTCCATCTTATGCCAGCTTGTCATCCCCTACATCCCCAAAAGGCTACTTAGATCCACCATCTACACCTGGCCACTGTCTCCCCCTTTAGAAGAGCCAGAAGTGGAGGAATGTTTTTTGCCTTAATGTAGTCAAACTCTGGAATTCTGTCCCCTTGGCCATCCAATCCATGGAAAGCTGTGCTTTCGAAAAATCCTCAAGACCTGGCTTTTTAAGAACTGGCACGCCAGGTGGTAACTCTGGCCTTAGTGGAAAAAATGTTTCTTAACCAGCACGGGGGTGCCACGGGTCACCATGCGCTTCATAAATCTCTTAGCATGGCATGGTATTGCACAGTTACATTTAGTATTACCATAGTAGTCTTAGCTATAATAAAGATAGTGTTGGATTCCAGAGAGGTTAGATTTACTATTCCCACTCCAGTTTTAGCGACAATAGGGAAAGTGTTGGACTCCAGAGGGGTTAGATTTACTGTTCCCATTTCAGAATAAGCAACAGTAGGGAAAGTGGTGGACTTCAGATGGTTGTGATTTACTATTCCCCCTTCAGTACAAGCAACAGTAGGAAATTAATGGACTTTTTGGTCCCTCCAAATAGCATTCCACCTTATAATCATTTTACACTAAACATGTAAATACGTAATACCCGAAAAAATAGAATCATATTACACATTTTATAGCATAAAACATTATTACACTCTAAATAATCAAATTAAAAAAATCTAATTCCCTACCTACATAAAACAAACAGTAAGGACCAAGAAATCTAAATTACATCATATTTCCACAAAGATTTTTGTAACAAATGAAATAAACAAAAGAAATGCAATAAAATAAAAATATACAAACATTATTATTTAAAAAAGAAAATTGGTAATCAATAAACATTTTTGTATTATGAACATCATAAAAAAACATAAAGAATTATCAATTAAAAAATTAAATGTTATTAACAATACATTTAACAAACTTATATCTTCCATAACTTCCCAACCTATTCTCCTACAAAACCAGCAACCCACTACTAAAAAAATTAATTACTTACAAAAATACTAACAATTAAATATGCTGTTAAATTTCAAAACTAATATTTAAAGAAAGCAACAATTAAAAACAATTAACATAATTTATAATAAATGGTATACTTAATCAACAATAAAAAAATAATTATCACTAATAGAAAATTATTTGTAATTTAATTAAGTTCCTAACCTATTCTCCTACAAACCCAAAAACCTGTTACTAAAACAGCATAATTAACAGAAAATACTAAATTTAAATCTACATTCAAAATAATAAATTAAACTTAATATATAAAATAACTACTAAGCAATAAAATAATGTATATAATTATCATTCAATACAATATTGATCCAGCAGGGGAGATGCACATGACAATCTGTTACTTCCATTAGAAAGTCGCATCCAAGGTGAGGGCTGAAATAGAGTGTTAGCTCTTCATCCCAAATCCGGTCTCCTGTAACCCTTGGAGTGAAACTCTGCTCCGTTTGCGGAGTTTTGGCAACTCTGCGTTCCGCATTGAATGTGGAGTTGCCGAAAAATCCCGCACTCCGTAAAGGAGCAGAGTTTTTTTGTGTTGATGCACCCGAAATACATTTTCACACATGTGAGACAGACTTACCACTGATGAGATTTTCTGTGCCGTTTACGAGCGCTACGAGATTTGCTAGGTGGCCGCATAGTCCCGCCAGGATTTGCGGTCACCAACAAGTAATTCAAGCGCACCAGAGGACTTTCGGTGGGGAATTTGTGAAGAACGCGATCCCGAATGCACGGGATCTACCACAAGTGCAATCTGGAGAAGCTTCTCTCCCTGAGCAGCATCAAATCCTTCTCGCAATAACGATTTGGAGTTAAAAAAACGACTCAAATTGTCATTTGGCTATACCTTTTTGTGGAACAAGACCTTTTTCTTGTTTACTTTTTTTCAAGTGGAAGGAAGTGCCCCAGAGCCTCCAACTTCCTGTTCCTGTCCAGCAGGCTCCTCCCAGTGCTTTGTCCATGTCCTGCTCACTTTTCATTTGGATTTGGAGCTAGATGGATCACTCTTTGTGTCTGCTGCATAATATATCATAGGATTTGAGGACTTTAAATTCGAGATTTCACAAGTAAGTTAGAAAACTGGTGTTGTTTCTTTTTTTAAGTTTATTGTGGTGAGTGCCCTTTAGTTTCAGTGGGGGCCTAGTGGTTTCTCTGCAAGTAATTTTTCTTCTTTTATTAAGGAAACATGTTGCACAGTTCACAACATTTTCTCCATGTTTTGCGTTAGAAATAAATTTGCAATATATATTTAATTCACTATTTAACGCAGTAGTCTGCCAATAGGTCTTTCTCAGCCAGTCGGCCCAGAGCTACTCATGGGTGCATAAAACAACAACTGTTTCTGTGGGGTCTGTTGAAATAAAACATCACTTAGGGCATGAATGGCATTGGATTGAAATGCCAAATGTGTTTTTTTGTGGTAGTTCAAATTTTTTCCATGAGATGTGTTGTTTAGCATACCTCCTTTGTCTGGCCAGTGTGTGAGTGTGTTTGTAATCATAGGCCCCAGCATTTGCGTTGGCTCCCTATTGGCTAGGGGGCATTTTGTAAAGTCTGTGTCCATAGGCTTGCTTGTGTTCATTGTTTTCCAGGCTTACTGCTTGTTGTTGTGACCATGTGGCTGGTGGCCATTTTATGGAGGCAGTCAGTGTGTTTTTTGCCATAGGCCTGCATATCTTCCCGTTGTTCCTCTTGGCTTATTGCTTCTTGTGGAAGCCTGGCCATGTGGCTGGTGGACATTTTGTGAAGGCAGCCAGTGTGCTTTTGCCATAGACCTGCATTGTCTTCCCTTTGTAGGCTTATTGCTTCTTGTAGTGGCCTGGCTATGTGGCTGGTGGCCATTTTGTGAAGGCAGCCAGTGTGCTTCTGCCGTAGGCCTGCATACCTTCTTGGTGGTGGCTATGTTTTGTTGCTGGTTGTTGTTTTATTCAGCAAAAACGGATGGTTGATCAATGAGATAAGCATCTTAATACATTAATAATTGGGTGCTTGAGGGTCATTTTTATTGTTTACTTATTTATAATGATTTCATTATTTTATTTTAATTTCTTTTTTCATTTTTATGTTTTCATTTTTCTAATTCCTTTATTTTTTTAATATTTTTTCAAAAAAATCTTCAACTTCAAAAAATTTTTTTTTTACATTTCAATTTTTTATCAAATTCTTTTTTATTTTAGTTTCAATGTAACATAACTTGGCATCAATGAACCATTAACATTAAGCCTATGTCTGCTATATGACGTGCACAACACTGTCTAGGGATTGTTCCATTCCATTGTCATTTGTCAGCTGCAGCTTCCTGAGTGCCGCTTCCATTCCTCATCAGGTGAAGCACAATGCCAAACTTACATTTGTATATTTGTTGTTGTTGTTCTTCTTTCCAATCCTCTCTGAGTGTACTGGATTGTACAGTTCACCATGAAAGCCCTTGTTGATGTCAAAGTCTCACAAATGGTTACACTGTATTGTACATTATTTAATAACTGACGTAACACTAACAAGTGTGACCACATACTAAATTATATATTATAATATTTGTTGTACTAGTAAATATTGAACTACAACAATGCCACATTTCACTGATGTTCTTCTTGCTTCTTTGCTTTTAGGTGCACGAGAGGAGGAGACAACATCATCCATTGTACTACCAGACAGAAGGTCTGCACCCAGCGCACAACATCACGTGAAGTGACGTATGACCACAGACATCTCTTCAATTTATGAATCCAAAACATGTGCTGCTGCGTGCTAACTGACAGCTTCAAGAAGGCCCCAAAGAAAGGTGCCGTACCAAGAAAGTCAAAGTTGCCAGTGAGAAGAAGAAGGCACTGCCATTTACCACCACCGGTATGTTGCCCAGTTCCTTTTTTTGGGAAACCAAAAATTGAGCCTGCAGCAGCGATGTCTGGGGAGCAAGCTAGGAGCAGCACCCTCGCATCAGCGGACCAACTTTACTAACATAGGTCCAAGCCAATGGCTGTCATAGAGCCAGCCTGTCTAATCATGACAATGCCGGCGAGGAGTGGCGTTGAAATTGACTTCTCGTTATCCCAAAGTAGTACCTAATCAATGCAAGAAATTCGGATTAGTGGCAACAACAGCTGCAACCGTCACCAATAGTAGTAGTCCCTCCCAAAGTAGGGGCTGCTCAGGAGATCAAGCTTACTGCTGAGGAAGAAGAGCAAGCCACTCTTTCAGAATATCCATTGTCTTCCAGATCCCCAGCAAGGAAAAGGAGGGTTAGTCCATCAAGTTCTTCTCCAAGCCCCCCTTGTGATGATCTAGACACCACTTGGATCCCACCTCCATCTGAAAGTGAGACACACCACACCATGAGACAAGGCTATGGGAAAGGAAGGTTCCGGAAAGCCTTGGAGTTATGGAGGTAGACGTAGAAGAGGAGGATGATGACAAGCCGGTCTTGAGCAGTGTGCCGGTCTTGAGCAGTGTGACCCGGTCTTGAGCAGTGTGATTGACTGGGGACACCTGCGGCTCAGGTTACTAGGGCTTCAGGTGAAATCACAAACTCTTTTAACCCGGTGGATAAAACCTCAGGAAATCTTGTTGTCTCCTGGAATATTGCTGGTCTTGCGGCCAAAATGTCTGATGTAAACTGGGTTACCTACATCAAGCAGTTTTCTATCATTTGCCTGCAAGAGACCTGGGAGCTGGGCTGTAATCTCTTTTTAGAAGGGTATAAGGCCTTCTTTGTGCCGGCCTTGCCTTCTTTGCGGGGAAAGCCCAGGGGGGGTCTTGTAATCTTTGTTTCCATATTGATACCATGCGAAGTACGGAGATTAGAAGCTCAGCACACAGGGGTTATGGGACTAATTCTATCTGGAGGTAATGTTCTTGTGGGACTGGTGAATTTTTACAATGCTGCTTTTGATGGTGCAGGTGTGAATCACATCCATGTTCTTAATTCCTTTGTCTCTAATTTTATGGAAAAGGTGGGCCATAACCTCATGATTTTGGGGGATTTTAATCTGCATCCTTGTGTAGATCCATTGCACAAGTGTTTATCAGAAATGACCTGTGCTCGTGCGGATTGTCTGCATATGGAGCACACCAATGAGGGGGAAATGTGCAATGACTTACTGAATGACCTTGACCTCTCTTTGGCTATGTCTTTAAAGGACCCTTCATAGCGATTTGACATCCCTACCTTCAAGGGACATGGAAGGGGTACCTTCATTGACCATATACTTGTCTCGAGGACTTTGCAAACTTTTTTAGATTCTTTCTGCATCCTCCCTAGTGAATTTAGTGACCATAATCCTGTCACAATCTGTTTGAATTGTCCATGGGGAAAAAAATGTCTTAAGAGTACTGTCCAAGGAAGATTGGGCACAACAGATGGGAGGAGGCGGTTAAAATGGTCAATTGACTCCGCGGATATACTCTATAAAAACATCTCTGAAGGGTGTGCAGAGGACATTGACGTTTGTATCAACGGGGGAGGTGAACCTAAATTGGTTCTAGAGGCTTATCAAAATATTGCGGAGAAGGTGTCAGCGTTCCTATCGGTTCCTAATAAAACCCAGGCTAAAGTAGGACCGAGATGGTTTAGCCATGATTGCACTGTAGCTGCTCGCAAATTGAGGCTTGCTTTGTCAGCTTCCCCGAGGGATCGGGAGGTTGTAAAACTCTGTAGAAAGGAATATAAGGCTATTACTATCTCACGTAAGGAGCTACTGAAGAAAGAGGCTTGGGAGGAATTACTTGACCCCTCTACCCTGAATAGCAGCACCAAATTCTGGGCTTTGGTTAAGAAACCTTTCTTGACCGAGGACCCTGGAGATGGAATTGTCTGCTGTATAACCAAAGAGGAATGGGAAGGCCATTTTAAAGGTTTATATTATTCTGAAAATTCTGGATCTATGGCTGTTGCCCCCTATGACAGGGTTAGCTCTATTAGCTTTGATAAAAGTGAGGTCTTGGCAGCCATAATGGGCCTCACTGCTAATAAAGCGCCAGGGCCTGACGGAATACCCCCGGATCTTTACAAGTCTGATCCAGCTTTTTGGGCTCCCATTCTGGTCGCCGTATTTAATGCAGCGGCCACAGTGGGTTGTCCAGAATCTTGGGGACTATCAACTATAGTCCCTGTATTCAAGAAGGGAGATAGGGGAAGTGCACTTTGCTATCGACCCATATCCCTAATTGATTCAATGGTTAAGATTATGGGGAGAGTTATACTTCAACGCCTAATAAGTTGGTCGAATGAAAACCACATCTTGTCGATTTCTCAATATGGCTTTTGTGAGGGGCGCTCAACCATAACTCAGTGTCTCAACCTGTTCCTTATTCTGAATAAATATACTGTCGTACAGAAGGGAGCAATTCACCTTGCCTTCATGGATCTGTCCTCAGCCTTTGACTGTGTCAACAGGGGGAGGCTGTGGAGGACCATGAAGGACAGAGGAATAGATGGGGGTATTGTGGAGTTCCTTGCGGATCTGCACAATGACACAAGAGCCAACGTGAGGTATTCTTCGACTGGGGAAACCACGGGTTGTTTCCCAATTAATAAAGGTGTACGTCAGGGGTGCATTATGGCCCCTTATCTTTTTAATTTTTATATAAATGACCTGGAGGCTGAATTACAAGAGATAAAATCTGATTGTCCTAGAGCGGGTGCGAGGGGTATTCCTTTGCTTTTATATGCCGATGATGCGGTCTTAATTTCACGAACAGAATTAGGTCTTCAGGCACTTTTGAATGGATTTAATAAATTTATGTCTGATAGGGACCTTACGGTCAACAACTCAAAATCCTTTATAATGCATGTTGGCCATCAACCTAAAAAGAACTTCAATTTTAAACTGAATGATGTTTCGATACCCATCACCCAGACGTTTTCTTACCTGGGTGTTTTATTTGATACGAAGCTGTGTTGGGCCCCACATTTGGCCAAGAAGAAGGGGGAAATGTCCAGGGTAAATGCTTCCATCTTCAATTTTGCCTCTAAATTGGGGAAAAAGCCAAATGTGGCTATGATGAAACTATATAACGCTAAATCCATAGCCACTGCAGTATACGGAAGCGAGATATGGGGCTACACAAACGGTGATCAACTACAAATAGTTGAAAATAAATTTTTAAAGCGTCTGTTGTGTGTCCCTGGGAGCACACCGAATTTAGCTGCTCATGAAGAACTTGGCTGTTTGCATTTAGTGGACATTGTTGGACTGAAACCACTGCTGTGCTGGGTAAAATTATGGTTAAGTGATGCTATCCCTCTAACCCACTTGATAGTGGAGGATCTTTTATCGCTTGACCATGCAATGTGTGTACCCTGGCTTAAATATCTGAAGTCCCAATTTTTGAAGCTTGGCTGCCTGAACCTGTTTGATAACCCGAGGGATATAGTTAAGGGTGATGTTGCTGCAATTAAGAGAGCTTTTTTCCTGAATCGTAATGCTCTAAGAGATGAAGTTGAGCTTTTGAAACCTAATGTTAGAATGTATATCATGTTGAGAACCTGTGATTCAATGGAATTGTATCTAACATGCTCCTTCACCACCCATGAGAAATTTTTACTGACTCGCTTCAGGTTTAACATCTTTCATCAGCTTTTAATTAGACCCAAGTCGGATATTTTTAAGAAATCAGCAGCTCCCTGTGGCTGCGACGGGAAGTCTCCACAGGACATGCTGCATTTTATATTTTTATGTACATCCTATGAATATCCCCGAAAGCGGTATCTGGTTACTCTTTTAAAGAAATTACATTTTAACCAAATCAGACCCGCCCTTATGTACTTACAGTTGCTGTATTCTGACAGTGTCCTCCAGGTGTTAGAATTCTTAAAAATGACTATGAGACTAAGAAATTGTTTGGATGAGTAAATGTGCATTAACTGTAGCTCATGGCACTATTGCACTTTATTCTGTATATTTTGTATATGGACCCTACTTGCACTTTTTTATTGTTCTGACTTTGTCTATGCACTCCTTTTTTTAAGATATATTTGAGTTGTATGTAATTAAGATTGACTTTGTGATTACTGTGATGTTTTATTATGAATTGTCTATTGTGTGTACTTTTGTGGATTGCAATATATCCGAAATAAAGTCAATTTGAATTTGAATTTGAATTTGACAAGCCAATCATCATGGACGTTTGCCCTGCCCCAGTGGAGAACGACATTACCCCATCCTAAATTGCTGTGAGGGAATGTGGCACGGTACCACCAACACAGACACCACCTCCAGCTGCCATATTTACAAAGTCTTGGCAGAGAACTACATACGCCACAACCACCTCAGTAGAAGGGTATGCACCTGTTACAACGCATTTGTTACTCCGCACTACCATTACAACGCGACTTTTATAACGCATACCATTACAACGCATTGCGCTGGGGGGCGCTATAGGATAGGGAATGGTATAATTTACTATCCAACACCTTCCCTAGGGTCCACGGGGACTGGAGTTAGAATAGTAAATTATACTTACCACTATCCAGCACCCCAAAGCGCTATGCGTTGTAATGGTATGCGTTGTAATGGTCGCGTTGTAATGGTAGGTAGTTGTAACGGTATGCGGAGTAACGTCATACATCCCAGTAGAAGTAGGGACTACAGAGAGTCACACATCATGCCCACTTACCATTGCATCCGACATTGCAAGTGGCACCAGCAACGTCAGAAAGTTGACCTTCCTGGTTTGGGACTTTTTTTTGGGTAGTCAGAAGGAGCTCAACATTGCTATATGCTCCATTTGTGGAGTAGGTGTTAGTGGAGGAAAGCTTGGTACAAACTATGGTACCGAAGGCCAAACAACCCATCTGAGAAAACACCATTTGATCCAGTGGGAGGCACACCTTACCGGCCAAAAAAATTGCAAATGTAGTTGCTGGAGGGGATAAAGATCCGGTCACGGTGGAAGGTGAAGAGGGAGGCTTTTTCTCCGGCGCACAAAGCAGCCCTGTCCCCAGCAGTGCAGTGGTACCGCCCACATCATCATCAGCAACATCGCAATTGCACAAGAGTCAAGTCGAGACACTAAGGGGTCCAATGCAAGAGAGTACCACAGCAAAAAAATCGTGCATTCAATCAATCATGCCATTTGTATAGCGCACTACTCACCCGGGAGGGTCTCAAGGCGCTTGGGGGGAGGGGTATGCTACTGCTCGAACAGCCAGGTCTTGAGTTGTTTCCTGAAGGCGAGATGGTCCTGGGTCAGCCGAAGGTGGATGAGGAGGGAGTTCCAAGTCTTGGCAGCCAGGTAAGAGAAGGATCTTTCTCTGGCGGTGGCTCTTCGGATGCGTGGTACGGCTGTGAGGGCGAGGCTGGTGGACCGTAGCTGGCGGGTGGGCGTGTAGAAGGTCAGGCGGTCGTTGAGGTACTTGGGGCCCAGGTCGTGAAGAGACTTGTGTGCGTGGGTGAGGACCCGGAACGTGATCCTCTTGTCGACGGGGAGCCAGTGCAGGTTCCTCAGGTGGCTGGAGATGTGGCTGCGTCGGGGGACATCCAGGATGAGTCGGGCGGAGGCGTTCTGGATGCGCTGGAGTCTTTTCTGTAGCTTGGCTGTGGTTCCGGCGTAGAGGGCGTTTCCGTAGTCCAGTTGGCTGGTGACGAGTGCCTGGGTGACAGTCTTCCTGGCCTCGGACGGGATCCAGCGGAAGATCTTGCGAAGCATACGCAGGGTGTTGAAGCACGATGAGGAGACGGCGTTGACTTGTCTGGTCATCGAGAGGGAGGGGTCCAGGATGAAGCCCAGGTTGCGTGTGTGGTCGGTTGGCTTGGGTGCAGTGCCCAGGGCTGGGGGCCACCAGGAGTCGTCCCAGGCGGAGGGCGAAGATCCCAGGATGAGGACTTCCATCTTGTCCGAGTTCAGTTTCAGGCGGCTGTCCTTCATCCACTCGGCGACGTCTTTCATCCCTTCGTGTAGGCAGGTTCTGGCGGTGTCGGGGTCTCTGGTGAGGGAGAGGATCAGCTGGGTGTCGTCGGCGTAAGAGATGATGTTGAGGTTGTGCTGGCGTGCGATGGCTGCGAGAGGTTTCATGTAGATGTTGAAGAGGGTGGGGCTGAGTGAAGATCCTTGCGGGACGCCGCAGATGACTTCGGTGGCCTCGGAGCGAAACGGGGGGAGGCGGACTCTTTGTGTTCTTCCGGCGAGGAACGAGATGATCCACTCCAGTGCCTTCTCTTGGATACCGATGTTGCTGAGGCGCTGGACTAGGGTGCGGTGGCAGACCGTGTCGAACGCAGTGGAGAGGTCCAGGAGGATGAGGGCCACTGTTTCCCCCTTGTCGAGCAGAGTCCGGATGTCGTCGGTGGCTGCGATGAGGGCGGTCTCGGTGCTGTGGTTGGCTCTGAAGCCGGACTGCGAGGGGTCGAGGGATCCGTTCGTCTCGAGGAAGGCGGTCAGCTGTCTGTTGACAATCTTCTCGATGACTTTAGCAGGAAAAGGGAGAAGCGAGATGGGGCGGAAGTTTTTGAGATCGGTGGGGTCCGCTGTAGGTTTCTTCAGGAGGGCGCTGATCTCGGCGTACTTCCAGCTCTCCGGGAAGGTGGCAGTGTTGAAGGAGGCGTTGATGATGTTCCGGAGTTGGGGTGCGATGGTGGAGTCGGCCTTGTTGAAGACGTGGTGTGGGCAGGGGTCGGTCGGTGATCGGGAGTGGATGGTGTTCATCGTGCGGGCTGTGTCTTCAGTGGTCACCGTGGTCCAGGTGCGAAGGGTGGCGGTGGGGGGCGTTGGTTCGACGGTTGGGTGCGTGGGTGGGGCGCCGAAGCTGTTGTGGATGTCGGCGATCTTGCGGTGGAGGAACGAGGCGAGGGAGTCGCAGAGGTCTTGTGACGGAGTGATGTCGTTGGTGCCGGTGCTGGGGTTGGAGAACTCCTTGACGATAGTGAAGAGCTCTTTGCTGTCGTGGGCGTTGTTGTCCAGTCGTTCCTTCAGGGATTTCTTCTCGGTGGTGCGGATGAGCTGGTGGTGCTTGCGGGTAGCGTGTTTGAGGGCGGTCATGTTGTCGGTGGTCCGGTCGAGGAGCCAGGCTTTCTCGAGGGTGCGGCAGGTCTTCTTGGAGTCCTTGAGGTCGTCGGTGAACCAGGATGCCTTCTTGCTTCTGGGTCTGCTGGGAGGGTTCTTTAGTGGCGCAAGGTCGTCGGTGCAGGCGGTCAGCCACTGTGTGAAGTTGCGGGCTGCTTCGTTGGGGTCCGTTGTGTTGGCGGGTGGGCTCTGGCTGAGGGAGGTGGTGAGCTGGTCTGCGGTGATCTTGCTCCAATTCCTGTGAGGTACCTGTTGCGGGTGGTGGTGGGTCGTGGATCTTTTGATTTGTGGAGGGCTGAGCCTAACAATATCTGGTCTAAAGAAGTCACCTGCATGAGTGGCACCAGAAAGGAAAACAAACTAGGCTACCATTCTCAGCATGTTTAGTCCAGAGGGGAAGCACCAATTCAACCAACCAACACTACATGTACACACCGTGAAGCTGGCTAAAATGTTAGTGCTGTACCTCCTCCCTTTTTCTTTTGTGGAAAATGTGGGTTTTCTAAAATTTGTGGCAGCCATCTGCCCAAAATGGAAGGTTCCCACCCGGTCCTATTTCGCCAGATTAGCTGTTCCAGCACTACATCATAAAAAGCTGGAATTGCTTGGATAAGCTTCGCAGCAGAGTGCTGTTCACACTATCCATCTGACGACAGACATGTGGACCAGTTGCCAAGCCACTGATTACATGTGCATCTCTTTTGTGGGGGTTATAGAAAAGATATCTGCAGATGTTGGCACTGCTGACATTTTAAATGGCGCATCGTAAACATGCTACAGTAGCCGTGTTCGCCGTGGGGAAATCTCGTACTGCCACAAACATTTTGGAAGATATTAACATTAAGGTCTTTGAATGGCTGCGACCAAGAGGGCTTAACATTCGTTTTGTTGCAACGGACAATGGCAGTAATATAGTTAAAGCCATGGCCGATGGTGGCCATTTCAGGGTCCTGTGTTTGGCGCATTGCATTAACATCGTTGTTCAAGACTTTCTGAAAAAGAGAAGACCAAGTCAGCAACTTGCTGACCACCTGCAGATGAATCTACACACATTTCAGCCATTCTTTTAAAGCCCGGAAGCAGCTGAGGATCATTCAAAGTGATAATAGAATGCCAGTTAAAGCACTTATCCAGGAGGTGCCAACAAATTGGAACTCAACTTATTACATGCTTGAACGTCTGTTTGAGCAGTACAGACCAATCAATGAATATATCATGCAAAGAGGGGATGCAACTGGGAAAAGCATGATCCCTGAGATTGACCAATGGGGCCTAGTTAAACGCCAGACAGAGAGGCTGATTCCTTTTGAGGTCTTCACACGTGAAGTCAGCAAGGAGGACTGTACCATGGGCCAAGCTATCCAATTGTTACACATGCTAGAGGAACATCTAAAGTAACCCGGGGCAGAAAACTTTGCTATGCTCACATAGTGTGCGTAGTTTGCGCAACTACACCCTAAGCGAATCGCACGTAGCACAGTGCAAAAACGCAACGTCAAGTTGGCGATCACAAGCGTGGAAAATAAACCTCCCGGCGAGATTCTCAACGCGGGGAGGTCAGGTTTCTCATTGCAAGTGGCCGTGTATGCTCGCGACGAGAAACTACCAGTCCGCGTTGAGAAAGCTGCCGCTCCGGTACAAATCTACTCCAGCGGCAGAAAACAACCGCTTGCACTGTGCATAATGCCGTTCATAATGATTGCACAGTGCAGACAAGCATCCGGCACTGTGCAATCATTGCAAACAGCATTTCCCTACCGCACTACGCAGTTCACGTAGCTATGCGTAGCGTGCGTAGTGCGAGGTGCACTTTGCGTAGCTACGCGTAGCACGACAACGCAAACTATGCCCAGGGTTAATCTAAAAGAGGTGTATGCAATGTACGCTGGAGTGGAGGGCACAAAAGAAGCATATGAGTTGGTGGAGAGCTTAATCCTTCGCTTATCTGAAAATACAAGGGTGCAAGAGGCATTGTGTCATTCAATCATTACATTTGTGCCACAATTCTTGATCCACGGTACAAACCTTTACTGGATGCTTTCTTTCCTTTTTTATACGGCGATGTTTCCAACTACAAAACTTGGAGAGCTGTGCAAGCCAGTCAGGTAGAAAAACAATGGACAGGAATTAGAGGCCCGCTCCTCCAGGGCACAACATGTACTGCAGGGCTGGCTTCAAGTTCAACTTCAGAGCCTGAGGCCAGTGCGGTTGGCTAACAGCAGCCAAAACCACCAACAACAGCAAGAACAACAACAACAAGAAAAGGGGCATCAGCCCCAAAATTGGCAGAGGAATGGTTTCTACTTGCAGGGCTTACGCCCAGTGCTGAGGCAAAGGCAAACATCAACATTCCAAGACATGACATATCTTCCTCTATTATATTGGTATTACTCTCCTCTGCAAGCGGAGTAAGTCTTGCCACACCATTACATTTAACGAAGGTCAAAGATAAACTTTAGAAAAAAAAATAATATAACATTGAAATCATCTTACGAATTAACAAAAAAAATTCTATATAGCACAAACTCATTTTGTAGCCAAACACCAAACTTACAGACTGAGTTCAAACATATTATTTCAGATAGGCCTACTTGCATATAACTCTCAAACTCCTTTTAGTTACAGAATTATCTTGTTCCACATCATCAACCACAGGCACACTTCTAGGTTCAAGATTCTCACCACCCTTTTTGGATGGCAAGTCATGAAGGACATCAAGAAACTCTGCTCAGATTCCAAATCTATATCCTCCATTTTTACAGCATTTTTTCAAACTTTCACCACATATTTTGGGCATGTATAGTTAGACCAAGATGCACAGAAAATAGATTTTTTGATCTTTAACCAGGTCACGAACTTTTAAAATCTGAAGACTTAGCAAATGGTATATCTTACAGGGATTAATTTTTTTCTTGGCACAATCACTCCCTCTCTCTTCATACACAATTTCCTAGGCCAGCCATGATCTCTTTCTTCCAAAACATCTACCCAAGGGAATTACATGTTATCTAAGAAACGTATGACACCCTTAGAACTGATATCCTGTATACATTTTAGTTCTGGCCACTTGGAATAGAGATGAACTATTACAAACAGGTAAGGTGTCGCCTGTGCTCCCTGAATTGGACCAAGTAAATCTGTAGCAATCTCTTCCAACTGAGTTTCAGGTAACTCTCTACTTTGCATAGTCATTTTATGTGTCTTAAGGATTTTGTCATTACTGCAACATGCTGCACAATCTCGTACTTTTCTTTCCACCATAACATCAAATCCTGGCACCACTATTCTTTTCTGATCCTCTTTTTTGTCTTTTCAATTTCCATATGTCCCTTGTGTCCCAATGCAATAATTATATCCCTTAAAGACAAGGGAGGAACCAAACAGGTACTTCGGAACAAATGTCCATCACTCACGCTTAATTCCCTCTTGCATTCCAAAATGGTTTTAGTTCCGCATCACATTCCTTCCTACCCTTGCTCCACCCATCTTTCAGACATGTGATCACATTCACCAAATTTGCATAATTCATCATTTCCTGAATGCACTCATCCTCCATAATGATTCTCTCACTATAGAGCATGCATTCATACCAATAAAACCATCATGGTGACTTTCCTCTTCATCCTTGCAGTTCATGTCAAGAAGACTAGATAAACAATCTGCAGCTTTGTTACTTGCTCTGGAATGTACTCAATATCAAGTTAAATTCCTGCTTATCAATTACCCAGCCGCATATCATTGAAGAAACAGAATCCAACACTTTCCCCATGCAATCCCCATGCAAAGGTTTATGATATGTTTTCATGGCAAATGTGTCAGCCCACAAGAAATTCTTAAATGTCTTTCAAGCCCAATACACAGCAAGTGGCTCGCTTTCTTTGACCGAATGACATTTCTCCTGTTCTCGAGTGAATGGCAAAAGCAATGGTGGCCTTTCCCTCTCATCACTTTGCATCAAGGCTGCACCCAAAACCTTTAAACTGGCATTGGTGATTAAATGTGCTCCCCCATACAAAAGTTTGAAGGTTAGGGGATCTTTGTAGACACCTCTTTCTCTTTTTGATCTCCTTTCGCTCACACTTGGACATACAAAACTAGCACCATTCTTCAACAGATTCCTCATTACCTCAGTCTTACTAGCAAGTCTAGCCACAAAATGTCCATAAAATGCCTACAGTCCCAGATAGGACAGTTATTCATCCTTGTTCTGTGGGAGGGACACCCTACAAATGGTCTCTACCTTTAGGCATAACACCGTTGAAAGACAACACTTTTCCCAAATATCACGCTCATGCTTACCAAACTTGCATTTCAAAGCCCTCAAGGTCATACCATTCACTTTGAACCACAAAAGTACTTGCACAAGCTATCACTATGCTCTTTTCATGTACTTCCAAAAATCAAGACGTCCTCCTGATAGCACTTCACCCCAGAGATACCATTTAACCCATTTCCATTACTCTCTGGATGACTGATGATGCTGAAACTAGACCAAAAGGCATGAGCAGAAATGTATACATAACCATAGGTATGATTAATGAAGTGAGGGACCGAGAATAACAATGTAAATGCACCTGATGATATGCAGAAGCCAGATCCAAAGTAGTCAAAAACTTGGCTTCACCCACCAATGACAACTCTAGCATATTGGAAATGGGATGATGATCCACTACCACAGACCTATTAAGTGCTTTCAGTGTCCAAACATAGTCGTACATCACCAGTAGGCTTCTTGGCTACCACAATAGGTGCCAACCACTCACTCGTCTCAACAGGAACAATGCCTCCTTGGTCAATCTAATTATTCAGTTCAGCCTTCCGTTGATAGTGAACTCCACTAGTTAATCTTAGAAATTAATCGCTCTGTATCTCGATTTAATCTAATCTTATCAAATATTCAAAAAACCTCAGTACCTTTCCACAGCATCCATTCACCTAGCACTCAACTCACAAATGAGAACTTGGAGTTTAGCATTGGGATCCAGGTAAACACCCAGATCCCTCTTCATGGGCCAGTCAAGGTTGTTATCCCCTTTTTCTGACACATACATATTTCCTTCTGCCTTCTTATGACTGCGTTCAACACACCCATGGAAATACCCGAACATGAGACTCATATGCCTTCCACATCCACCTGGATTCATATCCATAGCTTTAGGAGCTTTGCTGTTACCTTCTAAACTTTGATAGGTCGCTTGAGAAATTACTGCTAACCAAGAATAAAAATCAAAATACATCTCAAAATTTGAACACTCCAGATAGACTGTGTCACTGGGATTACCGTATAAACATTTCTCAAGTAAAAATACTATTTCACCACAACATTCATTCTGCAATAATTAAAAATAAATAACCTAGTCTTCCACACCTGTTGCATATAGCTTTTTGTGCAAGACAATTGTTGTGATTTGTTATTTGAACAAACATCCAACATCTGAAAAACGTTCCTTTAAATTTGAAAACCGTTTCTTCACTTCTCTTCTCTTTTTCTTTGCTGTTCTTACCCACATTAACTTGGGCTTGCATTTTTCCTTTAGTGTCTTTACGAATCTCAGACACATATGCCAACATATGTTTCACTCTCTTGGCTGTCAGTAAAACCTCAGCCAACGGTGGCTTGTCTTTCAACCACAGTTCTTCTATTACCCTATAATCTCTAAGGGAATTGGCGTTGAAATTGCTCTTACGCTCATATGGTTTCTAAAACGCTCAGTAAAACGGTTAATAAGTAGGGCCACCTTCTTGTACATAGCCATAGTACTAGGAAAAACTTTAATATAATTGAAAAAAAAACTATAGCCATTTTGAACACAACAGTTGTGACTCGTCTGGTGTTTGCAGACAAATTGGTGAAGCAGTAATATTCTGCATTTTCACCCCCGAAATGATAAAAGAACCCTAAATTGTTTACCAAGAAACAACACCTGTCTCAAAATTGGTAAATCACATTTTGAAATAAAACAAAAATAGGTACGGCTACAACAACCAATTTCTTCTTCATATGCTGAAGAGTTGTAGCAATATACATAGATTAACATAAACACGTTGACAGACATAGCCAATAGTAGATTCACAAGTGAAATGTTTCCCCACAATGGTGTGGCCATTATCGTGGACACCTGAATTCATTTTACAGACCTCAAAAGGTATTGAAGTGTCCTCTACACACTCTGCAACTGTATTCAAATAACATCTTCCAATCTCTGAGTTCACCCCTATGCAAAGATGCCTCTTACTGCTTGACAAGCATAATAAATATTTCAGGTGTGCCCAGCACCACACAACAGACAACATTTGCTGAACTACAAACTACATTGTCAATGCATTTCCTACACTTTGGCCTCCTATGACTCTTGGGCTCGCGCCGGGACACTCTATTGAGTAACTGTACGCGCTACAAATCCCTTAACATTAGCATTAACATTGAAGAACAACATATCTTCGATGTGATCTTCTGTAATCCTTCCCAAGCACGCAGGATGGCCGCCAAGTTGTGGTTTGCATGTACTCGCCACAGGAAATGTACCTTGTGTTGTTGTCAATTATAGTGAACTGGTTGGGCTTGTACTTTCTTGATTTCCTACCCTCTCCAAATTGCTACCAGATTCTCTCTTGTTTCTATGGTGTGTTGGCCACACTTGGTGCACTACAGACATGCGCATATAGGCCTCCAGTTCCAGAAACTCTGTCCGACCCAGGTCAAATCCCTTCATAAATCTCTCGTCACATGTGAATCATTTCACTAACAACTCCCTCACATCACTTCATAATTCATTCTACGATATCCTTATGCTCCAACTGGATTTTGAACAGGAATCGATCCTTTCCCCACCAGGGGCAAGCCGGGTAAGAGTCCGCCCATGTTGAGGTCTGTACCATTCCTTTTATTCATTTTCTTCCCTGTCACCAATATGTGGTCCACCAAATGAGATCACGTAGGAGGCAAATGTGGAAAGGTGAGAAGTTTATTAGCAGAAGCTCAACCACCAGTTCCATCCACCAATTGCAAATCTAGAACTCTCTGGGCAGTAGGTGGAACCTTCAGCACCAACATTCCATGACATCTCTCTCTCTTTCGCTCCCTCTCTCTCTCTCTTTCTTACTTTCTTTCTACCTGTTATACGTTCTGCCATAAACCCCAAGAAAGCTGGATACAGAGGCAGCGACCATTGGCTTAAAAAAACATTGGCAAAGCCAATAGGTCTAGCTTATGGGACCTATTGGCTTTGACAATGACTTTAACCCATGCCGAACAGCATACCCGATGCTGTGTTGCATGGCTAAAGTTTTTTTTTTAAACCCTTTGATGTTGCCACCCATGTTGTTTTGTAGGCACCCTCCACGCATGCACACTCCTGCAAAATTACGGATGCACTTTTCTTTTCGTTTTGAACTCATAATCCGAGTTGGATCGGTAACTAAAAAGAAAAGAAAATGTGCTAAAGCTTTTTTTGTTTTGTTTTTAAGTCAGGGTGGGAACAGAAACAATGGGAAGAAAGCAACAGGGGGGGCGGAAGCAGCACAGGACGCAGAAGCATCAAAGAGGAGGGTGGCGCGATGCTGAAGTAACAGGAGATGTCGAAGCAATATGGAAGAGAGCGGGCACAGAAGCAATATGAAAGTGATGCGAGGGTGGGTGGGAGTGGGGGTGGAAGCAACACAGAGTTTGGGAGAAATCAACATGGAGGGCACGGAGGGAGAAGCAACAATGGGAGAGAGAAGTAGGGTGCAGGCAGTGGAAGCAAACTGAAGAGCATGGGAAAGCAATAAGGAGAAACACACAGGTGAGCACCACAGTTAGTAGACATGGATAAGGAAACAGGCAACAGAGAGCAACAAAGAGAGACTGACACAAGAGATACACCTCAAAAACACATGCACTCTCATGGGGTACTTAATACAATAGAAACAAGCAGCCCTTTAAAATCATACAGTTGAAGCGAAGATACCGAACAATCAAAAGAAGTAGCAAACATTGCAGAGAAACATAACATTGACAAGCTGGTATACAAGTAGGAGCAGTTATATGAGAGTGACAGGAAAGCCAACCTATGGTAAATAATAGCTGCTCCACCCCTCCTATATATTCTTAGTAAGCCACAATATGTCTTGCACCAGACAGCACATGTGCTGTCTGGTAGGCTTGACCTAAAAACAGCCTCCAATGTCTTCAGCCACCTGGAAAAATGCCTCATAGAATAAATAGCCAACCTAGCCCTAACAGCTCCTGCATGCTGTTTCCCCTCCCAGGTTAGCCTAATATAGAACAATCTCCTTGAACCCGGGAGAATGTACTGAGGCTCTGCCTCTATGGCAGGTGGCATCGCCCCCCTCAACACCCCGCCATCTGCCTCAAAACGTCAGGAAAGGAAATATAAAATGATAATAAACAAATGTTATTGTTTTATTTTTCCTTTCCTGATGAGTCTTTGGGGGCAGGCCATGGAGGATGACAGGCTGCAGGAGGAGTGGTGGGCACTGTTAACGGTGCGCATGAGGGTTTGGCCGGCTGCAGCCGCGACCCGTGCAGGTAAGGGCGGTGGGGCCAGGTGGGGGGGATTACGACAGACGACGACGACGAGTGGAAATTAAATAACTAATTTTCCCTCATCCTCGTCTGTTGAAATCCCTCCCACCCGGCCCCACCGTTCATACCTGGCCGGCTGTCTCCGGCCAGCCAAACCGTGATGCGCACTGAAGCTGTCTCCAATCCGAGCTGCGATGCTGGGTTGCAGACAGCAGGCACAGACTCCCATTCTCAATGGCAGCCCAAATTCAGAGCGCTCAGGCCAATTCTGAAGCGGCTCACATGACATGAGAGCAGCGTCAAGATGGGCCGCAGTGGACTCTGGGAGCCTGTGTTTACGCAGAGAGGAGCAGAAAAGCATGACACATCAGGCTGCAGGTAAGTTTGTTTTTTTATTTTGTCGTCTTGCAGCTTACCCCCCTCCCCACTCTTCCACAACGCCAGCCGCTACTGTGAGCAGCTCCTTCCTTTCAATAACTTTAATATTTTCCTGGTACATTCAGCATCGTTTTCCCCATAGCCATATTTGGCCCTGTCTTTTAAAAGTGACATCCAGTCAATAGCAGTGTTCTTTCACGTTCTATCACAACTTTCCATACGGTAATACTGAATACTGAATAAATTGTAGAATTTGGTGATATTTTCTTGAAAGGATCAGTATTGTCCACACATTCTTAAAAACCTTTGCCTAGATCATTTTTGTGGCATGGCGCATCTGATTTCCTACGATGAGGTGCATTACTTAACCAATCAAAATGTTATTTTATGTACGGCATATATAGTTATACAAATTAGCTTGAGACTTGAGAACACAAAGTAAGACATCACAGTGAGTGGTTCACTGACCTACCCACCCCCACCTTTTGTAGTTATGTTTTTATTTTTTTTATTGAAGAGGTGGGTGTCCAATTCATGCCACAGGCATTGTTATCTTGTACCCTTTGGTCCCCTAGGATCGCTAATATTCCTGGGGGCGACTATTCTCTATCCCACTGATGGACATGGGTTCAAGTTCAAAATGGCACAACTTTAAAATGTTTTGTCTATTGGGGGCTTTTAGGTGACTGCCCTTCCAGACGTCTGTCAATGTTGCGCCTGGGAAGTAATTTGTAATATCAGCCAACAGACCCCAGTCATCCATGCGTCACTGAGTTAGGGTGAATCACCCCAGGCGGATTCACCATAGTTACTGTCCTTCAGAGGAATCTGCGTAAAGTCCCTGCCACGAGGCCCTTCCAGGCCCGCCATCTTAGTCATGCTACAATGCAGTGACAGACAGCTGCCTGCACCCTGCCGAAGCACCTTTGAAGAAGCTTTCAAAACTCACTGCGAGGGAGCTTCTGTGAACATCAAGCGTCGTGGTTACCTTGCCTCCATTTTATGTGGCTTCTTTGATTTGGCCTCGTTTTCATCTGTCTTCCCACACGCTGTCTGAGTTTCACAATCCCCCACATGCACTGAAAGCAGATGAAGCCACACGCGAGTGCATTTTCACAAATCATGTCCCACTGGCAAAAGCTTTCACCGAAAAACAAACTTGGCACTAAAGCATATTCGAAAAAAAACAGTTCTTACCCTTTTCTACTCACCTGTTAGTATTTTAATATAATTTAAGGATTTCATAATTCAGATGAGGGAACACGTGATCCAAATATTGACGAGCCGCCACTGGATGTGTGGGGAATAGAGAGCAGCTTTAAATTTGAATATTCTAGCCCTTCCTAACTCCCAGGTTCATAATGAGGATAGTTTATTATAAAGAAGGAGTCGTTATTTTTTAGATATATATTTACATTAACCCTTATAGCAAATGTGTATGTACACTGCCTATGTTACCAGTCTGAGAAGCCTAGACTTGCCTTCAGATGGCTGATGTGTACTTTGCATGCCTAGAAATAGGGCCACTGAAATTATGCTATTTTGCAGCTGTTTCTTTTTCTGTATAATTATGGATTTGGCACCTTTGCCAAATAACCCAACATCTGTTGCATACGCTACAGATGTTACCACAAAAAAATGTTCTTGCTCAAATGGATCAAAAGTTATTAAAAGTGCGGCGACAAGTGCTGTGAAATGCCCTTTTCAAAAGTTGACTGGTTCCCGTTCTGTTGCTTATTGTGTATTTGGGTCTTAAACTGCTATAATGAGGTGGGACTTTTCCACAGACATTGCTAACCTGTTTAAAAATGAGAATTTAAGGAAGTAATACTATCACAAAGTTGCTCCGCATTGTGCCGCATAGCTTGCCTCGTCTGGATGCATAATTTAGTCAACTCTGCGCATAATTTTAGTGGCCCTACCTATAAAGTAACACACCCTGTTGACAAATCCGTTTCAGCGACTGCAGTTTATTCTTCGACAGTGCAACAGAGTAGTAATCAACTCTAAACATGTGAAACTTACATTTTATCTGCAAAATACATTTTCTGCAGCACTTTGTTTCTGAAAGGAAGGTTTACCTGAAGGCCAAATGGGTATGTAATGTTACGTGTAATCTTACAGCACTGACGTCGCGTGGCAGCGGTGCTTGCTCCCCACAGACTGTAAGAGCGCAAGTCCTTGATGTGGCATCAGCAAAGCCGGTGCTGACAACGACGAATCATATCTTTTTTCAAATGTGGTTCAGTCTTTTTAACAACAGAAACATCATTAGAGCCACACAATGTTCGGCTCAGCACGGTAATTCGCTGCTGCAAATCAAAGTCAGAGACGTGAGTACGGCTCAGAGAAACCAGGGCCCCGACCGTGTGGAATAGCTACTGCTTTAATCACTGCACTAAGAGAGGGGGTTACAATTATGAGTGAAATCGTGTTAAACCGCAAATAAACATTATTGTCAAAGTTCATTCTTTGCTTTCTGCCAATGGAGTTCTTTTCTTAAGGAAAAAACTAAAAAATATGTAATTATGTAAAAGTCTTAAACAGCAATGCACATCGACTCACATTTATTTCAGAACATTCTACAATTCGAATTGAAAGTCATCTCGAACAAAATGCCCCACCCCAAGATGGTGGAGGAACAGTTCAATTCCATATGAGGCATGACACCTATCCGGTGTTGGACTGGCCCGTCGGACACTCTGGCACTGGCAGGTGCGCCAGCTTGAAAGGGAAAGTGTATGGACCACAAGACCAAAAACGCCCCACTGTGGCCCTTTCACGCTTGCTCGTGTGGTAGTGCCAGTGTGTCAAAGTGCACAACGCCCCAGTCCAACACTGCCCTATCAGATATTCTTCATCAGGTCTATAATCTATTGAAAGGCTAGTATGAAAAACTCACGTTTCAAAAGATCCCTGAAGTGCTTTGCCCTCAGTGCCAAGTTCAGCCCATTCCAAAGATTGAGTCTTGAACTCCTAGGGTTGTGAATGAGTGCGCCTTACCTTTGGAGTACTCTTGGCTTAATCCTGAATGGCACATGTAAAAAAAATGTATTCCTAGTTTACTCCTGGCACTGCAGAGCGAGACGTTTGAGGGCATGGGTGAAGGGGGCACTTGCCCAGGGCCCCCATGGAAAGTAAACATTCTCAATCTCACATCTTTCTAATTCTATATCTCAACCACTTTCCTTCTTCTGCCTACCACTACCTTTGACTTTGCCTTAAGGATTTTAGGGCTCCCAGAAAGACATATTTCAACAGTTTTTGTATGACCCCCATTTCTGAACGCTAGCTGGCACCATGCAAACATGATATGCAGAAAATGGGTAATACAATTCAAAGTTGTTCCGCACAGGGGTCCTCATAATATGTAGAGCCAGGGGCCTAAAAAGTTCTTAAAATTACACTGGTCAGGAATTGTCATGGGTTACTTCTGGCATGCAGAAGTCCGTCAGTAGTACTCCAAGAACAAATCACATCTACTCGGAGCCCTAGAAGTTAAAGGCCCAAACTTTAAAATGTATTTCTAGCTGAGTCCTGGCATTCAGGAGTAGTCCCACAGTAAGTCACAGCAACATCTTTGTGAATAAGGGCCAGATGTATCAAGATACACTTTTGCGATTCTCAAATAGCGATTTTTAAGGAATCGCTATTTGAGAATTGCAAAATGGTATGTATGTAGAAATTCGCTATTTTTTAGCGATTTCTTAAAATTCCTTAATTGCGATTAGCAAATTGCTAATCGCAATTAAGGAATAATTTCCCATTCATTTCTATGGGCCAGGAGGCCCATAGGAATGAATGTGAAATTATTCTCAATTTGCGATTCGCAAATTAGCAAATTAAAAAGCATGGAAATAAGCATGGGTGCACATGTGGTGCACATACATGCCCTAAGGGCATGTATGTGCATCACATGGCACTTTGAAAAATGCAAAAATGGTCATTTTTCAAGAAATTCGCAAATTACCACCAACTTGAAGTTGGTGGTAATTTGCGATTCCTTAAATGCAATCGCAAAATAAGGAATCGCAAATTTTCGATTCCTTATTTTGCACTGAAATTTGCTACATACATACCATTTTGCTCAAATAAGTTCGCAAACGCCGAATTTCAGCGTTTGCGAACCCATTTGAGCTTCATACATACGGCCCTTAAGTCCCCTAGAGAGCTGCCTTGAGTGCTAATTTTGTCAAGGGTGGTGCAATACAGCCAGTGGTAGAGTGGACGGGGCCACAGAGACGGGCACAAAATTCTTTGGGGCATTCTTAGGGGCGCAGGGGCAATCTTAGGGGAGCAACATTTTAAAAGAGAAGTATAAGGAAACTTGCGTTGCCCTGGGTGCCGGCAACCCACGCTTCGCTGCTAAATACAGCATACCAGAGAATCCCTGTTAGACTGTAAATAGGGACAAGATTTTCCCTGTACCTGGGACTTTTCTTCCAGTATGCTTTTTGTACAACGCAGAGAATTTAAAACTTAATTCTCTAATCCACCGGCAGCCAATGGAGTTTTTTCAATGCTGAGTATATAATGTTTCCAACATTATATTCAGTTACAGAATTAATCAACAGTCATAATTTAAGGAACAATTTATGAGTTATAATTCCAGGGTTCATGTGGGGCCTTCAGACTTCTTAAAGCAGACCTTAACAAGAGATGCCCTCCTACCAGTGCAGTGCCTTATTAGTCACCCATGACTAATAACATTGGGTTGGATAACTCACACCCGAGCAGACGAGGAGTCACAATATCTAAATTACATTATCGATTAGTGCTTACATTAACTCCTCAAGATCTACTCCACAATATACACTACCATCATATTTTCAAGGTAAGTACATATGGGCCCGTATTACATATATAAAAATAGTAAACAGTGGTTCCCTCGGCGGAAGCTACTATCCTACATTTCCTAGGGAACGATAAAAAAGTGATCAAATATAGAAACAAAGTTTGCAAAAGACCAACCATTTAATTGTGATACACTTACTTGTACGAACATATATGTGCAATTTCTAAGCGTATAAAGCAAATTGCGCAATGGTAAGGATAGGTGAAAGTTTGTGAACAATGGTATGCAGTGTTTCATAACCAACAAAATGTTGACTTATAAAACATAAGTTTTTGGCGGAAGCTGGACTCAAATTTAGGGGTGGGCGGAATTTATGTAAACGCGTTACGCAAATCTCCACGTAACGGTAAAAGATCTCCGCAAACATGCAGAAATTCTGCGAACACGCGGAATTGCTTGTTCGCAAAGCTTTTTTCCTGTTCGCAATTGCTGTTTGCGTGTTCGTGGGGAAATATCTCGCAAACACACATTTTGAGAACACGAACAATCAAACATTTTCACGAAGTCGCGGAGCGCAGAATTTTGGCCAATTTTGCGTTCTCCGCGGAACGCTAAATTACCCAAATTCAGCAATTTCCGCGAGCGGGACGGAATTTAACGCCCAGGCCTACTCAAATTACCATTTAAGTTCCATCAATAGCAAAACATCCATTTAAAGTAAACATACATACAGATCGCCGTTTCAGATGCCTTTTGGTCTTTGATTGGTTACATTGGTCAGTGGATCTGCATATTTAAATACCAAGAAGCTTTTATATTTGACCTTCTTTAAGAGGTGTCTACCAGTATGATCCTGATGAAGACTCTAAAACAAGTGGTCATATAGAGATAAAAAAGTCAATTTGTATATATGTTGACTTTGAATGGATGTTTTGCTAAGTTCACAAACTTTCACTTATCACTACCACTGTATCGTTCACTTGGAGCACCTACTGTATATGTGTTTTTTGTACAGGTGCACATATTCCAATTGAGCTGGGGCATGGACTACCAAGATGGTTGAGTAGATGTGCCCTGTAGTTTCTCCTAAAGTGGAACTATGCATCCTGCCTAATCCTGCAATCCTTTTCCTCCCATCCTACGGATTTTGATGGCAGCGGCTGCCCCGAGGGTCTGCAGTATGACCTTGACCCCTGAATGGCTGCTAGGGGCTGAATGCTGTGAGATATTGTCCCCGGGCCGTGCCCCGGGGTTCGACGGCATGCACCATTGGCCTGCTGTGGCCACAAATGGACGTTGCCCTGTAGTGCCAGCCTTTTGGAGCTGTGAGTGGCCCTGAGGAACTAGCAGGGGTCCTCTCCTCAGCCCTGTGGCACAGTGGGTGAGGAAGCGGTGAGTGATGCTGGAGTTGACCCTGACTACCAGTATGGCCCCTTTTCCCAAAATGGTGCCTGAGTGGAGACGGCAGCCGGGCGTTGAGTCTGATGCGTTTGGCTGCCCACGTGGGCACCGGATGGGGTTGTGCCTGAAGATGACCTGTGGCCCTTGGAGGAGGCTACTGAGAGTGCCCCCACGTCGGTAATATGAGAGGAGTAAAGACTTCCTCTGTCTTCCCAGCGGCTGCTTCCCCTGGCCCAGGCAGCATGGGGGTGCTCTTTGCAGCTGGCCGGGCTGGTGTGAATGCGTGCTGGGTCCCCTGCCCTTGCTGTCAGTGGGGAGGTGAATGCCCACAATCCTGGACAACACTGGTGCTAACTATCAATCAACGAGGTAAGAAGCAGTGGAGGCTGTAAGACTGGGATGCCTGCATTGTGTTGAGCCCTGCTGTAGGAACCCAGAATTGATGTACTAGGGGCTCGAGAATCGGACCTTTCTCAGTATGCCTGGGGGTGGCTCTGGAACTGAGAACTGGTCTGGCACTACCCTGGCGATTTGTTGGAGAAGAGTTGGGTCGCCTCGTTGAATTGAGCCAACTAGGTTGCTTGGGATTCTGGCTGTGTCAACGGGACAGTGTCATATACCATCATACTCTCTTGCTGATGTGAGAGCCTTGGCTGCAGTTTTCTGTTGGGTGAGGCGAGACCTTGGAGCCCATCAAGTTGATTATTGCATGGGGGGTCCTGTTCTGGCTGACTCTATGGCACCCCTGTGAGGTGTGTTACAGTTGGATTGCGGTTGTAGAGACCTGCCGCATGTGGAGGAGGTCGGGGTGATTGTCCTACATGTGCCTTGTGGTATACGGCACCTAGCCTGGCTCCGGGTCAGATCCCTTGAGTGGTCCCTGGCGACATCCCGACTTGGGGAGCACAAGAGAGTGATGTGGGATAGACACTGAACAGTGGAGCCTGTTTTGAGGTGCATTGTAGAATTGGATTTGATGCAATCTGGCAGTTTTTTTATTTAAAACATATTTCTATTCAAGTTTGGTAGTAATACAGCAGCTGTTATTGGCAATCATTGCATATGACAATCAAATAAAAGAAAAACTCCATTTCGAAATGCTTTCCCACAATCAGAACTAAACAATCATGACCCATTACATTTCCTCGACATTTTAGTTCATTTTGCCCCCTTTCCAGCAGAGTCTGCTCCCATGTGCAGAGGGTGTGGTTCAAATATTTCCCCTGTGAATGTTCCATTTACCCCATATTCGGTCCATCTTCTGGGGGCATCCCCTGTGATCAAAGATCGCTTTTTCAGCCAACATGCACCGGTCCATATCTTGCCTCCACTCTGCTGATGTCAGTGGATCAGGTGCTCCCCACCTTCGGGCTACATTGCTCTGTGCAATTGCCATCCCCAGAGTTACCCAAATCTGCTCCATGCAGGTCATGTCTGTTGTCTCCCACACATTGAGGAGGCACAATCTAAGCTGTGGAGAAAGGTCCTTCCCGCATACTTGTCGTAAGTCCGACAACATTGCCTCCCAATACTGATGGATTACTGGACATTCCCATAATATATGAAAGAACGTACCCACCTGAGTACATGATGGGTTACAGTGTGCATTTTCCCTTTTCCCCATTTTAACCGACTTGTCACAGGAGTAATACGTTCTGTGGATTACTTTAAACTGTATCAGCCTAAATCGTGTTGTGATAGCAGTTTCTCGGGGGGGGGGGCATTTTGCCATTCCCCATCTTCCAGGTCCCCTAAATCTGTGTAAATTGGCTATTATGAAGGTGATGCAGGGGGTGGAGACTACCCTTGACGCTCTGAAGCAGGCTTCATGATGGGGGAAAAGGCACAAAGGCAGTACAGTCAAATAAGATCGACCAACACTCTGTCCCCCTTCCAGGGTCCCAAGGACAGATGCATGGGGAGCCCTCTGAGTCAGAACCAGGGACCTAGATCCGGGCCACCACAGAGATCCTGGCTCCATACAGGTCAGCATAACAGCGCTTGAGGCTAAGCTGGACACTATAGTGATCACTTAAGGTTGGAAGTCAATCACTTAAGGTTGGAAGTCCGGAAAATGATAGACCAAGTCACAAGCACTGAAGATGATATTGCCACCCTCAAGACAGAGGTCAAATCCCTCCGGGCCATGTTGGTGAAGCTTAAGGTTGCTACATCCCACATGATGGATTGCATAGAGGATGGGGTAGAGTGATCCAGACAAAATAACACCCGACTCATAGGATTTCTGGAGCAGGCAGAAGGCCCATCAGCAGAATTGTTTTTGGAAGGCTGAAAAACGAATACGCTCAAACCTAAAATTCTTTCAAAAATGTTTACATTTGAAAGTGCACTTCGAGCGCTTGCAGCAGGGCCCTAGCCGGGTGCTCACCCATGTGCCTTAATAGCCCACCTGTTTAATTACATGGACCGGAATGTGATACTTCAACATGTACGCACACATAGCCCACTGCGTTTTGAAGGCAAAACCATACTCATTTTCCCTGATTGCACTAGACAGGTTCAAGACCTGCGTAAAAACATTGTGCCAAATAAACAAATCCTGCGAAAACACATCAGATACAGTCTATTGTTCCCGCCCAAACTTAGAGTCCAGCATGAAGGTAGGGTCCATTACTTTGGGACACGGCAGGCGGTGTCTGATTGGTTCGACACGTTGGGACTGTCCCAGGAACGTCAGACCCCCGAGTGGCGAGAGCAGTGACCCCGTGGAGTACGCCACTCCAACAATAATAAAGCATAGCAGAGGGACCGCCCTTGGGGTTCTGCTGGAGAGGTCACTGGTTGTATCCTGGTCGGCCCAGATGGGACTCTACAAAACGAAATTACAGATTTGTCCATACCGAACTTTTGTTCTCAGCTACTAACTGTCCCAAACACTCTCAGCGATAGCACAGATGCTGTGTGATTAAGGATAACTAGCCACTTGCTATCAAAAATACCTCAGGTAACTGCAGATGGTTAAATTGTATGTGCCATTTATTGCACTTTGCCGAATGTCAGATTGGATAATATATTTAATGTTGTGCAGAAGTCGTTCACTTTTGCACTATTGTGTACACACTTAGGTTTGTTATTAATACCTAGTTGGGTTTGCAGGGGGTGTGAGTGTGGGGTAGGAATTGGGACCCTACTGGCCAAAGGTTGTATTGGAGGTTCTGGTAATTCTGCCTATGGGCGGTATTGGGGTGGGGATAGAGGGGAACACATTATATTTAGTCTTGTTGTTGCTGTTAGGAGGGCTTCCCCTACCGGTCAGCAAACCTTATGAGCTAGTAGTCATGTGATGGATATAGAAGACCGAAGTGGTGCTTCTAGAGAGCATTATGGTAGAGAAAGGGACCACATACAAATTCCTCACTTGGAACATGAGCGGTCTATTTAAACCAGCGAAGAGAAACAGGGTTTATGCATATCTGTGGCACTATGGGGTGGCAGTGTTTTTTTTACAGGAGACTCACATGTGGAGCGATTGTATCAAGCATTTGAGGAGGCGATGACGTGGCAGGTTTACGCCACTTCGTAATCTGGGTACGCCCGTGGGACCTTGATATGTGTTGACCTAGGGGTGCCCTTTCTGAAAATGTCAGTACAGGTGGACACAGATGGCTGCTATGATATACTATGGGGACACTGGATGGTCATGATCTCTGTTTGATAAATGTGCCTGTGCCCAATATGGATTGTGGTGCTGTTTTTTTCCCTCTGCTCTGACGCCAGACTGCTCCTCTGCCCGCAAACAGTCCGTGGGGGACTGCAACGTTGTACTTTGCGCCCGGGACTCCACTTCCCAGAGTCCCCAGGGCGCTTCACAGGCTCGTCATTCACCAGCGCCAGGAGGCGCTTTAAAGCCATTGTTGGGCTCCTGCAGCACGTGTCCTGTTATTTTCCCTCTGCTCTGACGCCAGACTGCTCCTCTGCCGGCAAACAGTCCGTGGGGGACTGCAACTTTGCACTCTGCACCCGGGACTCCACTTACCAGAGTCCCCGGGGCGCTTCTCAGGTGCGTCATAAAAGGTTGGCTCATTTTCTTCAAATGTTTAACTACCTTAACTGTGCACTCTAACATTTGTTGAACGCCTGGCTCGTTTTTTTTATTTCGTTAACAATGAGCAAGCGGGACGCGAAGAGGCTAAATGCCCCCATTGGTGGAAGCATTTCAGGGACTTTAGACCAGTTTATAATTAGGGCAACATCTGTCCTTGAGAAGGAAATAGCGCTAACTGAGCGCCGTTTGTCTTTGGACCCGCATTTGACGAAAAGATCGTCGCTAGGCTTAATTGCTAAAGCACTCTCACAGGTTAACACTCAGAAAAATACAACTACAGTTTTAACCTTTAATGAGGATAGAACCTCCGTGTCCATTCTATCAAGTCCTCAGGATAACTTGGCAAAACTTCCTACAGTCACTGCATCCACTGTAACTAGTGTTCCCTTAAGATCATCAGCTAGATCCTTGGAAAAAAATAACACAAATAACAATAAACGTTTACCTGATCCACCGACTAAAAGGAAGAGAGGAAGTGGCCCCCAGAGTCCGATTATAGCAAAAGCGCCCAGGACTAATAAAAATGGAGGACGCACCCAACCAGCTATACCACGTGTTTTGAGTACCAGGGTAATGACCCTCCCAGATTTCGACCTTGCAGCATTGGGCGGTCACTGCTCAAACCCTAATGAGGATATGTGGAGAAGGCTGGAAAATCTCTTGTCAACTCTACTATCCCCTATTACTTATAGACTGACCCAGATTGAAGAATGACTTGTTAACGTTGAAACTCAGGCGAAATCAAGCCTCTCGGCCATTGAGGGCCTTTCAGCCCATCCAAAGATCACAACAGGGATCTTAGCTAACCAAATAGTGAACTCTGTGCCAGCCCCGGTTACAGCTAAACCTATGCGCTTAAATCATCAACCTCTGCAAGAAATTGCCTCTAGTCCATATATAGGACCAACAGTAGTAATCAAGAGGAATTTACTTTCTAAGGACAATTGTGACGTTCCAGCATGGAATTTGTCGAGTGAATATGCCCAGACAATTATAAGCCCGCCTGTGGATGACAGAATGGATATGAGAACAGTGTCACCAAAGGTAACCAGTTGTGATACTCGTCCTCCAGTAAGGCAATTGACTCATCCTACAGACATCCAACGACTAGGAGATGGGGGCACAATGCTGCATTTCCAGGGACTCCGACCCTCCATCTCCCACCAGCAGCCACCCCTTTAGGGGTTGTTCTAGTGAATGTTCCCACACTACGGGCTATGCAGACAGAAACCACTGATCAATTAATGTTAAAAGTTCTGCATTGGCTTACTAATAGTCTAAAGGATGCTGGGATTTGGGAGGGGAATTTGGACAGACATATGATAATGGCGAGACGCACTCCGTGGATTGGTTACTCGAGGAAAGAAGGAAACGGGGATTGTGTAATTGTTAATTATAATAACCCTAAAATGCCTAGATTTTTATTGGACAATTTGGCAGGGCGGATGGGAGACATATCCACAAGGTGTTTATTTTACCCTTAGGGTTCTTTTATAGACCTGGGTTCTATCCACCAGGTGTCCGGAGTTTCTGTGGGGAGGGCAGGCAACTCCAGGCTTTTAAAAATTATGTACCTAGACTTCTAGAGGTTCCTTTGATCAACAGATTTACTCCTCTATCAAGTCTAGATCAGTGTGATTGACTGCCTTTGATTATCGCTGAAAGGGGTCCAGCCGGAGGGAGAATGAGCGGCCCCTCTAGCTGCACCTATCCCGATGGTGAACCAACTCTGACTGTCATTTCCAAAAACTGTTCACCCGTAGGGCCAATTCTTAAAGATGATGTTGGAATTATAGAGGTGTCATATCATTCACCCCCTTTAGTTCTTCACAACCAGAACCTGCCCAATTGTTTAAAAACAAGGGTTTTATCATGGAACATTGCAGGTCTGAACAATAAGATAGATGACCCGGATTGGGAATCTTTCATTAGCCAATTTGAGATCTGCATGTTTCAAGAAACCTGGGCAAGAGGAGATGTTCTTAAGTCAGGTTTTGCATCATTTAGTACCCCCGCAACATCTGGGGGTAAAGGGAGACCTTCTGGAGGCCTTATGACATGGGTGGGTGTCCATTTGGGTTGTACGGCTGAAAATATTGACACAGGCTCCAATGACATATTATGTGTCATATTGCAATTTCCATCATCGATCTCGGTAGTCCTCCTAAATGTATATTCCAGACCAACTCCCCTGGGCAAATAGTCTACCACGTCGGAGGAATCAACAACATTTTTAGGCAACATAGCTGTCAACCATATGGTGATCCTAGGTGGAGACTTTAATTGCCAGTTTGAGCCCTTGGAGGGCATGCTCCTGGATAGCCTATATGACGAGGATAACTTCTGGGCAATCCCAGAGACTAGATGCCCACCAGCTAAAAATGGTCCCCCCTGGTGATTCAGATGGATTGCCTTGTCCTGGAAGGCATATAAAGTGGCTATCCTAGAAGCTAAAAAAGGGTCGGAAATGGAAAAGTGGATACACTGAGAATTGCCCTGGGAGATAGGGACATGAGAACCTTTTGGGGTGTGGTTAATACTGGTAGCTCTGCTCCCAAATCATCAGTAGACCCGAACCTGGACAAAGAGGTTTGGCGGGATCATTTTGAAACCCTCTATACCGAGGAAGAGACGACAAAGGCTGTCTCGCCTGAGGGATATTACTCGGGGACTGATATTCCCCCATACCAAGGGGAATCCAATCACCCAGAGGAAGACAGCCACAGTATAGGTATAAGTCTAAATTAAATTAAGGGAGCCTTAGTGAAAATAGCCCCAGGTAAAGCTCCAGGCCTGGATAAGATTCCTGGGGCTCTTTTTCGAAGTGAACCATCTGTCTGGGCTCCCTATTTTTGGGTGTTATTCAACGCAATTCTGCAGGGTATGAAGATTCCCTCCAGCTGGGTTGGCGCAGAAATAATCCCAATTTTTAAAAAAGGTTCGCCGCTCCTCCCAACCAATTATAGACCAATCAGCCTGATAGATATCACACAAAAAATCTTTGCGCGCATTTTGCTACTCAGGCTACAAACCTGGATGGAAGAAAAGGGGATACTATCCCCCTACAGGCAGGGTTCCGGGAAAAGTTGTCCACCTTGGACCAAGTACTTAGGTTACAATAGTTGTACTGGAAGACCGTGTGCCTGAAGGGGGGTAGTCTCTACTTAATATTTGTAGACCTGAGGTCAGCCTTTGACTTGGTCCAGAGGGAAAAATTATAGTCAGCTCTTTGTGAGATGGGGGTTTCAGTATACTTAATAAATCTGATTAAACGGCTCCACGAGAACAACTTCGCGCAGATCAGGTTTGGTAGGAATGGGAAGCAAACTGCACCTATCCCAATCAAGTGTGGGGTGCGTCAGGGTTGTGTGCTTGCCCCTACTTTATTTAGCCTATACATTAATGGCTTGATAGACTCCCTGTTAGCAGAAAAAGACCTTGATGCCCCCTAAGTTAGCCTCCCACCTAATCCCGGCAATGATGTTTGCCGACGATACTTTATTAGTATCCAAATCACCGATGGGGATACAAAGGGTTCTCAATAAATTTGAAGTATTCTGTAGCGAAAGAGGTATAGAAATTAATCTACAGAAAACCAAAATGATGGCATTTAATTGTCCAAAAAGTACACGTCCCAACCCTTTATTAAATGGTAAACCTCTCGAAATCGTATCCTCTTTTATTTATCTCAGCATCACCATCACAGAAACCATGGATTGGGGGCTCACATTATTAAATCATCTTTGAAATTAGCACAATCATTAGGTGGCATCATGAGAGTTTTCTGCAAGTCTAGTACACAGGGCTCAAGCCCGGGGAGGTGCGCTTTATGGCGCTGAATTATGGTGCCATTCAAAACTTGAGAATCTATTCCAGGTCGAGAAGCACTATCTTAGACAGTTGCTAAGACTCCCACGGACCACTCCACTAATCCCGCTCCGACTAGATTTGGGGATGATGGCGATTGCAGACGTATTGAACCTTAAACCCTTAATATATTGGCATCGCCTGTGGACTACCCCTGATCTTCTATCCTATAGGGAGGAACTGCTAGAAGTAATAAATCTGCGGGGGCTGCTAAATTGCTGTGGTTAGCTCACATCAAACTTGTGTTAACCAGTATGGGGTTGGGGGAATGTTGGCCCTTTATATGGAGTATAGATTGGCTCAGCTCTACAGCTGCCCTCATACAGGAAAATTAACCGCAGCTTTTTTAGAAATCAAAGATACATTTTGCTTTGAGCAGGCACTAAATGTCATCAAACCTGTAGCTGCTAGGAAGCTTTATCTACAGTTCAGGCATGGGGCCCTCCCTTTCCGTTGCTTACATCCAAATGGAAGGGTTTGGAAGCTGTGAATTGCCCGGCATGCGATTGCCCCGAAGAATCTGTACTCCACGTCTTGTTTAGCTGCTCTGGCTACGATAAAGCAAGGAGATGTTGGTTGGTGAGATTTGTAGGAACCTTGGAAGCAGGCGGTGCTCTGAGGCGTTCAGGATACTGAAGTATGACACCAGTATACTGATCGTTTACTCAATTGCTGGGTTCCTATTTTCCATGTGGTGTACTCGTAGGATTTTTATGAAAATAACCTAAAATGCTCTAGAACGCCATTGGGGTGGAATATTATCATTCGCATCTTAAATAGCGGGGAATAATTCCACCCGGCGGTTGGCCCTGATATTTCATACAAAATGTTGTCCTGTGATTGGACTAGAATGAAAATAGTCACTCGCAGTGGTTTTCTGGCTACAGGGAAATGGTAAATTCTTAGCTTAAGTCAACAAACCCACTAAAAACTTTCGGTTGACGAACCGCTCGCACTGTGAATTAATATGTGATGCATTGTTTTCATTATTTCTACACGATTACTGTTTCTTCTACCTTATGTCTCCCGCTAAGCACATTTGAATATACTGTATCATTAATGTGATGACCATCAAACCTTTATTTCTGTTAAAAAAAAGAATTTTAAAAAAACAAAAAACTTTTGTGTAAGAGTGATTTGTAGACCTGGGGAAGCCAGTGGAAGGACCAAATATTTTGGTATATGGGAAAAATGTTGGTCATTCTTCTTATGATCCTTTTTTGTCTAATTTATTTATTTATTCGCACCATGCACCCTTCGAAGTGATCCTTGTCTCCCGTTCGGAGTTACTCATAGAGATTTTTTATACTAATTTCTTTCTTCTTTCCTTTTTAAAAATATGTAATTGTTTTTTTTATGCAATCTTTTAAATTATCCTGTATGTATTGTTTTGTACTTTTTAGGTCATACTGACCAAAATAAAGTTGTTTGAACTGGAACTGGATTATGGTGCTTTTTATATCAGGGTCTTGGCGGCAGCCCAACCGCACTTGGAGTCTGAGATCATAATGTCTGGTGACTTTAATTGTGTGATTGATGGTGAGCTTGGTAGATCTCCCCCACGCCAGGTCTCAAAGGCCAGCATGAGATCGTCTCTCGCACAATTGTGTACAGCTGTGGGACTGGTATATATATGGCAGATGCAACACCCACATACACGTGCCTATTCTTGTACACCCCGGCGACACAACCACACAGCAGGTTGGATTACTTTCTTATTCAGTCTACCGCCACGTAATGGTGTACTGGGCCTGACCTGTATGTGACGATATATATCATATCATTCACCCGGTTGTTAACGTACTCACTGCTCCGCATGCCACCTAAGGTGCCGTTATTGTGCCTCAGGGTAGATGCCCTTACAGACCCAGTTTTCCCTAACACTTTAATGTAGGCTACAGACGGCTATTTTTCAACCAAATGGGAGACTTCAGGAAGCAGGGGTATAGATTGGGATGCCATGAAGGTGGTTAGTAGGGGAGTTTGTATGGCAACGACCGCGGGTATTTGCCAAACATTGGAGCAAGACCTGATGCGAGGTGAGGAGAAACTGAGTACACAGAATGAACACTCACTGATAGCCATGGGGTCTGGGCACAATGGGATAGACAGCAGCACCTGGTATGTTCACTCTAGGAACAACTTGCTAAACACACAAGATTAGTTGGTCATAGGAGATTATACATGGAAGTTGATAAGGCAGGATGCCTACTGGCATATCTCATAAAGTCGGAAACTTTGTTTCAACCTATAATGGCACTGAGGTATACTTCGGGCTACACAGTTACTAATCAACACAACAAGCAATAAATAGGGTTTGATGTCGGGTGTAAATAACGCCCTATGCCCCGATCTTCAAACTCTCCCTGGCTATTTGCGGAGACGACACATCTTGCCTGTTGCCCGAGGATAGTGTGTCTCTTGATGCCCCGCTAACCAAACAGGTATTATTGGTAGCAGTGAAATCACTACAAATGGCTAAGGCTCTGGGGGGAGGGGGTGACAGGCTACCCGCCGAGTTTTACAAGTCTTACTATGGGACCTTAATAGATAGACTCCTACCATTGTATATGGAAGCATGGGAGAAAGGGGTTCTACCTCCACTATGAGTGAAGCCCTCATTGTCTTGATCTCCAAACCCAGGAAGGACCTCTGAAGCTGGATCTTATCACCCGCTTTCTATGCCAAACATTGATCAAAGAATTCTCAGTCATACCCTGGTACCTACCTTCTGCAACTAGTACTTCCCGATCAGATGGGTTTCGATCCCCGTCGCAATACCTTGTGCAATGTCCATCACCTGGCACATATTCTTCACGTGCCCCAATTAGAGGACAACCTGTATTGCTCTCACCCTCCTAGACATAGAGCAAGCATTCGACTCGGTCAGCTGGGAAAATGTATGGCAGGTGTTGGAAGTGGTGGGTCTGTGTCGCAATTATATAAAATGCCTTCAGCTATTATACGAATGTCCTGTCACAAGAGTAAGTAGGACAGTACGTCTCTGCTGATATTCGGTTTCAGCGTGGCACGTGACAAGGGTGTACATTGTGTACATTGTCCCCCTTAATCTTTGCTCTGGCTATGGAGCACCTAGAGTGTCACCTCATGAGCATTGTCTGTAGATTGGGTATCCGTGTTGGCCGCAGAGACCATATCGTCTCGCTATACGCGGATGAAGCCATGCTATATCTGCGCCAACTCGATCCAACGGTCCCAATCCTATTTAAATGTTATGTAGGAATTTGGGGAATATTCAGGTTTAGTCATAAATAAGTCGGCTCTGTTCCAGATCGGGCTGTTTGCGGGCCTTTCTGCTGCTCAAGTGCCAGTGTCAGGTATTCCCTGGGAACAAGATAGTGTCAAATACTTGGGTATTTATATCACACAAGGGAAGCGAACAGCCCACAAGTTGAATTTAGAGAAGATCATCCGTAATCTTCGCCCATCAATGGAGTTCTGGAATTCACTGAGGCTATCGCTTATAGGTAAGATAGCCCTTATTAAAATGGTATTGCTGCCCAGGTGCTTATATATACTGCAAGAGACTTTGTTTCTTAACCCTTAGCTAAAAGCCTCTATATTCGTTTTTGATTTGGAACTTTACCTTTGAGGTTCTTTACCAATAAATGGCACAAGAACCCATTTTTCTGTATTTGTCAGGCGTGTGGTGTGGAAAAAGAGGATGAAATACATATATTATTCTTTTGTCCCAGCTATCTTGGCCTGAGCCGTAAATGTATTATCCTTACATGTCGTTATCTGTAGACAACTAAACACTTAGTGGCTTTTAGAATTTTAAAGAGTGACACTACTCCTACAATTGTCATTGCTACGAGCAAATTTACAGGTTGTCTGGCACAAACACAATAGATTACAGACTGTGTCTCCTAGGCTAACTTTTAAATACTACCTAATTTTAACAATGCTTATTTTTATAAAACAAAAAGATAACATTTATGTGCTTTTATGTGTTCACTGCTTGATTTGCACATAGTCCTGTCTGGCCTTTGCTCTTGTTTTGCACATAAGTAGTGATCATATGAAAGGACTTCCAAATAGCATCTGTTTTTTAATGAGCTCAAGTCGTGTGATGTTTTATGAATGTATCCTGATGTATTTAATGCAATGTCTTGTTCATGTATACTTTGATGGTACTTGGCAAGCGAATAATGTTTTCTACTACTACTGTAAGGTGCCAAGTACGAGGTCCCTCACCGGATATTCCAGAAATTGGATGGCCTGTTGGTCCAGTAACTATGGGCTGGGAAAAGGTGTAGGATTGGCTGAGCCACCCTTAAACGGGAATGGAAGACGGTATGAAAGTCCCAGACTTAGAGCTGTACTATTTAGCAGCTCACCTCCATTGGTTTGATGGTGATGAGAACTGGGAGCCATCCCTCTTAGTCGGCACCCATGATGGGCATCAATTAAGTGAGCTGCTGATGAGAGGCAGAAATGTACAAGACTCCTTTCCCCATGTACTGCTGTGTAGGATTTGGGAACACACGTTGCAACGGGTACTGCAACGGGCAGCCTATGGACTGTGCTCCCTTTTGCTCAGATTACCAGACTATGTCAATGGATAGATGGAGGGATGGCGGATGTCTTCAGATGTATACACGGGGTAATTTTATTACCATACAGGATGCCTCTGAATCATTTGGACTCGGTCAGGGGCAATTTTTGCAATATCTCAAGCCAGCGGCTACTGCTCAACAGTTATGGCTATCCTTTCCTGAGGCCCCGGAACCTAGGCAAACCCTGGTGGTTAAGATCTCACAATTTGGTGGCCGTAAACACATAACGCAGATATATTGGGTGGTCCGAGTGAATCTACAGGTGACGCTGTTCCGACTGGAGGAGAAATGGCAGCAGGCCTGGGAGGAACCGTTGATGCCTAGGGACAGGATGGAAATCCATGAGGCTGTGCATGGGGTGTCCATAAGTACACTGTTCAAGTTCATACAATACAACTACATACATCTCACCTACCTAACCCATAGGAGACATCACGCCACATACGCAGATAGCTCACCTAACTGTTGTGCCAGTGCTAACTGACTTTTTCAATGTGGTGTGGTGCTGTTCGCCTATCATAAAGTACTGGGCAGAGGTACTGTTGCACATGAAAACAATCACTGGTTGGGAAATCCCTAGGAAAAATAAACAATGCCTATTGGGCCTGCTCCTTGAAAAATCCCAAGAGGAATCTGAGTAGATGGTATGCGGTACTAAGTCTAATAGTAACTAAGAGACGTATCGCTATAGGTTGTTGAGTGCCAGGCCCCCCCCCCCCCCACTATAAGGGCTTGGCAAAATGATTTGCTGGAGTGGACGAGTGCAGAGGAGGCCATATGTGGCAAATGAGGCGTGATGAAAAGTTAGCTGATGACCTGCTTTCTTGGTAGTCCAAGACACAAGCTCTACCTGATCTCATAGAAGAAACACCAAACAAATGATGATCCACCCTACTAACACAACTTTGAAGATGCCTCCACCTAGATTGTGTTTCCAAGTTAGGTGCCCTGGCCCGACTGGTTCTATTAATTACCCAGAATCTGAGCTATCTCTATAGGGATGGCTGACTATGGTAGCAGACTAGCCTATCCATAATATGTAAAGTAAGTTTAACTACGGATTTTGTATGAAGACCAGGGTTGGATGGGGTGGAGGGGATGCTTAAGGATTGTTTGTTCTTGTTATAATATGTTTATTGTAACTATATGCATCCAATGATTGTTGCCTTGTCATTATGTATGCTGAACTGCTAATAACTGCCCAGGTGGTCACTCGGCTTGTATTCAGAATTGTGTAAAATGTATGATCCTAAGCCTGAACATCACTGTAATATATGGAACATGTCATGATCTGTATACAGTCATTTTTGTTGAAATGCAAATAAAGAAATCCCCTCCCCCCCCAATAAAATTTCCAATTGAGATATCATCAATGGCTATATATATGTGCCTAAAATGAGCCTATATATGTGCATGCAAGTATTTGTATCATGATTAAATGGTTGGTCTTTGGCAAACTTTGTTTCTATATTTGACCACTTTTATATCGTAGCCTAGGACGCTTAGGATATTAGCTTCCCCTGAGGGAACCACTGTTTAGTTAATTGCATATTTACCCAGGTTCCTAGGGATACAAGTTTACCCTGTATTTTGTCTACCTATTACGTATGTGGCAAACTTTCCATGTTTGCGACACGGCGCACCTTTAAATAGGTGCGCTGTGTGCAGACAGGGAAAGTGTGCCGTATTAACGGGAATGTGCTTCCCACAGGGCAGCCACGAACTTCTGATGCCATGGGGGCAGCGCATTCAAATGAAATACGGAACGGCTGCTTCAAAGCCACTCCGTGTTTCATTGTGTAAATTGCAACCTGGTGGGGAGAGAGATCCTCTTGCAGGCGGGTGCAGAGAGTAACTGCACCTGCCTGAAAGGGGATGTCTGGGGGGGTCCATGAGACCCTCTTTCTCCCCTCCAGATGGCTGCCTTTAGGAGGCGCACCACCTTTTTGTGGCATACTTTCAGTGCACCTCCCAAAGGGATGTTTGCCTCTATGTCCGTGTCCATAATACAGCACAGGTGCAGAGACAAAGTGATTCCATAATTTGCTTGGGGCCATACCCACATGCAAATGAGGAATTGCCCCCTAATGGTATCGCTGGCACTACAGCGCTCTCTGTATTACAGAAGGGCGGCACAAGCGTCTGTGATCCCTTCTGTAATACCAAAGTGCCCTGGGCATGCACAAAGCCTGTTGCGCTCCCAAGGCACTCCTTCTAACAGGGTCCCTGGAGGTTAAATAGTAAATCTATAAATAGTTAAAAAAAAACTTTAAGGTTTCAGTTGCAGTCAAACAAGCAGTACATAGCAAGTATTTCAAGTATGCATTTAAAGTTACAATTCTACTCCTATCAAAGTACAACAACATAGGTTACAACTAACAGCTAGATTCATCATTATCCCGTTTTGTGAGTCCTTAATAGCGATTCATAAGGAATCGCTATTAAGGACTTGCAAAACGGGATTCATGTAGGAATTGCAAAAAATATTGCGATTCCTACATCTTCCTTATTTGCGATTAGCAATTTGCTAATCGCAAATAATGATGCGAATTCAAGGGTGCCAGGGGTGTCCAAAGGACACCCTGTAGCACCCCTGAAATGCAAATTTACACAGGTGTTGCGCACACACATGTCCAAAGGACATGTGTGTGTGTAACATGCAAGTGAGAAAAATGCACTAAAGTGCTTTTTTCTATTTTTTCGCTATTTACCACGAAGTCAGACTTCGTGGTAAATAGCAGCCAAAAATTGCGAATTCGCAATTTAAAAATGGTTAATGAATTGCATTTAAGGAATCTCAAATAGAGATTCCTCAAATGCAATTCCTCGCAAATATGCGATTTCGCAAATAGCAATTTTTGCACTTGGGATGATGAATCCCAAATGCAAAAATTGCGCTCGCAAAGGGCCAGATTCGCAGAATTTGGCCCTTTGCGAGCCGAATTTTCTTTCATGAATCTACCTGTAAGTGTTTGTCAGTGGTACCTTTACCGTGAGTGTGGTAGGGCCTGTGCCGCATCAGATTGCCTTAGATTAGGCGTCTGTTCTATTTCATGTCCCGCTAGCCCCATACATGGTTATGTCAGCCTATTGACCCTCTGCTGTGCTCTGATCCTGATTATTTTGCCCACCCTGTTTGTTCTCTGTAGCTGACTGTCGCACGAGGTAGTCTTGGTATGGCCCCCAGTAATTCTTGGGCTGGCAGTGAGAGGGGATTAGTGCATTGTAGTTATCAGATTGTGTAGAGCAATAAGCTAAGTCCAAGCACCACTCTGTTATAAGTGCCCCACCATCCAGCGCATTGAAATTCTACACTTGGCTAATAATAAACTTATGGCCGCCAATTTACGGCCTGATTTTGGTATATCCTTATCATAGCCCAGCAACGCTACCAGGGGGGTCCTCGGCATCTGCATTTCCAACATTTCTGATATTATGTGAAACACTTCCCTCCAGAATGTGCGAATGCCCGGGCAGTCCCACGCCAAGTGAGTGAATCTAGCCCCCTCAGCCCTGCAGCGCAGGCATCTATCATCATCCCTGAGTCCATATTTGTACAATCGGACTGGGGTGTCGTAGACTCTATGGAAGTATTTGTAATGCATAAGCCTGTGCTTCCCATTTTGTGAAATCGACTTCGTGTTGGCATAGCAATGCGCCAACTGCGCCTCTGTGATGATGACTCTGAGCTCCTTTTGCTACTCCTCCTGTGTCCTGCACAGTGCTTGCAAATCGTGTCCCTTAGTGAGTGTGCATAGTGTAGGCCTGAAGGAGATATGAAAGTGAACTCATTTGCGGTGGCTCAGACAGGTCGTCACCCAGTTTATCCCTAAACGCCTGTCACACCCTGTAGTATTGGTATGCATCTAGAGTGGATGTCTGGGGCAGTGCCCTGTTGCCTGTGCCCACGTTGTTACCATGTCATCTGAGAAAAAGTCCCCCATCGGTGCTATCTTCAGCTTGAGCAGCGTTTGTATGACCACCCTATCTTCCCTGAATGGAGCCCAGTCGCACCACTCTACCGGCAACTTAGGGGGGTACATTAAAGTGAGTCGTTGTTACTTTGCCACTTTATGTAATTGTGCCCTGGTGCAGACAGACAGGCCTGTTACTCCGGTTTTACCCTGGGGCCCACCCAGCAGCGTCGCTGCCAACACAATGGGGCTGACTTTGGCACTTTCTATGAACAGCTGAGGGAGACCACAGGGTATATGTATCCAATAATGGGCATACAGTAGCTGTGCAGCCCTATAGCATCTTTCTAGGTCAGGTGTGTTAAGACCCCGCTCTGAATATGTTCAGGTCAATTCCTCTCATTTAATCCGGGGTTGCTTCCTTGCCCACGCAAGCCGTAACATCAGAGTGCGCAAGGTGCTAAAGAATGACTTGGGTAACAGGATGGGAATGTTCACGAATAGGAAGAGAAACCGGGGGAGTATGACTATTTTCATTAATGCAATGCGGCCTATAAGGGACAGAGGGAGCCTGATCCATTTCTCTTTGGACTCTGATAACTTTTGTCTTGCACAGCCATAATTTTCCCGTATTACCACCTCCGGGTCCATGTGGACCTGGATGCCCAGATAGTGTACAGGCCCTGTGGTCCACTCAATGGAATAGTTGGTAACTGTGGAGGTGGTCGTGGGCATCAGTGGGAACATCATTGACTTATGCCAAGTAATGTGTAAACCTGAGTGTTGGCTAAATCTCTCCACCTTACGTAGCATTGGCTGCAGATAAATATCTGGGTTTCGTATATAAAGCAGAGTACCGGCAGCAATAACTAGATTGTATTGTGGGAATATTATTCCTTTGTGGCCGTGATATTTCCGCATGGCACATGTGAGGAGGCTCCGCCGCAAGGGCGTACAAAAGTAGGGTCCGTGGGAATCCCTGCTTGGTGCCTCATGTGATTGCTATTGGTTGAGTGGACATCCCATTGATTTTCACTTGTGGAGTTAGGTTGGTATACAGTATCTCGACTAGCTTTAGGAACACCTCACCCAGCTCCACTCTACTGAGCACGGCATATAAGAAACGCCACTCGATAGAATCGAAAGCCTTTTCTATGTCAATGAAAAGGGCTGCAGCGTTGATTTTCAGGTCAATGCATTAAATCGTGTTTCAGAGAGTTCTCAGGTTGCAAGAGAGGGAGCAGTCCCAGAATAAACCCAGTTTGCTCCTGACCCACCAATTTGGGTAACAGAGGAGGGAGCCAGCCAGTTGGCCAAAAGCTTAGCAAACAGACACAAAAGAAGGTAGTGGTGGATACAAGGGTCGCACCTCAAAGTTACTGTATGCATGGGCTTACAGAGTGAATACAAATAGTAACCTTTACATAGAAAAGTAGGATTGGTGCCACTCAGGGTAAAACACCCCCCTATCTAAGGTTTAGAAAACACAAGAAATGCTTACAAACTTACAAAGAAAGCCTGGAACTCACAGTATTTCTGATACGTTGTCATCATGAAATAAATCAATGATTGTTTAGATGAATGCACTTCCCGTGTTTCCTGTGTCACGAGGAATCTCCCTTTTTCTTCTTTCTTTGGGTTAGTTTGACTGATTACTGTCATTAATTTAGTCTGACATACTGTGAGTGCCATGGTTTCTTTGTTATCTTAGCAAACAGCTTGGCATCTGTATTTAACAGTGAGAGTGGTCTGTAGGACGAGCATTGTTTGGCTGTTTCCCTGGTTTCAATAGGGTGATCAAAGTGGCTTCGCGCATGGTAGGTTGGATTATACCATCCTGCACTATTTCTTCAAAAAGGTTCAATAGGTGTGGTATTAGTCAGTCTTGAAATGCTTTGTAAAAGGCCACTGTTAGCCCGTCAGACCCCGAAATTGTATCATTGGACATATCTTTGAGTGCAGATATAATTTCAGTTGGGCGCAGAGGGGCCATGAGTCTTTCCCTGTCAGCATTGCTCAGCCATTGCATTGCAATGTACTCAAGGTATTCATCATCTGATTCACTTACGGTGGTGTTTCGTGTGATGTACAATTGGGTGTAATATGTGTGAAAAGCCTCGACTATCCCAGGTGTGTCCTCCATCAACTCCCCATGTTCGTTGTATATGTGGGAAATATCAGTATCACTTCTAGTGGGTCGCGTCAAAACAGCCAGTGTGGTGCTCAGCCTATCCCCCTCTGCATATACCCTGGCATATTTACCTAGATGTTTTATCTCGGAGCTAGCAAGCTCGACAAAGTCTGCTATCAGTGCCCTAATTTGCAATTGAATTTTCGAATCACCGCTGTCCTGAAATTGCCTCTCCCAATTTTTCAAATCCCTTTCTAGCTTGTCAAGATGTGTGCGAATCGATCGGAGAACCCCGGAGTGTTTGGAAATGGTTATGCCGCGAATGTAAACTTTAAACCTCTCCCAAATTGTGCTCATATTGGGGACACTCCCAATGTTGGTGGCAAAGAACTTGTCTATCGCCCTTCTCGAGATCATCTCTGAAGACTGAATCTAATAAAGAGTATTGTCGGAATCGCCAAGGGCCTCATTTATGAGAAATGACGCATCGCTGAGTGAAAGCAGCGATGCGTTACTTCTCAGTGCGCACTCCTTGCGACATGATCGATGCGTCATATTTATAATATGACGCATCATGTCGCAAGGAGTTACAGATACGTCAGTATTTCTGGCGTATCTGTAAGTGCAAAAGTGACGCATTGCTGGAGTGTGTCACAAAAGTGACGCAACTCCTGCAATGCGTCCTTTCACATGGGGCGAGCCCCATGTGAAAGGGCCTGTGTCATTCTTACGCCTGCTGTGAGGCAGGCGCAAGATTTTGACGCAACGGCGTCTTAGAAGTGATGCAGTGAAATCTCATAGATTTCACTGCATCACTTCTACAAAGCTTTTTGCGGGGGAACGCCCCCCTGCATACATTATACCTGGCGCAGGTATAATGTAGCGCAGGGGTTTACAAAAGTGACGCATCTACTTAGATGCGTCACTTTGTAAATAGTGCACAACAGGAGGCATGTTTTACGCCGCCAATGCGTCACAAAAAGTGATGCATCGGAGGCGCAAAACTGACGCAAGGCCTCATAAATGAGGCCCCAAGTATTTACCCCTCGAGGCATGTTTCTGAGCGCTAACTTCAGTAGGACTGGCGAGTGGTCCGAGTAGGTACGTGGCATATATATGCAATCTACTATGGAGGGTAACAGTGAGCGTGAGGCAAGCCAATAATCTATCATGGTGTGTGTATCATACACCAAGGAGTAGTGTGTGTATCCTCTGCCCAGAGGCGATAGGTGTCGCCAGATATCTATGAGGCTTTCTGCCTCTGCTATATCGGCAATGGCAGTGGCGGCTCTGGATGGACGCCTGGGTGGATCTTTTGACCTATCAAGATCTGGGTTCTGTATACATTGGAAGTCAGCGCCCCACAACTGAGGTATACGAGAGTGTATTGCAAATTTGTTATGTAAGGAGTGATAGAATAGTGGGTCGTCATAATTAGGCCCATGTACTCCAACCAAGAACGCATTGAAAGTATTTTTGTGGCATCTGACTATGACGTATCTACCGCCCGGGTCCACTTCCACCCCATGTATCTGCAAGGCTGAGCCCCTGCGCACCCAGATCAATACCCCCCTTGCATGCAAGGTAAAAGCAGATGCCAAGCATACACTCCTCATGCGTTCTGAGTTAACAACCCAGTGTGGGGGGCCAGGTAGGTCTCTTGTAGTATGGCAACGTCTACATGCTGCCAGTACAAGTAGGCTACCACTTTATGATTTTTTCTGTAGTCGTTTAGGCCCAGCACATTCCAGGACATTAAATTTTTTGGGGTACTAGTGCTCTTGTGGTTATCTAGTGTCGTAGCCACCCATCACCATGAAGTTGAGTGTGAACCAGGTTGCATACCCTTGCAAAAATGGACTCGCTCCGCTTATTGACCGCATAACTAAACTACCCCTACTCCCCCAACCCATGCCATGTCCCGAAACATTTAACATGGTTTAATTGAAACAGTATTTTACCCTTACCCTAAATCTAAACAGAAAAAAACATAAGGCAAACAAAGAAAAAATAAGAAGGAAATTACTATGATAACCCCTAATGTGGAGTACTCGTGGGGATGGTGGCTGACCGCCTCCTAAACAATCCCTTCCATTAACTATGCCTCAAATAAAGGATATACCATACCATCCAAGCTAACCAAGTCATGGCCCGCTTGCTATTGTATCCCAAACTTCTTTATGTGGAGTCATTGTCAATAAGGTAAAATTGAGAATACTGATTACTCTGGAGGGCCTGCTCAGCCCCAAAGCCCGGTCCATAGCAAACATCTAGCTCCAGTCACTGAGGGGCACCACATCATTGTTCCCGGAGGAGCCGCTACTGCAACTATGCACTGTAGGCACCATCTCCATTTGTCCTCAGTGACATAGTTAGTCCTCTTGTTCACTGTGCGCAGTTTCGCCACTCTCGGTCTGCTCCTGTGAAGTCCTGTAAGCTCCGGCTTTACCTAGTTTTATGAGTTCCTTTTGCAGAAGCTTGGGCTCATTGTAGATCTTGGTTTTTCCACCGCGTGTGACCTTTAATCTAGCTGGATAGAGCATTCCATAGTCTATCTTGAGCTCTCTTAATTTACGCTTCATGGGCACGAATTGCTTGCATAGCTCTTGGACCTGGGGTGTAAAGTCGGGAAACAGTGCTATCTCTGAGCCCTCATACTTGAGCACACGCAACTCTCTGGCTTTACGTAAAGCAGCATCCCTGTCCCTGTAGTTGAGTAAGTGCGCTATTAGAGGCCGGGGGGGACCCCAGAGGAGGTCTTGGGGCCAGGAAGCGGTGGGCGCGTTCCACAATGAAAAACTGGGAGAATATTTTGCGCACAAGTGGAGACACTAGAAGTTGTTCAGTAAACAGTTCTATGTTGTCGGTCACCGTTGTCCCTGGAGCACGCCTCTAAGTCCTCCGCCTTGCCGCGAAATAAAGTCATCTGTTTCCCCATTTGCTTTTCTGCAGCCTCTGACTCAACTTGCGCATCTACGTTTTCTGACACTCTGCACTCCACCATGTCAAGCCTCTCAGCATGCTTGTCCACTTCCTCAGACATGCGATCCATCCTGTAGGAAAGTCAGTCAAGCTTACCGTCGATTGTAGCTAGGCTTTTCTGCTGGTGCTAGAGTATGTGGCATATGTCATCTTCCTTGTCGGAGCCTGCTGCGCCCTGTACAGTTTGCACTGTGTCATCCGCATCCCCTCTGACCTTTGATGATTTGCGGTGTTCAAATTTTATTTTGGTCTGTGACCTATCAACCTTCCTCAGCCTGCTTATGTTGCTGCGGCAGGGAAATTGAGGAAGTTGTACCACTTGTGTAGGAGTATGTAACCACTGGAAGATTATAGGGCTAGTGACAGGGGCAATACACTCAGGAGACACGATACACCTGTGTTGTGTTTACATTCTTAATTGTACTGTTTCTTTAATTGTAATTGTACTAGTTATGTCATTGCTAGAATATGGAATGTTATACATGTCATGTTACAGTGCATCTTTTGTAAAGGACAAATGTTCCTGTGTTGCTGAACTTACTGGATGACATGTACTGAGCTCTTCGATTAATTAAAGGATTACTTTACTTCATATCCTGGATTATTCTTCATTTCACTGGCGACGGGATTCGAAGAGCAGAACCTACGTGAGCAACTCGAATTTACTCATTTTCTGGAATTTCAATAAAGAAGATAAGAAAGAGTTTAAACACTCTCTTCATTTGACAATTTTTTGCTTTATATTACCGTGGAATATTTGCCTTGCTGTGCTGGAAGTTAACAACTTTATTTCCTTTACCACTATTTGTAATTCTACTTAATTTGTAAAGGATTTCGATTTATTGGACTATTCCTTGTTGTGCGATTTAAAGGAGAGTTGCGTTTTTTTTTTCCGACATCACCAAATCAACGCGTGTTTGGAAAAGAAACATTCAACTTCAGCGTGTTTGGAAAAGAAACATTTTAATCTTACTTTATTTCATTCCGTTACTGACACGCACCGCATTTCAAACGTAATCGCCTCTTGGTTCGATTTCTTACAGACTTCAGCACGCACCATGTTCTAAGGTAATTGCTTACTGTTCGAGAGCTGATCGTCTCCTGGTTCTACCTTTGAGAAACTTCTTCTTTGGAATTCTTCCTTGGGTTCCATATTCGACGCTCCGACGTTCTGCATTGAATTGCATTGTGGGTACGCTTGCATGTGACGTCACACGTACGGGCGGCCATTTTGGTAAAACGTGAAGGTTACAAACAAACATTCTTCACCAACGAGCGTTATCTTCAGCGGTGATTCGCACACCTTGTGCGTTATTTTCATCGGTGATTTGCACACCTTGTGCATTATCATCATCGGTGATACGCACACCATTGCTTTTGACTTTATTAATTTAGTTGTTAATTGACATTTTTTTAAATTCCTTTTTGGTCCTTTTTGGTATCACAGCGAATCTACATTAAGTAACCTTATTATTCTGGTGAGATATTTATGCAGCTTTGGTTACCACTATCTTACTATCAATAGTTTTTACACAAGTTATCCAGTATCACTATCTGTTCAGCGTTAATTTACTATGTCTCAACCCAATTATAATATTAGTGCACCTCAAGCCTTTTGGATTTCAGGCAGTGAACCTCCACTTAAATGGTTGGAGTGGAAACCTTATTTTTGCAACTATATTGATGCATTAGATGAAGATGGAAAAATGTCTTATGCTCAAAAGAAAAGACTTCTTTTACATTCTTTAGGTCCTGTAGGATTGAAAGTGTATGAAACTATGACTAAACCTTATTTTCCTGGAGATTTAAATGTGTATATGTTGGCACTATTACATTTAGACACTTGCTTCTAAAGTTTGTATAGGTGTAACTAGGTACAATTTTTTTTCAAGAAAACAAACTAAGGATGAAAACATTGATCGTTATCTTGCTGACCTTATGAAATTATCGTTAGACTGCAAATTTGGTGTGTTACAAGAAGAACTTATTAGGGATCAAATTGTTATGCATTCTTATAATGCCTCCATTCAAGATAGATTGTGGATTAATGGAGATTCTCCTTTAGATGACATTCTGGCAATCGCACGTAAAGCAGAAATGTCAGGCAGATGTGTTAATGTAATCAAACTTGATAATACTTCTATTTCCAATGAGGTTGTTAGTAAAGTCAATGTTGTTGATAGAAGGAAATTTAACTATAACTCAAAGAACACTATGAGTACTGGTAACAGACCATTTTATGCAAAACATTCTCAAGCTTCCTCAAATTCTAAACTTAAGTGTTATAGATGTAATAGTTCTGAACACTTGGCAGACTTTAAAGGATGCCCTGGCCTCAAAGTGAAATGCGCTAATTGTGGATTAAAAGGCCATTTAACAAAAGCTTGTAACAGGAAGAAGAAAAACAAAGTTAGTTTTGTGAATGATAAGGATGAGGATGAAATTCTGGACAATGATCTGGGAGACAATTTGGTTATGAATTTACATGACAAATTAGTTTTGAAAATCCGTGATGAAGATGTGGTTAACAAACCAATTTGTTTAATGAGTATTGGTGGGGTGGATATTAAGATTTATGCAGATTCTTGTTCGCCCTATACAATTATTAATGAAGAGATGTGGGAATCTTCTTTTGTCCAACAAGTGGGTGATAAATTATTAGCTCCAGACATTCACCCTAAAGGCTATATGGGGGAACCTATTAATATTCTTGGTTTCCGTTGGTTCGTATTTAGATTCAAGGGGAGAGAATGTAGAGGGACGCTATACATTGCAAAAAAAGGTCCACCAGTTCTAGGATGGTTTGACCAAAAACAATTGCACATCATTTTAGACCCGAACAGTCGTGAACAAGTTTTGGTGGTGGAAGACAGTACTACCGTAACTAAGGAAATTTTGCATAAGTTTCCGAAGGTGTTTAGTAAAACTTTAGGAAATTTAGTTGGATTTGAGCACAAGATCATAATTAAGGATGACGCTTGCCCTAAAGTGCATAAATGTAGAAATGTTCCCATCCTTGTGAGAGATGAAGTGAGTAAAGAATTGGATAAGTTAGTTTCTACTAATATTATTGAACCTGTTGAGACTGTCGAATGGGTTTCTCCGATTGTCGTTGCGAGACGAAGCAACGGAAAAATTAGGCTATGTGTAGATCTAAGATACCTAAATAACAACATTGTGGTTGACAAGTTCCCACTTCCTAAGATTAATGAAATGGTCTCTAGTTTAGGCAATGCACAATGGTTCTCGACCATAGATCTATCATCTGCATATTATCAGATTTCTTTGTGTCCTGAAACAATGAAATTTACATCTTTTGTAACCCCTTTTGGTTGCTTCCGTTATAAGCGGATGCCCTTTGGCTTAGCCTCGGCGACCGCTGTTTTCCAGCGATTAATGTATCAGCTTTTTAAGGAGGAAAAAGGTGTCAGATTTTTTCAAGACAATATACTTGTTTTTGGGGATGATGAGAGTGAGCATTTGTCTAGGTTGGAGAGAGTTTTGAGTATTCTTGAGAGCAAAGGCCTTACGGTAGAGCATTCAAAGTGTAAATTTGCACAAAGGAGTGTGACTTACCTTGGTCATATTATTGATAAAGATGGTGTTAGACCTAAACCCACTTTAGTTTCAGCTATTTCTGATGCGCCTGTTCCTACATGTAAAGATGACATCAAGTCATTTCTAGGAATGGCAGAATTTTGCTCAAAGTATGTTCCGAATTTTGCAAATGTCTCCTATAACATTCGGCAACTGTTAAAAAAGAATGTAAAATTTGAGTGGTCTAATTCGTGTGATCAAGATTTCAAAAATATCAAGTTAGCTATTGCCAAAGCCACTTCCCTGCGAAATTTTGATCCATCTCTAGATAGCATAATTACGACTGATGCTAGTAACAAAGGCCTTGGAGCTGTTTTAGTTCAAGTGGATGAGAATGGCAGTGAGAAAGTGATTGCTTATGCTTCAAGATCTTTGTCTCCTTGTGAAGAAAAGTACCCAATAATAGAAAGAGAAGCCTTAGCGTGTGCTTGGGCATTAGAACATTTTAAATCCTTTGTTTGGGGGAAAATGTGTTTATTACGTAGTGATCACACGCCTTTGGTAAAAATTTTAACAACAGAAGGTGTGATCAATGCGTCTGCAAGGTTGGCTAGGATTTCAATGAGGTTGCAAAATTTCAATTACAAGATTGTTTATGTTCCAGGCAAAAGTAATGTTCTTGCTGATTTTTTGTCAAGGATGCCAGTCATGTTGGAAGAGTGCGACAATAACGAGTGGAATGGATTGCAAATTGCTTTTGTTAATGATGAAGGTCTTTCAGCCTTCAGTAAAGAGGAGTGGAATAAGGAGTATTCAGCAGATGTTATTTTGCAGAAGGTAATTTCATTTACTGTTAATGGTTGGCCAAGTAAAAAAGATTTATTGGATGATGCTATCAGACCTTTTTGGGAGGTTAGGTCTGAACTTTCTGTAGCACATGAAACACTTTTAAGAGGTGAAAGGATAATTCCTCCTGTGACTTTGCGTGAAGGGATTATTGAACTCTGCCACGAGGGACATCCATGTATTGTGCGATCTAAGTCATTGATTAAACAATTGTTTTGGTGGCCTGGTTGTGATTCTCAAACAGAAAAGGTTGTTAGAGATTGTGTTATTTGTGCTTCTGCAGATAAGACCTTGCGTACGTTTCGTCCTCCAATGTTAGAGTGTTCCTTTCCTGAGCATCCTTGGGAATGTGTAGCAGTTGATATTATGGGTCTTATTCAAGGGAATGATGGCTCCCATCAATTTTTAATTGTTCTTATGGACCTTTTCTCAAAATGGCCTGTGGTTAAGCTGGTTGAGAGGGCTGACACGGATTCAGTTCTTTCCTTTCTTGATGAAACTTTTGTTACGGAGGGAATTCCTTCATGTATCCTCACGGATAATGGAGTCCAATTCTTATCTTTAAGGGCGAAAACGTACTTTAAAAAATTAGGTATTAGGCACAGAACTACATCACTTTATAATCCTGGTGGAAATGGTGTTGTTGAGCGTTTTAACAGGGTTTTGAAGAATACCATTCAGTTGTCCATGAGTAATAATTTAGATTGGCCTACACAAGTGGGGAAGGTGGTTTGGAATTACCGCATCACTAATAATGATTCAACTGGGATTTCACCATTTGTGTTAATGAAAGGTAGGAATCCACGCTCTAAAACCATTCCTGCTTGGTTATTTTCTAGTGATGTTGAACCTTGGTCAAATGAATTGGTGAAGGCACGTATGGAACTTGTGCATGATAAAAGTAAAAAATATCATGACTTGAAACATGGTTCTAAAGAAGTTCAGATTGAGGTTGGAGATTGGATTAGAGTCAAGAAGCCTTTTAACCCCTTCAGTGCTAATGACAAGGGTAACTCGTCATGGAGTTTCCATTGATTTCAATGGAAATTGCATTGAAGCGGTACCAGATGCCTAGCATCCAAGTGGTTAAGGTCCAGAAAGGTGATTCACAATTCTCTGAGCCTTTTCAGGTAGCGGAAGTTTTGAGAAAGTCTGTTAAACTTAACAATGGGAAGGTTTGGAATCTGAGTAGGATTGCGAAATGTAGACTTGGTAATTCTCGCACTCTTTGGAAACCAGAGGATTTGGATGTAGATAGTTCTTCTGAGAATGACGAGTTACAAGTTAATCCTGAAGTGGTTAGTTGTCCTAGTATAAGTGAGGTTCCTTCTACGAGTGGTGTTGTGGATTCTTATACTAAGGTTTCAGAAGGAATTTTGGATCCTGAAGGAACGAGTTCTGTTTCTGTGAATGAGGACTCATCATTGTGTCGTCATTCCTCAAGGAAGAAGGTGGTTCCTCTTTGGCTTAAAGATTACATGATGAGTAATAAGTAGTTGTCAGAAGTTAATTTGCAGTAATTATATTTTTGGGTATCAATTATATCTTTTAGTGTTTATTTTGTTTTTGTTTTCTTTTTATTATTAGGAAAGGGGGATGTGTTGTGTTTACATTCTTAATTGTACTGTTTCTTTAATTGTAATTGTACTAGTTATGTCATTGCTAGAATATGGAATGTTATACATGTCATGTTACAGTGCATCTTTTGTAAAGGACAAATGTTCCTGTGATGCTGAACTTACTGGATGACATGTACTGAGCTCTTCGATTAATTAAAGGATTACTTTACTTCATATCCTGGATTATTCTTCATTTCAACCTGGCAGCTCCTGCCGCCCGTGAAATCGCTGCTCAGAGTTTGCACCGGTGTCACACGCTCTCTGCCGGTCACAGGATGCCCTCGAGAGGTCCTTGGCCCAGCGCACACAGCCCCCCGGCGACCCCCAGCAGCGGACAGGCCATGCCAATACCAGGCGAGAGCTTCCGACGGCCCGCCCGCAACCAGCAGGGGACAGGCCGCAAACCGAAGCACGCCAGGCCCGCCGTCTCATAGGCCTCGATAGAGTCCACCGCAGGCACACCGCACAGCGGAGACCGGCCGGCACCCAGCTTTACGGCCTCCGGATTCAGTGGAGTCTGCCCCGCAGGCTGCTGTCACAGCTCCGCATCACCGCTGCAGGCCCTAGCAAATGGAAGACTCCACATGAGTGCAACTCCAATGTCAGCAGCCGCCGTAGGTAGCGATTCCTGCGCCTCACCGTGAGAAGAGATGGATGGAGTAAGCTGATATGCGCAGGGGTTGTAAGAGCCGAACTTGCAGCTGCAGCTCCTCCGCTGCAACACACACCTCACTGCCATGTTGTTAGGCCGCAGTACTCAGTTTGATCGCTCACAGTGCGGCGCGCCTAAATTGCCAGATAAGCTTCTCTCCAGGCGGCTGGCAGTAATTTGCTACTCCGCATACAATATTTACAAAGTTTTAGGCTAGGATGAAGGCGATGTCTGTTGGATTGTTCAGGCGGCAATCGGAGCTCGCTTACCCGGCAGCCATATTGGAGTCAGGCAGGCCACGCCTCAACCATAAATAGTTACCTTGACGATATAGTTGACCTCAGTATTTTGTTAGGTTTTACAAAACTTCTCACTCCAGAACCAGTTGCCATAGCATCTGGAATGTGCCTTCAGACATACAATGTTGTGTACATATGTTGTTTTCCTAAATATACTCAGGCTCCTGTCGGCGAGTAAATTGACCCTTCCATGAATGTTTTATAATAATACCTTTCTGGCTTTCTGCCATTGAGCTCTGGTGGCTCAAGAAGTTGGGACTGAATGTACACACACAGATTTAGCTTTTATTGATAACGTAAAAAATAACAGGTAATATGTAATGCAAATCTCAGCTGCTTTATATTTGAGCACCACTCTTGAAACAGATTCAGCATGTGCACTTAAAGTGAGTTAGTTGACACACTTTTGGATATTGCCCAATTTAGTGTCACCCTTCAGTCTTTCCATATTGGAGAATTTGAGTGTTTTACTTCAAATGTTGTTCAAGTGACCTGATTTATTCTCTTGTTTTGCACTTGACCTGAAAAGTGGTGGTGGGGCACATCGAAACGGAGAAAATGATTCATTTTCGTTTTTTGAAAATGTTCTTTTGAACGAGAGCATATTGTACATTCGGGAGCTGACCCACGCAGAAAGTACATCTATGACTATGTAGGTCAGAGGCAGTCATTTTCCTTACAACGTCCCTTCGACGGCCTCTGCCCCAGTGACTTGTGGGGCGCACACAGTAAGAGACGATACCGTTGCGTCACTTGTCTGTGTGGGTAAGGGAGAGCAATGTGTTCATATGTGCTATTGTTCTGACTGAAACTCAAACTCTCCAGAGCAACATTGAAGCGGCACTTTAAAACGCCAGAGATTTCAGTCATAATATGCACAGGGGTCAATTAGCCAACAAAATACCAGGGTTATTTGAAGTGGCATAATGCGCACCTTCATACCTCCCACATCCCCAAACGATGTCATCGTTGATAAAAACTACAGGTAATTAAAATTATTTAGGTACCCTGCTTATTTTCTGTTAGCTAGGGGTAGAGTCCGCTGCCACAAGAAATCCCTAATTGGTATCCATGATGCTATGAGAATCTGTAAAAATTAAAATACTTTCAGGACGAACCCATGGCTTTATTAGCACTTTTAGTAAAAAAAAAAAACAAAGGTCCTAACGTTTAAGATAAAAAAAAGATACAATTGAGGTACTTTCCATTTTAAAAGCTTATGTGCATACGCAAAAACTTTAGAACACAAGGGCCAAGATGTGCAATAAGGCAGCAATAAGGCAGCAACAAAAGAGAAAATCGAGACTTTTTACTTTATTTTAACAATTGATCTTCCCCCGTCACAGAACGACAAACCTTTCCAATGTGTCTTGCAGGACCTGGCCTTCTTGAGGGTTAATAAGTAAAAGATGTCAGGCATTTGGGGTATAGAACAGTCACTTCACACCACCTTCTAATACACTTGCTTCAATTTCTAAAAAAAAAAACCTTTATGCTTCTGTATTGTTGGATAGCCTTGGATAGCCTTGCTTAAGAGACTTTTGACAGTTTCCGCATCTATGCACATTTGTTCAGCAGATAGTCGGTAAATGTGCAAGTCCTGCTAGTGTAGGTACCATTACTTTGTGATTCTGCAAAGTATTCCTATATTTTAGTAATATTTTTATATTTGATTGCGAACAAGTGTATGTATATATCTATGTTTTAGGTAGGTAGAACCATTATTCTTGACTATTGCAATGAAAAGGATGTGCCCCTCAATTCATTATGTATTTCTTAACAATCCATATGTGGTGCATTTGCACATGTGGAGCTCGCTATGATCCACACTCCTCCAACCAATTAATATGTTCAACAAGGCTTATATATGTATCTTTATTGTTCTATACAATACAGGCCTATTCGTATGTTACCATGGTCGTGATGCTTTAAATGCATTGGAGTGGGTGAAGAAAGTTATAGGACAAAGAAAACAGACTTGTTCTTTTTCTAGTAAACTTCCGATTTAAGTTGTGCAGCTAATAAAATGTGAGCTTTAGTGCCATGTATTTCTGAGTTTCCTGCAAACAGGCCAAAGATGAACATTTCTACTCTGTGTACTACTACATTTTGAGCATCGTTCACTATCTTGTGTAACAAAACAGGATTCTGAGCTGACTAGTCCTCAATCTGTAAAGCACCATGAATAAGAAAGATATATAAGGTACCAGTGCATGGATTATAGTAAGCCTTATTATAAATAATGTCCCCATTACTATAATGAATGTTTATGCCCCAAAGCAACCTGATAATGCTTTTTGGCCCTCCGTTGCACAAAAATGGACAGAATTTCATGACTCTTCGTATTAGAAGGAGACTGCAATCGAATAATAGACCCATTTTTAGGTCGAGTTATACTCGAACCAATTACTACTGAACCAAAGTCTCTCAAACCAGCCGGATTTCCTACAATGCGTGTTAATTGTTCATCCGTGACTTCTCGAGCGCGCGCTTGGCCCGTTCCCTCCCACTCGCTGGCATCCCGCCCCCCCCCACCAGGCTCACGCTTCTCCAGCGCGCCGAGAGCTTCACTTCAAAGGGATCCGGCCCCTGCTTCACACTTCAAAGGAATGCGCCACCCCCTGCCCCCGCAATGCCGAGAACATTTCCCGGCCGCTTTTCACCTTTAGTTTCAGAGCTTTTAAATGCATTGCCATGAAAACGCCACCGGCCGCATTACAGAAACGTTATACAGGGGCAGAAATTAAGGAAAACTCTACTTGTACAATTTTTGCTGCTTGCGTAATTAGAATGGAGCAAAATATATTTGCACCATAAACTTATCAAACCAATTCACACGATTTGTGCCCTGTTTTCATACAACCACGTGGCGAAAATGCCATTCCCAACTTTTCAAATGTGCTGGACAGGTTTTTGTTCGAGACAAAATCATTTAGAAGACGGCACTTGCAGCACCTGCTAGAGCTGGCTTTGTGTTTAGTGTACCTGCTCTCCAATCCTTCAGTACTTGTTTCTGTGTGAATCATAGAGCCATATGGGATACACAATACTCCAGGATAGCTATAATCATTTTTTCATGCAGGAGGGAGCTTGTCCAGCAGAAGTTTTGGACACATCTATAATTACTTTGTCATAATTAACACCAAATAAGTAGGTATGAGCATGCACACAGCTATTCTGACACTGTTCCACAATACCTTCTGCTTAAGTACTGTGATGCCAGCACTCCATGTTTAGAGCACCACTCAGCACCACCACAGCACCACTCAGCACCACAACAGCACCACTCAGCACCACCACAGCACCACTCAGCACCACCACAGCACCACTCAGCACCACCACAGCATCACTCAGCACCACCACAGCACCACTCAGCGCCACCCCAGCATCACTCAGCACCACCACATTATCATTCAGCACCACCACATTATCATTCAGCACCACCACAGCACCACTCAGTACCACAACAGCATCACTCAGCACCACCACAGCACCACTCAGCACCACCACAGCATCACTCAGCACCACCACAGCACCACTCAGCACCACCACAGCACCACTCAGCACCATCACAGCACCACTCAGCACCACCACAGCATCACTTAGCACATCACAGCATCATTCAGCACCACCACAGCACCACTCATCACCACCACAGCATCACTCAGCACCACCACAGCACCACTCAGCACCACCACAGCACCACTCAGCACCACTTAGCACCACCACATTATCACTCAGCACCACAACAGCACCACCACATTATCACTCAGCACCACTCAGCACCACCACAGCATCACTCAGCACCACCAGAGCATCAATCAGCACCACCACATTATCACTCAGCACCATCACAGCACCACTCAGCACCACCACAGCATCACTCAGCACCACCACAGCATCACTCAGCACCAACACAGCACCACTCAGCACCACCACATTATCACTCAGCACCACCACATTATCAATCAGCACCACCACAACACCACTCAGCACCACCACAGCACCACTCAGCACCACCACAGCACCACTCAGCACCACCACAGCATCACTCAGCACCACCACAGCTTCACTCGGCACCACCACAGCATCACTCAGCACCACCACAGCACCACTCAGCACCACCACAGCACCACTCAGCACCACCACAGCATCACTCAGCAGCACCACTCAGCACCACCACAGCACCACTCAGCACCACCACAGCATCACTCAGCGCAACCCCAGCATCACTCAGCGCAACCCCAGCATCACTCAGCACCACCACAGCATCACTCAGCGCCACCACAACATCACTCAGCGCCACCACAACATCACTCCGCGCCATCACAGCATCAATCTGTGCAACCATTCAACAACAACTGGTTCAAATATGTTCTCTGAATGTTTCAAGCTTTATTACAAATGTCACAAAAAGATGTTAATATTTCACTTCTGTTCTTCGATTTTCATCACAATAAAATACACTGAACATAATCTTCACAAAAGTTATTTGCAAAAGTTTAAGCTATTGCCATTATAAATTACAATCACTTTTATTGAAGTATTAATTATTTAAAAAAATTAAAAGCCATTGTTATTTGTAATATCAATACATCTAAGTCACGTAAATACAAAACATGTTGCATTACAAATGCTATAGGTGTCACATTTGCGAAAGTTATAACTATTGGCATTGTAAATGACAAAGCTATTAATTTAGCTATTTTCAAAACCAACACATAAATAAAGAAATTGTCATTTACAAGACCAATAGCTCAAACTTTCATAATGCGAGACCTATTGCATTGCAAATGCTTGTTAGATAGGCAATCCTCAGTTTATTTTCGCAAGGGTGCCTTGGTGGACTCTTGGGGATTGTCTAAGCCAACTGCCCGAGAGTTTACTTTTTACTCTGCTTCTCATGGCTCACTCTAATGACTGGATCATATATTTCTTTCTAAGTCTCCTGCACAGTTTGTCATACAGTCACACATTTCTCCAATTGTGCTTTCTGACCACGCTATGGATATTACAGACTTGGATTTGGTTCCTCCCTGTCCCCCTTTGCATCAATGGAAATTCAACAATTATTTATTACAAGATGCTCAATTCTCTAGTTCATTTATCGCTTTTGCTTCTGACTTTTTTCTTTCGATGACATTATGGAAATTTCATCTTCATTGCTCTTGGATACATTTAAGGCCTCAGCAAGAGATTTCATTTTAAACTATGTATCTAGACAGAAGAAGAAGCGGTTAAAAAAACATACTAATCTTCTCCCATCGCTTAAATCTTTAGAAAGGAAGCATTTCTCCTCTAAACTGCCCTCTGAGCATAATGCCCTGCTTAACCCCTTCGCTGCGGCGGCTATTCTGCCGTAGCGCTAAGGGGGAGGTGGGGCCGCGCAGCGCTCCCGTACTGGTGACGGAACCGCTCCGTCACGGCCCTCGGGTGAGCTGTGCTTGTGACGGAACGGTTCCGTCACGACCCCGCCCGCTCTTTAGAACATCAGCGCAGGCGCGGAATTCACGCCGCGCAGGCGCGGCAATCGGGCCGTGACGGAACCGTTCCGTCACCAGCACAGCCCACCCGAGGCTCGTGACGGAAACGTTCCGTCACGAGCATGGGAGGTTTTAAAGCCAAATTGCAATTAATTCTTTTTCTACTGAAGAAGCATCTTCTGCGCTTCTTCAGGAAAATGTCCGTTATTACGGAGGGAGAAGTAAAGCTGCCAAGTTATTAGCAAATTATCTCAAGGGAAGAAAAGAACGGCACATTATTGATTCTATTTCCACATCGCCCGGTAAGTCTACTACTAGTCATCAGACTATTTTAAAAGAATTTGTTATGTTTTACAAATCAATTTATACATCTGAATCAACTCCTCCTTCCTCTGTAATTGTGGATTATTTACATCATACCTCTCATTCTATTGCTCCTGATTTGGACTTTGATTATTTGGAGAATGACCTCTCTACTGAAGAAATTGCTGCAGCATTACGAGCACTTAAATTAGGGAAAACCCCTGGTCCAGATGTTTTTACAGTAGAATTCTATCTTCACTTCTCCAACATCCTTTTTCCTTGTTTATATCGCTTATTTAATCATTTTACTTCATCTTCTGGCACTTTCTAAGAAGCTATAATATGTCTTATTCATAAGGATGGTAAAGACCCCCGTGAATGTAAAAATGATAGGCATATCTCCTTAGTGAACATTGATTATAAAATCTTTGCCAGGCTCTTAGCTCTACGGTTTTAATCCTTTCTTTCCCATTTTATAGGTAAAGAACAATCGGGGTTTATTAAGAGAAGTCTTATATGGGATAATGCGAGATTGCTTCTGAATGTTCTCAGTAAAGTTCCTACTTTTAAATCTTCTCTTGCAGCCAATACAATTGATGCTGAGAAGGCATTTGATAGAGTAAACTGTGCTCTTTTATTTCATTCTTTAAAATGTCATGGGTTTGGGTCTAAAATTATAGCTCTTATCTTCCTCTTATATCATGCACCTCGGGCGCATCAGTAATGGTTAATGGCATGATTTCCTCATATTTTCCTCTTAATAGAGGGGTTAGACAAGGTTGCCCACTTTCTCCTTCATTATTTGTTTAAGCTCTTGAGCCCTTTCTTTCTCAGATACGTCTTAACCCGTCTATCTTTGGTTTTCCTAATGGAGACCGACATTTAAAATTTTCTGCTTACACAGACGATATTTTCTTCATTTCTTCTCCCGAGGATTCGCTACCTTCTCTACTGCAAGAAATTTCCCTATTTTCTACTGTTTCTGGATATAAAATTAAGGAGGATAAAACGGAAATTCTCCTGCTTACTAAATACACATTGAGTAATTCTTGTCTCTTACTGGTTATCAGTGGTCCACTTCTGCAGAAATTAAATATTTTTGGGTATGGTTTACAAACTCCATCCATGACACGGTTAAAAGTAATTTTACAGAACTTAGGATCACAATTGATAAGATTCTCTCCTGTTTCAAATCCTCTATTTTTATCATGGTATGGCCAGTAAGACTCTAATAAAATGTTGAATTCTATCTTACTGTTATATCTTCTTTCTATGCTGTCAAGAGTAGCAGTAGTCACTTTACAAAAACAGTAATTTTCCTAACTTTTATGGTTATCATAGAGCTTTTGCTTTGCGCCAAACGTCTCTTTGAACTCATGATTTTTCCTCATCCTTTTCTCATTTATGACTAGATATTGAGTGTATTTCTCTTCTTCCCTTTAGCTTTAAAAAGGTCCTGTCTCTTACTGCTAGGACGTCACTTCTTCATTCCTCTATATTATGCAACACGGTATCGCTGCTCAAATCTACTTTTCTTCCACTTACTATAGATATGGTCTTGTTTTTGAAAATGCGATATGGTACAACTCCTTACTCAAGATAAATAATAGGCCCTTTTTTTGCTGTACTTGGAAAGGTAAAGGCTTAATGTGGATATCTCAACTTTTGTATAATGATTCCCCTACCTCTTTTCCTCAATTTTGTCTTATTTATCACTGCCCTAAGTCCTTTTATTTTCGCTTTTTATCATTGATGAACGTGGTTCTTGATGTTCATTTCTCTCTACAGAACTCTTCGAAGAGGGTTTCTCTCTCTTCTGGCATTACTGAATTTCTGAAAACAGGCCCTAGGGCTTCGACAATTTAGAAATATTTCTCCCTTCCTGACTCCTAAAGAGCCAAATCCAAATCTGAATTTATATGGGAGAGAGATCTAGGGAGTTTCTTGGTCAATCCCTTTTTGGAATAGGGTATGGGCACATATATATAAAATCTCGCGGTCTGCTGGCTCTATTTTTTTTATATCATCGCATATAATTTACTCCTTTGTAGTGCTAAAAATTCTACTCCGATACCCCTGCTAAATGAAGGCCTTGTGATTTTCCTAATGTAGATTTAATGCAAATCTTATTCAATTGTCCAAAAACCCATAATTTTTGGTACAAAATTTTGATGGTCCTATCAATATTATTTATCTTTTTTTGGGAACACTGTCCAATATGTTCACTCCATCTTTCCCTAATAATAAACTATTAGATACACTGTTAGCAATAGCTTTTCACCAGATTACTTTAAATTGGAAATCATCAGATTATATAGTATGGTGGGATTCTGTGTGTTCTCATCATAAGTTAGATACTGTGGGCCAGATGTAGGAAGCCAAATTGTGATTGCAAATGCTTAAGTTCTGCGAATTTCAGCGTTTGTGATCGCAATTCAGCTTTGTCCAATGTAGAAAGGCAAATATCTACTCGCAAAATAAGGAATCACTAAAATTGTGATTCCTTATTTTGCGCAAGCATTTAGGGAATCGCGATTTGTTATTCCCTAAATGCTGTGCTAGTAGGCATCACAAATTGCGATATTGCCTTAAGGAATCGCAAATTACCACCAACTTCAAGTTGGTGGTAATTTGCGATTTCTTTTAAAAAAGCACTTTTTTGATTTTTTAAAAGTGCCATGTGGCACACATTCATGCCCTTAGGGCATGTATGTGCGCTACATGTGCACACATGCACATTTCAGGGGTGCAACGGGGTGCCCCTCTGGAACCCTTGCACCCTTGAAATTGTGCCTGCAATTTGTGAGTACCTATTCGGTACCCTCAAAATGTGGGCGCTATTCCTATTCATTCCTATGGGCCTCTAGGGCCATAGGAATGAATGGGAAGGTATTCCTTAATTGCGACTCGCAATTTGCAATTCGCAATTAAGGAATTTTAAGGAATCGCAAAAAATATTGCGATTCCTACCTACATTGCATTTTGCAAGGCCTTAATACCGATTTGTTAAAAATCTCTATTAAGGACTCGCAAAACTGACTTTAGCTACATCTGGCTCTATGTGTGCTATACAATGTACATCTTCGCATAATCTGCATTTGTTATGGTTACCTCTTAGTACATATCTTAACCAAGTTGATAATGATGTATCAAGTATTGTTTCTGTATTTTCTGAAAATGTTCGCCCTTCATGAAATTCTCTCTCTGTCCTCCTTTTATATTAGAGTAATTTTATGATATGTTTATTGATTTAATGTTTACCTGATAGGGTTAACCTAGAGGCAATCTGTTTTTACTTCTAATAAATACTTATGATTTGTTCTAAGATCTCCATTTCACCCTACCTCCCCCCATCTTTCCCCTCTTCCGCTCCCATTTAAAATTATAAAGACTTTTATGGTTTTCTTAATAATGTTCAATAATGCATATGTATTTCTGATTATTTCTGTTGAGCTTATTGTGTTGTTGTTATGCAGTATATAATGAATTTAATAAAGTCTTTTAAACATTAGAAAAACATGAAGTAATATTCCAGGAGAAATAAATATATGAACAATAAAATAAATGACAATCAAAGCCAATCTAATAGGTACCTTCTAATATCAGAGTCAACAATTGTACATTAATAGCAGAGAAAGATCTTCTTGGGTTCTAATTGTGCATACTGAATCTGAAAAACCTATGGAATCCGGCCTTTGTCGTGGCAATACACATCCAGATGAGGGTCCCTTACTCACATTGCCACTGGATTCAAGCTAGCATGGCTGATGAGGGGTGTTACCCAGAAACCGGTCCCAGGATGCTTGTTTCCGGTCCAGGGAAAACCTGGCTTGGAAGTTCAGGCTGGACTGTTCCCATGAGGCACAGGGTCAAGACTGATTTGCATATAGCCAGATCTGAACTGGGGTGGCAAAGTGAGCTAAAGAATGATGATGGATTCAACCCAGATCTGTGTTTTGGGGTTTCAGCGCTCCGTCATCATCTCTTTGTGCTTGCTTTGTTCGCCCTAAGTGGGCAGGGTATGCCCGGACGTGGGTCCTTTGCTCACTTTTCCACTGTATTCAAGCTAGCCTGGCTGATGAGGGGTGTTTCCCCGAACCCGGTCCCATGATGCTTGTTTCCAGTCTAAGGAAGACCTGGCTTGGCTGTTCAGACTGGATTGCTCCCATAAGGCACAGGGTCAAGACTGATTTGCATATATCCGGGTCTGACTGGGATGGCGAAGTGAGCTAAAGAATGATGATGGATTCAACCCAGATCTGTGACTGGGGGTGTGTGTCTGAAACGTTTCAGTGCTCCGTCCATCATCTCCTTATGTTTGCTTAGTACACATCCCTGTGCAATAAATTACATTGGCCAGTCAATATCAGGCAAACCTGTTGGCCGTGCTAGGCAGCAGGCATTACTCATCACATGAGGTATCCTCCTTTTTACAGAATGTCATCCTAGTCATTCCAGGCTATAGTGCACACCAGAGAATTGGATGAACTAGCTTCCAGGTGCTAAGACAAACCCTGAATCTTATAAATAGTTCATAGGCAAATTTATTTCAGTCTCAGTTTTAACCAAGTGCACGAAAATGTGTAAATGTGGCAGCAACTAGGCAACCCTTTAAATATGAACATAGAACAGAGATCAGGGGTGCAAGGTGCAACATTGGGAAAGGGACAATGATAACTATACCACAATGGTTTCCCCCTGCCTCAAGTCGGTCTTCTTAGATGTTGGGAATCCTTTAACATTAGAAACAAATTAAATAAACACCATGCTAGTTGGCTTTGTGGGCATTTTGCAATTCAAAAGTTAATTTCAGAATAAATACGAGTGCTATGTATGAATGTTATCAGTTTTTAAATGAGTCTACAATTCTGAAGAGTTCTGCTTGAGGATTATTACAATTCCGATCGGCCTGCCTAAAATCCATACAATAAGCTGAACCTGGTCACAAAGTAACTCTAGTGATGAACTGACACTCAACAGTGAAATGAATATTTGGATGGAGAGCAGGTCCAGACGATTGTAGGTGGCGCTGATATGTGTAAGTAAAGGGGAGAAGCAAATGCTGCTGGGCAATGTTGGCCATATTACTGGGAGCAGGTAAGACACAGACAACTAGAGCACAAGAGGTGCTAAGGAGTGTGGACCAAAAGGTCACATTTATCAAATAGAGCAAAATAAACAACAACAGAATTACCCTGGGAGGTTAGTGTCAGTGGAGGCCAGAGATTGTCTGCCTCGCAGACACGGAGAGACCACAATTTCGGCCCTTACTCACCCACCCCCAGGCAGGTTAGATCTGAGCAAAATGGATATACAAAACACACCTGGCAGAGGCAGCAGCAGGTTGAGGACCCTGGGAGGGCCAGGGCTCCAGAGATGTCTGCTGAGAGCCAACCACTGAACAACAATTGGGTCTTGAACACGGGACAGTGGGATCAGACTGCAATAAGCCCTGTGTGGTCCACACCTGATATCATAAGAGAAGAGACTAGGGAGTGAGCCTTCTCTAACTCTCCTGCCAAAACTACTCTAAGCCACAAAAAGAGAAGGACTGACAACGAAAAAGGACACAGAAACAGTGTTATGTGTCTCTGGCCTAGTGAGGTAAAAACAGCAACACTCTGAACATGTTTTGGCCATCTATCTATGCCCTATAGGTCTTTGGCCTTCTTCAGGGTAAAGATCCCTCTCAGTGTATGGTCTAAATCACTCTTTGATCAATTCTAGTCAAGTGGTTAATTTAACTTTACTTGTTTTCTCCAAAATTCATTCGTCTTTGTTATCTGTGAAAGAAGAAATAATGTGTAAATCCCAATTCTCTCCTTATTTTGATCTATGTGTTCTAACCAAATCATAAACATATGTAAATTATTCTCTCTCTCTAAGGTGTTGCAGTGAAATATATTTACAATTTAAGAAAGGTTTAAAAGCCATAAAATGCACCCAACACCGTGTGAGGCGAAGGACCAATCCATCATGAGCCCTCACGTGGAGAGCACAAAACACCAATTTTGGTCCACATCTGAGACTGAACTGATAGGGAGACCGACACATTGCCATAAGAACATTAAATAATTCGCAAGGTATGCTGAGGAGCTGCCTGTGACGCCCAGGCCGAAGAACATTTGGGGCCCACTTGAACAATTTTTTGCTGCTTCAACACCTGAAAGTGATGATGATAACACCTTGACGGCTGAGTGACTTGTGATATTATTGTGTAGTCGTGCTCACTGTGCTGCGTCTGCGAGGGCTAAGTGCTAAGGAATTGCAACACACTTTGATCATTGTAAACGTACATGTTATTATGCTACTGACGTCTCATGTTCATTTAACAGGCACTGCCGCTGTTGGCAGTGAGTGTAAGTTCTAATATGATTCAAGAAAAATAATAATTAAAAAAAAGAACATTAAACATTTCACACATGCTAAATCGAATATAGAAATAATAAATACTTGGCCTGTAGCCAAGGAAGAGGCTAACTGCAACGTCCTAATGTAACACTCCCATTTCCAGGGAAGTCCAAGTGAATAGTCCTTCAACAGCACTGAAAGTTAAGGGTGATTTACAAGTAGAATAATTAAGGAGGAGATCAGAAGGGGAGAAAACCAAAAGGAAACAGGAGGAAGAAACAGAATAGAGAGACCTCCATCATGTGGTAACAGTCACCAGTCCTATTTGAAGACACAAGACAAGATTAGGTAAAGATGGGCAACAACGGTCATAGTTCTAAAGCTGAAAAGTGGTGAGAGATAAATCTAATCACTCAGCGCACTCTAAAATGATTGCTATTACACAATTGTTACTGCTAGCATTGTAATGGAAAACACTGACAAGGAAGTCAGTCAACACATGATCTCCGAAACGTAATCAACCACCATCATTCCAAAACCAGATTATCAGTAGAACGAAAGATAGATTCCGTATCAATCATCGCAGTATCCCTGATACGAGCTGACTTGAAAAACGTATCAAAAAGTTCACTGTCAATAAAAGAGCAATAACAACCTTCACAACCAACTTGAGAAAGATGAGAGAAAAGGTCATCAAGCTGCAGGAAATGTAACAACAAATTTGAGGCCAGAGCTGAAAACACTGAAGGACAAGCAAGGAGAAATCATTTACACTTTGTCTTCCCCGAATGGGCTGAAGGTCTCCTGTTGGGCTGTTCCTAAAGATACAGATAATAGACAATCAAACTCAAAAGGATATCCAACCTGTTCTCAATAGAGTAGGCACAACAAGTTCTGATATCCCATCTAAAGCCTGTAATGCAATCTTGCAGGAAGTACAAATTAGCACTGTATGAAGGCACATATATACACATTTTGCCAGATAATACTCCTTCAACGAACATGAAGGTCCTTGAATGCAAAGAAAAGGAGGCTCCTAGAACAAGGGCTAAAATAAGTGCTGTTTTATCCAGGCAGATTGAAGATGGCAAAGAATCATTTTTCGCTGCCCCTGAATGGCATGAGTCTGGACAGAGGACGGGAAAACCCATATTCAACATTTAAAAGTAGCCGGGAACAGACAGGGAACGAAATGTAGGGCTGAAAAACATTTGAAAACAGCCCTGCTGCCTTCCTCCTCTCTCATCTCTCTTCTTCGCTTTCTCTCCTTGTTATATCCTTCTTTATTTCCACCTTGCGCTCATTGGTCTGTGCGTCTCGAGCCTGTTTGGAATGTGGAACCTTGTGCCGCATCCCAGGACGGTTGGAGATCAGGGGCAGAGGGGGGCGCTGATCAAGCACGTGGTTGCCCCGCTGATGCTCACTTAAATAAAGCGCTTCGCAAGTTTACTGGTGTGGACTTGCATTACAATATTGGCGACAAGGATGACTTGCATTACAGTGCCCATCTCTTTTTTTTCTGTCTCATGAAATCTCCCGCAGTGCCCGCTGTAATTACCTGGGAAATGCAGAAAAAGTGGCAGAGGCAACTGCAGTGGCCCTCTGCCTTATAAAAATGGATTCCAATGGCTCCAGCTCACTGGGGAAATCCCCGGTGGAAAAAGCAGGCAGTCAGCACCTGAAAGTAGCGAGACAAATGGCGGCATACCCATAAAAGAACAACGTACGCACACATGGCCCATGAGCCACAAGACACTGGAAGAAAACGAACTGACGATTTCGACAGAGCGTATCTGAGTGAATGATGAAAGAACTTCAAACATTGAGCAACAAGCACTCGACACTGGGGACAACCTGGGATGAAAACCCAAAACAGGGACAAATACCCACTCCTCCGCCAAGACCACATGATGACCTGTGTCCTGCAAGGAGTATAAAGACTTTATCTTTTGTTTCATTGTTGTTTTCAGTTGGAAAATGGGAGTTATGAATGAAGAAAAGATGTAGACTGGTAGGTCACCATCACATTTTTGGAACTGCTTTCAGCAAACAAAGATCAATATGCATTGGACAGTTCTTAGGGTGGGGGGAGGGATGTTACAATCAAATACCACAGTTACAAACTATAAGGAAGAAGTATGCTGTGAATACATTCACAGGAGACACGGGGAAATGAGAGGTCAGGTGGGTCCCCTGATGAGCGACATCCAGTTAAAGCAGGTGAGAACCTCAATGTGACGACACAACCACTTGACATAATGGAATCCTTAGAAGTTATAGATGTATGGTTGGAACATCATCCACCAAATACAATATTGTCATGTTACTCACCTCTGCACAACTCCTACAGTTGTTAGATTACATACTCATGTCCACAGAGATAGAACAGTGCTGTTTAGCTGCTGTTTGTGTAGTCGGCTGTTGTCGGTTCACTCTCCACATTGCCAGCAATATCTTTTGAAATACATGAAGTCCAGGAACCCTACATGGAGGCAAAGAGCAGAAGTTCTCAAAGATACAACTATAAGGAAGATACCCCACTCAAAGACACCCAAAAGACCCTAGCAAAGCACTTTGATCAAAACTGGAACACCGCCTTCATTAGATCCATATAATGGGATGCAATGAAAGCAGCGATGAGATGCGTGTCCATAGAAGGAATATACAGAGCAATCAATCAAACACAAGCAGACAGAGACAAGATTGAGAAAGAGGTGATACCTCTACAGCTAGAGGTAGTGAACACACAGGCGTTGATGGGCAACAGGAGTAAAAAAATAAGAATAAAGGCAACTCTATCACAGACTTGGCAAATATTTGCACACCCCATTCAGACAAACGTTGTACAGAGAAGGTGTCAGTTTTGGTAGATTGTTAGCAATGCAGGTAAAGAAGCAAAAGAGGCAATCTATGCTGGCAATGTATGATAACAAAGGAGTATATACATAACTCCCATGTGGGTATAAACAAAACATTTCAAGACTACTTTGAAGGTTTGTATTAACAACCTGGCCTGAAAGACCCTTAACATGTTAACAGTTATCTGACAAATATTGACCTATCCAGATTAACAAGTGAACAACAAACAATATTTGAGGTTCCACTAACTTGGGAGGAAACACTGATATAGCAGAAAAACTCAATGGCATCCTTGAGTAGGATGTTGGAAATAATCGGGCATCTTAGTGTTGCTTCATGCCTGCACAGTAACTGGAATAAGTCTAAATTATTTCTGGTGGTAAGGTGGGCACAGAATGCCACCCCTGTCTGCCCAAACATAGGGCTACAATGGCTCAATGCAGATATTAAATATTTAGGTATAAGGGTGACACATGCCCCGGTAAGTAGCATAGAGTTGAATATAGAAAAAAACAATTACAAGTATACACAAACAGAACCATTTGTGGACAAAGCTACCATTATCCATTAAAGACAGGGTGGCTTTAACAAAAATGAACATAGTCCATAGGTGTTGGCACATATTCTCAGGGTCGGAGTATGATAGAAAATAGGCAATAAAGTAAAAGTTGCCCCATTACTGAATTAGATATCTAAAAAAGTGTCCTATGTTTGCAAATTGGGGCAGTTTTAAGCTTGTAAAGACATGCTGTTTAAGTTTTTTGCAAGGTAGGAAAGGCAGCAGGGATTTGAGTTTGCTGAGGCAATATTTGTTTTAATATCATGGAAATCAACAGTTAACTGACTTAAAGGCACACCCTAAATGCCATATAGGTAAGTTAGATCCTGCATGTCCCAAGGAGAGCTTACCCTCCACCCAAAAGGGAGCTTCAAGAACCTAACATCGTACTCACAACATTGATATGGGAAGATGGAAGGCATAGGTTCAATATAAAAAGACCGCAATTCCCATACAAAAAGAAGGGACGGTAGTGCCATATGTTGAAGCTTAGTACTTAGGGGCAGATTAGGATGGAGGATTTTCCGCCTCCTCCGGGCCAGCGGAAGCCACCTCCGGCCCGGAGGAGGCGGAAAATCCTCTGCGGAGTCACCAAAGACCCACCGCCGCATTACGATGGCTGGTGGGTCTTGGTTTCTGTCCGCTGCGGTCGGATTACAACCGCGGCGGAAAAGCTCTCATTTGGCTGGCAGTGTCTATCAGACACCGCCAGCCAAATTAGGATGCATTTTTAAACATGCTTTTCCGCAGCGGTTTTTCCGCCGTGGAAAAGCATGTGTACTTTTGATTTTGGGGGCCCGTTGCGGGCCCCCAGGGTGTAGGCGGGTGGGGGGTGCACATGGGGGTACCTATGGTACCCCCCAGTATTTACATGCACAAAGCGGCAGGCACCGCACGGTGCCTGCCGCTTTGTGCATGTAAATGTAAAACATGCACTTTTAACATTGCGGGGGGTGCTGCTTGAAGCAGCACCCGCCGCAATGTTAAATATCCAGGATGTGACCGCCAGGGTGGCGGTCACATCCTAATTTGCACGGAGGGACCGCCGCAGCCCATGCGGACGGTCCCTCCACCTCTGGGATGGCGGACGGACGCAAGTCCGTCCGCCATCCTAATCGGCCCCTTAGTGTGAGAGTTCAACCTATGGCATACTGGTGGTCTGGAACAAGTAGCAGGGGGTGCCACTGTGGAGTGCTAAATCCCCGCAACATGATAATAACCCCCATTTAATGGCGCATATATGGGGATGGCTTACTAGAATAGGGTTAAAAAATAAAGTATGCCTAGCAAGCCTCATTATGGGGGAGTCAAGGGACCTGATTCACAAAGGGCCTCTGTACTCGTGGCCGAGACTCCGCAGGCGTGGGGAAGTCTCCACACTCGGAGCAGAATCTCTGCAATGAGAATTCTCATCGTGGAGATTTGGCACTGAGTGCTGAGACTTCCCCACAACTGCGGGCCTCCTCCACGATTGCGGGGGACCTTTGTGAATCAGGCCATGGAATTTAGACAGATATTCCCCAAGACTAAACAGTGCTTTAGATATACAAAGATATACTCCAAATGAGAGACATTTGTGAATTCGAAAACCTGTTCACATTTGAGAATACAAGAAAGCAGCACTCCTTAAACAGTGGGTTTTTGCTGTATGCTATGATGACCAATGCAGGACAAAAACACCAAAGGTTTCCCCATTAGACTGCAATGCTCTCTACACCAGAATCAACAAAAACCTCACCCGTAAACTCCAAAATATTCAGGACGCCTCCACCAGACTATTCCTCAACCTATAGAGTCACTGCCACATCACCCAACACCTGAGTACATTACATAGGCTCCCCATCGAGAAGAGAATCACCTTCAAGCTTCTCACCCACACGCAGAAAGCACTCCACAATACCGGGCCTGCATACTTGAACTGCCACCTCACATTCCATGCACCTCAAAGATCCCTCCGCTCAGCCCAGCTCTCCCTTGCTATGGTGCCTCGCATGAAGAAGATCACAACAGGTAGTTGTTCCTTCTCCTTCCTCACCGCCAAGGCATCGAGCACCCTGCCACTCCACCTCAGACAAATACCAAAAAGCACCAAGTTCACAAAGGACCTCAAAACCTGGCTCTTCAACGGATCACCTTGAACATCCTGGACCTGCACCCCCACACCTTGAGCCCCCCTCGGGTGAGTAGCTGTGCTAAACAAACCTATTATTGATTGATGGGCTGCCAGAATCTTGCTCATTACAGACACCAGCTGCATTAATATAAGGGGGCTCCCATTAACGACAACATATATTGCAATCGTGACTCCTGTGGGGGGAGGGCAGGTTCACCATCTTTGCTTGAATTATGTATTGTTACTGTACAAACAATAAAAATAAAATGTTCAAAAAAGATTTAAGGCAATCATAGCAAATATGAGGCAATCATAGCAGAGTGTCCAAGGCAAGACTTACCAATACCATAGAAATTCTACAGAGAATACAAAGCTCCTCTGACAGACACTGAATGGAAATTATCCTAGAATATACTTGTAAAGCAACTAGAATTTTTGGAATCAAATTGATTTAGCTGAAATGTTGTCACAGGATATAGTTAACTCCACATATTCTTAGTAAGATATATAAGGCACTTGATCCCAATTGCCCCAGATGTATTGCTGGAAACCACTAAGACCCATATTAATCAATACTTCACTCAACGCAACACAGCAAGCCACCTTGCTGCCTTGCTGTGCTTCTTGAAAGGGAGAGAACAATGTACTTAACATTATACGCTGCATTCCTGTTCTATCTCTGCGCTGGCGCACAAACTGTTGCCTAGCGCCACTGCAGCACCCTTAAACCAAGGGAGCTTGTGTTGTGAGCAGGATTGCTTTTGTGCAGGAAGGGGCACCTTTCTGCACAAAAACATTCCTCAGAGGGACTTTCCTCTTCTAACTGTGCTGCAGAATGCATTACTCTACATTTATCAAGCCACACAGGGCTAGGCAAGGTGGTCTTGTGTGGCTTAATAAATCTCATTTAGGTTTTGCATCACCCTTGAATCCCCTTGCATGGTGCAAGGGTGATGCAAAACCTTGATAAACATGGGCCTAAATTTATGGACATGGTATGGAGGTGCCTTGTGGTTGTTGACTATTGGACATCCATCGTAACCAACAAGCTGCAGACAACGGTAGGAGGAATGTTAGATTTGGAGAACAAACAATGCATATTGGGCATACATCAGCACCCACAAAGAAACAGATGAAATGTAGGATTTTGGCACTGGTATTAGGCACATAGGAACATAGCGATACACTGGAAACAAACAGGGGTCTAGGTACACACTGTGGAAGGAAGATATGACACAATGGTCAAACACAGAAGAACAAAGAATGAACGTTGAACACAAGGATCAGAAACTAGATGAGGACTCAGCAACATGGAAACATTCAATATTCACTGTAGGGGAGGAGCCAAGCTCGCGTCCGAGATGGCCGCGCTTTAGCTCGGCTCCGTCAACTTTCCTGTTCGAAACATAAATCCTGCCTTTATCCTGCCCCGGGAAGACAATTTCTGCTACGCTGTGGCTCTACGGCGATTTATAGACACTTACCGTCTGTTCCCGTTGTCTCTGGGTGCCGTGGTTCCGGAACTGTGCCTTCGCTCGATTCGGGACCTCCGGAGCGGACTGGCCTGAGTCTCCTTGGCGGCGCCCGGACGGAGCGCTACGCTATGGCCGGCCCTTGATGGCGCATTGGACTCGGCCGACGAGGCGATTGTGCAGAGAGGCTGGTCGCGGCTTTCTGGTTTGATCAGGCGGTCCTGCGGCCTGGGGTGGAGGCGCTGCCTTCTGTTGACGGGACTGACCGTAATTGTGGCTTGTCCCCCCCTTTGTTCTCCGGTCCGGCCATTTTGAGTGCCTCCGCCCGGACTCGGAGAACGGGGCCGGCGGCATTGGGGGGCCGGCGATCCTCCTTCTTCTGGTGGCCCCCCTTCCTGCTCTGGACGTGCCTCTGCTGGTGGTGGACTGAATTCCGTTTGCCTTGCTGTGGCCCGGTCGGGGAATGCTGCGACCCCGCCGGGCTTCCAAGATGGCGGCCGACCCTGTATATCTCAGCCGGGCCGAGATGGGCGGCGATGGTCCACGATGTGGCACAGAAACCGGATACTGTAAAGGTCTTCCTACACTTACGGACATCCTCGCCGCCCTGCGCTCCTGGGGTACTCCTATGGCCGCACCCGCTGTTAACCTGGAGGAGGCTCGTTTCGCTGGGCCGTTTGAGCCCCCCCTGGCGTGTGCGGCTACGTCGCTGCTAGGTGCGGCTGGTTCTATCCTGGAAATTATGGACCCGGTGGCTGACGTTTCTGCTGAGGTGCGAAGTTCCTCTGCCCTCCATCGTGATGTGTCCTCTCCTGTGCTATGGGTCGGTGGGCCGCGTCCTGCCCGGGCCGGTCTTGGTGGTTCTTCCTGTTCTTCATCTCCTCGAATGGCCGATCGTAGATCCTGTGCTGACTCCGCTGGGTCGACTTTCCTCAGATCATCTTCGGAATTGTGCCTGCCTTGTGTACAATGGTTTCTGACTGCTCCGGATCATTCGAGTGGTGCACGGAACATCTTATGCGGATTGAAGTTTGACCTCACTGTTCTCTGTCTCCTGTTCCTTGTGGTCTGGTTCTTCGTGGGACGGACTGCTACGGATTTGGAAAGAAAAGGACAGGGATGAGACGATCTTGCCTTGGTGGACTGTTGTCTTGCAATGGTTGGATGATCGATTAGTACGGTATGACCATGTCGGATTTTTGTCGTATTCCTGGTCTGTATCCTTCAATTCATCGTCTTCCCGTGGACACTGATGTTTCGGACGGGAGGGTGGGAGCCGATGATTCTGTTATATGGCCCTCTCCCGTGTTCTTTTTCCCTTATTCCTTCTTTTCCCTCCCCTTTTTTGTCTTTATGGTTCTATCTTGCTTTAGCTCTTCTATATTTTGGGTTCTGATTAGGGCGACAGGCACGCTGCTGGGGGGTGGGCCATAGCCTTCTGCAGGGGTGCAGGGTGGGCTTGCGGGGTGGGGGGGGGGTCTGTCATTACTTTGGTTTTTTTTTTTTCCCTCCCTTTTCTAATTTTTTGGTTCTATGGCTCTTGTGTGTCCTCTTTTTCGGGACGCGGTCTCAGCATGTGTCACCCTGGGTGGGTTGTTATTGATGCGCTGGCCGTTTGGTCTTACTGTGACTTTGGCTCACTATTTATTTTTGCCCTGGTTACTACCGGTTCTGTATACCGATTTGTGGTTTCCGGCCATGTTTGCCATGGGGCGCGTGCTTGAGGTGGCGTTCTTCCTTTCGCTTTTTGTCCCCTTTTCCCTCTTTTTCCTCCCTTCTTCCCCCCTCTCGTGGGGGGATTTTTTCCTTATTCCCTGGGTTGTGTGACGGAGGGCTTTATTTGATAAGCTTTTTTGACTCTGTTTGATATGATGTGTTCTTATTGTGGTGGGTGGCGTTGAACGGCGGTAGCCGCTGTTTTTCTGGTGTGACTCATATTCTGCCCTTACCGGTAGGTGTTTGTCATTATTGAGTTATCCTGTATCTTTTACCGTGGCTGTTCGCGGCCCACCACGGCCCTCCGAGACTTCCTAACTGTTTATTATCCTGTTGTACCCGTTTCTATATATTAGAAAATCAACCTTCTCGTATCCTGTCACTGCTGGTTGCTATATGGCTTTTAGCCCTTATTTCCTGTATGATTTGTTAGTGATATTCTGTATGCGTTTCTGTATTGTTGACTATGTTCCTTATTTGTGGTGGCCGGCCCGCTGGGTTGTAGGCCCGTATTTGTGAGCCTTCTCTGTACAATAAAGGTTTTAAAAAAAATAAAAATAAATAATCATCGTAAATTCACTCAATGAAGAAAATAGCATAACCAACAAATCCGGATCAGGAAAACAAGACACTGTATACTACTGAATAATACATGCTTAAAGTAAAGTAGCAGAATGAAAGATCATTGCAAAAATCATTTAACATGTATAGAAAAGTATGCTCATACTAAACATTTGGTGCATTTCAAGTACCGCCCTAAGAGGCATAGGTATGCTCAGGCTTGGGTCCCATGCTCACGCTGTCACTGATACCAAGCTGTATTGGCTGATGAGCCTATAACTAGGGCAAAACCTTCCCAGGGTTGGTTATGTTCGGGTTCTGAGAGGACCTGGCTTGGCAGTTCAGCTGGACTGTTCCCATGAGGAGCAGGGTCAAGACTGAGTTGTATATGACTGTATATGACTGGGTCGAAACTGGTATGGCATGGTGAGCAAAAGAACAATGGGTTGGGGTGCATCCTTAGCAATTGCAAGTGGTTAGGCTTATTGCAAGCAGCTTCCCATCACCTTTTGTGTGTTATGTGCAGTCACCGATCCATTTTCTGATTTTGGTTCAGTTTACTTATATTATCAGGGCTCCTTTTACAGACCCCCCCAGGATATTGCGGTATGAACTAGTAAATTTAGCGGCAAAAATCTGGAAATTCAGCTGCATTTTGCTGCACTTTATTGCGCAATTTTTCCTGCAACAAACACAGTATCTTAGTTTTTTTAGTTATTTTACAACATGAAGCTATGTATATATGGTTTATTTACAATTTAGACAATTTGTTTTGCTTCAAGGCTACATATAGGACATAAACATGTTAATGGATAAATGCCCATGGAACCTGTATGCTAGTCGTGTTAATCTTGGCCATGTATGTACAGTTCTTCAGAGCAGTCCAAATCTAGCCCAATATTGTGCTGCTGATTATAATGCAAAAACAATATTGCCCGGATGGATTGCTCTGAGAGGGACCGTCGTCTGGCTGACACAATAATTTTGTAGATGCTGTTGCTCCTTTCAGCGTCTGCAGAACTGGTCACACAGTCCTTGTACACAGCTGCAAGCTGTGAAAGGACTGAAATGCGGTCAGACATCCCACGCCAAAAGAGGTCATTGTCAATCACACCATAAACAGATGTCTGTACTGCTTCTGGGCCTACATGTTCAAAGTAGAGGCGAAGTTCCTGGTCGGGAACTTCGCTCAAACCAGGGCTGGCTGAATATGCACTCTTGTCCTTAGGCAGGATGCAGAGTCGTGCAGGATTGAAAAGGTGCACTTGTTTCAAGAATTTAATGCCTGGTTGGGCCTCCCCCATGTATTTGCCCACTTTTTCAAGAGAATTTTCAAAAGTCATCATATTAAGCTGGGCTGTTATCTTTTTTATCTGTCAGAGATAATTTAGCCCCAGCAGTGGTCTGTAAAAATGGTTGTAGTGACTGCACAGTGAGGACTGAATTGATTGTTAGGTTCATATGGAGGTCCTCCAAATAATTGTACACCTTCATTGTCACTGTTGTCTGACTCTGGAATAAGTCCATCAGATGTAAAATGTTTTGGCATTTTTCTGCCACAATGTCCAATAGAACTTTAATCTAGTGTCTTTGGTCGCTGTTCAAAATCCTTTCCAATTTTACAAGGGAATCTGGGGGAGACTTTCTGAGTTGCATCTCAGACACAACAAACCCAGCATAAGCCTCAAAGTGCTTGCAGTGGTACTGAACAGCAGCAAACTAAGAAATCCACCGTGTACTGCAAGGGTCAGGTGCCATCCGTGGTTTCATCCCATGGTTCTCAGCAAGATGGTGCAGGTACCTTCTCTTTCTGCTGCCGGCCAATAAGGTTCATTATGTGTGCCAAGCAGGTGATATGTATGGAGTTTGTATACAGATTTCTCAACACAGTGTTTTATGCCTTGTGCATGTATGCCGCATTGTCAGTGTTAAAGGAAATAACTTTCTGAAAGGCTATGCTGTACTCTGTGAGCACCTTCCCATCTGCTTGCGCTACAGTCCCATGGTTGCACTGTGAGATGAATACTGGTGGTGTGGTGGGTGTGAATCTAACGGCCACCCTGCGCAGAGACCACTGCAAATAACACATTCAGTACACAACGCCCTTCGACATTAGGTGTTTCATCAAATATAACACTGATCTTCTGATCTTGCAAGTGTTCTTTCAGCTCGTTTTTGGCTCCTATATATCTCTCTGGGAGATAACGTTCTTGAAGCTAATGACTTACAGGTATCGCTCCACCATTTCGTAATCGCTCGTGGAGAGACTTGTGCAACACAGGGTGGTCAGTTTTGCTCAGCGGAATGCTCAGCGCTGTGCAGACATTGACCCACTCACTTGTAATTCCCTGGTTTGACGCACCAGCAGCTGTACTTTTTGTGAAAAGTGAGTTCACAGTCACCTGAGGGGCACATTTTGGTGAAGAGTGAGGGTCTGGATCACCGGCACAGCGCTTCAAGATTTGGGACCGCACATGCAAATCCACTGTGTGTTTCTGGATGTGGTCCACCGCCACATTGCACAACAGCACGCCACCATCAGCATGCATCACGTACTCTCTGGCCCAATCTTCTGCGGTTATATGGGTAGGTGACCGTCCTGACTCCGTCAGTAGCGGTCGCTCCCCTCACTCTCCTTGCTCCCTGGCTCCTACTGAGTTCGTAGCGCTTCATCTGTGACACGGATTGGGGCTGGTATCGTAGCGCTTGATTTACGCTTTTGTCCTTTTAATATTGTAGCGCTTACTGGTGCTGGGATCGTAGCGCTTCATAGACGCTACTGCATTTGCATATTTTAACGCTTGTGTGCCGCGTAGCGCTTTTACTGCTCGCATTGTGTTGCAAGTGTGCTGTAACTTTGTTGGAACTGTGCCTGACTGTGCCTGCGCCCCTGCCCACTTCGTCCGGTCTCTACTCATTATTGCAGCCATCTTGTTGTTATTGTGCCTTCCAGCCCGCCCCTCCGCCATGCTCCCACCCCCAGCTGGCCCTCCCTCCCACAGGAAAGGTTAGGTCGATCCCTTCGACCACAGCGCTGTGACCGTCCTGACTCCGTCAGTAGCGGTCGCTCCCCTCACTCTCCTTGCTCCCTGGCTCCTACTGAGTTCGTAGCGCTTCATCTGTGACACGGATTGGGGCTGGTATCGTAGCGCTTGATTTACGCTTTTGTCCTTTTAATATTGTAGCGCTTACTGGTGCTGGGATCGTAGCGCTTCATAGACGCTACTGCATTTGCATATTTTAACGCTTGTGTGCCGCGTAGCGCTTTTACTGCTCGCATTGTGTTGCAAGTGTGCTGTAACTTTGTTGGAACTCTGCCTGACTGTGCCTGCGCCCCTGCCCACCTCGTCCGGTCTCTACTCATTATTGCAGCCATCTTGTTGTTATTGTGCCTTCCAGCCCGCCCCTCCGCCATGCTCCCGCCCCCCAGCTGACCCTCCCTCCCACAGGAAAGGTTAGGTCGATCCCTTCCACCACAGCGCTGTGACCGTCCTGACTCCGTCAGTAGCGGTCGCTCCCCTCACTCTCCTTGCTCCCTGGCTCCTACTGAGTTCGTAGCGCTTCATCTGTGACACGGATTGGGGCTGGTATCATAGCGCTTGATTTACGCTTTTGTCCTTTTAATATTGTAGCGCTTACTGGTGCTGGGATCGTAGCGCTTCATAGACGCTACTGCATTTGCATATTTTAACGCTTGTGTGCCGCGTAGCGCTTTTACTGCTCGCATTGTGTTGCAAGTGTGCTGTAACTTTGTTGGAACTCTGCCTGACTGTGCCTGCGCCCCTGCCCACCTCGTCCGGTCTCTACTCATTATTGCAGCCATCTTGTTGTTATTGTGCCTTCCAGCCCGCCCCTCCGCCATGCTCCCGCCCCCCACTGACCCTCCCTCCCACAGGAAAGGTTAGGTCGATCCCTTCCACCACAGCGCTGTGACCGTCCTGACTCCGTCAGTAGCGGTCGCTCCCCTCACTCTCCTTGCTCCCTGGCTCCTACTGAGTTCGTAGCGCTTCATCTGTGACACGGATTGGGGCTGGTATCGTAGCGCTTGATTTACGCTAGATGTGTTTCAAAGGGGAAAAGGCCATTGCAATTGTTGAATGGAAAGTTAAGAAAACGTAGGAGAGCAATGATTAAAAATGCATGTAACTAAAGCACCTGCAAATGCAAAAAAAAGAAAAACTTGTTGGGACAGAACCGCAATGGGAAATACCATTCCCCAAACGGAGTTTAGCAAACAGTGTTAAAACAGCATGGTCAGTTGCATAAGTTGCAGAGTTGCTTACACAGAGCGTTAATACATACAGGTAGGCCGAGGTCCTTCGAAGTGGAAAGGCACACTTGTGTGGTCCCACTAGGCAACCTTGAGTCGTCTGTGGAGGGCAGTGGGGGTGAGAGGTAAAAATAAAAAACATAAGGTAAAAGTGTTTCCCCCCCCAAAAAAAACCCTGCCCCAAAGTGCCTGCAAATAAAAAATAACATGACAAAGGTTGCATGGGTGTGAATCTAACGGCCACCCTGCGCAGAGACCACTGCAAATAACACATTCAGTACACAACGCCCTTCGACATTAGGTGTTTCATCAAATATAACATTGATCTTCAGATCTTGCAAGTGTTCTTTCAGCTCGTTTTTGGCTCCTATATATCTCTCTGGGAGATAACGTTCTTGAAGCTAATGACTTACAGGTATCGCTCCACCATTTCGTAATCGCTCGTGGAGAGACTTGTGCAACACAGGGTGGTCAGTATTGCTCAGCGGAATGCTCAGCGCTGTACAGACATTGACCCACTCACTTGTAATTCCCTGGTTTGACGCACCAGCAGCTGTACTTTTTGTGAAAAGGGAGTTCACAGTCACCTGAGGGGCACATTTTGGTGAAGAGTGACGGTCTGGATCACCGGCACAGCGCTTCAAGATTTGGGACCGCACATGCAAATCCACTGTGTGTTTCCGGATGTGGTCCACCGCCACATTGCACAACAGCACGCCACCATCAGCATGCATCACGTACTCTCTGGCCCAATCTTCTGCGGTTATATGGGTAGGTGACCGTCCTGACTCCGTCAGTAGCGGTCGCTCCCCTCACTCTCCTTGCTCCCTGGCTCCTACTGAGTTCGTAGCGCTTCATCTGTGACACGGATTGGGGCTGGTATCGTAGCGCTTGATTTACGCTTTTGTCCTTTTAATATTGTAGCGCTTACTGGTGCTGGGATCGTAGCGCTTCATAGACGCTACTGCATTTGCATATTTTAACGCTTGTGTGCCGCGTAGCGTTTTTACTGCTCGCATTGTGTTGCAAGTGTGCTGTAACTTTGTTGGAACTGTGCCTGACTGTGCCTGCGCCCCTGCCCACTTCGTCCGGTCTCTACTCATTATTGCAGCCATCTTGTTGTTATTGTGCCTTCCAGCCCGCCCCTCCGCCATGCTCCCACCCCCAGCTGGCCCTCCCTCCCACAGGAAAGGTTAGGTCGATCCCTTCGACCACAGCGCTGTGACCGTCCTGACTCCGTCAGTAGCGGTCGCTCCCCTCACTCTCCTTGCTCCCTGGCTCCTACTGAGTTCGTAGCGCTTCATCTGTGACACGGATTGGGGCTGGTATCGTAGCGCTTGATTTACGCTTTTGTCCTTTTAATATTGTAGCGCTTACTGGTGCTGGGATCGTAGCGCTTCATAGACGCTACTGCATTTGCATATTTTAACGCTTGTGTGCCGCGTAGCGCTTTTACTGCTCGCATTGTGTTGCAAGTGTGCTGTAACTTTGTTGGAACTGTGCCTGACTGTGCCTGTGCCCCTACCCACTTCGTCCGGTCTCTACTCATTATTGCAGCCATCTTGTTGTTATTGTGCCTTCCAGCCCGCCCCTCCGCCACGCTCCCGCCCCCCAGCTGACCCTCCCTCCCACAGGAAAGGTTAGGTCGATCCCTTCGACCACAGCGCTGTGACCGTCCTGACTCCGTCAGTAGCGGTCGCTCCCCTCACTCTCCTTGCTCCCTGGCTCCTACTGAGTTCGTAGCGCTTCATCTGTGACACGGATGGGGGCTGGTATCGTAGCGCTTGATTTACGCTTTTGTCCTTTTAATATTGTAGCGCTTACTGGTGCTGGGATCGTAGCGCTTCATAGACGCTACTGCATTTGCATATTTTAACGCTTGTGTGCCGCGTAGCGCTTTTACTGCTCGCATTGTGTTGCAAGTGTGCTGTAACTTTGTTGGAACTGTGCCTGACTGTGCCTGCGCCCCTGCCCACCTCGTCCGGTCTCTACTCATTATTGCAGCCATCTTGTTGTTATTGTGCCTTCCAGCCCGCCCCTCCGCCATGCTCCCGCCCCCCAGCTGACCCTCCCTCCCACAGGAAAGGTTAGGTCGATCCCTTCCACCACAGCGCTGTGACCGTCCTGACTCCGTCAGTAGCGGTCGCTCCCCTCACTCTCCTTGCTCCCTGGCTCCTACTGAGTTCGTAGCGCTTCATCTGTGACACGGATTGGGGCTGGTATCGTAGCGGTTGATTTACGCTTTTGTTCTTTTAATATTGTAGCGCTTACTGGTGCTAGGATCGTAGCGCTTCATAGACGCTACTGCATTTGCATATTTTAACGCTTGTGTGCCGCGTAGCGCTTTTACTGCTCGCATTGTGTTGCAAGTGTGCTGTAACTTTGTTGGAACTGTGCCTGACTGTGCCTGCGCCCCTGCCCACCTCGTCCGGTCTCTACTCATTATTGCAGCCATCTTGTTGTTATTGTGCCTTCCAGCCCGCCCCTCCGCCACGCTCCCGCCCCCCAGCTGACCCTCCCTCCCACAGGAAAGGTTAGGTCGATCCCTTCGACCACAGCGCTGTGACCGTCCTGACTCCGTCAGTAGCGGTCGCTCCCCTCACTCTCCTTGCTCCCTGGCTCCTACTGAGTTCGTAGCGCTTCATCTGTGACACGGATTGGGGCTGGTATCGTAGCGCTTGATTTACGCTTTTGTCCTTTTAATATCGTAGCGCTTACTGGTGCTGGGATCGTAGCGCTTCATAGACGCTACTGCATTTGCATATTTTAACGCTTGTGTGCCGCGTAGTGCTTTTACTGCTCGCATTGTGTTGCAAGTGTGCTGTAACTTTGTTGGAACTGTGCCTGCGCCCCTGCCCACCTCGTCCGGTCTCTACTCATTATTGCAGCCATCTTGTTGTTATTGTGCCTTCCAGCCCGCCCCTCCGCCACGCTCCCGCCCCCCAGCTGACCCTCCCTCCATCAGGAAAGGTTAGGTCGATCCCTTCGACCACAGCGCTGTGACCGTCCTGACTCCGTCAGTAGTGGTCGCTCCCCTCACTCTCCTTGCTCCCTGGCTCCTACTGAGTTCGTAGCGCTTCATCTGTGACACGGATTGGGGCTGGTATCGTAGCGCTTGATTTACGCTTTTGTCCTTTTAATATTGTAGCGCTTACTGGTGCTGGGATCGTAGCGTTTCATAGACGCTACTGCATTTGCATATTTTAACGCTTGTGTGCCGCGTAGCGCTTTTACTGCTCGCATTGTGTTGCAAGTGTGCTGTAACTTTGTTGCAACTGTGCCTGACTGTGCCTGCGCCCCTGCCCACCTCGTCCGGTCTCTACTCATTATTGCAGCCATCTTGTTGTTATTGTGCCTTCCAGCCCGCCCCTCCGCCACGCTCCCGCCCCCCAGCTGACCCTCCCTCGCCCCTCCCCCTCCACTATCCATTTATGACAGATGCTTATGCGCGCAGCGTTCACGTGCAGCGGTCGCGCCCCATGCGTGCCGAAGGTGCGCCAAAGGTAAGCCCGTCTACGCCCGTCCGTGCCTGGACCACGCCCAGAGCCAGACCCTCTGCCCCCCGCAAACCGCACTCATCCCGCATAACGTATGACGCCGCCACCCTCCTAGCCCTCAACCCCGGACGCACGCCACAATGCTACGAAGCTGCCCCTGGACGTACCCACGGTCCCTTTGCCTGCCACTTCTGCAAGTTCGCCTGCATCAAGACCCACACCAATTCCACTAACTCCAAACACAGCTCCGACTCTAACCACCTGAAGTGCATCCTGCTGAACACCCGCTCCGTCCACAGACACGCCACTGAACTCTGGGACCTACTCGACACTGCTTCACCGGACATCGCATTCCTTACAGAAACCTGGATGAACGCATCATCAACACCCGACATCGCCATAGCCATCCCGGACGCTTACAAGATCATCCGAAAAGACCGCACCAACCAAACAGGAGGAGGCATCGCCATTGTCCATAAGAACACCATCAGAATCACGACCAGCTTCGACGATAACCTTGCAACCGCCGAACACCTCCACTTCCAGATCCACACCGACCCCAGGACCACACTTAGAGGCACCCTCATCTACAGACCACCAGGAACCCGTAAACAATTCTGCGAAGACATCACAGACTTCATCAGCCCACATGCCCTCATCACCGAGAACTACATTCTACTGGGAGACCTCAACTTCCACCTGGAAAAGAAAAACGACAGCAATACCACCACCCTTCTGGACAACCTGGCCAATCTCGGACTCAAACAACTTGTTGACACCCCCACCCACTTAGCTGGACATACGCTCGACCCAATCTTCACCTCCAGCAAGCACATCTCCTTCACCCACACCACAGCTCTCCATTGGACGGACCACAGCTGTGTTCACTTCAGCTACAAAACTACCTCGACCCACAACCCCCACAACCTATTCCGCGAAGAAACTGGAACAAAATCACCACCGACCAACTCCTCACATCGCTCAACCAAAACCCTCCCGCCCTCTCATCGGACCCAAACCAAGCTGCCACCAAACTCAAACAATGGATCACTCACAGCGTTGATGAATTAGCACCCTTGAAAAACCACCAAACCAAACAGGTTAGCAAAAAGGCCCCCTGGTTCAACGATGACCTTAAGAAATCCAAGAAACTATGCCATTCGCTCGAGAAAACATGGAGAAAAAAACCAACCACTGACAACCTGACCACCATCAAGACAGCCACCCGCAAACACCAACAATTGATCCGATCCACAAAAAAATCAGCATTCAAGGATCGACTCGACAACAACGCCCATAACAGCAAGGAACTATTCAACATCGTCAAAGAATTTACCATCCCCACCACAGCCTCAAACGACATTACTCCCTCCCAAGACCTCTGCGATTCGTTATCCTCATTCTTCTACAACAAAATCGCCGAGATACATAACAGCTTTGAGAACATTTCCAAAGAACAGTCCACTCCACCCACCTCCGAAAATAATCCGCCCTCCAACAACCTTAGCGCCTGGAACCCAATCACCACTGAAGACGCCATCCGCCTAATGAACTCCATCCACTCAGGTTCGCCAACCGACCCCTGTCCCCACCACATCTTCAACAAGGCAGACTCCATCATTGCACCCCATCTCTGTGATGTCATCAACTGCTCCTTCAACTCCGCTACCTTCCCAGAAAGCTGGAAACATGCCGAACTCAGCGCCCTTCTGAAGAAACCCACAGCAGACCCCTCTGAACTTAAGAACTACCGCCCCATCTCCCTCCTCCCATTCCCTGCCAAAGTCACTGAGAAAGCCGTCAATAGCCAGCTTGCCGCCTTCCTTGAATCCAACAACTCCCTCGACACCTCACAGTCCGGATTTCGAGCCAAACACAGCACAGAAACCGCCCTCATTGCAGCGACAGACGACATCCGAACGCTACTGGACAACGGAGAAACAGTTGCCCTCATCCTACTCGACCTCTCCGCCGCCTTCGACACAGTCTGTCACAACACCCTCATAAAACGCCTCAGCAACATCGGCATACAAGGAAAAGCCTTGAACTGGATCATCTCGTTCCTTGCCGGGAGAACCCAGAGAGTCTGACTCCCTCCATTCAAATCAGAGGCCACAGAAGTCATCTGCGGAGTACCACAAGGATCATCACTTAGTCCCACCCTCTTCAACGTTTACATGAGCCCCCTCGCATCCATCGCGCGACAACACAACCTCAACATCATCTCCTACGCCGACGACACCCAACTGATCCTTTCCCTCACCAAAGACCCTAACACTGCCAAAACCAATCTTCACGAAGGCATGAAAGAAGTTGCCGAATAGATGAAAAACAGCTGCCTAAAACTCAACTCAGACAAAACGGAAGTCCTCATCCTAGGATCATCCCCCTCCGCCTGGGACGACTCATGGTGGCCATCGGCCCTGGGCACAGCACCCAAACCCACAGACCAAGCACGTAACCTAGGCTTCATCCTAGATTCCTCCCTCTCGATGACCAGACAAGTCAACGCCGTCTCATCCTCTTGCTTCAACGTTCTTCGTATGCTCAAAAAAATCTTCCGTTGGATCCCCACCGAAACAAGAAAGACTGTCACCCACGCACTGGTCACTAGCCGACTGGACTATGGAAACACCCTCTACGCCGGAATCACAGCCAAATTACAGAAAAACTCCAACGCATCCAAAACGCATCAGCCAGACTCATATTGGACATCCCTCGCCAAGCTCACATTACCGGCCACCTGAAAGACCTCCATTGGCTTCCCGTTAACAAGAGAATAACGTTCCGTCTCCTCACCCACGCTCACAAGGCCCTCTACAAACTAGGACCAGAATGCCTCAACACACGACTGTCCTTCTACACACCCACCCGCCAACTAAGATCCTCCAATCAAGCCCTCGCCGCAGTTCCGCGCATCCACAGAACCACCATGGGAGGAAGATCCTTCTCCAACCTGGCGGCCAAGACCTGGAATTCTCTCTCCCTTCACCTCCGCCTTACACAGAACCACATTTCTTTCAGAAAAGAACTTAAAACCTGGCTATTCGATAAATAGTGCACCCCTCCCCAAGCGCCTTGAGACCCTCTGGGTGAGTAGTGCGCTATACAAATTCCTGAACTTGAACTTGAACTAGGTAGATGTGATTGGTGCTTCACAGCCTTCACAGGTTTCAGAAACTTCTCCATCGTGCTTCTGTTGTGGTGGCTTGTTGCTCCCTTTGAATCCAAAAGATCTCGGGCTTGTGGCGCAGTCATGTAACTCACCTACAAATATATTTGGTGTTACTAGATGTGTTTCAAAGGGGAAAAGGCCATTGCAATTGTTGAATGGAAAGTTAAGAAAACGTAGGAGAGCAATGATTAAAAATGCATGTAACTAAAGCACCTGCAAATGCAAAAAAAAGAAAAACTTGTTGGGACAGAACCGCAATGGGAAATACCATTCCCCAAACGGAGTTTAGCAAACAGTGTTAAAACAGCATGGTCAGTTGCATAAGTTGCAGAGTTGCATACACAGAGCGTTAATACATACAGGTAGGCCGAGGTCCTTCGAAGTGGAAAGGCACACTTGTGTGGTCCCACTAGGCAACCTTGAGTCGTCTGTGGAGGGCAGTGGGGGTGAGAGGTAAAAATAAAAAACATAAGGTAAAAGTGTTTCCCCCCCCAAAAAAAACCCTGCCCCAAAGTGCCTGCAAATAAAAAATAACATGACAAAGGTTGCATGGGTGGAAAAAAAAACTGAAGAAAGGGAAGGATGAGCAACCTGCAAAGAAAGTGAAACCTAACCGCCCAAAACATATTTGTACAAGTGTACTTTGTACTACACATAAGCCAGGCGTTTACAGTCGGTGGGGGGGGGGGGCAACAGGTGTGTAGGAAAAACCCCAAACCACCCCCAAGAAAAAACAAAATAAACAATTATGAAACCCACATGATCACACAGAATTCCATTGCCAAACCATGCACAGCTCTCCCACCCATCACAGGTGGGACTTCACAAAATGGGTGGCGACCTCAAGGTTCTGCACTTTAGCATATGTGTTATTCATCTCCCCGAAAGTGTACAGAACCCAAAACTTACCAGTGCTGTGCAGCAGCAAGCATATATTAGTTGCCAGACGGCCCAGTGGCTCTTGAACCAGCAGATTCTTCCCTCTGAGATTCTACAAAAGAAGAAAAAAGAGTTAGAGCAGGCTCGGCTAGCCCTTCCCATGTCACCTGTCCCACAACAGTGCCACTTACCCCACTACGCCTCCTTAAAAACCACAGCCCGCCCATATGCCCACTGGGCCTGCGTGCCTAGTGGGTCGAAAAACAATTATCCCACTTTCCATCTCACCTGTCCCCTGCAGGGGCCCGCCACATGCCCTGTGTGCAGCGGGCCCCAAAAGCAATGCCCACAGGGCCCGCCGCACAACAAAATTTAGCTGAATTTAACACCAGAAGAAATAAAGAGTATGCTTTTTTGTTCGCACGAGGAAGCCACCTCATAAGCCCTAATCCCTCATAGGAAAGTCTATTCAACTTTCCACCAAGGTTAGAAAAAGAAATTACCCTGGTCCACAACATAAAGAAAGTTGCCAAGGAAACAGACGAAGCCAGGAAAAATATTATCAGAAAACTAAGATATTCTAGGTCGTTGGAACTCTGTAAACAAAAGCTTAAATCCAATTGAGGTGTCACAAAGACATTTTGGAGTATTTAAAGCAGTACTCATGTAGTAATCTTTCAGGTGTTCGTACATGCCCTTGTGAAGTGCTCCAAAACATCTAAAATGGAAATAAAATGAGAATACACAAAGGCTAACAGGACAAATGCTTGCAATGTGTGTAACCAAACCAGGTATCATTCCAACCCATAGTTCTTTTGTCCACTATGCCACTTCAATTTGGTCCCAGCAATATGCAAATCAGTCTCAACCCTTTTTCATTAGGAACAGTCCAGCCAAAACTGTTAGGCCAGGCCCTCCCTAAACCAGAGCGTAAGCAACCAAGGACCAGTTTCTCACTGATTGAGGCTCTTTAGTCAGGTGTAGCTTGGCTCTGGTGGCACCGTGACCTTGGGACCCACGTTTGGGAATACCCTTGCCTCTTAGGGCAGCACACAAAACATTCCTCCCATCACCTTTTGTGTGTTGATATAATGCCCCAAATGGATATAAGTATGTCCAGATGTCAGACCCTTGCTAACTGTGCTGTAGTATTAAATCTATACACTCACTGATTATGCCTAAGAAGAATGAAACTAGTGTTCCTTTTTGGAAGTGGCCTCACCTGGCAATTTGGAATAGACTGTTCCCATGAGGAGCATGGTAGTTACTGATTTTCATAAGGCAGGCCTCTGTCTAAAGTGTCACCGTGGATGAAAAACAATAGGGTAGAATGCTGCCTTAACTGATTACCAATGGTTTACACTATCTTCAAGCACTCCTCCCATCACCGCTTAACTGTTGATGGAACACCATAGAAATAAACTAAATATAAAGTTTAATTAGTGATGCATGTAGTTTTAGAGTTTTACATTTTGCTGCGTGGCGCAAGCTCAAAAGCCACAAACACTTGCTGGCTCAGAATAGGAAGCGATGACATAAACAATAAGAGAGAGTTAAGGGATTTTATCCACCGAAGTGGACGGAACAATACTCCTAGTCCCCTGGGTTAGGTATCTGGATTAACAAAAATAAGGAGTACCACCAGAAAAAAAGCTCAAAGAGCGATTTCTGTGGGATGATTCACTATCAAAGAGAAGAAAGTCCTTCTTTGTTTATTAATAACCCCTCACTCACCGACCTGGTCGGTGACATGCTTCATCATCGGGCCACCTTGATGGCCGAGTGCCATCAAGGTGTGCTTCAACACCTGAACTACAGTGGAGCTGGTATGTGAGTGATGAATGTGAAAAAAAGAAGTAAGTGAGTTAAAAATTGTCCTGGTATGACTTATATGAAAAAACTTTATTCTTAAGACTACTGGACAATAGTAAAATATAAGTGTCGATACAGTTAAAGGTATAGTTATGACCAAATGTATCTGGAGAGTATGTGGTGGGTCTACATGTTTCAAACCGTAATAGGAATTACCGGTTTTTCTTCAGGACCAGATCAAGGAAATGGGTGGTCAGGGTACACTAACACCCTGCCGTGCCTGCATTTCCTTGTGCCTCGGCAACAAAATTCGTGATGCCAGGTGAAAAAACAAGTAAAGGTATAACCCGGTGGTGGTTTACCTAAAAAGACTCCTAATGAAGGGTCATAGGGCAGCACGGGATGAGGGAGGGGAGGCCTGGGTTAGAAACATATTAGTTTCGCAGGTCTAAGGCAGCAGTGTACCTATGCGGTCCCTCCACGCGCCCGTGACCGGGATGAAGTCGGTCCCGTCTTCATCCCGGTCACGGGCGCGTGGAGGGACCGCATAGGTACACTGCTGCCTTAGACCTGCGAAACTAATATGTTTCTAACCCAGGCCTCCCCTCCCTCATCCCGTGCTGCCCTATGACCCTTCATTAGGAGTCTTTTTAGGTAAACCACCACCGGGTTATACCTTTACTTGTTTTTTCGCCTGGCATCACGAATTTTGTTGCCGAGGCACAAGGAAATGCAGGCACGGCAGGGTGTTAGTGTACCCTGACCACCCATTTCCTTGATCTGGTCCTGAAGAAAAACCGGTAATTCCTATTACGGTTTGAAACATGTAGACCCACCACATACTCTCCAGATACATTTGGTCATAACTATACCTTTAACTGTATCGACACTTATATTTTACTATTGTCCAGTAGTCTTAAGAATAAAGTTTTTTCATATAAGTCATACCAGGACAATTTTTAACTCACTTACTTCTTTTTTTCACATTCATCACTCACATACCAGCTCCACTGTAGTTCAGGTGTTGAAGCACACCTTGATGGCACTCGGCCATCAAGGTGGCCCCGATGATGAAGCATGTCACCGACCAGGTCGGTGAGTGAGGGGTTATTAATAAACAAAGAAGGACTTTCTTCTCTTTGATAATGAATCATCCCACAGAAATCGCTCTTTGAGCTTTTTTTCTGGTGGTACTCCTTATTTTTGTTAATTCAGAATAGGAAGCCCCACCGGCAGTGCCATCTAAGGATTTTAGGGACCCCATGCAAGAGGTATTTTGGGGTGCCCTGCACTGAGCAAATTTGAATGTTATTATTAATCACTTCTTGATAATTCAATCTCCACTATGCCAAACAATACTAAATTAAAGTTAAACTTTAACAGGTTCACACAAAAAAGCTAAGATGGGTCGTGCACAAGGCCCCAAAAACTATTCAAATGATACTGGCTAGAGAGACAGAGTCAGAGGAGAGATAGTCAGAGAGAGAAAGAGGTTTAACTAAAGGAATAGAATAGATAGAGGTCAAACAAAAAGAAAGGTAATTTCCCCTGTGGGGAATCTTGGAAGGTGGGGGCCCTGAGCAATTGCCCACTCTGCCCCTGCCTTAAAATGTCTCTGCCTGCCTACACCAATGACATTTTAAGGCAGGTATTTCTGTTTTAAGGATTCAGGCCTGCTGAAAGGAGTGCTTGAACACTGTGATTTGAATAGAAATGTGTTCTCCAGAAATTAATGCTGTAACCGATATCTTGACCAGAAACTTCATTTGTCAAAGTCAATCAATCAATCAGGGGTTTATAAAGTGCGCTACTCACCTGAGAGGGTCTCAAGGAGTGTGGGGGGAGGGGGAGGGGTATCTGGCAGCTCCGGCTCATCCGAAGAGCCAGGTCTTGAGTCTCATCCTGAATGCTTGCAGTGTGGTGGTTCGTCTGATGCTAAGGGGGAGTTTGTTCTAGGTCTTGGCTGCGATGTAGGAGAAGGATCTTCTTCACATTCTAGTTCTTGGTATTTCAGCCAGGGAAAGATCAACGGAGCGGAAGTTCCTCTTGGGGGAGTAGAAGGAGATTCTTTTGTTGCGGTATTAAGGTCCGGTGTTGTGGAGGGCTTTGTAGGCGTGTGTGAGTAGCTTGAAAGTCACTTTTGACGAAGGTGAGCTAGTGGAGGTCTCGCAGTTGCTGGGTTGGGTGATGTGTTCTTGTTGTGGGATGCTGAGATCGAGTCTGGCTGCGGCGTTCTGGATGGTTTGGAGTTTGTGAAGTAGAGATTTGTTGAGTCTGGCGTTTATGCGTTCCCGTAGTCCAGTCTGCTGGTTATGAGTGCCTGGGTGACGTTCTTTCTGGAACCATGGGGATCCATTTGAGGGTCTTGCGGAGTATGCAGGGGATGTTGAAGCATGTGGAAGATATGGTGTTGATCTGTCGGTTCATGGTGAGGGAGGAGTCGAGTATGATGCTGAGGTTGCGGGTGTGGTCTGTGGGTGTGGGACTGTTACCGAGGGCATGGGGCCACCAGGTGTTGTCCCAAGCAGAGGGGGTGGAAACGAGGATGAGGACTTCTGTCTTCTCCAAGTTGAGGTTCAGGCAGCTTCTGCTCATCCAGGATGTGACATCCTTCATTCCTTCCTGGAAGCTGTGTCAGGTGATGTTAAGTTCCTTTGTGAGGGAGAGTATGAGCTGGGTGTCGTCGGCGTAGGATACTATGCTGAGTCTGTGTTTTCTGATGATGGTTGCGAGTGAGGCCATGTAGATGTTGAAGAGTGTGGGGCTGGAGAGGAAGGCCGGAGTCTGATTCTTTGCGTTCGGGCGGCAAGGAAGGAGTGGATCCAGTCTAGGGAAGTTCCCTCTATTCCGGCGTTGTGAAGTACGATGGCTAGTGTGCAGTGAGAAACAGCGGCGAAAGCTGCTGAGAGGTATAGTAGGATGCGGGCTGCTATGTGGCCTTGGTCGAGTAGAGTGCGGATGTCGTCCGTGGTGGCTAGGAGGGCGATCTCGTTCCTGAGGTTGCTGCAGTATTGAGAAGTGTCAAGAATTGAGTTGGATTCTCTGAAGTTTGTGAGCTGGTTGCTGACGATCTTCTCGGTGACTTTGGTGGCAAAGTGGAGGAGGGAGATGGGTCTGTAGTTCTTTAGGTCTGCCGGGTCTGCAGAGGGCTTTTTCAGGAGGGGTTTGACTTCTGCACACTTCTAGTTGTCAGAGAATGGGCCTGTTTTGAGGGTGCAGTTGGTTGTGTGTCACAGTTAACGTGCTATGGCAGAGACGGCCCTATGGAAGATGTGCGGCAGGCGGGGTCGATGGGAGCTCTGGAGTGTATGCTCCTCATGGTCTTTGCGGTGTCTTCCACGGTGACAGGAGTCCAGGCAGTGATAGTCGGCTGGGTGGCATTGCTGGTGGCCGGTGTTGCCAGTGCCTTGGTTCTGTACATCGAAGTGGTCGTAGAGAGTCCTGATCTTGTGATGGAAGAAGGAGCCGAGTTTGTTGCAGAGAGTCCTGGGAAGGAGGGACATCAGAGGTTTTGCTGGGGGGCTTTTATGATGTTGAATAGTTCCTTTGAGTTGTAGGAGTTGGAGAGGATTCTGTCCTGGATGAAGTTCCTCTTCATGGATCAGATGAGTTGGTGGTGTTCTGTCATGGCGGTCCTGTAGGCGGTGTGTGCTTCTGAGGTTTTGCTGTTCCTCCATACATTCTCGAGTCGTTGGCATGTGAGCTTAGATTCGCAGAGTTCTGCGGTGAACCAGGTAGCTTTCTTTTTTTTTTTTTTTTTTTTGAGTTATAAACTTTTATTCGTCATCAATTCACACACACAGCTTCCGCCTACAACCCTGGGGCCGGCAGCAAACTTAGAACAATGGCAGTACAGTAATCAAGACCAACTCACAAAAAAAAAATTCACATCACATCGTCCTAGGGACCAGTCGACCAATTCTCAAAAAAGTACAGCCCTGTTAGTGTTACGTGTGTGCCTCTACCCTGAGTCATAATCTCACAATCCTTGGTATTTGCGGATGTGGCAGCCGCCAGAAGAGACGGTTCGTAAAATGAAGTGTGTGTGTCCAACAACGAGAACCAGGTCCCATCTTCTATCACAACAATCCCCCTAAACCCCCCACCCTCTTCCCCTGACTGCCTGTGTGCCTTCCCCTATAATGTCACCGCCCTTTCAATGCCAATTGTCATTCCACCCGCATCTACGCTGTTCTAACCCTCTACGTCCACCTAGGTCCCACGCTCACCCTGACCTCCCGACTAGTGTGTCTCCCAGCGTAAGCAGCCTATATGTCTAAGTCCTCGAGCTCCCTTATATACCCCTGTGTCCCGCCCGTGTGCCCCCCCCAGCCCCCAGGAATGTGTATCTAATCCTCTTGGCCCTCCTCCCTCTCCCTTTGTACCTCTGTCTCCTCCTGATCCTCTTCCGCGGTGTTTCTATTGGAATCGTAAGTCAGATACAGGTCCCAAACGTTTTTAGGTCTACTCACAGGGGGGAGTAGTTCACTATATAACCGTGATTGGGTGCAACTGTACAGCATATCCCTGTCCCATTTTTTTTTTGTTGGTAGCGGGCCTCGCATCCAACACTGTGCCACCGCTCGCCTAGCCAGAATGAGCCCTATGTCTGCCAAGCGACACGTCGCCGGAGGAAGAACTCTGGTGTGTCCCAACAGTGCCAGCGCTGGATCTACTGGAAATTCAATCTCGAGTATTCGACTCAGCTCTAGAAAGACGTCCTCCCAGAAGTTGTTAATTCCTGGGCAGGACCATGCCAGATGTAAGAAGTCCGCTACTGGCGCGTGGCAGCGTTCACATTCGGGCGTCTGCCGGAGCCCGTATCTGTGCAAGCGTTCTGGAGTGTAATACACCCTCTGCAGGAATTTAAACTGTATAAGTCTGTGCCTAGCATTCAGCGACACCTTTTTCGTATTTTGGCAGCAATACTTCCACATTGCGTCGCTGATCTCCGTCTGGAAGTCTCGTTGCCACGCCAGTCTGGCCTTAGAGGGAGCCTGTTCCCGGAGACGCTGTGCCATCTTGTATAATCGCGAAAGCATATTGCACGAGGACGGCGTTTTTATGACGTACGTCAGTTCAGGCAACTCGGGGGGCTCCTCCATGTTTGGCCCCAGCAGCTCCCGCAGTGCCGCGCGAATCCTATGCAAGTGAAAGCGGTGCATCAATGTCACCGGGGCCTGGGAGGTAGCAACCTGGTCCCAGGAAACCACCTTCCCCTCCCTGAAGAGGTCCCCCAACTTGAATATGCCTAGTTGATTAAGAGCTCGCGTGACTCCTGTTTCCCGCAGCGGTGGTAACCACACAGCCCAGTCTATCGGAACCAGAGGGGAGTACAGCAGTGAGCAGGCATGGCTCTTGGCCAAAGAGTGCCATGCGTGATTCGTCGACGCGATCGAGTCCAGAGTTCCTACACGTCGCGTGACCGGTTCAAAGATAGTAGCCGCGGGCGGGAGGGGCTGCGTGAATAGAGTCTCTAGAATCACATGTGGGATGGTACGCTCCCCGTGTATCCAGGTATGCAGGTGCGTCGCCTGCGCGACCCTATAGTACTGTTCCATATCCGGGGCCCCTAGTCCGCCCAGCTCATATGGGAGGGTCAGAATTTGCCACTGTACCCTAGGCTGCTTTCCTCCCCATGCCAGCCGCGTGAGAGTTTGCGTCATCGTCTTGAAGAAGGCCTTAGAAAGGATCACCGGGAGATTATTAAAAAGAAACAAGAACCTCGGGAGTACTATCATTTTCATGAGCGCAATGCGGCCCATGAGGGAGAGCGGCAACCTGCACCATCGTTCAACATCCTCTGTTAACTTCGTGTAGGCGACACCATAATTTTCCCGAACTAACACATCCGGGTTTGGATGCAGCTGCACACCCAAGTACCTAACTGGGTCATCCGACCACTGCAATGGGTACTCCATGACTAATTTACTCGTCACCGTAGTCAGTGGGAACGCCACTGATTTGGTCCAGTTCACTTTTAGACCAGATAAGGCGCCAAATTGCACTACTTCCCTGAGTACAGGGGAGAGGTTAAGTTCCGGGTCTCTGACGTACAAAAGTGTGTCGTCAGCGTACGTAGAGATACAAATCTTATAAGTAGGGAAATTGATGCCCTCATGACTGTGGTATTCCCGGAGCGCACACGCTAGGGGCTCCGCCACTAGGGCGTATAGCAAGGGGGAGAGGGGGCAGCCCTGTCTGGTACCCCTACCTATTCCGAACGCCTCCGTGACTCTGTCTCCAATTTGTAACCTGGCCAACGGCTTGTAATACAGGGCGCCTATCATCTGTAGGAATGGTTCGCCCAGTCCCATCTTTCTGAGTACTCTGGACATGAACGGCCACTCCACAGAGTCAAAAGCTTTCTCCATGTCGAGAAATACTGCCAATGCCTTATTCTCCGGTTTCACATGCTGCATCGTCCCCAGGACCGTGCGTATATTATACGTGAGGTTCCTAGCTGGTATAAAACCTGCCTGTTCTGGGGCTACCAGTTCCGGGGCGAGCAGAGCGAGTCGAGTCGCGAGAACCTTGGCATACAGCTTGGCATCGACATTACTCAGTGAGAGAGGCCTGTATGAGCCACACTCCGTCGCGGGTTTCCCAGGCTTAAGAATCGTTATAATGAGTGCCTCCCGCATCGTCGGGGGCAAGGAGCCGTCCAAGCAAATATCATCAAATAAAGCTGATAGGAAGGGGAGCAGCTGTTCTTTAAAAGACTTGTAGAAGCCAACAGTCAGCCCATCAGCGCCCGGAGCACTACCGGACTTCATGCTGTCTAGCGCCTCCGCAATTTCCTCCCTTTGGATGGGCATCATAAGGAATTCTCTCTGCGAGTTGGACAGCTGTGGCATCCTGATGTAGCTCAGGTATTCGTCGATAGCCCTTTTCATTCCCGTAGACTTTGATTCATATAGAGTGGAGTAGTACCGTCTAAATTCCCCAACAATCTGTTCTTCATCTGTGAGGACCTCCCCCGTACTCGAAACCAGCTCGCCAATTAGTAACGGACGTCGTTCGTGCCGAATCAACTTGGCTAGGAGTGAGCCGGGTCTTTCCCCCTCACCGTAGGTGCGGGCTGTGGCATACTTGCCCATATGCTGCACCTCCCTGTCTGGTCCAAGGCGTCTCCTTCGGGGTCTACCTGTAGCCTCTCTTCCTGATCTGATACCTGACTCTCCAGATACGTGAGCCTCTGCCTAATGGACTTCAGAACACTAGAGTGTTTGGCCATAGCCATCCCGCGGATGTAGACCTTAAAGGCCTCCCAAAGCGTCTGGCAACTGTCCACAGAGCCCGTGTTGGTCTCAAAAAAGTTTTCAATTTCATTTGCGATTTCCCCTCTGAACACCTCGTCCATTAACGAATACGCGGGGAAGCGCCACGTAAAAGGGGTGATCCCGCGCACCGGCGTATCTAGGATCAGGAGGATCGGAGAGTGATCAGACAAAGTGCGTGGCAATATTTGACAGTCCCTCAAACTATTGGATAGCTGTTGTGATGCAAGCCAGTAATCTATCCTGGTATGTAGTGCATGATAAGCTGAATAATGCGTGTACCCCCCTCTGGAGTGATGCCTATTTCTCCACACATCCAGTAGTTCCAAGTGTACCATTTCGGTCTGAAGCGCCGTGGCAGCAGCCGACGGGCTTCGGTGGGGTCCCGCAGACCTATCCAGAGCTGGATCAAGGACCAAATTAAAGTCTCCTCCCCACAGCATACTATTATGATCATACGACTTGCATCTCCTGGCCAATTCCACGTAAAAGTCAGGTGTATCGTAGTTAGGCCCATAGACATTTACTAGCAATAAGTCATGTCCCTGGCCCCTGCATCTACAGATGGTGTATCGTCCCTCTGGGTCCGTCTCTAGAGGCGTCAATGTGAGTTTGGAGTGCGGGTTGACCCACGTGAGTGTCCCCCTCGAGTGAGTGGTGAAGCCTGCCGCTACACTGCATCCCGCTATTCCCTTATGCAGCAACATTCTGCTGTTAAGTGGTAAGTGTGTCTCTTGTAGGAGAGCGAGGTCTATATGTTGCCTACGTAGGTAACTAAGGACTTTACGTAGCTTCCGAAAGTCATTTAGGCCCCTAATATTCCATGTCAGGGCCCGTAGGTGAGTCTGTGGTGTACCCGCCCGTGACGTACCCTTATCAGCCTCAGCCATATCCAACAGTGTGCATCAGGAGGCTACTCTGCCAAGGTTTAAAGCGCCCCAGCAGAGCAAGGTCAGGCAGTCGGCGTAGTGTGGCAATGGCCAGTTCGTATCTAGCGGCATTCGTCTCAGTTACAGCATTCAGCATCTCAGCAGTCATACAGAACAACAACTTGTACCCAAACACCAACCCCAACATTCCCCCCACCACCCACAGCAGACCCTCCCCAATTTGGTCATGCAGGTTCCCCTCCCACCCATCCCCCCCCTCCAACAAAGGAAACAGTCCCGTGTGCATCACGCTCAGAGGCAAAGGTAGCCAGCAGGCTCTTCCTAAATGTCTGACTTTCGACTCTGTTGCCCGGCCCCTTCCCCTCCGCCCTGCACCATCAGCAATATGCAAATGCACCAACCTGCACTTTAGTAGTACGATATCCTGCGTAGTCATCGTGTTGTCCCTCCCGCCCCCGCATCCCCATATTCCCCCCCCCCTAACCCCTCCAGCCACCCCCATATCTGGAACACCCTCAGGACCTGGGACCAGAGAGCCATGCATTAATTAGTCCTTCCCTATATCCAATCCCTGGCCCCACTTATCTGTCTCAATGTCTCAGCAAGTCTCTTATCCATTGTAGCGTAACGCTTCGTTCCAGGAAATCAGGGGTCTCACTCATGAGTTCACCGTGTTCCAGACTTCGTGCACTCAGATCACTCTTGCTCGTTTAGGCGACTCGATTCCGCTTCCTGCTGACGCTCGGCATTGTCGTCCGTTGTCTCCCTCGCCCACTTTTTCAATGCTTTCTGCAGCTCCGCTGGGTCCGTGAAAACATGCGAGTGACCTTGTCTGTTCACACGCAATTTGGCGGGGTACAACATTGCGTAGTCGAGGCCCATATCCCTAAGGCGTTTCTTGTGTGGCGCGAAATGCTTGCGCGCCTCTTGCACCCTCGCTGTAAAGTCCGGGTAAATCGAAATCGCCGATCCCTCAAATTGTAGGTCCCCTTTGGTTCTTGCCAGCTGCAACGCCGTGTCCCTGTCTCTATAATTCAGCAATTTCGCTATGACTGGGCGTGGTGGAAGGCCCGGATTGGGCTTCGGGCCAAGTGTGCGGTGCGCACGTTCTACGACAAAAATATTCGAGAACACTCCGTCGCCCAAGAGCTTGGTGAGCAATTGTTCTATGAATAGTTCCATTTTCCCAGTCTGGGTGGTCTCCGGCAGGCCCGTAATGCGGAGGTTGCAGCGCCGTGACCGCGCCTCCAAATCCTCTGTCTTGTCTTGCAATGTCCTGATGAGTGTTTCCGCCCTCCGTCTCGCCGTGTCTAGATCTGTTTGGGCCTCCTCCACTTCAGTGATGCGCCGTTCGGCCATGTCGTGTCGTTCCGCGTGCTTGTCTAGACGCTCCGCCATGCGGTCCATTCTGTAGGACATGGCGTCCATCTTGGATCCCAGCGCCGCTATATTCGTTTGAATGTTGTGCTCCATGGAGCGGAGCAATGTTTTGATGTCTGCGTTTTCTTCCTGCGGGACTCCTGTAAGCGCCTCCTCGTCCCGTTGCGGCGGGGGAGTCTGCACTGATACTCGCCTCTGCGAGAAAGGGAGCTTACTCTGGGTTCTGTCCCCTTTCCCCATCGTAGGAGCTTCGTGTGGTTACCGCGGTGGACCAAGCGTAGTCCGCTATAACGCCTTCAGCCGAACCCACGTTTCTGCCAGGGACCAATGTGCGCGCTATCAGGGGTCCGAGCAATATCTCCACTCCCAATCTCCCTTCTGAATTGTCCAGAGGTCAGCAGGTCCAGCAAGTCGTCAAGGCTGGGTGCTCCCACAATGAGGGGACCCTGTTACCCAGTGAGTGGGGAGCAGGTGTGCAGGTCCCTCGGCTCGGCCGCCGGTGTCAGAAAGGGCAAGCAAGGGCTCACGTGGGGAGGTGCAAGAGCCAACACCTACTAAGTCACCAGTGACACGTGTGTAGTAGGGCCTCTGTAGGTGTAGCACCAGAGTTTGCGTGTGGATAGGAGAACAGGGTACCCAGGGGCCCTGCCGTTGTTGTTCCGACAATGGGTGCACTCCCTGCACCCTTCTGCCCAGCCGCCGCTTCCCCGGCATCTCCCACTGGTAGCAATGAATGGCGCTGCCTGGTTCACCCCGCTCCGCCGATCAGGCTCACCTTCCCGCTCTTGCCGCCACTGCCTCCGAGGTCCGAGGCTCCCGATGTCTCTCTGTGAGGCCAGCTGTCCCCCGACTCGACCGCGATCGCCGATATCCGGAGGTGGGGTGGCAGGGGGGGACGCACTCTGACCGTCGCCGCACGTCTCCGCACGTACTGCGGGTGCCAGGCGCACCAGAGGCGTGGTCTGCGGCCCGCACCACGCACTGGAGAGAGTGCTGATTGCATCTGTTATAAGCGGCGGATTCTCGCGCTGCGCGGCTCCCTCTGTTCCTCCGCAGCTCCGCCAAACGCAGGGGTGTCAGGGGACAAGAGCAAGTTGGGCTGGTGCAGGATAATTGCAGGATCTCTGATGGTGCCGGCGGAGCCCGGGAACTAAGCAGCCATTTTCCGCTCGCGCTAGCTCCGCCCCCCGAACCAGGTAGCTTTCTTGGTGCATTGTCTGTCAGAGTTCTGGAGGGGGCGAGCGTGTTTGAGCAGTTGGTGATCCATCTGTGGAGCTTGTTGGCTGCTGAGTTGGCATCGGTCATGGTGGGTGGAGGAGTGCGGTTAAGGGCGGAGTTGAGGTGCTCTTCGGTGACCTTGCTTCAGTTTCTGCCTGGAGGGTATGGTGTAGGCTTGTGTGCAGAGGGTTTCGAGAAGGAGAAGTGGATGCAGTGGTGGTCCATCCAGAGGGGCTGTGTGGTGCGACTGAAGCGAATGTTGTTTCCTCCTGGAAAGATGGGGTCGAGGGTGTGTCCTGCCTTGTGGGTGGGGGGGGGTGATGAGCGGCTTCAGTCTGATGTTGGCAAGGCTATCCAAGAGGACGGTGGAGTTGGGGTTGCTGAGGGTGCTGAGGTGGAAATTCAGGTCTCCGAGCAGTGCGTAGTCCGTGGAGCCGAGGGTGTGGGGCACGATGAGGTCTGTGATGGTCTTGGTAAATGGGACACGAGGTCCGGGAGGTCTGTAGGCAAGAGTTACTCGTAGCGTTGTCCTGGGGTTGATCTGAATCTTGAAGTGGAGGGGTTTCATGGGGGGGTGAGGAGTCATTCGAGATGGTGGTTGTGATTCAGAGGGAGTTTTTGTGTTTGATGGTGAAGCCACTTCCAGGGTGGCAGGGGTGGTGTTTCCTTTGGATCTTGTACCCGTCAGGGATGGTGGTAGCAATGTCGGGTGTGGAGCTAGGGTTGGTCCAGGTCTCTGTGAGGAAGGCGACGTCGGGCAAGAGGGTATTGAGGAGGTCCCAGATTTCTACTGCGTGTCTGTGCAGGGAGCATACACTGAGGAGGATGCATCTCAGGGGTTTGGGTGGGCTGGCGTCCGGTGGGTTAGCTGTAGCTGTCGGGGTCCGGAGGTGGGAGAAGGTGCTTTGGCAGTGTCAGCAGGAGAACGGGCCTTGTAATACTAGGAGTGATGCATTTTTTAAACAGGAATGTAATCAGTATTTTCCTAGATTATACCCTTACAGGTTCACACAAGCCTATGAGCTTCAATAATTGAATATCCAACCCCCACTTACCTGTGCACCTACAAACCTAATATCAAGCTTGCAGTCTAAGAATTTTTACAAGCACATTGGTTGAAACAAATGTGTTTATGATTTTTATTGGTTAATGTATTGCTTTCATTAAATGCAGTTGTGCAGGAAAATTTGATGGCAGGGCCTGGACTTCGGTCAGGCCATGCCCCCAGCACACCAAGGGCACTGCGAGCGAGGTGAGTACGCCCAACCCTCCAAAGATGTCAAACCATTGTTGTGCATGGCCTTCAGCCGTGAGCAGGTCAGGCTCTGCACCAAACCACCCACAGGCACACAACTCCACAGTGCATGGCCTATAGTTGCGTGCAGCATAAGTTGATTGCTCAACCCCCCACATGTTGTTTGGCCCTGGGCAGGGGGTTGGGAACGGTGCCTGGTCTGTGCTTAAGCACAGTTGGCACCCAATCCTTACTGCGTACAGCTTTTAGCCATGTGCAACATGGTTCTGGTGCAGGGCTGGCACTGGCAGTTCTTGCACTCACCAACAGTGGGTGACCAGCATCACATTGTATAGTAGGGATTCAGGGCAAACCCTTGCCTTTGTGTTGGCTGAGTTTATCTGCCTGGGCTATGGTTTGCGTACCTGAACTTCACAGAGTTTTGGTGAGTGCTAACTGAATTTGCATAACAAAACTAGGCATGTAAATCTGCATCTTTTTATTAAAGGGACTCAGTGATCTCTTTGTAACCCAACTGCGTGTGCCTTGGTATCCCCTCAAATGCACATTTACTTTTATTTAAGGATGCTGGTCAGAATCCCACGTTTTGAAATGGATGCCCCAAAAGAACTGTTACTTTTGGAGCCAGCCAATCACGGAGCTTGGTTTCCGTGAACTCAGGCTTGGTTTCATTAACATACCTTCGATGATCAAAGAAAATGTCCAATCCACTACCCAATGGGATACCTTTAGTTTTTTATATTTTGTGACCTGTGGATGGTTTGCAAGTTCAGGTTTGTAAACTGTATGTGAATTAATGATAAAGTCTATAAATGTTTTTATAAGTTTAACCTTTAAAATACTTCCCAGCACCTTTTCAAAATTTTAATTTCCCAAACCTACTCAAGAGATCTACACCAACTCCATCAAAGGCACACCTCTGAGTGAAGCTCTAGTTCCATACCACATTTGGTGCTATTATTTTCTGCGGATTTTGCTGCAGCAGAAAAGAAACGTCTCGTATGGTAATTAACACTGAAAACAAATTAACTGACCCTTTTTTACCTCCTGGAATGATCAGAAGGAAACTTGGCATACCAAAACTGTGGGCCCGATTCACAGAACTAACTTAACGATGAGGGCTGCTTCAAACTTGACCCGGCCTCCATCCACCTTAACACTCTTGGCCCTGTAACCATCGAAGAGGTCTCGACCACGCTTGCCTCGATCAAAAGTGGCTCCCCCAGTGACCCGGTGCCCATTCGAATTCTCAAAAAAGTGGCTCCAACGATCGCCCCCCCTCTAACTGACCTCATCAACTCATCACTACTTCAGGGTAAGGTCCACCCAGCTGGAAAGCGGCTGTTGTCAAGGCCCTCCTAAAAAAAACGCTACTAGACCCCCTTGATTTGGCCAATTATAGGCCAATCTCCCTCCTCCCCGGTATCAGTAAAATTGCTGAAAAATTAAAAAATAAAAAGCTCTCCCAGTTTCTGGAGTCTAACAAACTGCTTAAAAACTTGCAGACTGGATTCCGCCCGGGTCAGGGCACGGACACCGCCCTCCTGGCGGCAGTGGAGGAGGCCAGATGCATTTTGGACGCAGGAGGATCAGTGGCAGTGATCCTCCTGGACCTCAGTGCGGCCTTCGACACTGTTAACCAGCAGGTTCTTATCCAGCGACTCAGAGACAGTGGCGTGGAGGGCACTGCCCTTGCTTGGTTCGCGTCATTCCTAAACCAACGCTCCTTCCAGGTCTGGGAGAACGACATCCGCTCCCCAACAGTCCCCCTCCAATGTGGAGTGCCGCAGGGCTCCTCACTAAGCCCGACATTATTTAATGTCTACATGTCCCCATTGGAGGAGGTAGTTACCCCGTTTGGTGTGAAAATCATCAGCTACACGGATGACACCCAGCTAGTGGTGTCCCTATCCCATCCCAACCAAGAACCAGCGAATCTCCACAGCTGCCTTTCCAAAATCCAGGGGTGGATGAACAACTCAGCGTTGAAACTCAACGGGTCCAAGACGGAAATCTTGCTCCTTGGGCAAAATGGGCTCTCTCTGCCCCCCAACATCTGGCCTTCCTGTTTGGGTGAACCCCCTGCCCCCAAAACTGAGATCAAGAGTCTGGGAATCTGGCTCGAGAAAAACCTGTCCTTCAAAACCCAGGCCAAGAAAACCGCTGGGATTTATTTCGGGCTCCTTAGATCAGTCAGGAAAATCCTGCCTTTGCTCCCTTCCACCTCCCGGAAATTGCTCATCCAAGGCCTCATACTATCTAGGCTGGATTACAGCAATGCCATCTATCTGGGAGCCCCCGAAGCCACCTTCAACAAACTACAAAGGATTCAGAACGCCGCAGTCCGGCTTCTCACCAACACCCCCGCTAGATCCTCGGCAAAACCAGCTCTGAAGCTCCTTCACTGGCTTCCTGTAAGAGAAAGAGTTAAATTCAAGGCTCTTTGTCTGGCCCATAAACTCCTACAGGATAAAGGTCCCCCCATTCTCAAAAACTTCATCAGGCCTTACAAGGCTACAAGGTCCCTCCGCTCTGACCACGAACACTTCATCACAGTTCACAGAGTGAAAAAGGCGCGCACAGGCGGACGGCGCTTCTCCGTGAACACAGCCATCCTTTGGAACTCTCTCCCCCGTAAACTAAGGATGGAATCAGACCACCTCCGGTTTAGGAAACTACTGAAAACGCACCTCTTCCCCTGATCCGGATCCCCCCTCCCCTTTTCTTTTCCCTGCTACCCACCCTCTTGATTTGTCCTGGTCTCAGCGCTGGGATGCTTCCGGGTTACTAAGCGCTCTACAAAACCCAAATAATAATAATAATAATAATAACTTAAGACAAAATCCTAAACTTACTACCATTTTGGTATTTTCAGAAGGCACTTACTCATTTTGGTATTCACAGAAGGCACTTACTCATCAATGAGTAAGTGCCTTCAGTGAATACCAAAATGAGTAAACTTACTCATTTTGGTATTCACAGAGGGCACTTAAGTGACTTCTGTGAATACCAAAATGAGTAAGTGCCTTCTGTGAATACCAAAATGAGTAAATGGTTGCTAGTTTAAGATTTTGTCGTAAGGTAGTTCTGTGAATCGGGCCCTGTCTGATTTACACTGTTTGATTGGAAACTTTTCCTCATATTTTCCAAATAAGGCGATATTTATGACCAAAGTTACAAGCAAACCAAACAGAAGTATAAATGCACATTTGGGATATCCACAGTGTAATACCAATTAAAAAGTATCATGCTAAAAGGCAGTCCCATTTATCAGCTATGCCAAATTGTTTCTGAGTGTGGTAGAAAAACGGAATTAAAGAAAGAAAGTGAGGGGGACATGCACCCCAAACTGGGTATGGTCATGCAGACTTCCGTACTCCTTATTCACAAAAATATCTAACCATTGCTCCTTCGTGTGATCTTTGTCACCCACGCCCTTAAGGAAGGCCATTGAGAGAAGCCATTAAAGGAAGACATTAGGCTCCTCATGATTGTTGTAACCTTCGGAGACTCCACTAAACATTGTAGTGGCACTGAAAGCTATTACCAAAGCCTAGGTACAAGGTGTTCTCGTGGTGATAGCGAAGGTAAGGCTTCTGCAGCGATGTCCATGTCGATGCAAAGGTGCACCCAACCTTCTTTGGGAGGAGGGGCAAGCATGCCCCAATGTAGGTTCCTGGGTCCTGTTTAAAATGGCACCATGGAGAGACAAACTACACATGCTCTACATTCAGTGCCTTCTTCAAGACCCTTTGCTTGTGTGCATTCCTGAATAAAAGGGGATTTTGCACCCTCAACCACTTTCAAATGTCACTGAAGATTGAGATACAACAGTGTCGCAATATTACAAAGAGCACGTTTCACACGTCAAACATGGCACTCTGTCTTCAATTTTGAGCAAATATACAAGAGTAGTGAAAAGATCTTCGACTTAAAGTCACAATCCCCAATTTTTTCAATCATTTACAAGAAATTTTCTGCCTAAAAACATGTTTTAGATAATTCATTGAATGACATGTCAAATGAACGACATTTATCGTATAGTTTTTATGCATATTCTTCTTTTATTGTGCAATACTTGAATCTGCACTTATATTCATCAATTTCCAATACATCGTAGCGTTACAATTCCCATGTAGTGTTTATCAGTCCCAATGCATTTCGGGATGACCCTTTGTCAGGGGAACACTGTAAATAACATAAATCAATTGGATTACTTGCCCTCAGTGTAATATTAATAAACTCATAATTATATCCTATAATTAATTAATTCTGGCCTTTATGGAATGTGCCTCGATACGCAAATAAATATATCCAAACTTGACAAGAAAAATGTATGATAAGATTCAACCTTTTCGCTGTAGGTGAATAGGGGCAGTAGCCCCCGTAAAGACAAAACCCACAAAAAAAGTAAGCGGGCTGAGAAACAGTCCGAACCCTGGACTAGTCAAAAGTGCAAGCTGCAGTGACCCTTATAACGCCAATGGTATGCTATGATAACGAATAAACCTAAACATCTCACCTATCCATGGACTGAGCGCCCCAAAGTATTGAACTGGGAACAAAAAGCAAACAAGAAACAAAAAATGTAAATCAACGATGTCCCTTATAAGTAAACATCAAACAAGTGTTGCAAGGATATGCTAAAAGGTAAAACTCACGTGGACTGAAAGCTCTCCCTTTACTATGCCTCGACCAAAGTCCTGGAAGTGATGTGAAGTGCACCATGAACAGTCTAGTCGACAAGAATATAGCCGTGTCAAATGCCACCAGCCGCCACTGCTAACCTGCATGGGCCCATTAACCCCTCAAATGAGTACATGTGCTGTGGCCATTGCGTGTACACAAAGGGGCATATTTATGAAATAGTACCGCAGCGCAGCAAGTCAACTTGCTGCGTTGTATTACTGGGAAAAGGCAAAAATTTACCGTTTTACTGTCCTTTTCCCAGCACAGGCGAACAATGGGCTGCCTAGCGCCAACGTAGGCACCCTTGCACTATGAAGCACAGGTGGCTGCATTGCATGCAGGATTGCTGAGGCATATTCTTCTTCTATGTGTGCTGCGGAATGCCTTACACATAGAAAGAGGAAAGTAACAAGGGGAAATAAAGAGCTTTCTCCTCATTATGCCTTCCCTGGGAAGGTGTATCTTTTTGGCGCCTTCCGAAGTCTACAAGTGATGGTAAATCTGGGAATGCGTAAAAATCACCCACGCACTGCCCATGGAACGTCTGCAATGCAGCGATTGGCACTGGTTGCGTAACTCCTGATTTATCAAGCCACACAGGACCACACAAATTGGCTTGCTACATTGCAATTAGGGGTTGCGTAAAGCATGCACCATGTTGCATGGTCCAGCAGTAACGCAACCCCCTTGATAAAAATGGGACTTTGATTTGTCACCCATATACCAACAAACACAGACCGGGCTGTACAATGAGTCCGACCCATTCTTTAATCTCAAACAATCCCAGGGAGCAAATGACTTCTGTGTTGGGACACTTTTGTGCCCAAGGCCTCCTTTCATTATTATAAAAAGCATATATTGTCATTATAATAAAATCGTTCCATGAATAAAAGTTTTCGCATATTTATTAAGTACAAACCTTCGACCAAATATGCGTATCTGCGTGTTTAACAATGTGACTAATTAAAATAGTAAGTAGTGCAGGTGCAGTTTAAAATGCAAAAAAAACAATATCTAAAAAAACCTATTACCTTTATCAATAGAAATTGTGAAATGGGGAGTTTGGCAATATAATTGCTGCATACAAAGGGTGTTGCGTGCATTCTGTGCGTGCTGACGCTGTACGCTCTCTCCGGCCTAGTTATAAGGGAAACCGCGGCCAGAGTGGCCCTGTGGTCACGTGGGCACACTCTCCTCCAGACACAAGAGTTCTACCTCAAAACGTGTGATATGTCTGCGAGTAACAGGAAGCTTCACCACTTCACGTAATTTGGCAACATATCAGCAGTGTCAACACTTCCCCCTTCCACTTTCTCCGTTTTGCTGATTGCGCCAAGTTTCATTTCACTTGCCGGGCTACTTTCTTCACAGGGATTGGGTTAGAGTTGGGGAAGAGAGCAGAATAAAATGAAAAGGATTCAAGTTTCACATCTGTTAGGAGAAAAACCTGAAATTGCATAACTGAAGGATTTCATTCTAGACAGCTTCCCTAAAACCCTTCTGTTCTCAAGCTAGCAAATGAACCTCTAACCAAAACCTCACATTTTGCCTGGTCAAAGTCGGCATTTCTGTAAGGCCTTGCGGTAAAGACAGTTTCTAGTACAAAGGCCGAATCATCCATGTGTTATGCAAGGCTGCTCTCTGAGAGAATGCCAGTGCAGGGCTGGCACTGTGCCCCGGTGAAAAGCAGGGAGCACAGCTTCAAGAGAGTAGGGGCAAGACTGCGCAGAGGATGGTGGAGTGGGCCATTTAGAACAGGGAGGAGAGGTTATGTTATGCATGACTCCCTATGGCCACTCTGTCCCTGCATAGCACCTGAAAGCAGGGTCGATGAATATGAGGGCCAAAAATAACTTTATAGATGGACTAGCAGCCCGTCCCGACGTTGTCCGGGAGCAATTAGGCTTCAGGGTCCCCCGGAGCCTTCCTCCATATATTGCAGTATTATACCTCTATGTTTACTTTGTATGCTTTTGTAACCTGCGCACGTCACTTTTTCCTCCTGTAATGCAGTATTATACCTCTATGTTTACTTTGTACGCTTTTGTAACATGCACACGTAACTTTTTCCTCCTGTAATGCACCGTTTGGCTCACTTTTGTAATGCTCCGTTTGCTTCCTCTTGCTCACGATGTACGCTTTTGTAACCTGCACACGTAACTTTTTCCTCCTGTAATGCACCGTTTGGCTCACTTTTGTAATGCTCCGTTTGCTTCCTCTTGCTCACGATTGTCATTTTTGCTTCATTTTTCCGCCGCTCACCTCTCCTAAATAAATAAATAAATAACCTACCTCATCCGCCGCTCACCGCTCCTCCCCGCCTGTCCGCCGCTCCGCCCCGCCTGTCCGCCGCTCCTCACCGCCTGTCCGCCGCTCCTCAACGCCTGTCCGCCGCTCCTCATCGCCTGTCCGCCGCTCCTCACCGCTCCTCCCCGCGCCATGTCCGCAGGTCCTCCTTGTGCTCCTGGACGCCGTTCCTCCCCGCGCTCCTCACGTCAGCAAGCACGTCGCGGCCGGCGCTTCTTCCAAGGGACTACATTTTTTTTTTGGTACATTTTTTAAATAACGTATATTTATTACGTTTATATAGCCTATGTCCATCTGCACACCCTGACGATTACAACGATGTATCGGGTGTGTGGATTGGCGCTGTGGTTCCCGAGTTTACCCGCCTCAAAGGTTCAAAGTTCTTCCTTTATAATAGTAGTATAGATTAAAAGTGAATAACTGGAATGTTTTACACCTTGAGATTCCGAGTGACATCATAGACTACTCGACCTTTGCTTTCATTTATTTGATGCCACTGAAAACTCCTCAATGAAAATCTCTGTCTGTGTTTGTGTGTGTGTGTGTGTGCGTGCGTGCATGCATGCGTGCATGCATGGGTGTGTGGCCACTCTGTAGTTATAGTTAGAATTCCCAGAGATAGGAATTCCTCAGATTTTTGCTTGCTAATAACTTTGTCATCATTCGATGAATCACCACAAAACTCAGCAGACCTATACTTTTTTCTACATTGGCTGAATATGCAAAGTTTTGAGGTGATTAGTGAAGATGGTGCAGAGGTAAAGGGGACCCTAAAACACGTTTTTCCACCAATTCATTTTCCATAGACTTTTTAGACAGATGTAGCGACAAAATGGACGAATGGATTTGCATAAAATTTTGCAGGAATATAGACTATGGTGTGGAAAGGTTCATTTTTAGTTCCAAGCCTACCAAGACTTCTTGGGGAGATTCTGAAAGCTGAATTGAGAATGAAATCCGCCCATTGCTCACCATTGGCTTTGTGGTTGGTAACTCACATTTGCTTGATTTCTATTTTCTGGCCTTGTTTGTTTTAGGCTGTCCAACATGTATTTGCCCCTTCCATAGAGCATCGCCTGTTTACTGTATTGTTCCACAAGTGATCACTTTCTGTAAACAGGCCTTTAGATTTTGCTCTTATATTTTCACATTTGTAAATGTGTAAATGTATTGCGACTTATATAGCGCACGTATCACCCGAAGGTATCAAGGCGCTTGCTTAGGGAACCCGTCCTGGTATTCCCCTGTGAGATACCCCGGCAGGGTATCCACAAGGTGAAAGCCAGGCATCCCGCCGCGAGGGGCCGTAGTGGAGATTAAGCAAGCTATTGCCCAGAGTCGCAGAGTGGGACCCCGTGAGTCGAGTAGGCACCGGAGCGAGAATTGTCGAGTCCGTGGAATTTTTGAGCCCGAGACCCGCCGAGGCGGGGAACCGAACCCTGGTCCACGGCCGATCTCAGCTTCCGGGTCTGCCGCCTCTAACCACTGAGCCACGCTTCTCCACCCGACGTTGTCCGGGAGCAATTAGGCTTCAGGGCCCCCGCCCGCCACGACGTTGTCCGTGGGTCCTCCGGAGCCTTCCTCCATATATTGCAGTATTATACCTCTATGTTTACTTTGTATGCTTTTGTAACCTGCGCACGTCACTTTTTCCTCCTGTAATGCAGTATTATACCTCTATGTTTACTTTGTACGCTTTTGTAACATGCACACGTAACATTTGATGTGCATTCAAAGACAGAGGTCAAATGTCAGGCTCTGTCTTTTGAGGGAGAGTGGTGTTTACTTTTCTTTCTATGTCTTCAAAGTCAGAGGATTTACCTGAATCTGGAGATGTAAAAGGAAAGGCTTTTTTCTAGCACGCAACAAAACGAAAATGTCTGTAAATAAACTGTGTAAATACTTCAGGATATATCAGAAATAGAAAAGCACAAATGAAGCAAATTTCTTTGTAATTCTGAAGTCTGCTGGAAACAAATATTTTAATACGATCAAAACAAATTAATCCACTAGATGATGCCATCTACGCATATTATTGTTTATAGGCTGTATAGTTTGATCAATAAAACTATATGTCTGTGCAAATGTAATGGTCATTTCAAATGTAAATGTGTATAATAGTAGTGCACTATCACACCATGCGTACTACACTCTATTCGACTACACTTTACGCTAGGCCACTCTAGACGACTCAACTCTATGCCATGCCAATCTACTCTACTACACTCTAATCCACTTTATGTTACTCCAGTGTATGACACACTACTCTACTCCACTTTACGATACTCTGCGGCACGGTGACACTCTATGCTACTCTACGACACTCTATGCCACTCTTCTCTATCCCACTCCAATCTACTCCACTTTACAACACTCTACTTCACACCACTGTACGCCACGCCACTCTACTCAATGATACTCCACTCTACAACACTCCACTCAATCGCACTCCACGCCCGTTTACTCCACTCCACGGTACTCCACCCTATTACACTTTACTCTAGGGTACGCCACTCCACTCCTGTGCACTCCACTCTATGTCATTCCACACTACTCCACTTTATGGCACATTACTCCACTCTACAATAGTTTACTCCACTCTTCGCTAGGTCACGCTATTACACCCCACTCTACACCACTCTACTCCATGATACACTGCTCCACTCCACTCTACTTCACTCCATGCCACTCCATGCCACTTAACTGTAGGCCACTCTGCAACACTCCACTGCACACCAATATACCCCACTCTATGCCACCCCACGCTACTCCATTCTAGGACACTTTACACCACGCTACGCCACTTAGCAACATCCCACTCTACAACACTGCACTCCAATCTACACCACTCCACTCTACGCCAATTTACTCCACTAGTTGACACTCCACTCTATGGCACTTCACTCCACTCTATGTCACTCCACTCTATGACACTTTACTCTACTCAGCGCCCCTCCACTCTATATTCCTGCACTCTATGCTGCTGCACTCTGTGCCCCTCCACTCTATGTCCCACCACTCAATGACACTCTACGACACTACACTCTATTACATTCTTGTCCACTCAACGCCCCCCACAACACTCCACTCTATGATGCTCCACCCCACAACCCTCCACTCTACTCTATGCCACTCCACTCTATGCCACTCCACTCTTCGACACTCTACTCCACTCTACAACACTCTGTCCCACTCCACCCGGCGACACACTACTCCACTCTACACCACTCCACTCTACGCCACTCTATGCTTGCCACCCCACTTTAAGACAATCTACTCCACTCTATGACCCTCAACTCTACACCCCTCCAATCTACCTTACTCTACATCACTCCACTCTACACCAATCTACTCCACTATAGTCGTCTCCACAACACTTCACTCTACTCCAAAACACCCCATTCTATTACACTACATGACACTTCCCTCCACTCCACAACTTACTAGGCCACTCCACTCTACACCACTCTATGCCATTTCACTTAGCACCACTAACCTTAAGCCTTGTTGACCAGCAGCCACGCCGGTGTACAACATGACTAAACCACATTGGTAAAGCCAATAGCTCTTGCACAGGCGGCACCTATTGGCTTTACTAATGCTTGTTGTTATTTGTTCTGAATTGGTACAGTAGTTTTTAAGTTATAAAGGACAAAAACCTAGTGATATATTGAGCTGCGGTATACCACGGAACCGTTGCAGTATATCGCAGTACATGGTGATGATAAAACAATATTAGTGGTTAATGAAAGCTTTTACAAAATAAAGAGACAGCCATGTTTAGACCACATTTTTTTGCCTTTGTTATGGGGTTTAATGTGAAATCTAGATAATTGGTGTTTTTGAAATGTATAGGAAGATATGAGTCAGTTTAGCAAACTCTGTAGAGTATGGGGAAATTATTTTTATTGATTTATTTATATCTTTTTTGAATTAGCAAGTACTATGGTACTTTCTCGGAAGTATTGAGAATGTACTGTAGTTCTTTTGAAATGTTAAAAAAAACTAGAGAGGAGAGTAGAGGGGCAAGTTATACACTACACCACTCTACTCTTCCCCACTACACTCTATGCCCCTGCACTCTAAGGTGCTGCACTGTATGCCACTCTGCTCTTCTCTGCACTACTATACTCCATGCACACTATGCCACTCTGCTCTTCTCTACACTATTATACTCAATGCCACTCTATTGTGCACCGCTGCACTCTATGCCACTACACTCCACACAACCCTGCTCTATACTGCACAACTGCACTCTACGCCACTCTAATCTACTCTCACCACTCCACTCTACTCTGCACAACTCTACTCTGTGCCACTGCACCCTACGTCACTCCACTCTAATCTACACCACCGTAACCACTGCACTCTATGCCAGTACACTCTAGTCTGCACCACTCTATTCTACATCACAGCACTCTATGCCAGTGCACTCTACTCTGCACCACTGTACACCACTTCACTATATGCCACTGTAAACTGTTCTGCAACACTCTACACTACTGTACTCTATGCCACTCTACTCTACTCTTCACCACCACTGCACTTCACGCCACTGCACTGTACTCCGCACCACTCTACTCTATGCCACAGCACTCTGTGCCAGTCCACTCTGCTGTACTTAACACCACTCCACTATACTCTACGCCTCTCCACCACTCCATGCCACACTATGCCACTCCACTCTATGCTACTCCACTCTATGCCACTCTGCTGTATGCCATTCCATTCCACACAGTCCCACTCTATGCTACTCTACCCCACTTCACTCCACACAATGCCACTCTACCCTAGCCCACTTTACTCAATGCCACTCTACTGTACACTACTCTGTGCCACTCCACTCTACCATTTCACTCTATGCCACTTCACTCTACGCCAATCTACTCTATGCCACTACACTCTATGCCACTCTGCTCTACTCTTTACCTCTCTATACCACTGCACTCTATGCCGCTGCACCATACGCCAGTGCACGATATGCCAGTGCACTCTGCAACACTGCATTCTAGGCCACTACACTCTATTCTGCATCACTTTAAGCACTGCACTATACACCACTCTACTATACTCTGCACCACTGCACTCTATCCCACTGCAGTCTATGCCACGCAGTTTGTGCCACTCTACTCTGCACCACTCTTCTCTGCATAACTGCCCTCTATGACACTGCACCCTACACCACCGCACACTGCTCTGAACCACTGCACCCTATGCCACTCTCCTCCACTTTTAAACACAGTACTCAATGCCACTGCACTGTATGACCATGTACTCAACGCCACTGCTGTCAAGACCATTAACCTGTATGTCATTCTCGGATTGCGGGAATGACGTGGATCGACCATTCCCCCTAAGATGTATGCCCAACCATCAACTGATTACTTTCAGAGAATGGATTCACACCATCAGGGAATGGAGATTGGGACTGGACGTGAGCTGGTAAAATCTGGACACTTTCTGTACCAAATCATGGATTTCTTAGGTTTGATCCACCCTCCGATCTGTTCACCACACGCTTTTTTTTTGAAGCAGGGTGAATCCTAGAGGAAACAGATAATCACCAAGGGGTTAGCATTCACTTGTGCTTACTTACCATATAACATAAAGCACTTGTCAGACTTCCTGTGATCACATAACACAGGGAGCCACGCTCTTGGAAAGCTACAGGACCTTTCAGGAATAATTTAGGTGCCACAGAGGGGGCCTAAATTGTGCATCTAGGAGATTCACACTCAGCCTGATTCATCAAGGGGCCGTTTTGCGAGCCCCTAATAGCGATTCATAGCGAATCGCTATTAAGGACTTGCAAAACGGTATTCATGTAGGAATTGCTAAATAAATAGCGATTCCTACATATTCCTTATTTGCGAGTAGCAATTTGCTACTCGCAAATAAGGAATAACTCCCCATTCATTCCTATGGGCCAAAAGGCCCATAGGAATGAATGGGGAGTATCCCTTATTTGCGGGTAGCAATTTGCTACTCGCAAATCAGATAGCGATTTTAAGGGTGCCAGGGGTGTCCAAAGAACACCCTGTAGCACCCCTAAAATGCACATTTGAACAGGTGTTGCGCACACACATGTCCAAAGGACATGTGTGTGTGTATCATGCAAAAGAAAAAAATGCACTAAAGTGCTTTTTACACTATTTACGCAATTTACCACCAAGTCAGACCTGGTGGTAAATTGAGACCAAATATTGCGATTTCGCTATTTCTATTTGGTTAATGAATTGCATTTAAGGAATCTCTATTAGAGATTCCTCAAATCCAATTCCTCGCAAATATGCGATTTCGGTAATAGAGATTTTTGCATTTGGGATGATGAATCCCAAATGCAAAAATCGCACTCGCAAAGGGCCAGATTCTCAGAATCTGGCCCTTTGCGAGCGCAAATCAGCTTGATGAATCAGGCTGTATGTTTCTGGGGCTTCACGTAAAGGCCAAACTGAGACCCACGATAAGGGTAGTGGTTTTCCCAATGAAGGGGTCAGTGGGGCCCTTGGCAATCTAATACTGAGTCATGGGAGGAGACTGGGGGAATAGACACCACTTCCTGAAAGGAGGTTGGAGCGGAACTGAGTACTGTAATTAGGGAAGTAAATCGGGATGCACTTGGGAAGGACATGCAACTGCACTATATACCACTCTACTCTATGCCACTGCACTCTAAGCCACTTTACTCTGCTCAGTACCACTGCACTCTATGCCACTCTAATCTTCTCTTTTAAACTGTGGTCTTTGCCACTGCACTCTACTCTGCATCACTCTACTTCATGCCACTGCATTGTATGCCTCTGCACTCTACACCACTGCACTCTACTCTGCACCACTATAACCTACACCACTGCACTGTACACCACTCAACTCTATGCCACTGCGCTGTCCACCACTCTAATATACTCAGCATCACTGGACTCCACAGTCATATGGTTCCTATCACTTCAGTAAGCCTATGCATTTGGGCAACATAAGTGTCAAAACTCTGAGGGACTGTGTCCGTTCACACCATCAGGATATGTTGACCTTGTTCCTGGCTAGCTCACAGTGTGCCATCGGAATCTCTAAACCTTACAAGGTATCTGATATTGGCTGCAACCCCAGAACATGACGACCCAGATTCCCCAAGGAAATCTTAGAAACAGATCTAGCCTTTCATTGCCAACTCAGGTATGCCCAAAGGGAGAGACAAGAAATACACAAATTGGCATTTCAAACATTTATACAAGCAATTGGATTCTTAGCTAAAATATGTATGCTACAATGATTAGAAGATCGAAACAGAGCACTGTAACCAGCATTACAAGAATGGTGAAAAAGATGAATACTTTAACCATTATAATTATTGCATTGATTATATGGATACATATATTTGTACTCCTACCTAGCACTGCCTATCCTACAGAGCATAGGGTGGATGCAATTTTGCCAGATAACTTAAACACACATTACCTCCACATTTACCTGTATGCGTGTCAGCTGATAGCCAGTCTGGTGTAGAATACGTTGCCGGTCCTCTCAGGATAGTGATGACATTCTGCTTGGCTGAAACTCAAGCATGGGGCATCAAAGATATTCCTTTGAAATGCACCTCTGTCAAACAAAGGCTTGGTGCAGTTTATATAATAAAACTGTACTCATTGGTTCGGTGTCTGAGCTCTGATCCAGCTGTTATTGTTGTTTCTAACAACTGAGAGCTGTCCCCAAACAGAAAACATTATTGAAGGGCAGTTTGCTCGGAGTATTTGGTCCTTGGACAAAATGTACAATAGAATGATAATGTGCCTAGAAAGGAATGTATTTGTAAGCAAAGCACTTTCTGGGTACACTATTGCATGCAAGCACACAAGCAAAATGTGCTAAAAGTCATCGTCTAAGAAGATGTCAGCTTTAAACGTGAACATTTAATAATGGGAGTGGGTTGTGCACCTATTAACCTCACGCCACTACCACGACGTACTATACAGCACACTACTCTATTCTGCGCCATTCTGCACCACTGCACTCTGTGCCATTGCTCTTTGTGCAACTCTACTCTTCACCACTCTACTCTATGCCATTGTACTGCATGCTACCCCACTCTACACCACTCTACTTTATGCCACTGTACTGTACACCACTCTACTCTGCAGCACTATACCCCACTACACTCTACCTCAGTGTACTATACGCCACTCTACTCTACACTGCATCACTCTACGCCACTGCCCTATACACCGCTGCACTCTATGACACTCTACTCTGCACCTCTCTACTCTGCACCACTGCACTCTCCTCTGCACGACTCTACTCTACACCAGTCCACTCTACTCTACTGTATGCCACTCCACTCTACAGTATGCCACTCAACACCACTGTACACCACTCCGCTCTATGCGACGGAACTCTACACCAGTCTACTCTACTCCAGCTCACTCCAATCCACACAGTGCCAATCTACACCACTCTACCACTCTCCACTCCACACAACGCAACTATATTCTACACTACGATACTGTACGCCACTCTGCTCTATGCCGCTCTACTCTACCCCACTTCACTCTACCGATTTAACTCTACACCACTGCACTGTACACCACTCTACTCTCCGCCACTCCACACCAGTCTACGCCATGCCACTCCACTCAACGCCACTCCACAAGAAATTATTGAGAAAGTACTGCAATACTATTGAAATGTACAAACAAATTCATATATAAAATAATTAATACCAAAATAAAGAACATTATGTGATTAGAAGTCAATAGAAAAAAACTGACATTCAATGATAAAACTAAAGGTTAATGATAAGTTATAGTTAGGAAAACGTATTTATTTGTATACAAAAGCAAAGGTATTATTGATTTTTTTTTCCAAGCAAAAATGTTACCTACGCAAAGGCTCATATGCAATGGATTTCAATTTGTAGAGTTTTCCATCAGGTGGATCTCGCACGTACTTAAATGTTATGAATATGAGCATTCCTTGAAATAGAGACTTTAACAATTATCCTACCAAACAACCAAGTGGTATCACAAGATGGAGAATATTTTAAAACGAATACATTTTCATGTACGAAAAAATTGCAATCAGTCACAAACCAGTTTGCGACTGCAAAGAAATGTTCCTTACGATGTACAAAAGGGCTGAAAAGGTAATCATTAAAAATGCACACAGAAGCAGGAAAATGAGAAATCACAAACGTGCTGCTCTTTTTTCGATTCCCAAATTGTGAATCAATAAAAGGGATTCACAATTCATATGTACAAGTGTGTTGCAAATTGAAAATAGTAGCCAATCAGCCAAATTGCAATTGCAGATTACTGTCACATGGAAGCAGCTGCTAACAATGTAGATGGTATGAAAGCACACTTAACGACACCGCAAGCACCCACGATGGCTGCTCTCTTTGCGGTGGTGGTGAGGAGAAAGAGAAATCAGAAGAGGATTTTAGACAGTGGCCCTATTGATCAGACAGAGGAGAAAGTGCATGCCAGAGACAGGCTGACAAAGAAGGTCATATGTCACTTAATTAATAAATGAATTTCCCTAGCACCCTCATGCATTGGCAAATGTGCGCTTTATAAGTTCTATCCATACACCATGGAATAAGAGCCAATGCCAGAGAGGTCGACTGAACTCAGCCAAGCCATCTCTGTACATGTTCAGCTTTTGTGCTCCCTACTTCTTTTTGCATCAGAGAGGTATCAATGTAATAATGAAGCAGCAGAAAACATATTGCAGTGTCCATTCATGGTATTAGAATTTTCTTGGAAGCAATATTGTCTAAGATCAATATACATATCACTTTTCAAGTAGTCCAGGTAATTTACAGACAACAAAAGTGCACTTTATCAAATTTTGCATTTCTCCAACATCATAGGATATGTAGGAGGCACACACATATGAATATGCCCCAGGGCCCCATCCCAGCTACAGAATATCTATCTATACAGGAACAGAAAAACATCAATCACTACATATCCATGTGGTGTGCATTGCAGAATACATTAGTACACACATGGCTGTCTGGTACCCTCGGATTACACACGACTCATTCATGTTTCGTTACTGTGCTCTTTACAATCCACTAGCAAGAGAGAAAACGTTGTTTGCAAAGTGAGCGTCATATTCCATGGTTCTATGTCACTCATCCAACAACTTTACACAAATTATTCATATTAATGTGTGTTATAGGTGACAGTGCATGTGCCATTCGCCACAGATACTCATTCAACATCTATATCCATGAACATAAAGAGAGCATCACTAGTATAGGTCGCATAAGTAGACCATAACGGTCATTGAAAGAACCTTTGGCATTCTAAAGGGTAGATTTCAGTGTTTACATAAAAGTGATGATGAAGTCGAAATTATCAAAATACTTGCATTACAATGGACGACATATAAGTCAAAAATGTTGAATTATTGTTACTAAATAAACCTTGCGTACATGGCTAAAATGAATGTACGTGTCACATTTTTTGACCTCCCATCAGTTGGCCTGGTTAACTTCACATGTCTCATAGGCCTTTGTACATCATCAATCCAGGTCCAGTTGGTCCCATATGGCACTGATACAGTACTTACACTTTACCTTTCCATACTCTCACGAAGTGGTAAGCAGCGGCGGCTGGCACAGAAAAGCATAGTGGGGCGGGGTAGGGCGCGGCCGAGGGGAAGTAGGCAGACAACGGAATAGGTATTATTTATTCATTTAAATATACCTATTCCGTTGTCTGGCGACTGCCCCCCTCCCAACCCGCCGCGCCGCGCTGCGCTTACCTGTACCGGCCATCGCTGGTGGTAAGGCAGTCCTAATTCCTTAATCAGACGTTTTTAATTCTAATAAAACACTAGTGACCTAAACCAACCTCCACTATGGCATGGCTCTTAAATAATTATATGCTGTTTTTATGGACTCCCAGCATAGCATTTTCTCACTTTCGAATATTTTGTGCCAATATTGCTGCATCTTCTTTTTGGCGTGCTGTTCCTGTTGGTCTTCCGATATGCGGCCTTGCAACGGTTATTAACGGCTGACGCACTGAGGGTCATCCTGGCACACTAACTGTGGCAGTTGGGATTGTGGTTGTCACCAAAGTGATGCTAGCCATTCTTGGTAGCTCAATACTCCCTTTGCCGCCTCTATATCCCTTGCCATGCTTGCATGGCTTCCTGAGTCTGATGTATTTGCTTCACTTATGCAGGATAGTGCACTGTCCCTGGCCTCTCCATACGTGTCTCTCTGGTTACAATTTATGTGGATGGATCAGTGTGGAGAGAGAGTAGTCATGGTAAAATACACCATTTGATCAAAGTGCATATGATGCCATTACATGTAGTTGTCAACATATTGAACAAAATACTTTAAAAAAATATTACAACTGAAAGGTCTAAGCATACGTTTGATGTAGGCGACGACCAACACTTAGAAATAATATTATGCATAACCTAGTACTTTGCTTAATGTTTCATTCAATTTAAACAGAAGTGCATATTTCCACTACAAGTCCCATGATGCATTGTGTTACACAACAAATAAAATTTCAGATGCATGTTCGTCCATTTTGAGATGTGGGTTTATGTAATAGTGTGTAAGCATGATTGTGTGAATTCTCTGGAAGCTTTAACTTTGCATGCTTTTTATGTTCACCCACCTGACATACTTCAACGGTACCTTGCCAGTTGTGATGGCCAATGGGGCTAAGATGTTGATGTAATCATTTCTTCTTGTAGTGTGGTGTACGGGCTTTAATACGTGGGCCACTTCCAGCGTCAGTAGCCCCCGCATATCTTGTTGCCACTCTCTTCTATTACTATAGTTTACATCATATCAAGACTTTCAAATTATTTCTGTGGTACTTTCTATTACTGCCACAGGATCAATGGAGTCCCTTGTATGCCCCCATACATATTTTGTTACTGCTTTTGGTACATCTCGCCTTCAGGAAACAACTCAAGACCTGGCTGTTCGAGCAGTAGCATACCCCTCCCCCCAAGCGCCTTGAGACCCTCCCGGGTGAGTAGTGCGCTATACAAATGGCATGATTGATTGATTGATTGAGAGATGGCTTTTGAACGCCATTGGGCCCTGGGCTATTTAAATGGTAGTGCCTTACTGCGCAAGGTGTTAGGCTGTTTTTGTCTTGTACTTTATTATAATTGCAATACATATCTGCATGTAAATAAAATGCCAGTTCCCTTCAAAATACACAGCTCTCAGTGGACATTGATTACATTTTAAACATAGCTATAGTGAGCTTTGCAAAGATGGTACCCAACCTGCGCATTAGGAATTATTATGAGGAACTCCTACATGGAAGCACTTCAGCTCAGGTATTGATTTTGACAGGTCATCACACAACGTTTTCATATACGTAGCTGAATCACTGCAAATACAATGAATATCACTCCAATCGCTGTTGAACTTGGTAAGAACTTTGTGCAGAAGTCTTCCAGGTGACACTTCATTCCATGTTTTCCAAAAGTTTGGTGTCATGTTTTCACCACTATCCCAGATGCTTGGTGACAGCACTCTTTTCAGATATATCTGTCACTACACCTTGCATTGAATGTTTAAAGCCTATATAAAACTTTATAAATAAATAAATAGGGTGTTTGGCAATTCACACTACACCATAGGCTATCGAAATACATATGGTAGAGAGCCACCTACCAAGGCCGAAGGGTAAGAGAGGTATTCCAGGAAAAGGATACATCCTCCCGAGTCAACTATTACTGACCAAAGGTATCCCAACCCGTAAAGGCTCAGAACAAGACTCACGTGGTGTCAAACGCACAGGCGCAGAAAAGGAAGCGATTCCATTTGGGAAGTAACCCTCACACACCCTATTGGTATCATGCTTCATCATAGGGTTCACCCTGCCTTCTAAAGGTCAGGGTGGGCTCAACCGTATTCCCGGGAGCGCTTAGGAGAGATAGGCCAGGGGGCCTAAATATAAAAATCCTACTGCGTTCTCCAGGTATCCCTTTATTAGAGGAGACGTAGTGGATATTAAAAATACTATATAAAGGGGGTCATCAGGAGGGGATGGTCCTATGACCCTAGTGTCATGCCAATGTGTTACAACCCTTGACTGAAGGCCTCTTAGGTCCAGGGCTTTCTTCAGGGCAAATAGAGTTTTCCTCCCTGGATCTTAACAAAGGTTATTTTCCTCTATTTTTTTATATGATGAGGGAGCAAGAAGCTGCACCATCGTGAATGGAATGGAGGGTATACTTATCTCTCTATCCAGTAATACACTTAAAAACATTTCTCCCAGGCACTCACAGTAGTAATTCTTTATCAACAGTGTTTCATTTAAACAGATGTGGGTGAAAGGTAATTTCCTTGAATGGAACAATTGTGAATTGTGCACAGTTTCATACCAACCAATTGATTTATATTTTTGACAGCCATGAAAATGAAAAGTTGTTATGGGCCTGGGTACAGAAATAATACTATGGGGGCTATTCACAACATCCGGCAAAAACGAACGCTAACCTCAGTTAGAGTTCGTTTTTTTATCGCAGTCTACCGCGGAAATTTATCGCCGTGTTAGCGGCGTATTCACAACGTGCGGCTAACAGGTGATAATTTCCACTACCGGGTGAAATGTCTGGCGTTAAGGTTAGCATCACGGCGATACAAATCCTGACGCTAACGGGAAAAAAGTGGCGAGGGGCCAATTAGCGACCAGAAACGGCACGCTAATCAGCGTCAGCGCACCTTTTTTCACATTCAGTGCGTAAAACCACCATAAAACGCCCGCTATGCAGCCCAAACACAAAAAAAGGAAACCTAGCAGAAGAACCATGGAGGAGCCTGGACCCAGCACAGAGGCCAACAACAACCCTACAAACACCCAGAGACCCAGGGGTGAGGAACCAGAATTTGATCTGGGCCCAGTTAAACGTATACCTGGGCCTTTGGTAATTAGCGTGGTGTAGCTGTCTTACTAATATAGTTACCCAATAATAGTTTATGCGCATATTATTGCTTAAACATGACCGTGTATTCCCATAACGCGGTTTGTCTATTAACACGCAGAGATTACTTGGCCAGACCAGCGCCATTTTGTGGCCTAGTCTGCCTCCAGCACTGACACAAACCCCCCTCCTCGACTCTGCAAAGACATGTTCCCCTGTGAATTAGTACAACTACTGTAGCAATCGGCTGCTTCTGCACGTTAGGCCTGTCAAGGTTATAGGTGGGGGTAGCGTAGGCAAGCACATTCCCGGGGAACGCTGTACGAGCTCCACCGAAGTTAGCAGAAGGGAGTCACCCTCTCGACCGTGCTATAATGATGGTCTTTCCTTTTGCACCAACCTGTACCAGCTTGTATTTTTCCATCTTAGGTAACGGTTTTCGAATTGTAACAGTATATATGTATGTTGCTGATAATGTGCCAGCAGTCTTCTTGGCGGACCTCGTGGGGTTAGGTCGCAAGGAGCTTCTCTGGCAGAGTTTGTTTGTCATAATAAACTATTGGACCTTCTACACTGCCGACTGACTCATCTTTGGTAATTGGTATAAGGGGTTATCTGTAAGTATGATATAAGTTGGGTGGTGATAATATTTTCGGTACTTCAGGGGAAGGTCAAGGAGAAGAGGAAGAGGGAGACACGGTTCAGTCAGCAGGAAAACCAGGTCCTGATTGCGGAGGTGACAGAACACTAACAAAAACATTGTGTCAGCTCCACTGTGACATTGGCAACCAAAAACGCAAAATGGCAGTCCATCGTGGCCAAGGTGAATGCTGTCGGAGAGGTCAGGAGGACAGTGGACAGCTGCAAGAAGTGCTGGCATTATGTCAACCACAAGACCAACCAGAAACCTGCAGCCAGCCTGAAAGCAGCAATGCAGACTAAAGGTGGGAGTCTAGAGCCACAGGAGGAGCTGGATCCGTTGGAGGAACAGGTGTCCCAAGTCATCAGTGAGGAGACAGTGGTTGAAGTTCTGGGACAGGATACTGCTCAACATGAACATCCACAACAGCAACAGGGTGAGTACCTACCAGGGACTGGGGGAACGGGGGGAGATGGGCCGCATGGCACTCATGCACAATTAAATATATTGCAGTGCTCACCCACAAAGACTGCGGATCATGTCACAGATCCCCTTGGCCCTTGTGGCATAGACACATCTCACCTCACTAAACTAATACATTGCAAGACACATATTGGTGGGCACACACACACGGAAATATGCCCAGAAAACAAGTCTAACAAATATAGTCCAAGTATCATATCAGTCCACAAGATAATGGCTGTGTGAAAGTGCAAAGGACCACATTGATTGGCGATGTGGCAGTCTGTCAAAATGGCTCCCTTGCCTCAACACCACGCATATGCATGTGTCCCTATGTCGGAGTTGTGTGCAAGAATGTGCATCAAGGGTGACACAATTACACATACACAATCTTGCACACACCGCAGACACACAGGCACAATGCCGCATGTCAGCAGACATTGGTGGTGGCATGCCCACTCATGCACATGATCAGTCACACACACAGTGCTTCCACATGTCAAGTATCAGAGAGATGGGGCCCTGTGCAAACGATTAGAAAATGTGTGATGTTGAGGCAAGGGGGCCATGTAGACATCCTGTCACATCTCCAGTAAAGGATTCCCCCTGCATGTCCATGAGATGCAGTCCTGTGCGCACATTGACGGCTCACAGCGTGAGCCCTGTGGGGCGATAATGCATGGCAGTTGTGCTGGTTGGGGGGGCAGAATGGGGGGAGTGGGGTTGGAGATAAGACGTGCAGGAGTTAGGTAACCAAAAAATAAAGCCAAACAATTACCTTGTGCTTACTGCATAGCTAACTCGGCGTAGCAGCAAGTGCAAGTTAAACAGTAGGATTAATTAATCACCTACCTAACTCAAGCACATTGTGTCTCCAACTCCACAAGCCCCCATCCTGCCCCTCACCTGCCCGGCACCAGCACCACGCACCACTGGCCTGCAGAACTACCACTGCGAGCCGTCACTGTGTGTACACCAAGTGAGAAACCATCTAGTGAGTCTGCATACCAGAAACACATTCACAAGGAAGTGGCAGAGAGAGGCGTTAGTCTTCTTGGCTTAATGCCTCTCTACGCCACCTTGGAAAAGCAAGGCTACACCATATCCACAAGGTCATGGTGCAGCCATGCTTTTCCACCTGCGATGGCACTAAGTCTCAAAACTTAGGGCCAACGCTGGCACCCTTGCCCCAGAGTGCAACGGTGTCTGCAATCGAGAGAGCTTTCCTTTATGTACACGAAGGTGTCCCTTCCTGCATATAAACAAACCTAAAATGCCATTTACTAACGTACATGTGTGCTGCTTCATGCAGCACAAATACAAGTTACAAAACGTCATTTAAAAATAAAGGTTTGTTTATGTACAGGAAGCTGTCCCTTTCTGTACATAAACAAACCTTGGCATTTAGCTTTGCCCATTTGTGCTGCACATGACAGCACACATGGACAATACAACAAGCATTTGCAATGCCATAGGTCTCGCATTAGGGAATGTTTGAGTTATTGGCATTGCAAATGAAAAAGTACTAATACTGCACATTAAATGACACACATATGACTTACTTGCAAATAAGAAGGAACACTGCACATTAAATAGACATGCCTGTAAAGAAGTACTGACACTGTACATTAAGGAAGTGCAGTGTTAAGTTGGATATTGGATGCATCCAGATTGAGAGGAATAATACATCTTGTTTGTGTAGTTCATATTTCCAATGAAGGTTTATAAGTTTGTTGATTGCAGTCACACAGCTGGGTGCCCTTGGTGATCTGTTGGAGGGAGCGTCTGCTTTGCCTGGTGTCATTGGAGAGAAATTTGATTGGTATACTGTACAATGTTAGTTTTATTGGTCCAGTAGACAATAAAACCGCTGCATGACCACACTGTGTGATCCTGGGCATACTTTACAAATCCTACCTCCCATCCTGCGGCTGAAGTGCAAACTGTAAAACCTGATATCTGGGCACAATTAAGGCGTCACTGCAGGCACACCCTGTGTGATCTTCAGCATTTATCACATCTCAAAGTACTTTTAATTACTTGAGCTTGGGATAAACCTTAGAAAAATATTCTCCTGCATTTGACCTACCCAGGTGTTTGCTGCTACGTGCTTGATAAGAAATCATGCAATACACAATTGCAACTTCTGTGCCCCTTCCAAATAAACACTAGAAATCAGAGTAGTAATTAGTCTCTAGGATGAGTAAGATGCACTCCAGCCTCCACTTGAAAACAGGGGTGTATAGTTTGCGGGGGGGGGGGGAGGCATGCAATACTTTAACGCGGGTAAGAGTGTCCAAAGTCACACAATCTGCCCGCTAAAGAGCGGCTCGCAGTGACCGGCTGCTGGCCTGGCTTATTAGGGGAGCTGTCGAGCCGAGCATGGCGGGGCAGATGTCAGCTGTGCCCGGCCGGGCTGCAGGCAGCTCAGTTATTAGGCAGCTGGAGGCTTGGGGACTGCTGCTGTCCCGGCAGGTGGGGCGGGGGGGATCACAAGTGCGCCCGCCCCCACACTCGGAGGCTAATTAATTGGCAGAACAAGAGCGCATTAAGGCTGATAGAGGAGGGAGCCCCACGCTGGCACCTTCTGTGTGTATGAGCTAAAGGCGGGTGGTTGTGTGTGTCAAATGCCTCTCAGACTACAGAACGCAGCGAATGCTACGTCCAAATCTGAAATCAGGCATGCTTGCGTGCAAGTGCCTAGGTATGTCTGTCTAAGTGTGTGTGCTTCATAGTAATAGTCTATGTGTCACTGCATCATAGACAATGTGCTCCTTTAAGCATGTAACAGTGTGAGTGTGTGCACTACTGCGCTTGTGAGTCACGCTGTTTGCGAGTGGGTTTGTACCTGACAGTTACTGACCTTGCTGTTGTGTGAGACCCTCTGTGTCTGTGCCACTTTATGCGTGTGCCTTTAACCTTGAGTGCGTGTGTATGTGGAGCGCGATGTACTGTGTGTTCACGCGATGAGCGTGATGCACTGTGTGTGTGTGCACGTGCGTGAGTGTACAGCGAGTTACTGTATGTGATCTACTGTGTGTGTGCATGTGTGAACCACTGTGTTTTTGTGTGTATCCCACCTGTGCTGTGTATCTATCTACATGTTTTTTAGTGTGCGTGCGCTGCTGTGTGCGTCCCACTGTATGTGTGTACGGGTGCTAGAGTGTATAGACACACACGCGCAAATGTAAGGTCCTGTTCCGCTTTATTTATTTTGATTGCAGTATAAAACAAGGTAAAAAATTGAAATGTTTCCATTACGAAATGATCTAACCTCTGTGCTGCTTTTTAGTTCTGACCTTCTGACTACATTCCCCTGCTGCTGTGCTCACTGGCTCATATAGGGAAAGCGCTTCACAATGGGAACAGTAGCGTTACATGAGGAGAAAATTACAAGTGGACGTGTTACAAAAGCAAACGTTACATTGCATGAGGCAAAGATGACAATTGTGCATGTGCCAAAAGCAAACAAAATACAAGAGGTAGCAAGCGATACGTTACAAGAGGAAAAAGTGACATGTGTGCAATTACAAGTAGAGGTAAAAAAAAAAGGCAGATAACAAGACCAGGGAGACATGGACGAGAAGGAAGACACTGGAGAAGAGACGGAGCAAGAAAAGTCAAGGCAGGAGCTGTACGAGGTTGTTCTAAAAAAACAAATCTTCTGGTCGTGACGTGCGATCATTGGAGGGGGTGCAAGGGATGAGGGAACACGGCCTGGTGGAAGCTGGCTAGGGAGGGGGAGGAGAAATGCAAGGAAGTTAGGGAAGGAGAAGCCGAGAAGCCGCAGAGCGCACGCTGGACGAAGCCCTTTGATGTGCTGTGCGGCAAATGGAGGGAGGCTGATGCGCGTTCATGTTTGAACACGTGTTTCACATGAACTGCATGAAAACGCCAGCAAAAAGCTGGTGGTTTCATGAGCATTTTGAGCACTTGAATTCTCGTTCCTCAATGCGCTTGCGCGCATTTAAGGTCACGAGACCTAACAAGGAGAAAACAAGCACGTCTCCTCTGATTGCCATCTTGAGACAAGGGTTTTCCTGGTCTTAAGGGTTGTGTTGGCTCCTATTTAGGATGCCCTTGTGAATAGGGGGCAGCGCAAATATCACTGTGTGTTGCGGAGGAACGCCCACCACAAAACCCACTGCACGCCCCTTTCATGCTAAACAGAGCGTGAAAGGGATCCTATTCAGAATGCAGCGTTAAGCTACGTTAAGTGGCTTAACGCTGCCTTGTGAATAAGGTGAGGCCCCTAACGCCACAACAAGGTCACAGAAAATGACGTGTTTTCTCTAGTGGCCTGTGAATATGCTCCGCAATGTCACAACAAACTGATCATGCAGCCAAATGGCTCAAACGTGCATATCCCACAATGCGCACAAACAGCAGACTTCACTCAAAAGGTGATGTAATACAATGAGCAGGGGCGCTATGCCTACAACACCACAGGGCGAGGACAATGCATATCAGGAATGTGTCAACCAAATCTGTACTAAAAACTTGTCTGTGTGTCAGACTCACAGACCTGCAATGTCCCTGTAAAGAAGTAAGACAACCAAAGCATGACAACAAGCAAGGATAGCAAAGTAGCAACAAACGAAGATAAATATAAAAATGGCACACACACCCCTTAGGTAGAATTGCACACCTCCACTCCCAAGTGTACCCACCTGCCATAATGAAAACACCATTCCACATCAGTCCAGGTGTCATTTACCCATTACACCATTATGTGCATGTAAACCTAGCTGTTTATTAAGTCAATTGTGGTACAAAAGGGGGTGGTGATGGACGGAGCATCTGAACCAATCAAACACTCACACCCAGTCAACAGATCTGGGTTTAATCCATCACCGTTCTTTAGCCCACTCTGCCACCCCAGTTCAGTGTGTCAGTGTTGTTACCAGGTTGTTATCAGCCACCCACAGATCCATGCATTGAATATCGGTAACCAGTAAAGCATGTATCATCCATGTGACCAGCTGCGTATCACATATGCAAACACACATCACCCTGCCATTTGCTTCTGTTGTCCGGGGGGTGGTGACAAGGCCTGAGCACCACAAATATGCCATGGAATTCAACATACCTCTAATCCCAGGCCACTTATACATCACACGTGGGCTCAATGTAGAGGGCTATTGTTGTTGACACTGTCTGCCCAGCCAGCAACAACAGTAACTCACGCAGCACCATACTCACGATGGGTAAGCAAACAGGAGGTCAGTAAGCAATGCACACAAGACAAATCAAAACAGACAAAGCTACCTGGATGCACATGTATACAGCATAGTGCAGCACACATAGTAACAGCAAGTAGGCCTTAGTAGCCAATGCTCCTAAAGGGGGCCCTCCTCACATATAACTAATCTTGCAATCAACCGATGCACATGTACAGTACACAGAGAAGTGCGGCTCTGTGAGCCACACTGACAATGCAAGTGACAGTGCATGATGAATACCATGCTTGCAACCCAAACATCTACACATGGTGCAGATCACATCACAGAGATGGCTGAGTGTAGCCCACATCCTTAAAGGAGCAGGTCACACTTTGACACATCCACGTGTACTTAAAACCCCTGACGTAACCAAGACCTCTACTTGAAAACAATGCACAACTGTCACAACTCTGACCATAACACATATTTAGCCCAGCTTGCAACATCTCAGCATTGGAAATGCACAGAAGTGGAGGCTCACTGCCTGAAAGGGATAAGGGGCAGAAAAACAAAATCTGCATGGTTGAGTATTCCACAATGCAGCGCACACACATACAATTTGGAGTACAACCACATTGACTAAAATGTGAGACTAACTGCATCCCCTTCACATCTGAACACAGGACAAAACTAGTGCTACCTGCGTGTATGAACTGCCCAATCACATTAGTCATAGCTGTAAATAGTGGCATGACAATGTATAAGTATAACTGTGATGTAGTAAAAAAAAGCCAACATCCAGCAAGAAATAGGCAGCCCCTCCCAAACAGTCACAATGTACATTATCGTGCAATCGGCCTGTAAATTTATGCAATGCATGATCATCCATGAAATACACAGTTAAAATGCCTCTCCCCTTTACATTGCAGAGGGACAAACATCACCACCTGAACGGCAGCATGTCGGACTCTTCACTGATGAAGAGGAAGAATTCTCCACCATCAACACGGACACCCTCCAACAGCTGCTAGACTTCATCAGCACCCCACCTCCAGGAGCAGGGCAACCCAGCTGCATTGTGCAAACCCCACCCCTGCACAAACCACACAGCAGCAAGCACCTACCACCACAGCTGTCTCCCAGGACCTGCCGGACCAAAATCTTGAATTCCAACGCCGTGTGTTAGAGGTCCAGCAGGAGATGGCCAATCAGGTGCAGTTGGGGTTTGAGAGCCTGGCGGCCAAACTTGATTTTGGTTGTGGGTGTCTGAGTTCCATCCGGGACCACGTACTAAACATCACGGACACCCACAGTCCGCTCAATGCTTTCCAACACTGACATCGCTGGAGTCGTGACTCAGAGACAGGAACAACTGTCCAGTCAGAGTGGCTCCAGCGATGACAGTCAGGAGTTGGGTCGCATGTGGCACATAATGGAGAACATGGAGCGGATGCAGGTGGAACAAATGGCTGCCATGGCTGCACATCAGCGAGATGTAACTAGAATCTTCCATGCCCTGCAGATCATCATAACTGCATTGCTGCAGCAAGGTCTGGCACAGATGAATGCTGCTGCTGCTGCTTCTACATCCACATCGCCGCCCCCTGATGTGTCAGTGCCTCACAGTGCAGCAGCCAATCTACCACCACCCACATGTGAGGCACATGACATATCAGAGGACGAAGATGAGGATGAGTCTGCCTTGTTGCAAAGAAGGAAGCGGTAGCATTCATCTAGGCCAAATGGCCTGCTTCTACTTGGTTCTGGGCTGAGCATCATGCCACCGAATATCACCTTCCACTGTCCCTCAATGCACTCTGTGAAACCCACCTTGGACCTCGACATGGACTGACATATTTCATTTGGTTACCAATGACACAGCTATCAGACTCCTGACTGAACTCTTCCTCACCCTTTGGACTTGTCAACCCTGAAGGACTCTGTCTGGCCCTCCACTGGGCATCAATGTAATTTGGGGATTGCATGGCCAAGTACTGGTCCAGTCTCCAACTATGTCAACAGACATGCAAATACATTTCTTTCAATCACACAGATGTCAGTTGTCCATGATCAATCCACAGTAGCAGTCTCGTAAAATGCAGGAGTAGTGATTCCACCAAAAGGTACACTCAGGGAAAGAATACAAATGTCAATGTTTTATTGTGATCCTGATAGGCAGTGAGAGGACCGGGAACATGTGGGCCAGCTGTATCCCATTGCTCCAATGCACCAGTCTAGCCCCACATCCATGAATGAAATAGGATTCTTTTTAAAAAGGCAAAGTCTGTTGCAGGCCACAAGTAGTATCAGCCTTAACAATTTCTGAAAGAAAACTCACGGCATATCTACTCACACACTCTACAGGCTGGACAAAGCCTGCTGTGAATCCCAAGATGGTGCTCACCATATACAAATTGACAAAGGTACGTAAGGGCACATGTCTACCAGCCACTAATTGAACCACAATGTCTGCCTCACTGAAGTAGAGTTGGCAATAGGGACTCACACCAAAGTGTAAGGCATCAGTCACCCCCTGCCTGTGGACAAACAATGCCTACTGACTTTGGAACACTCACATGGTGTGACCACTGTGAGTGGATAGAGCTATGTGACAAGGGATGCGTGGTGCTCTGCACTGAGCATATAGTAAGGAGCAGTGCCACCATTTCAAGGGTGTCATCACTATGAGGCAAACGGTAACAGCTGTGAGAATATGCCATGACACTGGCATAAGAGTGAGCAATGAAACATTTAACCTTTTGTGGCCAGCTGAACTGTGTGCATGCCCAAAAACGTCTAAGGTGACAAATTCATGACTTCACAACTTCAGAATTCACAAAAGGCATATAGGAGAAGTAAATTCTGTACATCTAAGTGTACTGCTCCTATATGGCTGTTGTGAATACCAGAAAACTTGAACTCATGACTTCCTCTCAGATGACTACTTTGTGAATCCGGACCACTGTTCTGCCATATGCATTTCCCAATGAACATACAGAAAGACTACTACTTGCACGGCACTGAGTTTCTGCCTCCATGCACAGGAACATATCAATCAAACGAATCTGACACACTTGCACGACACAGCAAATGTGCCATTGTTTGTGCAATGTAGATGGACTCTGCGCAAGGAGCATGTGAGATGCAGGGCTATGATGCAATCTGTGGTACCTAGCACATACATCCATCTCCATTATGGATAACAGTAGCTACTACAATATCCTCTCAATGCTATGACCCTACCTTGTGTTGTAAATGCACAACAATGTGCTGGCCAACTCTGTGAGTCACACCTAAGATGTATAACTTCCCAGACACCTGCACCTAGACTAGACCGTAAATACTACTTGCCACCCTGTTACCCAACACGTTTACTGTGCTTACATCTAAGGTATCCTGACACAATCCATCCTGCTAAATTACATGTCATGATCACACTTACACATTCAACGGAGAGTATAATGATGATATGAGATGCACACAAGGCAAAAATAAACACTCCACCACATTACCCCTGATATAAGTGCAAGCCAAAATTCAAACTATTAAAAATGTATTGACAAAATTGTAAAATGTACCTATATTATACTAACTATAATCATTACTACTACTAATCTAAAATAAACTAACTTGAATTGAGAGAGAAAGTACCTAAGCTATCTACCCTAACTATTCCTACACACGCAAAACACGTCTAAGACATCAACCCCCTTCCCACCCTTAAGGCACTTCACGAGACAGGACAAAGACATCTAAGCTATACATGAACTAACTACACATTTAACCTAGACAAAGATATATTTTTTGTATTCTTTTATATTTGTAATAAAAAAATAAATCAACCCCCTCACCCAAAGGAAAAGAAAACATATCCCCAAACAATATATAATATAAAACACTATACCTACCTTAAAATCCAACACTAACTATGCCTACACTAAAACTACACTACCTAACACGAATATAACTTACCCAACACTACCTAAAATACAAGTGCAAACATAGGGGGAAGGGAGATAAGGGGGTTGGGGCACAACATTTCCAGACATTATGGCAGTCTCAGGTGTTTTTTAATGTCCTCAGGGTGCCTTGTCTGCTCGGCCATTTCCCGCCTCATCTCAGCCAGCATGACGTTGTTGTCCATTATAAACCTGCAGTGCCGGACAGTAAATGGAATCGCCTGATCCACAGGGCCAGGTGGAATTGTCCCTAGGGTGGGACTTGTTGTAGGGGGATGGGACACTGACTGTCCACGTTGGGACCCACACTGACACCAGAGGGGCCTGGGGTGGCCTGTATGCCACTGCGTTTTCTACGCGTTGCCACATCCGTCACAGCTTTCCATTTGCCTGCAGCACGGTAGTCCTGGTACCTCCGTTCCCTGTTGCAGTACCCTTTAGCAACCTTCTTAATATGCTTGTACCTCTCCTTCCTCACCTGGAATGTGTGTGACTCAGCTGGCGTCATGTTGTCTGTAAAATATGAACAATGGGAAATTGTGAATCCTTTAGACTATGTTAATGTTCTCCATTCAAATCTATAATGCAAGATCACTTCAACATGGGAGCCCACACTCTAGCGTAACTATGTGAAGTTAAAGAGTCACGTGGACAATAGAAATTAGAATCCTGGATCACTGACTACATGCTGTGGAGACTGACATGACAGTACATGGCATGGGACATGTTCTGTCACATCCAAATTACACTGACAGTGTCAAATGTAACCCTGGGCATAGTTCGCGTAGTAGCGCTATGCGTAGCTACGCGAAGTGCACTTCGCACCACGCGAGCTACGCATAGCTACGCGAACTGTGTATGGCAATGTGCAAAATGCTGTTCGCACTGATTGCACAGTGCCGGATGCTTGTCCACCCTGTGCAATCAGTGCAAACCGTATCTTACAAAGTGCAATCGGTTGTTTTCTGCCGCTCAAATAGATTTCTACTCAAGCTGCAGCTTTCTCAACACGGACTGGTAGTTACTCATCGCGAGCGGTCGCGAGCATACGCGACCACTCGCAATGAGAAACCTGACCTCCCCGCGTTGAGAATCTCGCTGGGAGGTTTCTTTTCCACGCTCGCGATCGCCAACTTGATGTTGCTGATCGCGAACGAGGAAAAAGTCTCGCCGGGATATCATTTTGCTCGCTCGCGGTCGCCAACTTGACGTTGAGGACCGCGAGCAAGCAAAAAATTACCGCTACGCTACGCATGTTTGCCCTATGCTACATGCAATTCGCGTAGTGCGAAGTAGCGCAAACTTCGCAAACTACGCGAGTGTAGCGTAGTACTTCGCCCAGGGCTAGTCAAATGATGTTGCCATGACATTCCATGACTGAGGGAGACATGTACAAGGAATCGGAGGAGGGAGGCATTGTCCCTCAGTGTGTAGCACTGTACTCATCCTCTCCTGTGATACAGTGCTGCATCATATATACAAAGCTCATGTGCAGCCCTGTGTGTCCCACAGCAACTGTGTGCAGTTCATCTAGTCAGCGCTAACACAGGCTCTCTTGCACAAGAATGCCAGGGTGTCTGTGTGCAGGGGGGCTAGTTAATGTGTAGGAAGGTTACCCTACCTGCACAGGAGCAATCCTGGGACAGCCCTACTCACAATCATCTATGCTGCATGATGCAGCACACGTGTAAACAGGTTGGGTGTCTGAACAATGACTTGTACATGAAGCACTGTCCCTCTCTCCACCACTACTTCACAATAGGTGACGCATTGCAGCTAGGAAGGGGGAAACATCCTTTCCTCAAAATGGTTACTCATGCATGTCTTGGATCCACTAATATCACTCCATAGTGAAGCAAAATATGCAGCCCTTTAAAACGCAGACTGTTACAATGCATTCACCCGTGTAACAGCACCCTGGAGTCATGATTGTCATAGTGTTGTTATGGGCATTCCTTTCTCACAGATAGCGTTACCGAGGCCTGCATTTTTTTAAAATATGGCCCAGCAATAGATGCTGATCTAAAACATGTGGGGTAACTGCTTGCAGAGTAATATTAACAATGGTGACAGAGGAGCTCGTACACCTGATCCAGAGTTGGTCAGGAAATGCCCACAAGGAGACAGCTTGACAACACCATTGCAGTGATTCATAGGCCATCTTTGCTGGGTGTTCATGGAACATGCCATTGATATGCTTGGCTCCAAGCTATGCACTGCCACTTTTGTGAAGCTGGTATGCAGCATACCTAGGAAATCACAGTACAGACCTGTGTCTGAGGACGCACAGTCTGAAAATCACTGCCTCCTGGTGCATGATGGGGCACACTTGCACAGTCATCTCAGTCAAGGATGTACATGAAATCCTTGTCTGATCATACTCATTGGCAACACCACATACATGTCTTTTCTCCTATCAGTGTGCTCTGTAATCCACATGCATGTGCCGTGGTGACAGAATCCATACACCTTATTTCTATGTGTATCACAGAGGGGATGTGCAAAGTTACAACTGGGAGACAAATGCATTGCTACACCTTCACTTACAGATTTGTACACACTTCTGACTTCCACAATACATCATCACACTGTAGTCATGGTACATGCGATACACACCAATTCTACATACTACAACATAGATCATTTGAGGTAGACATTAATCACACTGCACTGCGCCAATATATGATGTCCAAACTCACATGTGGCGTGTGAGTCCTGGAATCTGTCAATGTACCCCCGTGTGATGATCGGTCATCCAGCTGTGAGACAACAAAAGTAATTTCTGATAGCATCGGATGTTAAATCACACGTGTCACATTCATCATGCAAACCATCATCATAACTGAAAATGCTACGGAACTGTAGTGTTGGGTTTCATGTTGGGTACATGATTGGGTGTACTTTGCCTGCCATTCACATAAGACCTGTGAATGATGAGTCTGGCCAAACAAGACAATGACGCTAGAAAACATGCACATACTAGTTGTGTGACACATTCACAAGGCCCCATTTCTACACCCAAAATGATATAATACATGATCAGTATACAAATAAATCGCTGCAGATCGCACACAGCAGTTACACTAAAGTTGTTGGTGGTGTAAGTCACTCTGGGGATCTCCTATTTCATTTGAGCATTTGTTCAGATCTCATAGATTGTCACACCAAGAGTATGTACAAGGCCAGCGTAACTAATGTACCACAATTTATGAGGACAGCATTTTAACACTTAATTTTGGCATGCACCCAGGTCACAGAAACAATGCTTTGGATTGTTCATGTGCAGTTACCCTTCCTGTGCACAAACAATATTTATCTTGCACCCATTTTTGCACAGATATGCCAGCTTTCGCACAACAGTGCTAAGTGTTGCTCCAGCGCAGTGGGTAGCACAAACTTGCAACCGAGGATTGTCGACATGATATCGCCTTGTGTCTCTGATGAACGAATTACGTCTTCCACCTCACGGTTCTGCTTTTTGCACTTGGACACCAGTGTGTTCCACACTGCAGATTTTATTTTTCGTTACAGTATTCATGAATAAATATATATTTCAAACGTACTACACTCTAGGCCACCTTCCCGGGCCAGGGTATCCTTCCAGCAGTGCTTCTACTGGCGCACAGTGTGGTCGACTCCAAATACGCGCAGAAGCTGCGCACGCACACGTTCCCACCTCTGCTTGCGCACACTAATAGGGTATGCGGTGAGGATACGGCCTCCACTCTAATCAGCCACAGGAAGCCCTCCAAAGCCCCCTCGACATCCTGCCCACCCTGCCCTCACCCACCATCTTCCTGCACTCACCTAACACCACTACCAAAAGTAAAGAAACCCTAGTTAATATTCCCAAAAACTACAAATAAATGTAACTACTCCAAGACAAACACCCGACAAGATTGAGCACAGGAGACAATAAAAGACGAAAAACGACACCACACTTCACAGAGACACTCAACAGGACACAGCAACACTCTCAAACTATCAAATCTGCAGCACACACCACCAATCACCAGCAATGTGATCAAAAGAGAAAGTGAAAGCGCACAGCACTCCTCCAGGAAACGGGAAGCATGCAGACATCACTTCCTGTGTGTATGCGGCCCGTTTTTTTACTTAGCGGTGAAAATCTGCACGCAAAGAGGCTTTGGGGAACATTTCGTACAGTTCAATTGGTCTAGCGATGTATTTTCCATCCTTGCTATAAAAAAATACATCGCAAATTCGGAAATGCAGGCAGTCTTTCACGCTAAGTGCAACTTATTAAACGTATTGACAGCCTTACCTGAAATTTAATTTCTTGGCACACGGAACACCATGAGAAGCTTGCATTGACCCCAAATGACATCCTTAATTCCATAAATGACCCCAAATGACACCTAAATTTCATATTTTACCCCAAATGACGACCTTAATTACATAATTGACACCAAATGACATCCTCAATTTCATAATTTACCCCAAATGACACCCTTAATTCCATAATTGACCCTAAATTTCATAATTTACCCCAAATGATGCCCTCAATCCCATAATTTACCCCAAATGACACCCTAAATTTCACATTTGACCCCAAATGACACCCTAAATTTCATAATTGACCCCAAATGACGCCCTCAATTTCAAAATTGACCCCAAATGACACTCTTAATTCCATAATTGACCCCAATTCACCCCCTAAATTTCATAATTTACCCCAAATTACACCCTTAATTCCATAATTGACTCCAAATGACAAGCTGATATTCATAGTTGTCCACTATTGACATCCTATATGTGACTGAAGAAGCCCCATATGACACTCTGAACAGTAGATTTTCAAAACACATTTGACACCCTTACATTTCTAGTTTAGAACTTATGTCACAGTAAACAGCATCTCTGTTCAGAGGTGACAGATCCACCATCATTTTCTATTTGAGATATTTTGACCACTTAATGTTACACTTAGAGGTGTCAGAGTAATGTTCAAATTCAAGTTCAAGTTCAGGAATTTGTATAGCGCACTACCTTCCCAGAGGGTCTCAAGGCGCTTGAGGGAGGGTGGGTGCATTACATATCGAATAGCCAGGTTTTTAGTTGCTTTCTGAAGGAGAGGTGGTTCTGTGTAAGTCGGAGGTGAGTGGGGAGAGAATTCCACGTTTTGGCTGCTAAGTAGGAGAAGGATCTTCCTCCCATGGTGGATCTGTGAATGCGCCGAATTGCGGCTAGGGCTTGGTTGGATGATCGTAGTTGGCGGGTGGGTGTGTAGAAGGACAGTCGTGTGTTGAGGCATTAGGGTCCTAGGTCGTAGAGGGACTTGTGTGCGTGGGTGAGGAGACGGAACGTTATTCTCTTGTTGACGGGGAGCCAGTGGAGATCCTTCAGGTGACCGGAAATGTAAGCCTGACGGGGAATGTCCAGTATGAGTCTGGCTGAGGCGTTTTGTAGTCATGTAGATGAGACACATGCACACAGGGTACGTGTGTAGTTAATTTTTTTAATATATACTGTGCTTGGGGTAATTTGGAACACATATATGATTTTTATGGAGAGTCACGATGTGACATGCTCATGTGAAGAAATTGTCTAAGATTCTGCTCCTTCGTGCGGCTCCTGCTGCAGAAGCGATGGGGTGTGCTCCACCTGCCTCATCTTCGTCATCATCCGGAGCATCGCCAAGTGCATCTGGCACTTGGATCCATGAGAGCTTTGGTGAGTACACATATACCGTGCAATACACAACATGCTATGATCATCTTACATACTATTTCTGGGCTGTACAACAGTCTTCCACCTGTGATGTCAAGGCACCGGAAACATGACCTTAGCATGCCAAATGTACACTCCACAATGGCCCTGATGCGCACATGGGCAGAATTATACTGCCTCTGGGCCTGGGTGTTGGTGGCTCGCAGGGGTGTCATCATCCATGGGGTGAGTGCATATCCTTGGTCATCTGTAACATGTGATGGAGAAATGTGTCCATTAGTAGTTATGCATGCTGTGTGGGAAGTGTTAATAGTTTAGTGTTGTGTGATTGGTGCTACTTTGTGATTAATGTTTGCCATATGTAACTTCTGGCCAATTGACCAGCATCAATGCAAATGAGGTTACCTCAAATATGCTCGTACCTCCCCCCAAGCATATTCACTTGTGTGCGCTGCACGGTGCATTACTAGCACCCCAACAGTGCCCCAATGTCAGTCCTGTCTGCACATGTCCGCAAGCTGCCTGACACCTACACAAGCAGGGTCCTTGGGCTCTCATAATGTCTAACGCTGCCACCTATCGGCACTACTCGAAGTCAACACCAGGAGAAATTTAAGCTGTGCGATTAGGAGGGGCGAGATGACGCCCTCTCATGATTGTTGTTGATTACCCCAGTGCCATCTGGGCACGGCACTTTACCAGTCTGCACGCACTTATGGCATAAAACGGATGAGTTTGAAAAGTATGACATATGGAGTGCATCCTGTCCCCTTGACTAATGGGCCACACTAGACACGGCTCACGTTCTGTTGAGCAGCTGCCGCTAGACATTCCCCAACGCCCAAAACCTAGTTACTGGTCCAGACCTACCACAAGCCAACAGTCAGCGACACCCTCAGCTGCAGGGCCCTGATAGGGCAGGAACAGTTAGCATTCACCATCAACGTCATCATACACCACGTCATCTACTCCATGGGCTACGTACTCAACCATGATCAGAGACTCCACCTCACATACCACAAGTACTCAAAATCCATTACCCTGTGGCCGATGCTGGATAATATCATACTGGGCCAACTCTTCTCGACACTGATCCACAAGGCAGGGCATACCTTTAACCTTATCTTCCTTGTGTCCACTTCAACAACACCACTCAACGCCCATGGTGTGGCACGCACAGTGTACAATTCCTCTTCATGAAACCCCATGAAACACAAACGCACAGCAGGCGCAATACAGACTTACAGGAGCTGAGTGAACAAGGATCTGGTATATTCCACCATCAACAGCAACACCCACACCACTGCAGGCAATGCCAACAGCCCATGCCAGATTTTTCTACCATGTATCTCCAACTGCACATGCACACTTGCCCCAATATGTAACTCCAACATACAGCGTGCTGTGAAAGCCACTTCGTTCATATACAACATCGAAGATGACAGATTAATCTGCAGACGCCTGGAGTAGAACTTGAGCTATAGGGAGGGAAACATTGGACATCACTACCTACAAGGACACCTAGCTCATACTCTCCCTCAACAAGGCACCCCCAAACACCAGACTGGGGTTCCAGGAAGGATTGCAGCAAGTTGCAACATGGATGTTCAACATCTGCGGGGTGCTCTACAAAGAGGGGACATTAGTCATCCTCCTGACCACACCATCAGCATGTGGTAACACCTGGTGGGCCACCGCCTTTGCCAGCCCAACAAACAACAACTCTAGATACCTACCCTTCGTACTCGACACCTCCCTCTCAATGTACATACAGGTCTACGAAGCAGCCAGCATCGTAGACCACAGGCACAGGCTCTACATCCTACATGCTGCCTTCCAATGGTTTCCCACCCCACGTCATGCCAGACAGTCACCAACGCTGTCATTGCCATCAGGCTGCACTGCGGAAACGCACTATATGCCTACTTGGACATGTCTGTGCTCTGCACAATCAAGACTGGTCAGCACACCACTGCCACACTCAGCCTTGTGCACATTCTTTCTTCATAGGTCGACATTGCACCTACTTGGTTGCCACCTCTCACAACATTTGGTAATGTGTGGCAGAGGGGCTATGCCTTTGGGGATGGTTTGTCTACATGTCTGACAACAGTTACCGCAGTTACTTGTGTTGTCGTGTCTGGTGGGTGGGCATGTAGATTGTCATGTTGCATGTGAGTTTGTTACGTGTGCATTCTCACAGTTGTGTGTTCCATGATTGTGGAGTTGAGGTGTGTGTTGTGTTCTATTGGTACTTACCAAAGAGCAGTGCATTTCAATATGTGCCATCCTCAAAGCGCTGATTGAAGATGGACAGGCGGGAAATGTAGAAATCATGCACACTACCTGGGAACTTGGCTATGACATTGGTGAACAGGCCCCGGTGATCCACTATTGCCTGCACATTGATGGAATGTGTGTGCTTTCTGTTGCGGTATATGTGCGCAGTGTCGGCAGGAAGCACAAGTAGGACATGTGTGCAGTCAATTGCCCCCAACACATGCGGGAAGCCAGCTATGGCATAGAACACTTGTTTGGTCTCAAGCTGTTCCTGCTCAGTATTGGGGAAGTGACAGTGCTGGGGTATCAGGCTGATGATAGGAACTTTGATAGGGATGGCTGTGAGACTCCTCCGACTCTGGCAGTTGTTAGTTAGAAGGTACCAGAGGCCAGCAGGTGAAGTACAGCCAGCATCTTTGTTTGTGGAGGGATGTTGGTTATCCGCTGTGTTGGTGCTGTAAGTCTGTGGGCTATCTGTCTCAGGATGCGGAGGATGGCTGTCCTTTTGAGCCTGTAGTGGGCTATGACATCCTCTGGTGTTAGGTCTGGGAGGCTGATGCTTCGGCGGTGGACCCAGTGTATTATTCTGTGCAGCCTCGGCGATGGACCTGGGGGAGGTGGCAGTGGCGGTGATTGTTGTGGCCTTCTTGGTGCTCCAAACTGCATGATTAGTACCTCCATGGCATCAGTGGGTGTTCAGATGAGGCTCTGGGCTAGTCTCCCTTTTAAACAGCTATTTTTCCCATTTTTAAGACCTTCTTTTTTCTGGTCTTAAGTTCCTGCAGCTAACGGACCTTAGCGGTAGATTTTTATATCGCATCGCCGGTTGGGGGATTGTTGTGAATAGGGCGATGTGGTGTTTGCGCGCGTTTTTGCACGGGAACGCCCACATAGCATATCATTAGTGATAAGTATCAGTAACATGATAGGTGATGTTGTACGCGATTGCTAACGGCGTAAAACTGTTGCTTACTGCTGTTAGCGACAGCTTGGGAATAGGGTGATAAAAATCGCTTTGGCGGCAGAAAAGTGCTGCTAACGCGGCGATAAATGCTTGAGAATATGCCACTTTGTATTAACCAGGTAATAGGTGGTGTGTCACTGACTGTAAATGGTGCATCTTCAACCTGTTTTATACTTAACAGAGTATATGTAGATTCTTTCTTGGCCACTGTTTTTTTGTGTGAGTGCCAAATTAAATGGTTCAAATAAGGCCGTTATATTAAGAAGTTGTTAAGGCACGAAACCTGATCTAAGTGTTTGTAATGACCAATTTAGTTATATAATCGCTCTTAACTGAGTCTGCCCATGTTGCAACTATTTCAGATCCCCTTTCATGAGGTCTAAGACAGAGAACAAGATGTGATTTAGCTAGTACACTCTTTTAGAAAGTGTGCATACCATTGTCAATAACTGTAAAAACTGTTTGCATGTTTTTCTTATCTATTTGCCTAAATCTTTCTGCAGCTTCATTTTCATAATATTTATTTAATGCACTGTAGATGGCATATATTCCTGTGGCCAGGAATCTTTTACTTCATTGAGAACGTGGTCCCAGGAAAAAGTCAGAGAAATCCATATTTTCATTATTAGAAGAGAAGTGCTCCTTCAATTCTGGGAGACTTCTGGGCCCAAATCACAAAAGTAATCTGAGACAAAATCCTAACTTTACGACATTCGGTATTCACAAAGGGCATTTAGGAGTAGTAAAGTTAGGAATCCTAACTTTACTACTCCTAAATGCCCTTTGTGAATACCGAAAGTCAGAAATTTAGGATTTTGTCTCAGTTAAACTTAAGTTTTGGTCGTAAGTTAAACTTAAGACCAAAGTTAAACATCATTCATCTGAACTTATCACATGAGGCAATTGCAGTATCTCAGTGGGTCCCATAATTTGATATGGAACTTTCTCCCAGGCTACGCCCTCGGACACCGTATAGGTTGTAATGTTTGAAGCATAAAAACATCTTTGGATTCTGTCGGATGAAGAGTGGGGCTGTTGCTCATGAACCACAGATGATACAATTGTTCTTGCAAGGACAAACTGTCCATTGTGTAGCAGTAGAATGATGAATATTGTTGACATCTACATGGTGAGAAGAAAAGTTCCTACGGTAACCCTGGGAATAGGACCACGGAGGAATCATGTATTTTTTATGAAACCACTCTCAAGTTTGAAACAGTGTTTGGCGATGAGTGGCTGCGAAAGTGTTTGAAAAATCTTCTGAGAAATATCCAGTCATTTTCAGCATCATTGGACTCTCGGGACTCTCAAAAAGGTACTAGTTCAAATGGCGTAGCATCAGGTAGGATTTCATTGTAGACAATGGAATTATGTTGGACAGTAGCCACTGTCATGTCAGCAGCATCAGCTGTGTTTGTTGCACTCAGTGTTCTGAGTAAAATTGTAGTGTAGTTCCTATATTCCCAATAGGCTCTGCACATCGGAATAATATATCCTGTAGTTTAGACGTAGGACTGAGGTCGACTAGTTCTCTACCGAATATATTAAACTTAATTGTGAATGCCAACTAGCTCAGAGGTCACTAGAAACTTTTTCGAATTCACAAGAAGGGATTAGTTTCTGACAACCGCATAAGCATGACAACTTTGTTTCCCAAGAATAAGAAATCAATCGCTAGAGTCGCGGAAACAATAGATAGCTATTTTACTCAGTCAATCGGGCATGCTTCGTTTCATCAGAGGTGCTTAGAAAATAGAGAGACAGGCGTTTTCAATAAAAAGTATTTATTGAACAGTCTTCTTTCTCAAGCATAAGAAATGTACTGCTACAATCATGATACTGGATATAAAATACAAGGCATATAATACGAAAAGTATTATAAAGTAGTACTGTAAAAGCATGGTATGGTTTCTAAGCCATATAAAATAACATATAATACACAAAATACATACAGTGATAAATAATGACTAAAAGTGCTCAACTGCTGCTTCTAAAATACGCCTACCCCGGTGTACCTAACCTAAGTCTAGTACGGGGGAAGAAGTAAGTGAGGTGTAGCTTAAGTTTAGTATCTCTTGCCAAGAATATATTCCAAGAATTCTCTAAGAGTTTAATCAGCTCCATACCTTGTTTCTAGAACGACGGAGGTCTTGTATCTCTCTCTCATGACTCGATTTCCCAGCAAACCGCAAGGGTAGCCTGGAAACACTGGAGCTGGATTTCTCGGGAGGAGAAAAGACAGCGTCTCTCTCAGTGCGTCAGCTGGAGGGTCGGCTTCCTTCGGCACTTGCTGCTGCAGGGCGCGTCGGGCAAGTAGATAGTTGAACTGCTCCAAACCACCGTGTGTTTGTCTGGGCAAATGTAGGCATATTTATACCTTGAAGGTGCCGAGTTTGATGTATGATTGCACATAATAACGTCATCAAAGACTCAGTTCTTTGAAAACTCCATGATTTCCTAGATAAATTAGTATTCAGGCAAGGGGAAGTCCCTAGCTGCTGAAGGCGGGTTTTTCTAAGAAATCGTTGTTGATTCTCGGAACTTAGTGGAAGTAGCCATGCCGTATTTGGGCTGCATAGGCTAAGTCTAAATATGGTAATGATTTCTATGCCTATATAAGGATCGGGTATTTTATACCTATATATGGGCATGAATCGGGAAAATTACACTAGGGTCCTAGATTCCTACAAAACAGAATGTTAAGCTCAAAAATCCCCGGCTGGGAGGTCAAGCTAGTAATGTTACTGCTTTGTTCAGGGGGTAGGGTATTCAGAGGAGGGAGAGGATGGGAGGAGCTACTCTGAATCCTTCTTGGTGTCTGCCGCGGCCAGCTGTAGAAGAATGGCCACATAATGCTTTCTTAAGTGGTCGATAGGTACTTGTTTCTTCCTGATCCAGAAAGCAGAGGCAAGATAACAGTTCTGTTGCCTTTTACTCTAAGAACAGCGACGGGTGGTCTGTAAGATAGTTCAAAATCTTGCTTGTCACATATTTTCTCTCAAACTATGTCCCCAAGTTTGGGAATCCACCCGTCGGCAACAGTAATTACCTTCTTTTTACAGGTAGTGGCATCAGAAAGGTTTATGTTAGACAGTTTATATCTGACTTCCTGGAAACTCTGTAAAACATTCAAACATTTCTCCAAGTGAAATGTATCTTCATCTGCCAGCTTCCCACAATTATCTAAGTTGGGCACATACATAGGATCTCCGAAGAGAACCTCACATGGAGAGCATCCTCCAAATACAAAAATTAAATTAAATTAAAGCAATTCATAAAGTGCACTATACCTTGAGGTGTCAAAGGACTAGCGGAAAGCATTCTAAAACAGAAATAAAAAATGCCCCAAGTGACTAAGAGAAATGGGAAGAAAAAAGCCATCTTTTCAGAGGATTTTTGAACAGGGCAAATGAGTCAACATCTGAAATATGGACAGGCAAGGCACATTATTTTGGGTATATGTCTGTAAGTGTTCTTATGTAACTTTGACATGATGAGGAGTAGACATTTGACCCTGACAAATGCCGCATTAGATGTTGTATCTGTCATTAATTGTAGAACTTGACTCTATCACAGTTCCTGGAAAGATAAGGGATGGCAACATCTACGTTTAAAGGCAGACATGACAATTATTCTGCATAAATCAGGTAATATGGTGGCATCCATTGTCTAAGTTAAGGAAGATGGCGGCCTCCGTGAACTATGATGGAGTTGGGGCCTACATGAGATGGAGTCGGACCTTAGGGACTTTACTTTAAATAAAAGCTTAGAATGATATCAGCTAGTAATATCTCAGTGCATAAGACGAGTATTCAACAGGACATATTTACTATGGAGTTTTGAGAGCAACATAGTGAGACAGAATCTAAGCATCAGCAGTGAGGTCAAGTATGATAAGATTCTTATATATAAAGTCCCAAAAATAATCCTTTTCAAAGAGCTCCGAAAACAAATTGTAGGAATCTAAAAAAAGACAGATCTCCGTGCCAACTCCTATAATTAAAAAAGCACTTTATTGAAGTTCTTTAACAATCTGTTCACCATCAAGCTAATTATGGATGACAGCAACATATCGTACCCCACACAACCAGCACAAAAAAACATGCCAGGATGAAACTTCTGACTAATCCTCTTGTAAGCATGACCTGGCAGCACACTTTCTGCAGCTGGAGCTCCAGGCACCTTAGAAACTTGATGTCTTCACCAATCAATAACCGGCCGTAAGACACACAGTTTTGCAGGTCTTTATCTTTTTTGTAATTAGGATAATCCATTCATCAGGGAAGGAGAATGGAAAATTGCCTTGATACTTAGTGTGTTAAGCACATTAAGCAAATGCTCTGTGAGCCCAATCTTGAGCTTCATTAGAAATCTGCACTCTGTCCATCTGGGCCAGGGTCTTTCCCTCAAGGCGATTTTGGACGATTTAATGCCTTCAATAGAAGTAAGACAGGTGAATAAAAGAAACACTAGGAATACTTGAGCACATGTTAAACATTTCAAATAATATTCTTTTGTTATTTGCCGAACCAATCGAAAGAGGCAATACTTTCCAATGGCGGAAAGTTTTTTTAGCACCTTACCCACAACTATGTTTTTAAATGTATTGTTTATAAAAAACAAATACGTGTCTGATAGAAAAGTGAAGCACATATGTGATCTTGTATGTTGCTCACTGTATAGTATAAATCCCTAATTTTAATAAACGAGGTTATACATTAGGCAATGGCACTGCAAACCACGCAAAATAATCTACAAGACTATTCTGCAAAGGTCTGTGTCTTAAAAGTTGAACTTGTTTATTAGTATCACGGGCTGACATTGACTTTGTCTCTTAATTTTTTTTTCTTTTTTTCGAAGGTACATCCCACCATTAATCTAGTAATATGGAAGCATGCCTTCTTTCATCGACCTTCTGATCACACAGTCCCCGACCTATATGTTTGCTTTTTCTTAGACTGCTTCAGTTCACACAAACAAATATGCTGCCTAAAATTGTCAAGTTTAGTAATAAACATAGTCACAGATAATTTAGATTGTTTGTCTTGCGGGGCTTTCCTTTTACCAGACACTTTGATCTGTGTGGAGAAGTAACATGTAAGCACCTTGAGGTATCCCTGGCTGCATTCACCACAACCACTGGGTCCTGTCTAAGTCATTAACATTACAGCAGGGGTGTAGGTATTCCAGGGTAAGGGGCCCACTGCACCCCAATTATTGGATCGTTTACCATCCAATCAGAGGACTTGGGGATGGGGTGCATTTCCCTTCTTTACATTAGGGTCCATTGTACCGGTATTTCACCATTGCATTAAAGCCTGTTTCAAGGTACCCCAGTCCTGACAAGAGTGTACCAACCAGCACCAGTGCTATGTTGTCTGGGGTGTGTGATGAACATAGAAGAAGAACACAGAGAAGAACAGTGCCCATCTCCCCCTATAATTTCTAAGGGGAAATGGTACCTTAGTGAGATTTTAAAGTCCACAAGGGGATTTTTATATTGGTATTATTCTAAACACTGAGGACACGCAATTGCAGAGGTGCATTGTAAAGCATTGTGCCCAGTCTATTATCTATATACAATTGTACTGGAGTTTGGTGCATCCCTCGCTTAAAATACATATGACATGCATTCACATGGTACTTTTTAAGGCACACTGGAACAGATTCTTAGGCGAAACCAGAATGGGATTTATAAAGCATTCTTCCAGGAGGTCCTGAGGCTGAACCCAAAAGGTATTCTACCAGAATCTCATATCCAAAATATTGTGCATGCAAAAATAATGTATGGCCAAAATATCCACTACCGCAATATCATGAAGGTAGTTATATATAAGTGAGTATAGATTGGTATACCAAACTCCACATATATGTAAGTTAACGATAAATATCCTCAAAGTACATATGGTTGGTGCCCCTGAGGTACTAGGGATTGGAATGCACTACATATCTTCGAGTTTCTTGCTTTTCTCTAACATTACATTAATATGTATTCTGCTTATTACTATAACTTCAATTTTGTTACTTCTTTTAGTTTTTATTATTTTAGTTATTTGTTTGCAACGTAGCCCCTTTTACTTTCACCCATTTTATTTATTTTTTGGTTTGTTTTCTTCCCCATTTTCTTCGTTTTGCGATAACTCCCATGTTCTCTATTTCATTTACGTTCCATTTTAGGGTTTTTTGTCACAATATTTCCCATGTCTTCCTAGGTGTTTTTTGCAATTTTTTTCTCTTATTTTTTGTTTTCCATACAGGTGAACACTGGCTCCCCGATTTGGTTCATGTTTCTCCCAATTTTCTACACCTGTTGTATTCTGTTTTCCTGGTCCTGTGAGATCTGACAGTTGTAAAGATTGAGGAAAGACCCTGATTATAATAATGGATTGGTTCATTTCACTCTAATTGATTGTGACATATGCAATATCAACATTCGTGTAGGATATAGAGACATATCTTGGGCATTATTTCTATAAAGCGCTAATTAAAAATTAATAACTTTGCGTTGTTGTATCGTACTTTCAATGTTCTAGATATGGTTAATAGAGAACTGATACAAGTCATGCATCAGTACTTTGAGGGCATGAACTGACGAGTAAGATGCTTGGATGTGAAATTAATTTTACCACCTGAAGGATCTGGGGACTGATTTATTATATTACTGGGTTTGCAGTTGAAGTAATCTTATTGTAGCAAAGGCAGCTTTGTACTTAGAGTTAGTTAGAAATTTACAAAATCAGTTGCTGTATTTGATTTTCTGCCACATACATTCTGATCACTTTCAATACCTATTGAAAACAGCTAGCAAAACAGATCAAATTCACACTCTTTGTCAGTCAAGATCCAGAATGACACGATGAACACTGTGGTTGAAGGCTGCTTATAGGTCTAATTAAACCAAACTGACAGCATCAGTCAACATCTTTTTGAAAGTATCGATATTGGGTCAGAGATGACCTGTATCAAACTGTTATGTGTCTCCACAAAACTTCACATCTTATCAGTCACGGCCGGTGCAGGTAAGCACTGTGTGGTGTGGCGGGGCAGGGGGGGGGAGAGACAAACGACGCAATAGGGAAAATAAAAGAAATAATAAACACAACCACCTACCTTGCGCTCACCGCATCACCGAGTCGGTTTTATTTATTTCTTTTATTTTCTCTATTTTGTCATTTGTCACTTCCATGCCTCCACACCCCGCCCTGCCTCACGTCCCACTGTGTTTACCTGCACGGGCCGCCACTGCATCTGACATCGGACGAAGATGTTCATGTTCTGGGCCTTGTTAAATCACTTTTAGGGATCTGGGGCACACAGAACGTGCTTTCCAAGTCTAGTGTCAGTGTTACTGATTAACAATACCACTGCAGTTTGTCCAGGGACTAGGAGAGCACTCACAAGTGCCAGGGTTCCTGTTTTGGAATTTGACTTTCAGGAGGCAGCAGGGTCAATCAGTGCATACTCAAAGAAGTGGTTTGTGCTGAGAACTGAAAAAAACAGTGTGAACCCTTCCTATAAAACAAAGTAGATCTGGATGTCCTGTGAAGTTTAATCTCAGGAAAAAGTGTAAGGCTTTGTTTACGAAGAAAATCAATAGAATAGTACAGTCAAGCATTTCAAACCCAAAGTATTCAGCACGGTTGGGAACAAAACAATATTTAGAAATGTGAAAAACATTCAAGCAAAACAAGGTGACATTTGTTTGGGATGAAATACGGTGTCTTGTGTTTTCTCTCAGGTCTGGACTGTGGTTATCCGATTCTGAACCAGACAATCACCAAATCCATTTGAGATTCTCCATGCTGTACTGTTCGCTAGTGAACAAAGCATCACTTAAACTGAACACCCAGACTCAGTATGACCCATACTCTTCCTCCCAGGATATCAGTAGCTGGCAGTGAGGGCAGCCTTATCACAGTTCTGAGGAACATGCCTTTCTCTCTGTATCTCAGTGGGATGCTTGGTCTCCAGATCTCCCCTATAAAGGTTCCTCCATTCCCCAGATTACGTGTCCCTTACTGATTCTCATGTGAGATGTGTGTGTGCGCATTTTGTGTATGTGGGTGGGTGTGTCTGTCCATATCTGTGTGTGTTTCCCTGTAATTAGGTAAATGGTGATGTCCCCCTGGAGACTCTCCTTCATGATCTGCACAACCCTTTCTTCAGGACTTGCTCCCTAAAAGCAGTGTTCATTGTTAGTGGTGAGATTGCTATTGCTTCCCTTTGGATATTGTATGTTTTCCATTCTCAGGGAATTGTTGCAAGATGTCACCTAGCAATGGTGGCTTTCTGTTAGGGTTCTTTCCTGAGTAAATCTCATCCACATCTTGACCAGTCCAAACTTGTCTGACCTTGGATTCCATTCATCAGTAGTATTTAGGAACAGGATGCACATTTTTAAGATTTTGAAAGAAGCAGAATATTGTGTGTCTCAGACTTTTCTGCTCAGGCCACCAAAGTTGTACATAGTCTGGACAGTAAAGAGACTTTGCTCATCTGCCCCTAGCCGATGACTGCCAAGTACAGGATCTCTGCTGGGTGAAGTCTATAAGACAGGCTGGGTACAAGCTTGGATTCCATGAGAACCTTGCTGCTCAACCCTATGAGACATAAGGAATTGAACTGTACAGCTAAAAGAAAAGCTTATCTGACCAGTAGGAGACATGAACGGGTCCATCTGGCTGAAGATCTGCATGGAGAAGAGTCAAATAGGCGATCATCCAAAAGAAATGTAACCATGCAGCCTAACTGACATAAGACTTAAAACAATGAAAAACACCACTTGCAAGCACTACCTGGAATATGGATCGGCAAGAACACATTCCTTCTTCATCTGTGCTGGGTACTCACTGACCATAATCCACCCATTCTCGTGTATGTATCTACTTTTCACTGCCCTAGTAGAGCTTGGAGATTCAGAGCCTTTCCACCCCTTGCATGGGGGTCTGACTCTACTATCTAGGACTGGCTGTCATGAGTCCAGAGCACTTTGAACCCTTTTGAGTGCCCTTACATTGTCAGAGATATCACTGTAGACATTCACAGTGAATCCCTAGTCGATCTCCAGTGGGAATTGGTAAAGCCCCGAGTGCCCCCTTTCCTTGAATGCCCAGGCTGCTAGAACATCTTGAACATGACCATCCTTTTTCGATGCTCTACTTTGCTTTCACCAAGGTCATAGAGTGTACTTATCCAAAATTACATCTGCCCCCAATAAAACCCGAGAGACAAGATTGGCCTTTGAGTAGTCCGTAATTAGATTTGAACAGTGTCCAATTTGGACTTTGACTACTCCAATAAGGCATCCTTTGAAGTGTACACTCAGACTTTAATGGCCCTAACCTTCTCCATTGACTCTGCTGAATGGGACTCTATTGATTGGCGTGGATCTTTAGGCGAACTGATTTTTTTACTGTTTTCTGCTGGGACTTAAGTCCACTGAGAAGTATGGTGTTGACCCCAGATAAAGAGACCATTAAAGCAGAAGGCCAGATATATCATAGCAAGGTTACAACGTTATATTAATTTTGTATGGTACATCTGCCAAATTGTCTAAGAAGTTGTCCTGAAATAGTTCTGAATTCCTCTAAGAGAACCAAAGAGTCGCCCTATTGGATAACATTTGCCATAGGACCAAAGTGAAAGACGTCAAATTCTAATCCCCCCATAATCAGTGACTAAAGTGAAGAGCCTTCTGGGGATAGTCAACTATTGAGGGTAGTTTATAAACAACTAGACTTCCTTCACCATTCATCTCCACAAATCCATCACAAAGGTGTTGACCCTATGGCCATAGGACGACGCCCATGACATCTTGCTTTAAAAGACTATAGTTGCACTGTCGGCTGAGACCACCTTAGCGTATTTTCACTCAGCCAAGGAGACTAAGCTTTCTATGGATGCTACTTGTACAGGGTTGGGGCTGTTCTGTCACAAAGGCAAACATGTGGAAAATAGGTCCCAGTGTCTTAGGGCTTATACTTTCTCAGTAAAAACTGCACATCTGTTGGACAACATAAACATAGGAATTGTGCCAGATGGATTGTACGCACACCACCAGGATATGTTGGTCAAAGTCCTGACAGCTCACAGTGTACCATCTGTACCTCAAACCTGACCAGGTAACAAATGGATTGTGCAACCTCAGAACATACCAACCCTCATTCCCCAAGAAAACTGTGGTAACAGATCTAGAACTTTTTCATTTGATTACTCATGCATACCCAAAGAGATACAAAAGAAATACACAACATGCAGTTTCAATATTTATTAAAGCATTGTGATTCTTGGGTAAAATATGTGTGCTGCAATAATCAATAGAAGGAAACAGAATCATGTGATTAGCATTATTAGAATGGTGAAAAAGATAAAAAGTTCAGCCATGTTTCTATAACAGAGAATATATATGTGCATATAAGTACCGTAATATATTGTACTTCTACTGAGCACTTCCAAAGCTAGTGTGTCAAGGGTGAGTGAATCTGCCTGATCCCTGTAGAGTGATCTAACTCCCCGTTACTTGTGGGTAAGTGTCATCAAGCTGCCCGTCGTGGTGGAAAGCTGGGCAGCATCCCTTGCATCAGGTAAACAGGAATCAGCAAGGCTGGAATTCCAGCATCTGTCGACCTCTTAGTGCCTGTGAAATGCTACTCTATCTAAACCAGGGATCAATGTTGTATATATAATAGCATTATCCATATCAATCAATCCACTTTATTCGATTTTTGTAAAAATCATAAATGTACAATAAGACAAATACAAAGACAGCAACACATCCTTTAAAAACCATTTGATCATCTCAAAAGACAATAACTCTACAATAATTTTAAAAAGGCAAGTACCCAGTTAAAAAACATTACCGTTGCAATTCATACACAGTCTAGACCAGGACATATTTTTTTCTTCAAACGGACAGCAGCAACAAGAAAGCAAGCAACATTTAAATTATCCCAGGGGTTACTCAGCATTTGGAGATAAAGTAAGGCCGGTCTTACTTGTACAAAACCTTTACCCCTCAGTAATTGCATTATGAACCTCCTCCTAATGACATTGTAAAAATCACAGAACATCATGAAATGTAGGGTATTCTGTACAGAAGAATTATCACAACGCCAGGGTTCACCCTCCTCTGGCTTACACCACCCCTGGAAATCACCCAACGCCAAGTGGATCAAGTTGAAACGGAATCTTGTCAGGAGCCAGTGGTGAAAAGGTTTAGTCACCTTAATCAGGTACGGTTCAGTAGACAAGGTGGTTTTAGTCAAACAGTGAGCCCAAGGTAATGGTTTCTGCAGCTCCCGCTCTTCCCGCCCCAACATCGAAATATTAAAAATAAATTGTTTTGACCCACTTCAAGTCCTCCTTACAAATCCTATCAGGGGATTCAAATAATTCTGGCCATCCTATTTTAAAAAACGTATGTTTAACATATGTCAACCACTTAATTTCATTGGCTTTGTCCAGATTGATAATATCTCGCAGAATCAACTGATTCAATGTCAATTCTGGATTAAGCCAAGGTTTGACCCAGCACAAAAGAGTAGCTAAACTCATAATATCTGATACGTAGCCCTGCCCTAATTCCTGATGAATTGCATAGGTGGGTGTTGATTGAGGAACGGACTAAAGGCTATGGAGAAATCTATTTTCGGCTATCTGGACCCCTGGCTGTTGTTTAATAGCCACACGCTTTGATCTATATATTTTCATAATTGCCTCAACTGGCTTAGCCCCCAAACGTTGAGCAAACCCTAATAAGGCTGTCGTCCATCTACTTACAGCCAGTCTCTTAGCCATATTACCATGCTGAAGCCCCAGTCAGCTTGCTATTGTTTATTCTATTGTGATAGCTCTGTCAAAGAACGGGCAAAACACATAACAACAGTGTGCGTGATGAACTTAGCCCTTGAACGGAATGATCAAGGTATTTGACAGTTTGCCTGTGAAGTGGAAATGTAAGCAAAGCTCAGTTCAGGCAATATTATTCTGTACTTGTAAGCAAATGAATGTGTGTCAAATGGCATTGTGTTTGAGAACAGAAGGCAACTTAACAACGTGAGCATGTACAATGGCGTTTCTATCTGGGCCTTATGTAACCACGTGACACCAGTGGCCCCAGTGAGCATACACCCCCACTGTACAGAGGTATTCCCAAATCAAGAAAGAAACCTTCACCAGAAATGGTTAAGACTGGAAGTTGTACCTATATGGAAATTTCTTCACAGTTCATATGGACCACAAATCACCTAAACCCACTCTTCCAAGGGTCAGCGTTGAAGCCCATGCCTAAGAAGTGGGTTTTGCAGCTAGAGGTAGAATGCAAAGCAGCTACCAAAACTCAGCAGACTACTTGTTCCGACACTCTAAATCAGCCGTTCCAGAGGAAGAGGACAATTCCCAAAAGATGAAGGAGTACATAAGGTTTGTAGATGAAAGATCTCGCCCCCTATCCATGTCAATGAAAGAGATCATCAAAGACATGGAGGTAGACAATTGCCTGCAGATTGCCCTGAGAACTGTCCAGGAAGGAGACTAGACTGCTCTGAAATCTCAGGTATCACACCAGGTCCCAGAAGCCCAACAAACCTGGCCTCTCTCCCCAACATCCAGCCTTTTGAGCAGAAGGATGCCTCTGCAGGAGACACTGACTAGTGATCCGGTGATGGATCACCATGCATGTAATCCACTTTGCTCATGCAGGACATCAGGGATAGTGAAAACAAAAAGTAGAATCCCAAAAAAAGTCTGGTTTCCCTGGTCGGGCAAGTTGTAAAGGCATGCTCGATGCACTGAGCCTCCAGGGGGCCATACCCCATTACATGCATTTTCACTGAAGTCACCCCACAAGAGTTGTGGATTTGAGCTAGCACTGATTTTGGTAGCCTTCCAGACAGTCAATACATTCTTGTGATCAATGACGACAACTCCAAATATCCGAAGGTTGAGATCATGAGTTACGCCTCCGCAACCGAGGCTATACTCAAAATAATTGTCAATCAAAAACAACTTTTTGAAAGAGATGAGGGCAGACTACAGTCCCCGTTGCAGAGGCACGGTGTGGCAACTATCTCCGGTCACTGCAAATCAAGCATAGGAAAATAAAACACAGATGGCCACATGACAGTGGGGAGGCTGAGCGTTTCATGTTAACTTCTTAGAAGGTGATTAGAATAGCCAATGCCAATCATCACCATCAAGAGTGGGCACTCTACTCATTTGTCCAAAAATACTGGCAGATACCTCATGTGCCCACTGGGCAGTCCCCTAGTCTAGTAAGTCCTAAATGGGTCGGATAGTCACTGATGCAATTTTTCATCACCCAAGCTGAACATCAGCCCTCCTGGATGATGAGTCGACATTGTAGAAATGGAGGAAACAACACACTACCGCTAATCGCCATCAACTAGCCAAAGTGGTTAACTTGAAAGAGGGGGATCTGATGTTAGTCCTGGATTATCATTCTGGAAGCAAGTTTTGGCTTCTTTTCAACCATCTCTATGGCAAGTGGTGTGGGTCGAAGAAATTACATGAGATGGGACATTGGTCTACTGAAGTGGCAGAGCACCCAGGTGTAGCCTACCAGAGCTGTCGGGTAATTCCCTTTCTGTCACGAGCAGTGGAGCTGCCTCTGAGGCATCACCTGAAAATTCGAGGAAAGATGAGCCTGTGGCAGTCCCAATTCAGCAGAGGGGGTTGATCTCTTCCTGGTGAAGTACAGGGTCTGTTGAGAAGGAATCATCCTTGGTATGATCTCCAAGTTCAGCGCGCACCTTTCACAAGACTATGAGCAGTAAAAAAGGTGTGGATAGGGTGATATCTGTTTTGTTTAAGTGTTTTAAAGTATTATAATTTGGGAAAAATGTAGTGCTGCACTAAGGTGGTGATCCAGCGAAAGGCTAGGATAAACTTTTCACACATCAACGTATCACTTACAATAGTAGGCCCATATACGCATTTAGATTTCCTGACTGTTTCGCTGGGCGTCAAATTTTATTTTCTTTATTTTCTTAGTCGAGTAGTCGATGGTGATATTAACAAATTCATTAATCTATCTTATAACTTCACAGTAAAAATAATCACAGACTCCAGGTAAGATTCAATAGAGTTTATCTACTAATTCAATCAAAAATTAACGCTCATTCGTACAGATTCACAGTGCAAACTCTATCAACTTTCATGGGAGCGAAAAATTCATTTATCAAATAACATTTACAAATGCATTCAACAATTTCAACGCATTAGGAGTGATAGATGAAGAGACAAAAGGACATAGTATCTCATACTTTGCAATGAAAATTTAAATTCACAACAGGATTCGATTTACCTAATAGTGGAATGGGAATCCCAACCCCTGGCCAGAAGGGTTAGTGGAGGTCACCTGCTAAAGTCAGGAGACAAAGACTGTAGGACAGGTGCAGGATAGGTTTATACTTACTACACTTCTCTAGAACCCTACGCACTGGAGCACATCCCTCTCTTACACTCTCTCCCTCCTCGATATTCTTCCACAAATCTTCAACCTAATCAGGATGTCTTTCAGTACTGAATTTTTCCAGTCTATTCTTCTTAGTAGCAGTTCTCACCTACTCCTCACTCAGCATCAACAACTCTTCTTAGCAGCAACAGCTCTCTATCTTAACCTTAAGTCGCTCAAATTATACCCTTTAATTTTGCATGTCCCACCCTCAAAGGTTGCAAATGTCTGTGAATCCTGAACAATGATTGAGCCGGGGTGGGGAGTTGCCATCACCTCATGCGGTCATTCCAAAATTCTTAACTAATTCTTTGTTTAGTAAACCCTTCCCACTTAATTTATTCAATTTTCATGACACTTCCTTTTCACATATAGCTCACAAAATAGATAGATACAAATTTTATATAATTTCTTCAGTTGAGGATCTTTTCCCAAGCACTCCTCCTTAGGTCTTAGCAGACGATCAATGTCCCGGTCAGCAGGTCATTCCAGGACTCTAATGCACAGCGTGAAGTTGCTTACATTTTACCCGCCATCTTTTCTTTCAGCTTGACATATCAGGCCAAAACGTTCACTATTGATGAAAGTATCATGAACAGATGTTAATTTCTCAAATATGTTATTATCACAGTTTACCTCCCCTTTCTACTTTACCCCATGTTATTTTCTTCTTTGTTAAGCAAAGCGTTAGCAGCGAAAAAATTCTTTAAAGATTCAGGCAAGCATATGCCAGGCAAGAGGTACTTTGAGAACTACAATTACCAACTCTTTGCGCATGTGGGAGAGATTTCCTCTCACATGGGTTAATCACGTGTTTACTTACGCAGGACAGGTTCGCACATGAGCAAAGCGATTTTTTTTTCAAGCGGGATTTCAGTTATGTAGCAAATTATTCTTTGTTATTTAAGCAAGCAAAAAGCCTTTTCCCCATGCATGAATGTCGTTTGTATGTTAATTTTCTTTCAAATCTCTATTCCCACTTGTTATTACATGTTACCGAGAGGTTGATTCGAGCAAGTTTCTTTTCTTTGATTCCTTGCTCCATCAGTGGTACCAGCAAGAGTTGTGGAAAATGACCCTGCTGCTTGGAGATATGTTGGTCTTTTCTAAGGTGATGTTAAGTCATTGCATACCTGACTCTGAGTGGTCATACTCGTCAGTCAAAGCCACAGGGGGGCTATAGCTAGGGAATAAGAGATGCACTTTTTTTTTATCCTTGACTCAGGTCTTTTAAAACTCATTAAATAGTTTCCCAAACAGGAAATTTCAATTGGTCCAGAAGTAATTTTTCTGATATTTTTCTGATACTACATTTCAAACTTACATTGCTATTCTCATTTCCCTGATTATTATGAGGCTATTTTTGTATTTCCCCCTCAGGCTGCTCTCCTTCCAGAATTTAGTTTCTTTATTTTTTATTTATTTTTTTTCGCCATCATTGTTATTCAAAGAAGTACTTGGCTCTTTGAAAAGTGTGCATTTTTTTAAGTTGCCAGACAGACACTGGCATGCTTGACAAAAGATCACAGATAACGCTTGTCTGCAGCTGTAACTTTATTTGCCTCTTATCTGTCAGGGCAGTGACAAGTGCTCTTTTCGAGAGGATTACTTCAGTCTGCCTCTGAAGTGCAGCACTTGAACGCACCACACGTCTGTGTTTGCCAAATCGCTGGATTGAAAGTTTTCAAACGATACACGTGTCTACAGATATTCCAAAACAAGGAATGTTGGCTCTTAACAGATTACTGGAGAGGCCGATTTGCAGAACATCACTTTTTCACACCATTAATGCAAAATCGACCCTACTGCCTGGCGGGCCAGCAGAGAAGACATTATACAGGTGGAATTCTGAGCAAAGCAAACATTGCCGTTGAGTCTATGAACCGCCATTTAGGACGCGGCGGGAGACAGAAGAGAGCAGTGAACAATCTGTAAAAAAAAAAAGTGCAAAGGGCCCAACGTTTTTCCTAGCAACGTAGCCTCTTTCTTTCACCACCCTGCACTTCTTGTCTTTTTAGCACACACTTGCAGGTTTTTTTTTAATCCCTGCTTTCTCCCATTTTCACTATTTTTCTATCTTTCTCGTTCTACTTCTTTGACCATTTAATGAGGTAAATGATGGAAAATATGTTTCAGTCCTAAAAAATGAGTGTCGACGCACATCACATGCAACTGCTTGCACAAAGTACGCACTCGGACGGCCTGATTTCAATATATGGGGTCCAGTCTCGCCCCCTTGCGGCCAACTACATGGTATTTACCAGCATGTCCAGTAAAGTTGGTGGGCCGTCATCTATGACGTAATATTTTGCCATGCTTGTGTGTATATATTAACCCTTTTCTGTACCTAGGTAGTACCAGAGAGAGACTGTGTGCCTGTGTAATTGTGCACAGATACTTGCGCATAACATACACTAACATTAGCACCACATGGAAAGTACAGAAACGATGACGTGGAAAAACATATTTATCCAGTGACAAATTCAAAACTAACATTTCAACTGAGCTATTCTTCGACAAAAAATGCATTTTTTCAGACGTCGGTCTACTCAAACGTCAGTGCAGATGTTACTGCAAAATTGCACTACCACCAGTGGATTATGCAATCCGGCCCCGGCAGTTTTTGACATTTTCTGTGAGCTCCGTCGATTCCTGTATAAACTGTGCTGCATGGTAGACTAGGGTACACTTCTGTATTGAATCTTCCCTTCATTTAATTACTGATTAAATATTTCCATTTGTAAAGCCTTTAATAATATGCAAGCAGGTTTTGTCGCATTAACCACTTCAGCAACAGTAGATGACATATGTTTTTCATTCGTGAGAAGGGCACTTTAATCAACACCCTTCCATTACTGAAGTGTGTATGTCATTGGGTTTTTGTTTAGGCTCCAAAACGAGAAAATGGATGATGCACGTGATTCTGGGTAATGCCTTCGGTAGAAATGCTTCCCGGCTAAACGTCATTGTTGTTGCATGGTTGCGAAACTTGTGCCCAACCCCTTCTTCGACTTTTTATGAACTGCGCATCGTTTTTCACTAACAACTTGTACTTTTTGTGAGTCCTGGGGAAGTGCGACAGCGTATATATAAATAGTAATACCTGGACAAAAACGTGATTCTTAACCCAGAATGGAAACATGGTTCTTTCCATTTTGGGTTAAGGAATGAACTATTCAGCCTGACCACTCTATATTCGTCTGACCTAATGTTTATCATATAGTAGTTGAAACAGGCGGTAACCCTCACCCGCTTGCAGTGGCTTGCTTCTTCATCAGGCTTTCTGTGCAGGGCTGGACAGGCATTTTATTCCACTGGGCATTTTCCCGGTCGGTTGGAGCCCTTGGAGGCCGGTTTTGAAAGGCCGGGGCCATTCTTGGTGCTGCTGTCACCTTCCCTAGCTAAGAGAAAGAGTGTTGGAAGGAGGTGGAAGGTAGAGAGAAAGGCATCAGAGGGAGAGAAGAGAGAGGAGATAAGGAGAGAGCCAGGATGGATGGATGGAAAGAAAGAGAGCAATTGCACGAGGGGACAGAGGGAGTAGAGTTGGATTGAACATTTTGGTCAGGGCTGCTTTTGGTTTGCCAGTAGGGTCTGTCACTCCGCACCGAGAGTGGGTATTTGTTTTGCTGAAAGTGGGCTCTTCAATGATCACTTAGTGAAGTTATGTGCTTCCCTTTACCCTTACGGTCACAGATTTGAAAAATGCCCAGAGAGATTTTGTTTAACCTCTGAAGGATCTACATTTAAAAATGTGTTCAGCATGGTAAGTCAATTCTCTATTTCATTTCTACCCCACCTTGTCACTCAATTAAAGAATGCTAAGGGTTTTGTTATATACCCCTATTTTTAAACATGTTTGTGTCCTTTTCCTAATCTTTTCATACTCTATCCCAACCTCTCCTTCACTGTGTCTAGTTTTAGGAAAAAATGTAAAAATACACCTCTTCACTAAGATTAGTGTCGTTGAGGGGTAAGATATCTCTTAGCACGTTTTGTGACTGAAAAAAATCGTTAATTATTCCTTTTCACAAATTTACTGATGATGTTTAGCCCTGTTTGTAGGCTACTGTTTACTAGCTAATAGAAAATGTGGGAGGGAACAGAGGGTAGTGGCATAGCTAGGGAGTTGCGGGGGTGGTCAGCCCCAGGAAGCACTCTTTTTGGGGGCGGCGGAGGTGAGCAAGTCTTGTCTGTCGACTACCACCACCCTCCTGCCCCACCAATAACAAGTCATCTGCCACCCACCTATCCAGAGCAAGCCATCTGTTGACTGCCAACCCCCTCCGCTCTTACCTGTAGCGGGCAGCAAACATAGGGTTTGTCACGGGTGGCAGTAGATCTAGGTATGACACTGCCAGGTGGAGTGGCTGGAAAACGGGGTATAGTTACTACAGCCAAAAAGAGACCCAGAACAGTAGCAAATTGCTCCAGCTCAAAGCAGGGGTGAGCCCAGCACCACACATGGCCATCCATTGGTACTACAGTACCCTCACATTTAAAATAATGAAGGTAGGAACTTAAAATAAAACCCCATAGGAAATATTGGTAAATTACATTATTTAAAATAGTTTAAAGATAAGTGTAATTTAATGGTAAAAAATAAAAAAGTAATACATATTTATAATGTAATTATTAAATATTATACCAACCTCTGTTGAATTAAAATTAATGTAAGATTACATTTTTACAAAATAGAAATAATTTACACTTTTGAGTAACTTTACACTCAGATTTTGTGAATAGCAAACAGTAGGAAACTTACTCAAACATGTAAGAGTAAATTAGGTTTGTAAATTACCTTTGCAAATAGCCCATGTTGGTCAAATTTAAAAGCTCTGGCAAGAAGGTTTGGAATATTGTCTGCCTTTTCTATACAATATTGAATACACATTTTATGGAGTTAAAGTAAAATGTGTTGAATGATTGCCCTTGAGACTAGTTGGTGTATTTCAGGACAGCATGTAATGCCACTGCAAGATGGACGTTTCTAGATGTCAATACTGCTCTCGAGGAGAAAGGCTCAAATGAGGAGAAATTAATGTTAGGCTGTGATGTGAACCATCAAGGTGATGTCAGAAACTGAAAAAAAAGTTAGATACTGGATTAAGGAATTGAGGATTAGAAATGAAATATATTAAAACATTGAGAGACAATCTATTGGTTTCATGTTTCATTTGGCTTCAGGTCAGCATGATCTGATGGTGTGAGGAAATCAATGCTAAGAGATTTTGTAAAACATTGCTAATATTTATATAACACCTACTTTGTTCCAATTCTTCCTGAAACAAAAAACATTTTAATGGATGCTTGAACGAGTTTATTTTCACTGTAATGTAGTCTAATTATTGAAAGCAATCCTTCAAATGTAACATTAGTGTTGTCAGTCCACAAGATAAGTAAATTGAGGATGCATGACTACATGTTTGGGCACATTCAAAAGTTACAGTCCTTGACATGTTTCCCAATAATCCTATTTCTTTTACAAGGCACCTCCATTTCAGCATCCAGGCAATGCATTAGGGGCTCACTCAATTTGTAATTATAGGGTGAAAGAAAGTGCTACACTGTCCTCTAAATTGGTGTTTTTGGGTGTTGAGTTCAATGAAGGACCTCTTGGAGATCTCATAACTCCTTTGAATCAGGTTAGGTCTTGGTAACTAGCAGCTATGATCCAGGTAAACTGAGATCCAAGATAGTTGCCATTCAAATTGTTATTGGTCCAAAGTGGCGGGCACTATTTTACCATTTATTACAAAATGACTGAATCAAGACACAGTAGGCATCTTATATAAATGTGGTTTTAATTATATCCATAAAATATAATAAAATATGGAAGAAACTAACACTCATTCAACTGAAAAAGATATATTTATTATCATTTGAAATGCAGTTATGAGTTGTTCTGTAGCTTGTGTTGCCAAGCCAATTTTGGTCACACTTTGTAGATTATCCTTTATCCCAAGGTAGCACTGGTGTATCAATGTATCATCTGGGGCAGTGGAAACAGGCAGGTGGCCTTTGAACCGTTTTCAAACTTACCTGGAAAAGGATCCACATTAAAAAAAGGCAAGCCTGCAGGAGGCAAAATATATTTTCTTGGTGTCCCTCGCCCTTTCCCCAGAGCTTCCACCCACTCAACCAATACCCTAATTTCTTACAATACACATATGTTGTATGAAAGAAACTGCAGAAATACAACATCTGTCAAAAACCAATACTCTTGGGGAATGCAAGATGGAAAAAACGTGTCAAATGTATAAAGGGACTCAGTCAATGACATAGATTAACTTAAGGCTTTTTACAGTACTGCTGAGAAATCTATTGGTGTTTTTGCCAATAAATGTAAGGACATGTTGAGTCTATGGCCAGTGGGCTCCCCTTTGAAAGTCAGTATTTACCCAGCTCGGCCACTCTACTTAAGACTGAGAGAGCGCAAACTGACCTAAATGTATGAGTACATCACACTTATCTGTAGTAAGCACAAATCATGAGGAGAAATGCCATGAGTGCTAATAGTATCTGTAATTATATTCTGAATGTATAGCTAATGTAGAGATTTAAGTAGAAGTGGAACTAATACAGAAATGTGTGACACTATATGATTTTAGTAGATGTGATTATTTCTGAATCCATGTCGTGTAGCTGTTAAAATGTAAGATGGTATGTGGTTAAACGCAGAATGTGGTAGGCCTCAGGGCCAGAGCTAAAAGGGAAGGTGTTTCTTTTCACGACATAGATTGTATTAATGTTTTGGTCATTGCATTAAATGGGCCATGATTTTTAGAGATGTTTACTGAATAATAGAATAAGAGTATTAACATGCTTTAATTAATGAAGAAGTTGAATGCTATAATCATGATGAGAAATATTGTAGGCCTGAAATGTTTTAACATTGATTTACACGTACATGTCTGGGCCAAGAAATGTTGCAAGCCTTTTTGGAAGTCTATGAGAGTTGGGTTCTTGGCTGCAGATGTCTGTCTGCAAGGAAAGGGGGGATCCAATTATAAATGAATGAATAGAGGTCTGTTCAGTAGACGGCCCAGACATGGAGGAGGGTTCCGGAATGTTTAAGGGGTATCAGCGGGCCGGAGAAGAGTCTGAGAAGCAAGGTCAACTCTAACGTATGAGGCCCAACACAAAGCAGCATGGAAAAAGCCAGAAGCTACACCACGTGAGGGGCGTCTCGCAAGGGGCGTCTCAAATGTTGTTGACTGTTTTGTATTAGGGACAGCACCCCTGGGTGGAGTTAGAGCAGATACCTGAGGACCCTTTAGAGAGCGGATGGGTAGGCAGAGAGGGGTCATGACTGGAGAACTATAGGTTTTCACCAAGAGACTTAGAGTGAGTGACTTCCCTTGGGGGTCATTCACTGCTGACACCTTTGTTAGGTTGGGACTTGGTTAAGTAGGGATACCATCTAGAGCAGGGTAGGGACAGCCTAACCTGTGCGTTTTCCTCCAACTTAAATGAAGGAGAGATATGCGTCAATGCTGATAGCTTTATTATTCTTAGAACTTGTGTTAGTGATTTCCGTTGCTCGTCTGAGGGCTTTCCGAGAGCACATGTATGTAATTGGACCTGTGTATCTCGTGAATCTCATTTTGAGATGCCTGTATTTGCAGCTTATCATATCCTTACAATAAACTTTTGAAAGCTAGAAGTTGTTTGTGATCTTTGGGAGCAGAGTCCTTTATTGGGTGAACTAACTTGGAAATGGATGTACTTTCTTCCTCAAAGACAGGCAACAAAGGTTCAGTCGACCAGATCGAGGTTTAGATCAATAGATATAAGGTATCGATCAAAATCTCGCCCTTTCAGTTGGTAGCTATAGAGGATGGTTGCCTTCTTGAGGACGGTGACCTAGGCCAGGTTAGCTTACCCCAAGGCCCCTAGAGATCGATGATCGGAAGAACCGCCCGCTGAAGAAGATCCGGATGACGTGAGACAGAAAAAGCAGCAGTATCGGTCGAGAGTGAGTATAAAGGGTTATGCGTGTTAGATTGCGGTGTTTTGTATTGTATCTATGTTGTAATGTCTGGCGGAGTTGAATGTCTGTAGAGTGACTGTGGAACAGGTTGTGAGCGCGCGCAACCGGTGGAAATCTTAAGTTCAAGGAGAGCTTAAGTGGTTCGGGTGTATCGGACACCCAGAGTAATTGTCAACTAGTGTGAAGGGGGTCATGAGGTACCATTGATCACCCGAAAGACCGAGATAGGGGGACCGTAAGAGTGAGTGCGTGAGTAACGGACGCTGGTCGGAAGTTACTGTGTGTGTAAGCAACCTATCAGAGAGACGATAGACATTTCGTCAGTTGTGTTGACAATTACATATAGACTGTGGACGTACAGTCGAGAGAAGTGACCGCTTGGTCGGAAGTAGTCATTTTTCGGTGTATGAATGGGACGCATGCATAACCGGGAGACGAGTTGAGAAAGGAGGGGTGCTGCTGCGAAGCGGAGAAAAGTGACGTCAGAAAGTGTCGCGACGTGATTGGCCGACCGGAGAAAGACCGCGCTGTGATAGGCCAGCTAGCAAAGACGTCAGACAGGGTCGCGACGTGATTGGCCGACCGGAGAAAGACCGCGCTGCGATAGGCCAAGTTAGCAAAGCCGCGACAGGATTGGTGGATTGTCATCAGGAAGTAAACAGAGTAGCGAGGCTGGATATTGTGCGCATAATTATGAAGTGTTTTAAATGGCTGAGAGCGGTGTTTAAAAAAGAGAAGCGGGGATCGTATGAAGGGGAAGAAGCCCCGCCGGAGGGTACGCCGGCTCGTTATATGGCAGTGAATGTTGGGCTGCATACGATCCTTTGGATTTCAGAGTGGAGTAAGATTACGGAAGGAAATGAGGAACTGACGTTCCCGAAGTACGGGACGTTCAGATTAGAGGTGTTACATCGATTAAAATCAGTCATGACCTCAATGAGACCCTTGCCTAGACCGACCCAGTTTGAAGCTCTTGATGCATGGATTAGGGCAGCGCATGAAAAGAATATGAACAGACGACAAGAAAGGGTGAAACGATCGGTAAGGGCAGTGCAGGATGCCAGGTGGGATGCGGATGCTAAAAGATGGAGAGTGCATAACATGGAAGTAAATAAACTGTACCCAGTGTTAGAGGTGCCCGTAAATAAAAGCCCCCTAGAAGAAGATGATGAGAGCGAAACAGAGGATAGCCTGATAAACAGATTATTGACAGACAGGCCACCCCCGTATAATAGGGCAGGGGGAGAGGTCGAGCATAGTGAAAGAGAAAAGGGGGGCAATGCAGGAGAGCATGGACCGCTTCCCAGTTCAGAGTGGGATCCTGAGGCAAAGAAAGAGCTGTCCCAGCCTAGTCAGGTGCAACAGGTAGTCGGGAGGTTTGTGGTACAAAGAGCGCCGGAAACGGAGAGCGCCACATCCTACGCATTACCAGATGCACTACAGGTACCTGTTACCATAGGTCCTATAATATCGATATATGACCAAGAGAGAGCAAGAGGGGAAGAACGGGTACGGAAAGACAGAGAAAGAGCAGGGACGGCAAGGAGGAACGATACGATTAATTCCCCAAGTCAGATGCCGATACCCAGAGAGTGGAGCACCCCGATGCACACAGCAGGGGATCCAGGAGGGGATCCCGGGGGCCCTAGATGGCCAGTGGATCTGAGGGGATCTGGACGAAAATCCTTTCAAGAGCTAAATGAGTACATGAAGCAGTGGGATGAGGCAGTGGAGGCTCAAAAGAGCATCATAGCTGCGGAAGCTGAAAGGGAAAGTCAGGACAGCCGAGCTCGGACTCACTGCGGGGCTGGGGAGAGCAGCCCGGAGTGGGACTGTAGAGAGAGAGATAGTAGGGGAGTCACCCATTGGGCCCGGAGAGGAGATAGAACAGACCTGGAAAACGGGGGCCCCGGGAGTGGAGGGGTGGCGCGCCCAATACTCAGTGAAGGGGAGAGGAGAGCGCAAGAGTACAGAAACAGCTTTAAGTGTCCACACTGTGTGCCCGGCACCAGAGAACTGAATGGGAGTTGTGAGAGGTCGCACCATAGTCCCTGTGATGACGGGAATGAGCGCAGCCCAGGGAATATGGGGAACCAGGAAGGATCGTATCAGATACTGAGCGATACTAGGCAAAGGGAGAGTAGCGACCAGAGGGAAAATAACAGAGAGGCGTACGGTGAAAGGAGAGAAGAAGAAGAGAGTGGGCAGATCAAGAGTGGGGGTAGCAGGCCCGTGTTCCATCACCTTCCAAGATCGGATGGCCGAGCATGGGACCTGGAGAGATGGGAGCAAGGGAGACCACTCATTAACTCTCCCGAGCCCAAACGTAGAGCTCGAAGTTGGGATGGTAGGGAGACCAGTGAGCCCCCTTCGAAAGACATATTGCGAGCTGAGATAAAAGCCAAGAGACTCGATGTCGCCAGTTTAAGGTCAGACCTGGATGACATGGTAGATGGTACCCTGCCTTTAGAAAGAATGGAAATGTATGAACAGGATGAAATACTGTATATGGCAAAGGACATTACTCGAAAAGCGAGAGCAGTCCATGAGAAGTTAGTCGAACTAGCAGGCAAATATATGGTGGACTTGTCAAGAACCAAAGCATTACAGGGTAACCACAGGCTACATTATACAGATCGAGACCTAGATGAGAGGAGAACGATTGGGCTGAAAACGCACATAAGGGAACTGATCGCTGGAATAAGGACATGGAGGGCACTAGATAAGTGGGAAGAGAGGTGGTCCAAGAAAGGGACCGGCAGGAGAAGCACGCTTGGTATGACACCAGGAGGACAGCAGGGAATAGAAGCTTACCCTTTGCGTGAAGTCGCAAATGGGAACTATGTACATGTCCCTTGGAGTAGGGGAGATTTAGCTGCTTTTACCACCTCCTTCCCCAAATTGCGGGAAAACCCAGTGGAGTGGTACAAGCAAGTGGAGAGATTTGTAAAAATCTCAAAGGTCCTATGGATAGATCTGAACACGCTGTTTGACATTGTAGTACCAGGAGATCTGTGGACAGCATGCAAGGTTAGCGCTGAGTGGCCCACAACGGAGCCAGAGAGAGATGCTAAGACTAATGGGCCGTCCGAGATTGTGATGGCAAAATTCGAGAGAGTGATGACTTGGCTGAAAGAGAAAGTGCCAATGCAAGACATAGATTGGGTCAGAATAGACCGAACAAGACAGGAACCCAAAGAGACAGTCCACGAATATTACGAGAGATTGCTGAAGGCGTTTAAACAGTATAGCGGCTTGGATGTAATGGATCCAAAAGACATAGGGCAATTCGTGTCCAAGTTCGTCCTGGGACTGAGACCGGATATTAGTTTAATGATTCAGCAACACTCGATTTGTTGGCAAAGTAAACCCCTAGACGAAATACTGAGATATGCCAGGTACTGCTGTGATGAGATAGACTCCAAGGCTAAGAAACTAAAAGAAAAGTTGATGGTGGTACAGATGCAGGCAGCAGGGAAGGGGGGACAACAGCAACAGCAGCAAGGAACAGGTACAGGAGGAAAGAAGCAGTACAGTCAGAACAAGGGCAATGAGGAGAGTTCCACCTTTAGACCCAGAATAGATATAGCTGCCTTGAAGAAAACGACTAGGTGCCACCAGTGTAACGAGGTGGGGCATTGGAAACGCGAGTGTCCCTACAATGTGGAGATAGGAGAACAAGAGATAGAGGAGGAAGAGGTCCAGAGCGCGCCTACAAGAGGGGTGACGCCATACCAAGGAAAGGTGCTCAAAGGGGGGGGGGGCTCCTCCCCGAGCCCAGTTCCCGCAACCTCCTCGAGTAGGGACTATGGGTAAGACCTATAGACAAATGCCCCTGTTTGTAGAAGGGGAAGAGTGCTATTATGTGGACCCATTAACCGGACAGAGAGTGGAAAGAGAAGACTGCACCCTCGGGGCAGCCTTGGAGGTGGACCAGAGGGGACCCTATGTTGAAGCAGAAGTAGCAGGGTGCCCTACGACATTTCTGGTGGACACCGGAGCCACTAGATCCACGATCAGATCAGCTGCAGTTCCAGACCTGCCCATGTCTGGAGAGACCATACAAGTGGTAGGGGTCGCAAACAGGAGAATAACCAGCCAATTGACAGAACCGGTACAGGTGAAAATAGGGAAGTACAGCGATGAGCACCAGTTTGTGGTTTGCGATTCAAGTCCTGTGTGTCTGCTAGGGAGAGACCTGTTGTGTAAATTGAATTGTACTATATACTGTACACCTCAGGGAGTGGAGGTATTGACCAATGATGATGACGCAGATTTCAAAGTTGCAAACTCAAGAATATGCGTGGAGCTGTACCCTACTTTGACAGTAGATGAGCTCCCCTGGGACTTGAGAGAGACAGTGGCACCAGAAGTATGGGATTTCACTGGGGAAGAGATTGGATTGGTCAAAGGGGTGGACCCAGTGAAAATTGTAGTGAAACCGCATGCTGAGTTCCCAAGAACACCCCAATATAAATTGACTCCAGAAACGATTGCAGGCATAAAACCCGTGATCGAGTCCATGATTAAACAGGGAATACTGAAAGAAATCGTGGGTAGTCCATGCAACTCCCCGATTATGGGTCTGCAGAAACCAAATGGGAAATTTCGGATAGTACAGGACCTTCGAAAGATTAATAACATAGTCGTTTCGTGTTGTCCAGTGGTACCGAATCCATCAGTGATACTGTTTCAGATTCCATTCCAAGCTGAGTGGTTCACTGTGATCGATCTTTGTCAGGCTTTCTTTTCGATCCCTCTGGACGAAGAAAGCCATTTTCTTTTCGCATTTAAGCTGGAAAATCGCGTCCTAACATGGTGTCGTATCCCTCAGGGGTATACAGAGAGCCCATCGATCTTTAACCAGCTTTTGAAGAAAAATCTTGAAAGTCTAGTGCTGCCCCAGAAGTCAGTTCTGGTCCAGTACATAGACGACCTCCTCGTGGCGTCAGAAACAGAAGAAGCTTGCAGGGAGGACTCCATTGCTTTGTTAAATCACCTAGCTGCCAATGGGCACAAGGTGTCCCCGGGAAAATTGCAGTACTGCCTGACAGAAGTGCAGTACTTGGGACACAGAATAGAGAAAGGCAAACGAAAGGTGTCACCAGACAGGATTGAGGCGATCATGAAAATGAATGCGCCTAAGACACAGAGAGAGGTCAGGATGTTCCTAGGGATGGTGGGTTATTGCCGACAGTGGATCGTGAACTTTTCACTGAAAGCAAAGCCCTTGCAAAAACTGACGCACAAGGAGGTGAGCGATCCGGTACCATGGGACAAAGACTGTTTGATGGCATTCCTACAGCTGCGAGAGGACCTGTGTCGTGCTCCAGCATTGGGAATGCCTGATTACAATAAACCATTTTTCCTTTACTGTTGTGAGAGAGAAGGTTGCGCGTTGTCTGTGTTAGTCCAAATCCATGGGAATGCCCGTAGACCAGTTGCTTATTTCTCGGCTACTTTAGACCCAGTAGCCGCAGCGTTGCCCGGATGTCTCAAATCTGTTGCTGCAACGGGTGTCAGCATTGAGAGATGTGAAAATATCGTCATGGGGCACCCGTTAGAGGTGTGCGTGCCCCATTCCGTTGAACTGTTGATGACCAGGACCAAAACACAGCATCTGACCAACAGCAGGCTCACGCGATATGAGCAAGTTATTCTTGCTGCAGAGAATGTGACCCTCAAGAGATGCTCTGTTTTGAACCCTGCTACCTTGATGCCACTCCCAAATGATATCGAGGATGATGATGAATGTACAGACCATGACTGCCTTGATGTGACTGAACTATGCACCAAACCCAGACCCGACATCGTAGATGAGCCACTGACCGACCCAGACGAAATTTTCTTTGTCGATGGCTCATGTGTAAGAGACGAAGTTGGGCAGTTGAGAGCAGCTTATGCTGTTTGTACAATTGCTGGAGTTGTGGAAGCTGGGTGCCTGGAAGGAGTACACTCCGCTCAGGTAGCCGAGATTGTTGCCTTGACACGTGCTTGCTTGGCAAGCAATCAAATTCGAGTCACCATATACACCGACAGCCAATATGGTTATGGGGTAGTTCATGATTACGGGCAGTTATGGTCTCAAAGAGGGTTCATGACCTCTTCAGGCTCTCCCATTCGCAATGGAGAGTTTGTGCGCCTGTTGTTAGAGGCGTTGCAATGCCCAGCAGGTATCGCAGTTGTAAAGTGCACCGCACATACCAGAAATGAGGACTTCGTTTCGAAAGGCAATAGATATGCTGATGAAGTTGCGCGGTATTGCGCGGAGCAAGGGTACTCTTTCACAGAGGTGGAAGTGGGTGGAATAAATGTAAGGACTGAATTAGCCATGATACTGGAAACTGTTGATACTTGGGATGAACTGTCAAACATGCAAGAAAATGCTCCTGATATTGAAAAAGAAACATGGGAAAAGGCAGGATGTGTAATGGGTGAGTCCCATTTTTGGGTCTCAGCAGACGGCAGAGCAGTGTTGCCCAATGAGATGGTGAGTCCAATGGCCAGACTCATACATGGTCCCGTACACTTAGGGAGAGATGCTATGCTGAGAGTGTTTAGACAGACTTGGTACAATCCTAAGTTTAGAATAGCAGCAGAAGCAGTGTGCCAGCGTTGTGTGACCTGTCAGCAGCTGAACGTAGGAAAAAGAACACCAGTTGCACTGAGCCACATAGGAAGGTCTGGAGGTCCATTCAATAGAATGCAGATAGATTTCATTGAAATGCCAAGGTGCAACCGCCTCCGCTATGTCCTGGTGGTTGTTTGTGTGTTCTCCAGATGGGTTGAGGCATACCCTACACGTAGGTGCGACACCCTCACAGTGGCCAAGTTACTGCTTAGGGAACTCATTCCGCGCTTCGGGGTGCCGGCCTTTTTGGAATCAGATAGGGGAACACATTTTAACAGCGAGCTTGTGAAAATGATTTGTGCAGCTCTGAATATCGATCAGAAGTTGCATTGCAGTTACCGACCAGAAGCCTCAGGAATTGTGGAGCAGATCAATGGCACGATCAAGGCCAGAATAGCTAAAGTTTGTTCCTCAACGACCCTGAGTTGGCCTGACGCCCTGCCATTGGTTCTCATGAGCCTTCGTAGTACCCCAGACAGAAGAACGGGGTTATCACCACATGAGGTGTTAATGGGGAGAGCAATGAGGCTGCCATCTGTCCCAACTACTGCACTGTTAAATATCACAGATGATATGATCCTGGACTATTGTAAGGGGCTGTCTGACGCCATTCGTTCTGTGTCCCTTCAGGTGCAGGCTGCCGAGGTTCCATCGTGCCAGGGCCCGTGCCATGACCTGTACCCTGGGGACTGGGTCCTGGTGAAAAAACATGTGAGAAGAAGCTGCTTGGATATTCGTTGGCGTGGGCCCTTCCAGATCATCCTGATCACGAACACAGCTGTGAAGGTGGGAGGCCTGCCCAATTGGATCCACGCGTCACATACGCGAAGGGTTCCAGCACCTCGGGAAGAAACAGCTCCTCTCTCGGATAGACGTCCAGCAGAGGACCGAGAAGCCATAGAGGGGGCTAGCCAAGCTGTAGAGGTGCCAGCGGAAGCAGGGAACGAGTCTGACCAAGCTGAGGACGGTCAGTACAACAGCGAAACGGAAGACGCTACAGAAGGAGAAAGTAGCTGGGAGTACGAGTCAGACACTGACAGGTCTGACAGAGAGCGAGAACAGACAAGAAGAAGAAGGAGTAGAAGGGCACGTGGAGAAGCTAATTGGCCACAAAGAAGGAGCTCTAGCCTGAGGTCAACTCCAGAGGTAACCCTTCCTCCGATATCAGAAGACTCAGACCCGGAAGAAGGTGCTCAGGGCGCTGAAGCACCGGACCGAAGAAGGTCAAGAAGAGTGCGTGTGCCTAACAGAAGATACTCCACACCTGAGTGGACATATCTGGCGACAAATGTCTGTGAAACCGGAGACAGGGAGGATCCGAGCGGTGGTGGTGTCCAGTTCTGAGCCCATTGTCACCGTGGAAATACGACTGTTGGTACCCGGAGTCGAACAAGAAGGGTCACTAACATTCATGCTCCCCAGACCTCCCCGCCTCAGCAAGTTAAAACACATGTTTCTCTCAGAATTGCAATTCCCCGACTTTGGTACAACGATAACAGCACATGAAGAGCACAATCTTCGTTTGGAAATACTGAACTATGCTATTGAAGCTACAGGCACAAACCTGATAGTAGACTGTTAAAGGACTTTGTAAATAAAGCAAGCAGAAAAAGAAGATTACCTAGCGCCCAGGAAGCAGAGAATATTAGGGAACTTCCCTTGAGTTGATGGAGAAGGGCTAGGGTTGTCTTTATTGAACTGTTAAAGGACTTTTGCGAAGAAGGTTGTCAGCTTCCAGTTGTGTGGATTCTAAAGATAAAAGGATTAAAAAGAGACTGTAAAGGAACGAGAAGAAAAGAACTTTTTGCCAAGATAAGAGAGAGCCATATTGTCTGACGAAATGGAAGCCGGCACCCAGAACCGCAGAGCTAAATGTATAATAGGTACACTAATAGTAGGAGTGATAATATTAATAGCTTTAGTGGTAACAATTTCTTATGTAAAGGGACATGAGGAAGAGGCAAAGGTAACTGATGTGAATTCTGTAGAAACGCTTACACCTACTGATGCTGGTGAGAAAAGGGAAAACACTCAAGAGAAAGCGTTATTAGCTGCAGAAGCCCGCAGGTTACACGTAGATGAGTCCCAAGGAGACTTTAGGTCAAATGCTTATGCTAAACTCTTATATGAATACGTGGATGCCATGGAGGTTAAGGATTGTTACGTCTGCATGCAGTTGCCGGCGTCTGTAGATGAAGGCATTCGATATCATCACCTCCCGCTGACATATGGCATTACATGTAGCTTATTGCTTAGTATATTTTATGAGAGAGATAGTTTTGAATACTATTTCTCCAATTATGATTCAGTGTTGCCAGAAGTCCCAAATTATAAGCAGATGAACAAATGGGATTACTGGAAGAGTGAAGACAGATTGGCCAAGTTCTTCATTCCTTGGATTACCTTAGATACTTCACATGCCCGTAGAAATAACCTGACATGCAAGGTGTCAGAAGTCGAGAAGAAGTTCATAGGGCAGGTGGATGATCGTTACAGGAGACAAAAGATTTTGAAAAAATCAGGACAATGGAAAACAGATTGGACCGAGGAAGAGAAGGCACACAAGAGAAAGGGTAGTAGTGGTCCAATAGCTTTAGATAAGACGCAGAGAGGAAAGCTATGTCTTCACCGAGCCAAAACGTATTATGAAAATGTATACGTGGGAGAAGTCGACTGTGAACATGCTTTCAATATAGAGTACTATACTAAAGATTTCCTGAAGGGAATGCAAGTGATTCCAAATGTGTATTTTGTATGTGGAAGAAATGCCTACGTGAGACTACCTGACAATTGGTATGGATCATGTTACTTAGCAATTGTCTTCCCCAAAATATATCATGCACAAGACTTAGTGATCATTGAGGGCAAGACATCTTCGAGGGGAAGGAGAGATGTAGGAGATGCAGAAATGGTTGGAGATGTCTTTGGAGCTATGTTCCCTCTTTTGGGTCTAATCCTTAATGATGTTAAAATTAGACGGCTGGCAACAGTCGTCGACAGGTTGTCTGCCAGCACTGCTCAGTCCTTAATGCTGGTAGAAGGAGAGATGCAATCGATAAGGGCTATGGTTCTTCAGAACCGTCTTGCGTTAGATGTCCTACTAGCAAAAGAGGGCGGAGTCTGTAAGGCTTTGAAGGTCCAGGAATGCTGCACTTACATTCCAGACAATTCAAAACCCCTTGAGAAGGTTATTAGGAACATAACTGATATTCACAAGGAGATCGAAGACTTGAGTAGAGAAAATGTCTGGGAAAAGGTGGGCCACGGAATGAGTGCAGTTGGAGGGTGGATTTCCACCTTAGGCAAAAGCTTTGTGTGGTATATACTAAAACCTGTCATCATAATATTGATCTGTGGGATCATATTGTGGGGATTGGTGAGGGTATTCAAATGGTACAGAGCAAGAAGGTCAGAAAGGGCCCAAAGAGAGCAGCTGCAGAGATTGGCTGCCATACAAGATAATCAGTACAGGAGTCTGAGGGCTCTGGAAGCGCAGAGACAAGTTATGCTACCAATAACTGCAGTTTAAATGTTAGTGATGACCCCGAGAGGTCATCAAAGGGGGGAACTGAGAGAGCGCAAACTGACCTAAATGTATGAGTACATCACACTTATCTGTAGTAAGCACAAATCATGAGGAGAAATGCCATGAGTGCTAATAGTATCTGTAATTATATTCTGAATGTATAGCTAATGTAGAGATTTAAGTAGAAGTGGAACTAATACAGAAATGTGTGACACTATATGATTTTAGTAGATGTGATTATTTCTGAATCCATGTCGTGTAGCTGTTAAAATGTAAGATGGTATGTGGTTAAACGCAGAATGTGGTAGGCCTCAGGGCCAGAGCTAAAAGGGAAGGTGTTTCTTTTCACGACATAGATTGTATTAATGTTTTGGTCATTGCATTAAATGGGCCATGATTTTTAGAGATGTTTACTGAATAATAGAATAAGAGTATTAACATGCTTTAATTAATGAAGAAGTTGAATGCTATAATCATGATGAGAAATATTGTAGGCCTGAAATGTTTTAACATTGATTTACACGTACATGTCTGGGCCAAGAAATGTTGCAAGCCTTTTTGGAAGTCTATGAGAGTTGGGTTCTTGGCTGCAGATGTCTGTCTGCAAGGAAAGGGGGGATCCAATTATAAATGAATGAATAGAGGTCTGTTCAGTAGACGGCCCAGACATGGAGGAGGGTTCCGGAATGTTTAAGGGGTATCAGCGGGCCAGAGAAGAGTCTGAGAAGCAAGGTCAACTCTAACGTATGAGGCCCAACACAAAGCAGCATGGAAAAAGCCAGAAGCTACACCACGTGAGGGGCGTCTCGCAAGGGGCGTCTCAAATGTTGTTGACTGTTTTGTATTAGGGACAGCACCCCTGGGTGGAGTTAGAGCAGATACCTGAGGACCCTTTAGAGAGCGGATGGGTAGGCAGAGAGGGGTCATGACTGGAGAACTATAGGTTTTCACCAAGAGACTTAGAGTGAGTGACTTCCCTTGGGGGTCATTCACTGCTGACACCTTTGTTAGGTTGGGACTTGGTTAAGTAGGGATACCATCTAGAGCAGGGTAGGGACAGCCTAACCTGTGCGTTTTCCTCCAACTTAAATGAAGGAGAGATATGCGTCAATGCTGATAGCTTTATTATTCTTAGAACTTGTGTTAGTGATTTCCGTTGCTCGTCTGAGGGCTTTCCGAGAGCACATGTATGTAATTGGACCTGTGTATCTCGTGAATCTCATTTTGAGATGCCTGTATTTGCAGCTTATCATATCCTTACAATAAACTTTTGAAAGCTAGAAGTTGTTTGTGATCTTTGGGAGCAGAGTCCTTTATTGGGTGAACTAACTTGGAAATGGATGTACTTTCTTCCTCAAAGACAGGCAACAAAGGTTCAGTCGACCAGATCGAGGTTTAGATCAATAGATATAAGGTATCGATCAAAATCTCGCCCTTTCAAGACCCTACATGCAGAGATACCTACTGTTCTATAAAATAAAAAAGTGTACTTCTTTCACATGCATAGCAGAAGTGTTTCACTTCAGAATAGTAGACAGTCTTTTACACTAAAGTAAAATCCGGTCTGGCCTTTGGGACCTATTGGCTTTGACAATGGTTTTAGCAACATGTTATTGCATATACATTATGTATTTTATTTAAGTATATATTTTGAATTTGTTAACATTTGTAAACTTTCTTAGCTTCAGTGCAATTTTGTATTGGAATTGGCTTTATTAAATATTGGCTTAGTCAAGCAGTCTAAGCCCTAAAAGTCTGCATTATTGGGTTTTCCAATGATTGTAAGGCACATTTGGGTATTTGGATGAGTTCTGGTTTTGGGAGGGGGTTTATAATGGGGCATGAGTGAGAGCTCTAAAGTTTCAGCTGAAGGCAGAAGTGAGCGATAACTGTATCAATATTACATGCTTATCTAAAACTTGGCCTCTCTCCAGGGCACCCAACATGATGTTTACATATGTATTACTATCTGTAATTACCAGCCCTAAGTATTTACAACAAAATCACTGCTATTACTATTTATATCAAACGGCTACCAAGCATTCACAAAGTCAATAGGTCTAGTTGTTTTGGCAAATGTTTGCTGTTGTGTGATATGTCTGAATGCAATAGCAGAAAACTCACAGAAAGTGACCTAAATGCTGGTCAGGCAGTATGCCGTATAAAGCAGAGCGTTGTAATTCACATGTTTTAAGCCATGTCCTTAATTATTTAGGCCATGCCCCTAAGTTTATCATCCCACTTAAAGCACTGTGATCCACAATAGGTTTTTGCCATCAGACAGATAAAAGCTGTCAAATAGGCGAGAACTAAAATTGTGATGTTGTAGAACTATGGAGTCCTTGGAGTCAAATCAAAAACGTGTGGAGCAGAAACAAGGAGTGACCACTTTACACCTCGGGGGAACTCACTCTGTAGTGTCTCTGGAAGGGCAGGACCACAGCTTGTGTTAAGAATCAGAGGGAGAGTTTTGCAGTTTAGTGAAAAAGCTGAGGGCCTGACCGTCTCCATTGTCATATCCAAGATTGTGATTGTACGTTCTGGGGCTCTTGGTGCCACTGCGTCCCTTTAGAAGTGGAGTTGCAGTATTTTAATTCCCTGACAAAAGTTGACCCAAAGGTTGTGCAGGTCATTTGCTCACTGGGAAACCAGAGATCAAATATCCTCAGATTCTCCGGGAGCAAATTGCACAGGGAGAAACACAGGTGAGAGTCACCAATGTGTAGGCAGAGGGCAAAAACAATATGGAGGGAGGTGGCAGTCACAGAGGATGGGTGTTGGTGAGGCAACAGAAGCGTGGGGGAGGCAACATAGGTCTGCAGGTCAGGGTGGAGCCATACCGAGGCTGCAGCAAGGGAAGCAAACAAACAGGGCGAGAGAGCAATGTGTGAGGAAACAAACAGGCAAGAGAGCAACAGGAGTGGATGAAGGAGAAGCACACTTGAAAGAAAGAGAGTGCAACACAGAGCACAGAGGTGTGAAAAGAAGCACACTAGGTTAACCGCTGGAAAACGTACTCTCAAGGAGTGCTCAACCAAAAAAAAGGAGAGCCTGAAAAATGAGCTGTTGAAGTACAAAAGTAGTGTAGACGTTCTCCCGGGTGGTGGGAGATGGGATGACAAACACAGGAACAGAAAGGAAAGAGCAATAAGAAGTAAGCAAATGAGAGTGTCAATGAAGCCAACCACTGGTAGGCAATGGGCAGGCTCTAAGTCTACTGTAAGCTAGCAATATGACTTGCAACTGACAGCACATTTGATGTCTACTAGGCGAGGCCTAAAAATTAGTGCTGGTGGAGCCCAGCCGGCATCCACCGGCTCAAATGAAACACTGCCTAGATGCAAGAATGTGTTACTCTGTCTCAGAGAGCTCAAGGCATCCTAATTAAACAAATATACCTCGTTATCACGCAGTCTTTTTCCCCGCAGGGAATTACAACGCGGTCGTTACAACGACCGTGTTGTAATTCCGCATACCATTACCCCACAAGTCGTAACAACAACTTGCGGAGGGGGGCGCTGGATGTTGGAATAGTATAATTTACTATTCCAACTCCAGTCTGTGCGGACAGTAGGGAAAGTGTTGGATTTCAAATCCAACACCTTCTCCTATGCGCAATAAAAACGCGGTCGTTGGATCTTGGACTGGGGTGAATGTGTGACATTGATCCACATTCTGTCCATCATTGTTGTGTTTGCAATTACCGCTCTAAGTGTACTGGGGATGCTCAGACGTGAGTCCCAGGCACTCCACACCACTGGAATCAAGCTAGCCGGGCTGATGAGAGGTGTTATCTCGAAACCGGGCCGGTCCTCGGATGCTTGTTTCCCGTTCTGGGAAGGACATGGCTTTTGTAGTTCGGACTGGGCTGTTCCCATGGGGCACAGGGTCAGCGCTGATTTGCATATCGCCATTGTCTAACCCAGGGTGGTGTGGAGTGGAAAAACGATGGATTTGGGCCCAGATCTTTGGACTGGGGTGAATGTGTGACATTGATCCACATTCTGTCCATCATTGTTGTGTTTGCAATTACCGCTCTAAGTGTACTGGGGATGCTCAGACGTGAGTCCCAGGCACTCCACACCACTGGAATCAAGCTAGCCGGGCTGATGAGAGGTGTTACCTCGAAACCGGGCCGGTCCTCGGATGCTTGTTTCCGTTCTGGGAAGGACATGGCTTTTGTAGTTCGGACTGGACTGTTCTCATGGGGCACAGGGTCAGCGCTGATTTGCATATCGTCATTGTCTAACCCAGGGTGGTGTGGAGTGGAAAAACGATGGATTTGGGCCCAGATCTTTGGACTGGGGTGAATGTGTGACATTGATCCACATTCTGTCCATCATTGTTGTGTTTGCAATTATCGCTCTAAGTGTACTGTGGATGCTCAGACGTGAGTCCCAGGCACTCCACACCACTGGAATCAAGCTAGCCGGGCTGATGAGAGGTGTTACCTCGAAACCGGGCCGGTCCTCGGATACTTGTTTCCGTTCTGGGAAGGACATGGCTTTTGTAGTTCGGACTGGACTGTTCCCATGGGGCACAGGGTCAGCGCTGATTTGCATATCGCCATTGTCTAACCCAGGGTGGTGTGGAGTGGAAAAACAATGGATTTGGGCCCAGATCTTTGGACTGGGGTGAATGTGTGACATTGATCCACATTCTGTCCATCATTGTTGTGTTTGCAATTACCGCTCTAAGTGTACTGGGGATGCTCAGACGTGAGTCCCAGGCACTCCACACCACTGGAATCAAGCTAGCCGGGCTGATGAGAGGTGTTACCTCGAAACCGGGCCGGTCCTCGGATGCTTGTTTCCGTTCTGGGAAGGACATGGCTTTTGTAGTTCAGACTGGACTGTTCCCATGGGGCACAGGGTCAGCGCTGATTTGCATATCGCCATTGTCTAACCCAGGGTGGTGTGGAGTGGAAAAACGGTGGATTTGGGCCCAGATCTTTGGACTGGGGTGAATGTGTGACATTGATCCACATTCTGTCCATCATTGTTGTGTTTGCAATTACCGCTCTAAGTGTACTGGGGATGCTCAGACGTGAGTCCCAGGCACTCCACACCACTGGAATCAAGCTAGCCGGGCTGATGAGAGGTGTTACCTCGAAACCGGGCCGGTCCTCGGATGCTTGTTTCCGTTCTGGGAAGGACATGGCTTTTGTAGTTCGGACTGGACTGTTCCCATGGGGCACAGGGTCAGCGCTGATTTGCATATCGCCATTGTCTAACCCAGGGTGGTGTGGAGTGGAAAAACGATGGATTTGGGCCCAGATCTTTGGACTGGGGTGAATGTGTGACATTGATCCACATTCTGTCCATCATTGTTGTGTTTGAAATTACCGCTCTAAGTGTACTGGGGATGCTCAGACGTGAGTCCCAGGCACTCCACACCACTGGAATCAAGCTAGCCGGGCTGATGAGAGGTGTTACCTCGAAACCGGGCCGGTCCTCGGATGCTTGTTTCCGTTCTGGGAAGGACATGGCTTTTGTAGTTCGGACTGGACTGTTCCCATGGGGCACAGGGTCAGCGCTGATTTGCATATCGCCATTGTCTAACCCAGGGTGGTGTGGAGTGGAAAAACGATGGATTTGGGCCCAGATCTTTGGACTGGGGTGAATGTGTGACATTGATCCACATTCTGTCCATCATTGTTGTGTTTGCAATTACCGCTCTAAGTGTACTGGGGATGCTCAGACGTGAGTCCCAGGCACTCCACACCACTGGAATCAAGCTAGCCGGGCTGATGAGAGGTGTTACCTCGAAACCGGGCCGGTCCTCGGATGCTTGTTTCCGTTCTGGGAAGGACATGGCTTTTGTAGTTCGGACTGGACTGTTCCCATGGGGCACAGGGTCAGCGCTGATTTGCATATCGCCATTGTCTAACCCAGGGTGGTGTGGAGTGGAAAAACGATGGATTTGGGCCCAGATCTTTGGACTGGGGTGAATGTGTGACATTGATCCACATTCTGTCCATCATTGTTGTGTTTGCAATTACCGTGTTGTAATTCCCGGCAGGGAAAAAGTTTCGTGGTAAACGTTGTTTACCTAATTAAACTATTTTGCAGAAGGACCATAAGAACGTGTTCTCGTGATTTCTGACAGCATGTGAAGAATTACATTGTAATTCTTTCATATATGTCACCATATAACCATCAAACACAGCACCTAAATAAAAAACACTATACCATAAGTGAATACACGAACACATACATAAAACACACATAATATATAAAATGCAAGTAACAGATTGCTATATTGTTATCTGCATAATGCAATCAGTATTGGCAATGAATACTCAGGACCTTAGGCCAAAGGTGAATGGTGAGTTCCAAGGCAAAATAATCTGTAATCACATAATAGAGTAACACAATGCAATGCCCACCATGTGAAGCTAGTAGTAGTTGGTTCCCACCTGTTTATACAATGGTAATTCTTAAGTGCAACAACAATTAACTATTGTTCTTCATGTTTGCTGATTGGAAGTATTGCTCTGGGATTCATGGACGAGGGGGAAAAATGAGATCAGGAATAACTATGACGGAATTCAATAAACATATAGATACAGCATATTCAGTTTTACAATTCAAGGCGTGCCTGATTTGGAATGTTTCTTTCAAGCCATTCTTAACCTCTCTGATGCTCTTCCCATTTTCACAGGCCTTACGTCTACTACACCTTGTGAAGCCCTACTGACGTTTCAACCAAATAGTCTTTTCCGGCATCACATTGTTGGGTATATATGTTGTGTCTCTTCCTTGGGCAGGACTACGGGCTAAAGTAGCAACCTACTGGTCTCTGACTTATATGTAATAAGAGACATCTTATATCTTAAGTATCTGAATATGCTGTCTATATGCTTGAATGCTCATGCCCTAAGAAGTACATAGAGAGTACCAAGCTGCAGGTACACAAGCGGATACAGCAGCACATAAGAACCATAAAGAACCAGGAAGAGAGTTATCCCACAGCAAGACACTTTAAGAGCACTCACAATACTGACCCAAGCCTATTGACACACAGTGTAATAGATTGTATTCCAAAAACACCAAGAGGCGGAGACAGTCAGAAAACACTGCAGAGGTTGGAATTCAAATACATCCCCAACCTAAATACCAGGGAGTCCAATGGGCTGCATTATTGATGAGGAACTGTACACACATCTGCAGATCCTTTTCACATTCATTTTAAATTACATTGGAACTTGAGCCTTGCCATGTTTTTAGACAACTTTATCTTAGTCATTGCACTTTACTAATCTCCTCTTTTGTATTTATTTTTGTCACAGGTGTAGTGTCATAAAGAAAGGCAGATAGAATAAGACTTTTTTAAAGGAGCTGCACTCAAGTGGAAATCAATGAGGTGGTCAGCGCTAAGTCTACATTACACCACCGGTGTTCTAATTTTTTAGATTGTTAAAACTAGCCCACTGAGGCTGAATACTAAATAAGGAGTTAGCATGGCTCCCATACCCCTTCTGTTTGAAAAGACTCCCTTGAGCCACTGAGCTGACAGGCTTTTGGAGACGCACCTGTGTGCTAGAGAGAGGTACTGAGACCTGAGAGATGGTGGCAGCCTTCTCAGCCACCCCAGAAGGAATTTTGTTTTCTATCTCTACTGATGAAGGATAATATCCAGAAACACGTGTCTAGAGATTTACAGCACTAACCTGCACCACTTTGGTTAACCAATCTAGCTAACATTCAAGTAAGCAATCACTGTGAACTGCATTTACCACAATGCTAAGGGGTGAACAGCGCTGGGAGGTGAGGCAGTGTGCTCCCATCCCTCTTCTGTTTGAAAAGGCTCCCTTGAGCCACTGAGCTGACAAGCTTTTGGAGATGCACCTGTGTGCCAGAGAGAGGTACTGAGACATGAGAGACTGTGGCAGCCTTCTCAGCCACCCCATAAGGAATTCCATTTTCTATCACTACTTATGAAGGATAATATCCAGAAACACATGAGTCTAGCGATTTACAGCACTGACCTGCACCAACTTTGGTGAACAACTACAGCTAAATTTCAAGTAAGAAATCACTGTGAACCTAAGAAAACATAAAGGAAGGACTTGAGGAACTGCCAGCTCTAAATGCATAGTACGATAATGAGACCGAACTGGGAGGGAGGGGGTTAAAGGTTATATAGTAAATAGGTTACATTAGATAGGTTTTGTTGTATACTTAAATGATATAGTATATGGCTTGTGTACACATACAGATGTACAAACGAAAAGCAGTATGTAGACCTTTAAATCCTAAGCTGTGTAATATGGATGTAAACAAGATTCTGAGTTCTGGGCCACAGTAATTTGGTAAATTACAATCGCTGTTGTACACTAGATATGCTTGCAACCAGGTGAAGATGCAAAACAAGCCCATTGATGTACCAGCTATGTCTTACATGTATATGTTGTAAAACTTAATGAAATATGTTTTTAAAACAAAAAATCACTGTGAACTGCAGTTATCACAATGCTAAGGGGTGAACTGTGCTGGGAGGTGAGGCAGAGTGCTCCCATTCGCCTTCTGTCTGAAAAGGCTCCCTTGAGCCACTGAGCTGACGAGCTTTTGGAGATGCACCTGTGTGCCAGAGAGAGGTATTGAGACCTGAGAGACTATGGCAGCTTTCTCAGCCACCCCAGCAGGAATTTCGTTTTCTATCTCTACTGATGAAGGATAATATCCAGAAACACATGTGTCTAGAGATTTACAGCACTAACCTGCACCAACTTTGGTGAACCACTACAGCTAAAATTCAAGCAAGCAATCACTGTGAACTGCATTTACCACAATGCTAAGGGGTGAACTGTGCTGGGAGGTGAGGCAGTGTGTCCCCCATCCCCCTTCTGTAAGGAGTTAGCCATATCTGGGTATCGCACTAAACAGTGGTTATGAGATAGGATCTCCTATTTATAAAATCTCTGAGTTGATGTGTCACACATATTTGTGCATGGAAAAAGGTTCTGTGCCCACTAGGGCTTCATTTCATATGATGCAAGTTTTTGAATATTATGTTTCAAATGGACATTAAATTGTGCACTGCATGAGATAAAACTTCCCATGCATAATTTACCAAAGATGTTGGCATTACATGTGATTGCAATTTAAGGAATGTTCTCTGCCCACTGGGGCTTAATTTAATCTATGCAAGCCTTATCATATTTTGTTCTTGATGTGAGCATAATTAAGCTGCCCACAGAGGCTGTATTTATGACTTACAATGCATTTGAACATTGCAGAAGCAATAGAGATTTAACAAAATGGCTCGCTGATGCTGTAAAGTTATGCTCTGGCATCAATATAATATAATTTATTTTTTTATTATAAGACTACCACAAGTGTTTCAAATTTAAATTGCCAGTTTCCAGTAATCTAACTGTGCACATGTATACCACCCTTTGTATCTATCTTACATTATGAGATGGAGGCAACGTGAAAAGACTGATGGGAAGTCCTACATTTATGATTTTTTCATTGTGGAGGATGTTAAAATATGGTGTCCTTAGACAAGAGCATGCGAATATTTCTTATGGGAAAGGAACATCCAATTCTCAGATCACAACAGAATGTTGTTAGAGATGATAAAGATTTGTTTTGGAACAGAACACATTCATGTTTGGAGAAGAAATCTTTTTTCCAAGTGAATGGAACTGTGATGGGCTTTTCATTTAGCCCCAGCTATGCCTGCCTAACCATGTGGTGGTGGGAAAATACCTTGGCCTGGAACCATGAAAATTATCGCCATGTGAGTCAAACTGTAATGTGGCTTAGGTATAGAGACGATCTGCTGATAATTTGGGATTGAACCAACGAGGAATGTGCTGAGAATTTTTTTTTTGAGATCCTAATTAATACAGAAACAAATCTGAAATTTGCATATAACATCAGTGAGGAACGAGTTGTGTTTCTGGACACTGAAATCTATATACAAAATAATGAAATACACACTACCCTACATCGCAAAAGTACAGCAACCAATGCTATCTAGCCTGATCAACAATATCCCTTTTGGGGAATTCCTAAGAATCAAAAGAATATGCTCACAGGATTAAGAATGGCAAAGGAACTGCCTCCTGGCAACCGACTGATTCAAAAAATGGAAGTATAATTCAAAAATTGTCACTGCTCCCTACAGAGAACAATATGATTACCTAGAACTGTACTGATTAAAGAGAGAAACTTCCAGTCTAGCAATGAAGAAAATGAACAAAAAATAAGTCTGATTACAACATGCTCCACCGAGAACCGGCAAATCATGAAAATAATGCTAAAAACTAGGATATAATACATCTTGACCCGACAGTCTCTGAAATAGTAGGAAATAGTAGGAGACCATCCAAGCACCACATTTCGGAGGGCAATAAATCTGAACGATCAGCTGGTCCATAGTTACTTTTTAACTAAAAAAAAGCAGGAGACATGGTTGAAACCTAAAGGCCTTTTTAAATGCACTAACTGAAAAGTCTGCACAATTCCACGGAACACCAAAGAAATCATGATGGTCAATAAACAAGTTTGGAAAATTCAACAACTGATCAATAGTAAAAGCTAATATGTGATATACATAATCAAATGTCTCTGTTTATTAAAATACGTGGGCAGCATGATATGTGAATTACAGAAAAACGAATCCTTGAGCATGTAAGGGCCATGATTAATACTGACAGTAGCAACGCAGTTGCCAAACACATGGAGAGAGAGCATGGGGGCAACTGGAAAGATCTGACATTTTAAGCAGTGGAAGCAGTAGAACGACATGCTAGAGGGGGAAGCAGAGAAAAGATTCTAAGGCAAAAAGAACCACGACACATCTTAAACCTTCGGACTCTAATCCTCAATGGATTGAATGAAGACGAGGAACTTCATTCTCATTTGTAAATATAAATTGCTAACCTCCAGTGACCTTCATACTAATTGCAAAATGTATGCATCCCTTGTACTTGGAATTCAGTTATGGTTATGGGTTATTATTTCGAGGTCACAATTTTCACTAGTTATTATTATGTCTTAGATTAAAGGTAAATACATATGTAGGAATTGTGACGAAATAAGAGGAATATTCCACGAGAATGATATTCAAGAAATGGATAAACATGTGATTAATAAGACCAGGTCATATAAAACAAGGTGAAAAATAATTTTGAAGTAATAAGAGTTGCCACTCATAAATGATTGATGAAGAGGGGAGAAATTGCACATTCCTAAATTTACTTTTGCCCATTTGAGGGCTGGTTTCCGATTAAGAAATAATGGGTGGGCCCACTGGAGGGCAGGATCTCGAACAAGAAAATGTAAATTGTAGGTGTACCCACTGGAGGGACGGTTTTTTCCAATTTCATTCTTGAAATAAGAACACAAAAAGAGCATGTGTACTCTGATATAATGATGTAAGAACAACATTGAAGTGGAAGTGGACAACTGTTGATCTTAACACTATCAGTCTAAATAATACTGCAATAGCACCTTGTTTTGATATAAAGGGCGGATCATACAATCTAAGCTTAATGGAAGTTTTGCAATTCTAAAGGTGTAAAATCAATATATTTCACATAGGTTGATTGGGTGTTTCTTATAAAATGTTTTTGATATGGTGTCTCACAAAAGATAATTGGTTTTAATAGAATGCACTACAGTATCCAGAATGCTTAGCAGAAAGCTGCAGCAAGTGATGTAAGAGACTGTTATGCACATTCAAAAAGAAAAAAATGCAGCTTCTGGCAGTTTGTTTTTCTCGTGAGCAAGGTCTCCGTTGAGACTGAAACGCATAGAATTACTGGCATGCTGAATAAATCCAAGCTTAAACTGCAATAAGTTTTAAGTCTCTTCTATTCGTGAGTGCGAGCGGAAACCCTTTGTTGGGAAATATTGGGTAAAATTTGAAACGGCAGGGCTCTGCCGTACCGCGTCCGCACCACCTTTGAGCGCCCGGGTGTCAGGAAATATATATATTCACTGAAAAAAACATAGGTTTCATATATATTATAGTTAGGAATTAGCATTTAAAAAACCTTCTAAATTCACTGAAAAAAAACATAGGTTTTAGGGGTGTTATAGTTAGCTGGACATTTCACTCGCACAAAATCATTGAAATTCCTCCGTTATAGTTATTTGTGCTAACTATAACTCGCGCACCCGCAATGCACTGCTGATGATGTCACAAATTACATCATTCATGACATGGACAGTGACATCACTGATGACATCACTGATGACATCTCAAATGACATCACTGATGACATCACTAACGACATCATCCAGTGAATGTGGTTTTGTTTGAAATTTAAATATATATATATATACTAATCTGTATTGAATATTGAGTGGATATATAACTGTCTGGATGGAGGATTTAGTAGCTGCCTGACTGTTTAAGTGAGTAATTAAATGTGTCTCACTAAATATATGGGTTAGTAACCAAACTATGTGAATGTGTGTATCACTGTCTCTGTTGTTGTATAACCTGCTGCATCAATTGGTCACTAACTACATGAGTGTCTATATTAGTTATTGATTCATTGGCTGAGTATTTGTAAGGGAGAATGAGTGTATCTGTGGTGGGTGGGGGAGTTGTAACTCTATGCATAGATGTGCGAGTGGTTGATTGTCTAGGCATATGGGTTTAGGAGTCTTTATGGAAACAGTTGTTTGAGTGTATGAGTGTGTTTATTTGTGTGTTGGTAAGTGAATATATGTGTCAGTGGTACATCTCCAATAAAGTAGAAAAATAAAAGGGATTGTATATGAGAGTTGGTGTATATAAATAAGTATACGTAAGAGTCAGTGATTATGAGAGTAACTGTATGAAGTGTATGAATGAGTGTATAATTGTAATAGTGATTTTTTAACGTAGTAACTATGTTTTACTATGTGTATGTATAAATCAGGTGTTGTGTGTATAACTGTGTAGGTGAGTAAATGTAAGTGTGATCGATTATTTTCATGAGTGAGTAGCATCACTGCATAACCGACTAGGATGACTGCTGATGTGTCACTGTCTATATGGGTGTATGAGTACATTTACTAGTGTTATCATTGATCAGTGACTGCATGTATAAGTGATTCTGTGGGTGAATGGACAGTCGTGTGACCTCCCCTCTAAACACGGTAAGAGGTCTAAAAAGACCAAACATTGCGAAAGCACTGCAGGCCCTTGCGCCTCTCTCAGTACAGGAGGTCCTAGCACCTCACTTTGGATGGGAGGCCATCGCGCCGCACTTGACCTTGATGTCCCTCGCGCACTGCCTTGAACGGTGCCCATGGCGGCACAAATTTGGACGGTGTCCCTCGCAACACATTATGTAGTAGTGCTAATAAAAATGATAACAATGAATTTGATACCTCTTCCTCTGAAAGCTACTTCTCAAGGGATGCCGACGACGCGTTAGTCTTCGACCTAGATGAGGTTGAACCTGACTTTATTCTACAACCTGATCTTGAGCCAGCCTCTAGAAATAATATTCTTAACCCTATTGGTGAGGAGATGTTCTCTCCACTTAATATCTCACGACCTAATAGTTCAAAGTGGTTTCCTCAGGAACATGTTTCCCGCTTTGTGACTCGTTGGTTAAGAAACCTTCTCGATAGGGATATATGAAACACCATGAGATCTGAATCTCCAAGACCTACTATCGGGGAAACGGTCTGTCAGACTCCTAACCTGGATCCAGACCTTATCAAATTTTTATTCAAGTTAGGGCGAGACCCTAGAAAAGGACTAGAGAGAGCACTTAAAGGCTGTCAAGACCGACTTTTAGATGTCCTTGGACCTCTAGTTAGAATCTTAGACATGGCTGAGCAGTCTCACCTCTCTTCTACCCCCTTAACCGTTGACCTGATCCGAAGCTGGAGCCAAAGGGCTGTCGTTCTCCTCGGCAACGCTAATTCTAGTTTAAATGTCGAAAGAAGGAGATCTATTTTAAACAAAATAAACCCCAAACTAGGAGACATAGCAGAGAGAGGACCCTCCGAGAATCCCAAGGGTCTCCTTTTCGGAGAGGATATAATTAAGGAGATTGGCAAATATGTGTCGAGCTTCACTGCCCTTGATAGGGCACAAAACAACCTTAGACGTGTGTTTAACACCAACCTTTTTGGTCAGGCCGGGAGAAGGGGTCGCTCTTCCGGCCGAGGCAACCAAAGGCCCTACTCGTCATTGTGAGGAACTGGAAGAGGCTTCTACCCCCCTAGACAACCCTTCTTCCCCCAAAGAGGAAGAGGTCTGAGAAACCGAGGTTCAAGAGGTTGTGGTACTCCCAACACCTCCAATACTACAAGTACTACTCTTTCTTCTTCTTTCCCTCCCATAGTAGGGGGCAGACTAAAGCAGTTTTATCATGTTTGGGATTCAATCACCCAGGATCCATGGGTTCTAGAAACCATTATGGGCTTCAAGATAGACTTTTTATAGGTCCCCTTCCAAACGTGTTTACCCCAACCCTTTGTCCTTTCAGTGGAACAAGAAAAGATCGTGGAGGAAGAAATTATTTCTATGCTCAAAAAGGGCGCAATAGTGGAGGTTCCCTGGTCCGATGCAAGATTCATAAGCACACTGTTTCTTGTTCAGAAAAAGGACAAAGGGTGGAGACCCGTAATAAACCTTCGAGAAGTCAACAAATTTCTGGTTTATCGTCACTTCAAAATGGAGGGTATCCACCTTCTAAGGGATCTCCTTCTCAAAGGAGATTGGCTAGTCAAATTGGACTTGAAGGATGCCTACTTCACCATCCCTATGTACAAAGACCACCAAGCTTTCCTTCAATTTGCTTGGAAGGAACGTCTATTCCAGTTTCAAGCTCTACCCTTCGGCCTTTCTTCTGCCCCTTGGTGTTTCACCAAGATTATGAAGTGTATCGTTAAAATTCTAAGAGAAAGGGGTATCCGTCTCATCATCTACCTAGACGATATTCTTATCATGTCCCAATCCCATTCAGACCTCCTAAGAGATCTAAAAACTTCCATGAATTTAACAGAGAGTCTAGGATCATCATCAGCAGAGAAAAGTCCATTCTCTCTCCCTGCAAGACCATAGAATTCCTTGTTTCACTCTAGACACCTTGACATGTCTTTTCCTTCTTCCTGCCAAGAAGATTGCCAAGATCCACAAGGAGATCAGGTCCGTCTTGAAACAAGAATCTTTAACCCTCCGCGAACTAGCCAGACTTCTTGGTCTTCTTTCTTCTTCTATCCAGGCCATCTTCCCTGGTCCTCTGAATTACCGCGCACTTCAGAGAATAAAGAGGAAAGTGCTCAATTCAGGTCTCTGGTATGGAGATCTTGTCACTCTGGACCCAGATGCCAGAGCAGAGCTTTTTTGGTGGCTGGAGAACTTAGATGCCTGGAACGGCAAGGCTATCTTCCGTTCATCCCCGGATTTCATCCTAGAATCAGATGCCAGCCTTCATGGCTGGGGTGCACGTTTGCAAGACCAGAACACCGGCGGGGTTTGGACCCTGACGGAATCTTCTCAACACATACATTTTCTGGAATTAACAGCTGGTTTATACGCTCTTATGAGCTTCAAACACTCCCTTCAAGGGAGGTCTGTTGTTCTGAAAATGGACAACATTTCTGCTGTGGCCTATATCAATCGTCTTGGAGGAACGAGATCTGCAGATCTCTCCAATCTTGCCAGGAAACTTTGGTTGTTCTGTCTGGAACACAAAATTTCCCTCAGGGCGGAATATCTTCCCGGGAAATCAAACATTTCTGCAGATTGGAATTCGAGATTCCTTCTAGACTTCTCAGACTGGAAACTCAATGTGAACGTCTTCAATGCCCTATTCCATTTTTGGGGTCCCACAGACGTGGACTTATTTGCCAGCAGGCTAACCTTCCAGTTACCCAACTACTTCAGTTGGATGCCAGACCCAGGCACACTTGCTGTGAACGCCTTTCTCCAACCATGGTCTCACTTCCTGGGTTATGCCTTCCCTCCTTTTGCCATGATTCAGAGGGTCCTTCAGAAAGTCAGGAGGGAAGAATGCCTTCTGATCCTAATAACTCCTTTTTGGCCGTCCCAAGCTTGGTTCCCAACAGCCCTGGAACTAGCATGCGACATTCCCTTTCTGATCCCAGCTTCTCCAGGCCTGGTCTCAAACGCAGACGAGGAAGATCATCATCTTATTCTCGAGGGGAATTTGAACCTTCTTGCCTGGAAAGTGTCAGGCAATCTAACGAGTTGTCTGGACTTTCCTCGACAGCTCTCTCTCTTCACGGAGAATCTTGGGCCCACGGAACACACCTTAGGTATAACAACATTTGGAAAGAATGGTTTCATTGGTGCCTGGAAAGGAGTCTGGATCCCGTGGAGGCTCCTGTCGTCAATATCGTAAATTTTCTGGTCAAACAATTTGACAGAGGCATATCCTATCGTACTATTAATTGCTTTAGATCCGTAGTCTCCGCGGGCCATTGCCCTATCAAGGGTAAATCGGTAGGTAAAAATGCTATCATTTGTAGAGTCCTCAAGAGTATTAGGCTAAGGAGACCCCCTAGACCTAAGTATCAGTCCCTTTGGGATGTCAAATGTATTCTAGACCTTTTTTGTTCTTGGCCAGATAACTCTTCCCTTAATAGAAAATTTCTCTCCTTCAAACTCGCCACTCTCTTGTGTTTAATCTCCTGTAGGAGAGTATCTGACATCAGCAGCTTAGATATTTCAAATAGATGTTACAATATATTTGGTGTTAAGTTTGAATTACTAAGAAGAACTAAAACCATGTCAGATTTTATCTTTTATCCTCGTTTTGACAGTTTCCCTAAATTTTGTGTGGTTGCTTGTATGAAAGAGTATGACACAAGGATGTCTCTCCTACGTCCTAACGATGCAACTCAACTTTTAGTTTCTTTTGTTAAACCTTTTAAACCTGTTTCATCCACCTCCAAAGCTAGATGGGTTAAGTCTACCATGAGTCTTGCTGGTATTGACCTCTCTAAGTTTCAAGCACATTCTATCAGAGGAGCTATGGCCAGTAAATCCTTCTGGTCAAGTGATAAGCTGGATGATATCCTGAAAGCTGCTGACTGGTCAAATGCTAACACCTTTGCTCGTCATTATTGTAAGCCTATCAAGCATATTTCTGATGTTGTCCTTTGGGGCTACGAACATGCATAATGCAGCCTCCGGTCTTGTAATGAAATTGCGATTCTCCTATTAACATGACCAGAGAATCTGGATTTTATTAAAGACACGGAGGCTGACATTATCCCTCCCTCCTCCCTTTTACAACTTTTGATATGTCTTTTATGAACTTATTGATTACTTCAATTGTTGTTATTCTATGATTTATGCCTATGCTTCTGTTATCTTTATTGAATGTAATGAAGTCTTTTGGCTCTCTAGGCTCTTCACTATGGATTTGGTTCTTAATCCTTTCTTTCTCCTTTCAGGTAATTCCGTTTAACCGTCTGATCCTTTCCATTTGAGATACTGAAGTTTATTCCATGATGTTTTCAAGCTCTACTTGGATTTCTCCGTTTATGAAGTTCTTTCCTGCGCCGTTTCTTTTAAAAGAGGCAGATCATCTCCTGGATACATCCTTTGTCCACTGTTGTGTAAACTCTAGAGCTTTATCCTTTATGATGTAGCGCGGCTGCTGTGAGTTGCTATTAAAGGATAATGCATAATGTCAGCCTCCGTGTCTTTAATGAAATCCAGATTCTCTGGTCATGTTAATAGGGGAATCGCAATTCCTCTACATTCATAAAAAGGCACACAGCAAAACATTTACTCAAAACACAGCTTTGATAGAACTGGCTCTGGTCTAACACTACTGAGGTAGTTGAGCCTGTGGATGAGTGTTCTCAAGTAAATTTAAGAGACTTAGAATCTGGGGTCAGCTTTTCATTATTCACCATAGTCCTTTCCCGATGCTGCAAAAGCGCTCCATTTTCCAAAGTCTTTTGCCTTCATTTTATTAGGGACTTTTGCCGAAGTGTACACCACACCGAGAGCGAGGAAGCTGCCTGCTCTTCTACCACTGTAAAATGCTGACTCAGCAAATATAGGAGTCAATAACAAAGGTTTTACGGATCCAAACATTTGCCCATTTTCATGTTTTAAGCATACATGATTTTAATTTATGGTTTTCGACGGTGAGAGTATGCATGTTTGTGTTGTTTTAGAAACTTGTGATGTCATTGGATTTATGTGAGTTCCTACACTGTGCATGTGATGCGGCATGTGTGCGTAATACACTGTGTGTGTATGTGAGGGTGCATCTTTATGTGATTATGTATGATGTAGGGTGACCAACCGTCCCTAAATTTCATGGTCCGTCCGCAATTTGGACCTCACATCCGTTGTCCGTGAGGATCCCTTTTACGGGCACCTTTTGTCCGTAATTTTGGGCACTGCAGGGAACAGCACTGTTCCCTGTATGAAGCCTCAACTCCCTGATGGGGCCTGCTTGCACTCCTCCTCGGAGCACAAGAGCAGCCCCACCCCTTGTCGTTCTGTATGCTGGCTGATTGCCACATACAGAATGACAATGGTCCAGTCTAGGTTAGAAACGCATGTGGTGGGTCTCCCCCAGCCTCTGTCTTGGGCAGGGCATTCTGTCAGACAAAAGAAATGTGCAACAACACCAATTTTGCTACACGAGACTCCAGCTCAAGAAAAGGAGCTGGTGAAGGAATTAAAAAAGAAGGGGCTAGAGTCCTTTCAGAGTCACGTAATTTTGGAACTGATGCATTTTCAATATTATATTCAAGGAAGCCATGATTGCTACTTTTTTATTTTATGCAACTAACAACCATTGACAAAGTCAATAGTTCTGGCTTGTTGCAGGTTTTATGTTACTTGTTGTTATATAGCTGGATACAATGATAGAAGAGGCTAAATCCCAGTCAGGCAGCACATTATACTAAGCACAGATTTTTAGCTTACGTGTTTTAAGCTACGCCTTTAATTACATCGAACACCCCCGTTGGAGAGACCCCTCTGTTTTTTCATCCCACTTAAAGCCCTGAAAACAACACCATGTCACAGTCACCTCAAGGTCTGGCACTGTGCATCATTCATGGATCATGACTCAGATTGCCTATGTACAGGGGCATAGTGAGCCCTCACTCGCCCCACCCATTGCTTTAGGAACAACAGAAAGGGTGAAATTCTTGATGGGCTTCTTCTGTCTGCAACTCTGTAGACAAAGGCACAGCTCATAATTAATATGAAAAGGTGGGTGAGTGAGTAAGTGAAGGGATGGGTGGATGGCTGGATAGATTAGTGAAAGGGTGAATGGGTGAATGGGTGAATGGATGAGTGAAAGGGTGAATGGATGGACGGATATAAACGGGTGGATGTAAGGATGGATGAGTGAGTGAAAGGGAGGCTTGATGGACAAAAAGATGGATAGATGAGTGAAGGAGTGAAAGGGTGGATGGATGACTGATAGGGTCAAAGGATGGATTCATGAGTGGATGAATAGATGGATGGGTGGAAGGAAGGATGGCTAAGTGAAAGGGTCGATGGAGAGAGAGAGGGAGGATGGATTGATGACTGAAAGGGTGAATGGGTGGAAGGATGAGTGACTGGGTGGATGGATGAGTGAAAGGTTAAAAGGCTGCATGGATGAGTGAATGGATGACTGGATGGAAGAGTGGATGGATGAGTGTACCGATGGATAGGGCGAAAGGGTGGATGGATGGATAATTGATGGATGAGTGAAAGGGTAGATCGAGGGATGGATGAGTGAAATGATGGATGGAAGGATACATGATGGACAGGTTTGCAAATGATTGAATATGTTTGGGTATGGATGGGCTTAATTATATTCTATTGCGCGACCTCCTCTGATGTGTCTGTAAAACTTACCTTTTGTCCCGAAGTTTTGTCCTGAATTTTGACCTCCTGTCCTGAATTTTTGTCCTGAATTTTGACCCTTTGTCTTGAATTTTTACACTCACCGTCCTGAATTTGCACCCATTCCAGTTGGTCACTCTACCCGGGGGAGTGGCGGTCCCCGGGGCTGGGGGGCCTAAGAGCCCCCCCAACAAATTACCAGAAGCCCCAGGAGTGACGGTCCCAGGGGGTTGGGGGGGGCCTGAGAGCCCCCCCCACCGAATTTTAAGAAGCCCCGGGGGTGGTGGTCCCCGGGGCTGGGGGGGCCTGAGAGCCTCCCCCCACCCAATTTAAAGAAGCCCCGGGGGTGGCAGTCGCCGGGGCTGTGGTGGGCCATGAGCCCCCGCCTATATTATGTTAAAGCCTCGGGTGTGGCGGTAGCTGGGGCAGTGTGGGGGTATTGGGCCCCCCACTTTTTTTTATCAAGCCCCTGGGATTGGGCCCCCTGGGGGCTAATTAGCATTGAAGCGCTGGAGCCCGCGCTTCGTTTTTTTTTATCGGCAGGATCCACGCATCCTGCGCGGATTTAAAAATAAATAAAATATTCGGAGCCTTGGGGATCTTTGTGGGACCCCCTGAACTGGCCTAGGGGGTCAGGGTGTTTCTACCCTGCCCCCTTTTCGCGTTTTGCACGTTTTTTTATAGGTTTCCTGTGCCTCGGTCCTACCGAGGCACAAGATGACTGCCAACACTTCCTGATTTGGAGTGTTGACAGCCAATTAGAATACAGCTCGTGCACGGCAGGGTGCGCTTAGTATGCGAGGATCCTGCAGGGCCATAGGTATATAGGTACTTTTGAATGTGATTTTCTCGGGAACTACTGAACGGATTTACACCATTTAAGCAAAAGGCAAGAGTCTGAACTAAGGACTACCTCTTTGCCAAATTTGGTGTAATTCTGTTCAGCAGTTTGGGCTGTAGTGGGGATGAACGGTTCCTATGGAAAATTCAATGGACCCCCCTTTTTTCTCGGCCCCCACTTGATGAATCACCCCGAGACATTCAGGATAGGAGCGGAATGGAGCTGGCCATTAGTTTTGAAAATTTTGTAAAGATTTGTCAACCGGCGCTAAAGTTATTCCAAATAGAATGTTGTGAAATCCCTATTAAAAATAGGTCCCAACTATAACTATCTACTGGCGACCGCCAGTAGATAATATATATATATATATATATATGTACACAAAACACCCAGAAGCGTATATATATATATATAGATATATATATATATATATATATATATATATATATATATATATATATATATATATATATATATATATATATATATATATATATATATATATATATATATATCTTGCTCACTTTCCGTCAAACTCCCTTTCACTCGCAACTGGGTGCTCTGTATGCGGGATGACGGACACCTCACTGGTCTTCGAGACCACAGTTTCACAGTACAAAATAACGCACCAGCACTCACAGGAACGTGACCCAAACCTTTATTGGGCTCAACAGTACACCACTAAATGCGTTTCGACTGCCACCTTCGTCAATAGTGGCCAGCGCTGCCATAAGGCAAATTTAAATATCCAACATTCACTAACATAAACAAAGAACACCCTGTTTACCTTTAGTCAGGTAGTCCACCATTTTTAAGTGAGCAATTTTCACATTCACTGTTGTGTATTTTCATGCAATATTACTGAATTCTAGCCCTGGATGGGCAAATGTAAACAACATTCATATAATGCCAGAAGGAAAAAATAAAAATAAAAAGAATAATTACGCCCTGGATGGACACACCCAAAGTTTGGATATGTTCAATGTTCACAAGATTCACACATAATTCTGGCCGAGATTACAGATGCACGGCCAACTCTTCTTCACTATTGACACCCCTTGGTCTCTTTGTCTGGTTGTCAATTATGTGCCGTGATTCTAGTCTACGTAGCTGTAATAGCCTGTTCCCTCCTCTTACATTCGCAGACACCTGATCCATACAGAAGAAACTTAACTGATCTCTGTTGCTCTGGTGAAACATCTCAAAATGCCTCGCCACCGGATATGTGGGGTCCCTGTTCTGTATGGCCCTGAGATATTCCAAGATCCTGATCTTAGTGGGGTGTATAGTGCTACCAATGTAACACAAGCCACACGGACATATCAGACAATACACCGTGTGGCTTGTGTTACAATTCATTAGACTCTTGATTTTCTTTGGTTCTTTCATATCTGGCACATTGTATTCCAAAACCTTTTTACTATTTTTGCAAGCGTTGCACTTCATACATGGGTAAAATCCCGCCAATTTCCCAAATGGCGACATTTTATCATCTTTCTCACAGTGGTTCTGAACTAGGCTACTTCGTAGAGATCTCGCTCTCCTGAAAGTAACAAGGGGCACCTTTGGAAGATCCTTTCCAATAATTGGGTCGGATTTTAAGATGTGGCAATTTTTCGCAAAGATCCGCCTAATTTCTAAGGCGTCACATGTATAATCCATAATCATCCTCAGGCTATTGGTTTCCACATCTTTCTTTTTTGTTCTTGCTACATCGGCGGCCCCCCAGATATCAAATCTCTTCTGGGCTTGCTATCAGCTTTAAGTTTTGCCTCCATGAGCACTGTCTTGCTATAGCCCCTTGCTTCAAACCTCTTACTGCTCTCTGCTGCAGCTATTTCATAATCACAATAGCGTGTGCAGTTTCTTTTTATCCTAAGAAATTCGCCATACGGGATACTTGATATTGTTTTTCCCGGATGGCAACTGCCTGCGTGTAGCACAGAATTCCCCGCTGTGGGTTTCCTATGCAGCGCCGTGCACAGTCTTCCCTCAGCAGCGAACTCCTTCAAATCTAAAAAATTCACTGTTTCTGTGCTAACTTGGCCCGTGAACTTGAGATTGAGGTTATTATTGTTAAGTACCTCAATGTATGCCCTAGCAGACTCTTCTGTGCCTTTATAGACGATAAATAGATCGTCTATATATCTGTTCCAAGATATGACTCTCTGTGTCCATTCTACATTCCCCTCTGCCCAGGCCACCTGCTCCTCCCACCAGCCCACGAAAAGATTTGCGAAGCAGGTGCCCATGGCAGTGCCACATATCTGTTTAAATAATTGGTCCTGGAACAGAAATATATTATTTCCTAGGCAAAATGTAACAAATTCAAGTATCATCTCATTGTGTTCAGCTAGATTCATGGGCCGAGTCTCTAGAAACCATCTCACAGCTTCTACCCCTTGGAGATGGTCAATGCTCGTGTAGAGGCTTGAAATGTCAAGTGTCATCATTACCATGTCCTCATTCCAAATAAAGTTGTCAATTTTTAACAGGAAGTCTTTTGTGTCCCTTATGTATGATGTCAGCACATTAACAAAATCAAAGAGAAAAAAGTCCACAAATCTAGACATCTGTTCCGTAAGGCTTCCCAAAGACAAAACGATTAGACGTCCTGGTGGGCAGGTTGCATGCTTATGCAACTTAGGCAGGTGATAAAATGTTGGTATCCTGGGGTGCTTACATTCCAAAAAGGCAAACTCTTCCTTGCTTAACATCCATTTATGGTACCATTTGTTCAGGAGAGAGTGATACATATTGACACTTTCTTCAAATACTCTCTTTGTTACTCTCATGTAACTCTTTGTGTCATTCAATTGTGTAAGGGCTTCCTTTACATAGTAGTCCTTGTTCATCAGGACCACATTCCTGCTCTTAACCGATGGTTTGCAAATAATTTCCTTATCATTCTTCAAATCCGCTATTGCTTTTCTTTGTTGTTCCGTGATGTTGTCTCTACCTTGCCTTCTTTTCCTTGAGTTGCAATGCTTCAGAAGGTCCTTGATCATTACATCGGTGAATACCTCTACTGCGTCTGCTGGCATCACGGGGCAAAATCGTGACTTGGGTTTAAACTTACTTTCCGGTCTTACTTGTATTATTCTAGTCCGGTTTCTATTAAAGATCGAAGACGGAATCAATGTCATCGGATTTCCCTCGTCCGCCAGATCTGCCATGACTGCCAATGTTTCTATATCCCCAGCTGTGAGATTATCTTGTCCATCATCAGAAATCTGCTGCGTCACGAGACGTTCTTTCCCTTTATAGAACTTAAGCAGTTTCATTTTTCTGCAAAACTTGAAGATATCAATCCTAAATTGGGTGTATTCAGACTGTTTTATTGGACAGAAGCTAAGTCCCAGTTGTAGCACCTCCTCCTTAGATTTTGTTAGTATTCTTGAGGTTAAATTAACAACTGTTAAGACTTCAGCACTTATCTCCTGTTCCATATCTTCTTGCTTCTTGTCACCCTCGGCGAGGCGTTGCCGGCGCTTGCTCCACCCACCTCGCCTTGTCCGACGTTTGTTTTCTTTGCGACCGCCAGTAGAATATCTATCTATCTATCTATCTATCTATCTATCTATCTATCTATCTATATATATATTACCTACTGGCGGTCGCCAGTAGGTATATATAGTTAGGATTTTTTCTCTATGGGATTTTTGAAAATTCTAAGTCTAATAACTTTGGCGTTTGTGGACGGAATTGGCTGAAATTTTCAGGAAAATGGCACATTTTGTTTCTGAGCAGCCCCTGAAAATTGGGGGGGGGGTTCGTCCAGGGGGGGTCGAGAAAAAAGGGGGGTCCCAAAACGTGTTTTTAACATTGAGTTTTCCATAGGGCGGTTGGCCTCACTTTTAGCCCGAACGGCTGAATGGATTTGCACGAAACTTGGCAAAATTGTAGGGACTGGTAGCCCGATGTGCCTTTTGTAGGTCTCAATATATGTGCTACAGTGGATTTTGAGAAATTAACGTTTAAAAAAAGATATATATCTGTAACAGCGGACCGGGCAGCGCTCCAGTACGCGTACTTTTCGCGCAACGGAGCTTTGTGAAGCGAAGCTGATTGGTTCTCCGGCGTCTGTAAACATTCCAAACAGTCCGTAGCGGCCGCCATCTTGTCTCTCGGTAGGATCGAGAGACAAGAGGAGGCCAAAGCGAAGGGGCAAATGACCATAAGGGGGCATAGTAGATCCTCGCTGACCCCCTAGGTTTGATGTGGAGGTTTTAAAAGGGCCCCGCGGGGCAAAAAAAAAAAATAATAATAATAATCGAACGGCTGAATGGATTTGCACGAAACTTGGTAAAATATTAGGGACTGGTAGCCCGATGTGCCTTTGCTAGGTCTCAATATGTGTGCTCCAGTGGATTTTGAGAAATTAACGTTCAAAAAAAGATATATATCTGTAACAGCGCTCCGCTTCGCGTACTTTTCGCGTTACGGAGCTTTGCGAAGCTGATTGGTTCTCCGGCGTCTGTCAACATTCCAAACAGTCCGTAGCGGCCGCCATCTTGTCTCTCGGTAGGATTGAGAGACAAGAGGAGGCCAAAGCGAAGGGGGAAATGACCATAAGGGGGCATAGTAGATCCTTCCTGACCTCTTAGGTTTGATGTACCATTTTGCCAAGTTTGGTGTAATTCCGTTCAGCCATTCAGGCTGTAGACGTATGTAAATGTCCTATGGAAAATTGCATGGGGAAAACACATTTGAAAGTGTTGAAATTTAGAACCAATTAAAATGTTACTTTGGTTTTGTATTTGTGTGTGATGAAAGTTAATTGGTTATGTATATATGTCAAATGAGAGGAAACCACAGCCATTTTGTGATACTACTGTCTGAGGTACATTTGTGAGGAATTTTTGGTGGTGAATTTCTGGTGTTTGATTTACACAGTACTAACACTTCTCCTACTTTTAAAAAGGTGAGTTGTTAATTTGTAAGGGGAACTATGTTGTACACTTGAAGATAATTTGAAAAATGTTTTCTGTTATTTATTTGCAGTCCTTCTGTTATACTAAATACTTGATAAAGTTAGTTTTATATTATGTATTACTAAAAACGATAAATGAAAGTGATTATTTTTTTCTGCAATTTACAGCAAGCAATTTCAAAATAAAATGGCTCACAATGAAGAGACCGTGGCAATTTCTTTTGAATTGTCCACTACATTGATTGAAATTGAGAGCACCAATAATGAAATATTGTCACAAGGAGGAGATGACTTGTATGATTCCATTAGATTGATTGAAATGGACAGCACCAATAATGAAATATTGTCACAAGGAGATGACTTGAATGATTCCACTACATTGATTGAAATTGAGAGCACCAATAATGAAATATTGTCACAAGGAGGAGATGGCTTGTATGATTCCATTAGATTGATTGAAATGGACAGCACCAATAATGAAATATTGTCACAAGGAGGAGATGACTTGAATGATTCCACTACATTGATTGAAATTGAGAGCACCAATAATGAAATATTGTCACGAGGAGATGACTTGAATGATTCCACTACATTGATTGAAATTGACAGCACCAATAATGAAATATTGTCACAAGGAGGAGATGACTTGAATGATTTTTTTGATCAATCTGTTGATGGCGAATTTATCGAATGTTTGGAGACCATAGAGTTACAAGAATCATCATTGCAGACTTTTCATGAGGAAATTGCTGATGAGGACATGTTACTAGTTCTTTCAAATTTAGAAAATTCTGAAGAATAAATTTATATTTAGAAATCAAAAATTGTTTGAGACATTATTCATTTTTATTTTTAATTTATGAGGTTGTAGCGAAGTGATTGTAGTATAAAATGAGACTTATAGTATAGAGTGCAACATTTTTATGTTACATGGTAAGTTTACTCATATTTACTTCCCTTCTGCCACTATATTATCTCCAATGTGTATTTGACATCTCTTCTTCATCTCCGGCCTCCTTTCTCTCACTGTGTGTCTCCGATGCATCTTATCGCTGCTATTTTGTGTAATTACAGAAGAGAGTAAAATAAAATAGTTCGGAACGTGAAAAGGGGGCAAAGTAGAGTACCCCTCACCCCCTAGGCCTTTTTAGGCGGTCCCAAAAGGATCAGTTTCTGCTTTCCTGAGAGATTATGGTATGAGTTCCATATACCACAATAATTTGCATTACAACATGCAAGATATCTATCTCCTATTACCAACTTTGAGATATTCGCGCTAAGCGCGAATATCTCCAAAAAGTAACACCTGCCCTGAGCAGTTCTTAGCCATGTTATCCAATGGGAGGTGGATAACATGGCTAAGAGCATTAGCTCGGTAATGCATGAATATCGCTGACTTTTTAGCGATATTCATGCATTGCGGCCGTTTATTATCGCATTTGCGATAAACCTTGATAATAGCAAGGTTTATCTTCGATAATTTCTGACGATGCTTAGCGGTAAAAAATTCGTTGGTAAGCATCGTTAGCGATAAATATCGCTTAACTTTGGTAATATGCACCAACGTCTGTTAACGTTCGATTCGAAGGAAATGAGGAAGTGTTGAAAAACATTGTCTGCGCCATCTTGCCTTTTTTGAAATGCCACACTTTTGTCGTGCACGGCAGCCATTTTAGATGCCTTGACCAGACCAACTCTCTGCACTCTGTCGATTCGTAGCATGGCTCCCCACCCTCGCAAGCATCTTCCCCAGGCACTGGTCACCCCCGCTCTCTGTCTTATGCATCGGCAATAAACCTCCCCCCATCTGCGCTGCTCTTCCCTGAAAATCACACTCTGTGCCCGCCCGACACCTCCCTTTCGCCCTATTCACTACCGCACCCTCTGACACTCCTCTTCCTCTGTGTCCGATTGTCCAGGCTATCACCTAGCCCTGCAGATGTAGTTTATGGCCCCAGCTGTAAAGAATCACCCCTCTTCAAAGGAGTTATAGTAGATCAAGGCCCACACCCGATGAGATCCGTCACACCACACGTGTTCCTACTATCTGAAAACCATCCTGTATTGTGATTGGGGAGGGGACCGAGCCTGAAGCGGAAGATTCCAGGAATGACTCTTTGTACATCAAAGTTTTTACAATTATGTGTCACATTAAAAATATATAGCACTCCAACAAAGTAGTAGGAATATAAAACTTTAATAACATATAAATATATACAACAAAACAAAAACAGTAAAAACATTTAAACAACGAAGAGACCGTGGCAATTTCTTTTGAATTCCTGATGAGGACATGTTACTAGTTCTTTCAAATTATGAAAATTCAGAAGATGTTGCCTGGGGGTGGGTCGTCAGTAGCAGTCTGTTGTGCGAATAGTTCCAAGGCAGCAGAACGCGCTGAAATCTAGATGGCACGAAAGTGATGTCTAGTAAGTTGCCGCCCAGCAAATAACGGCGTGGGGCGCCGCGGGGGTGAGTGAGTCCAGTAGGCACCACAGCTATTCTTACCGGCATTGCAGAATTACTGCTGGGGACAATGCCTGTGCTGTAGCAGGGTCACAGCAGAAACAAAAAGGATTCTGTTGAAGATGTTGTTGGTTTTCAATTTGAATACAGTTCTGGTGTCAACTGCTATGCTAATGTAGTGGTTAATGTTTTGTTTTCTCTAGAAAATGTAAAAGAGGGGGAGGTAGTCCAAAGTTCCGTTAAAAGGGCAAAGGAAAGGATCGGTGGTTTAAACTATCAGTCAAAAAGGGGAGGGGGTGCAACAATTTTTCCTACCGGGTCACACTGTGCTTTCACCGGAACTGAGGTCTGCAGGATTCTAGTAATTCAAAGTGAGGCTGGCGCCAGCATGGGAGCGCCGACGTCCCGCGGATACAGTTTCGTCACTCCACGGGCGATCATGGCAGTCATTCCCCATCGGGGGTCTGAGACTCCCGCGGCTCCTCTAGAATCTTCAAGGTCGTGGAGGACTACGGTGGTGGAGTCAACCAGTGACCGGGCCATTTCTTTATGCTGGGCCCGCTCTTGCCAGGTCGACCGCCATTTTGAGAGTTCGGTAGCTACTGGCGATCGCGGGGTCAAATGAGCGGACGGGCTCCACCCTGCCGGGCGAGACGTTGCAGCATGGCCACAGTGGAAGAACCCTTTTCCGGGCGCCTGGAGCGCTGAGGGTGCAGTTGGGAAGCCTCCACCTGGGGAGGTGGGAGAGGCCTGTTCGCACCGTCTCTCCCTCCCAGTGCACCCCACGGCGTCTCGCTTGAGATTTGTTATGGCCGGACCAGGCGATGAGGACGAGGGGGGGGGGGGTCGGAGGCATGTGCAAGACATCCCCCCCCAGTGTTGTCGCAGCCATTATTCAAGAAAGAAGAAGTGTCCCGTCCGTCTTCGGGCCGGGCTTCCGGTAGATGTCGGCCGGACGCCCCTGGCTCTGGCCCCATGAACGGGTTTCTTGGTTTATCGGCTGCAGCCGGATCCCGTCGGCCTCGGCCCCCCGACCGTTGGTGGCCGGACCGGAAGAGCATGTGGCGGGACTACCTGAAACTGTCAAGGGCCACCGCGGCCGGACTGGGAGAGAGAGGGGAGGGTCGAGGAGACATTCCCCCCCCCCTGCAACTGTTCAGCGTTGTAAAGGCAATCCCCTGGCCGGGTCCCGCTGGCCTCGGCCTCTCCTCCGGCTACACCCTACGTTAGGATCTCCTGGCCGAGGCGTGGCAGCAGGACCCGCCTTATATGGGCTGCTCCCGGCTGGGCGTAGCCGCAACCCTGCCCCACCTTGGAAGTTTCCAGAGTGGGGGCGGATGTTCTACTGACTTGCATTTTCCCTAGTCTATCGATTTTTTTGGCGTGGCAGGTGGTGGGACAGCGAGGGGTGATTTGGTTTCTCTTACTGTTTTTCTGGTCTCTCACCACTGGCATATTTTAACGTTTTCTTGTTTCTAGGACATTAATAGGTTTTATCATTACGTTATGTTATCGTTTCTTTGTTCGTTGTTTAATAAAAGTTCATGTTCATCAGTGGCCTACTGATTTTCGTTTTCCTATTCTTTTCTTTCCAGGTTGTTTCATGCTAAAGTTTCTGTTAACAGGATACAGTGATCACTTCGTTATTATTGCATATGTCCTTTTCACTAGGGGTGCTCTCTGGTCGGGCCAGATGACGTATCTCTAGTAAATGGTCCGGGTGAAACAGGTGCATCAATCAGTGGGGAGTAGATAGGCATGACAGATTACAACGGGGGAGAAAGGTCCGCATTACGTACCCTTTCACTATTTGCAAAGATTTTCCTACGTATATTTGCAAACAGGGAATACCTCCAAAAAGAACCAATTCCCAAACAGTCAATGTTTGGGGAAACAATCAATCAATGAGGAACGAAATAGGCACGACGTGTTAAAGGTTTGCGTTACCTACCCTTCACTATCTGCAAAGGGAGAGAGAATATTCCTATTCTTCCTCGTTTGCAGGCAGAGAAGATTCTTAAGAGAATCAACTTCGAACAATTCAATGCTCGATTCAAACAATCAACAAGGGGTACTGTGAACACAAATGAACGCCGCTTATGTACATACACATTGGTATTATCAACAGGTTGTTCCTAATGTTTCTATTTTAGGGAGGTCAAAAAGAGATCCCATTAGTGGCCTACTGATTTTGCTCGATTCCTTTTGTTTTTTTACACGATTTTTCGCTATCTGCAAAGACTAAACAGAGTATTGCGACTCTGTGCTTGTTTGTAAATAGAGAATGAACCAAAGAGAACAATCAATCAAATGGAGAGAGAAGCAGGCACGACGGATTACAACGGGGGCAACGGGGGCAAAGGCCTGCGTTAACTACCCTTCACTATCTGCAAAGAGAGAGTACTCCTAATAGAAATGAGGGGTGGGGGGCAGCATTCAAAGCAGATCAGTGTGCATAAACACGAAAATGTTTTTACTTACCACGTACTTGACATTCGACAGCTTATGATATTTGCTATTAAAAAACCATTGAAATTCACTGAAAAAACCATAGGTTATAGACCATATATAGTTAGGAATTAGCATTTAAAAAACCTTATTTTACTCACACAAAACCATTGAAATTCCATATATAGTTAGTTGCACTAACTATATATCGCGCACCCGCAATCCACTGCTGATCATGTCACATATTACATCATTCATGACATGGTCAGTGACATCACTGATGACATCACTGATGACATCTCAAATGACATCACTGATGACATCACTGATGACATCTCATTTGACATCATTCTTGTGCTAATACGATAAACCTCTTCAGACTCTAATATAACCTTAGATACACTCAGTGTATACAGACACTCACACACTGCCACTCATCCATGGAGTTACTCACACACCCAGTCAGTCATGCAAAGAAACAATCTCACCTCCATTTCTTCAACTATACAATTAAACACACCTTACTTATTGAAACATATACTAACACATATTTACTCTCTTATACAATCCCTGATACAAGTTCACAATGATCGATACAACCACTCACTCATTCAGTGGCTCTCATGCACAGTTATTTATATATGCCAACTCTCACATGTACTGTGTTTAACATATGTACTTACTATGACATGTAGCATTGAGATATCCATTCACTCATCAATACACTCATGCACACAGTCAACTGCCCATGTAGCTGTTTCCACATGCAGTCTTGAACTCATACACCTAGTGAATAAACTGCTCACACATCTATGCATAGAGTCACACACCTTCCAGCCACCCCCACACAAACTCAATCTCCCATAGAAATACTTGGGCAACCAATTAATAACACGTATAGCCTCTCGTATAGCTAATGATCAACACATGCAGCAGTTTACATCACAACAGACATAATGATGCACAAATTAAGACAGTTTAGTCACTAACCCATGCATTCAGTGAGACACATTTAATCACTCACTCATACAGTCAGTCACGCACCTACTAAATCCTTCATCCAGACACTTATACATCCACTCATTCTTCAATATGTAAGACATATTTTAACTTTACAGAAACATACAGTCACTGGATGTTGTCATCAGTGATGTCATCAGTGATGTCATTTGAGATGTCATCAGTGATGTCATCAGCAATGTCACTGACCATGTCATGAATGATGTAATATGTGACATGATCAGCAGTGGATTGCGGGTGCGCGATATATAGTTAGTGCAACTAACTATATATGGAATTTCAATGGTTTTGTGTGAGTAAAATAAGGTTTTTTAAATGCTAATTCCTAACTATATATGGTCTATAACCTATGGTTTTTTCAGTGAATATATATATATATATATATATATATATATATATATATATATATATATATATATATATATATATATATATGTATATATATATATATATTTAATGTATAATATATAACCTATGCAGCTGGCCCCACCAGTTTTACCTGTGACCCAATGTGAGACCCCTAAAATTCATGTCTAGCGACATGTGTGGAAGTGATATCATCCTGGAGCCCAAAGAAAGGATTTTACAGAACCAACCCAGGTTTTACATGTGCGCATGAAAAACAATTCTGTTATAACCTTGCAAAAATCTGTCTTATGGTCAGCTTGATTGTGACCAACTCACTGAGAGCTCTCATTTGTATAAGGGGTTCCCATGGTTCTCCCTGCCAAATTCACCTTCATCAATTTATGCATTCAGTAATGGTGTGGTCCAAAAGTCCGGCAATTGGGGAATAAATATCAGGGAGGACGAGGACCGAGTTTGAAGTGCTTCAGCAGAGTAGCAAGGCCCTCTTCAGATACAAATTGAGGTTTCTACAGTGGCAGAGGTGCTATTTTGTAAGTAGTTAAGATGTGACTCCTGAAATAAAGAGGGAACGGCATGTTGCGCTGCACTGGGAAAGCTATGCTAGATAAACCTAGGTCAAGAGACTGCAAGTTTCCTTGTATGCGTGATAGCAGTGAAACTGTTTATGAGAATTTCTGTAAATATTTAAAACCTTGGCTGTTTAACCAATAATCGTTCCCTTCCTTCTGTTTCTTTTTAGCTGGCACTGGGAAACCCTTTTTGGGTAGCTGTTGCGACTTATAAATTTAAATTAACATAACATAACATAACATAACAGAGGCACATTTAGGTGGAGCCCATTGAGCTGAGGTATGGTTTCCATGGTAAGAACACAGACTCAACATGGCATATTGTGGCGGGGCATTGTCAGTTTTGTTAAGCACAATTTCGATTCCATTAGGTAAAGAAATGTGTGGGTCATACGAGGAGTCACCGTTGGTGAAAGCGGCCATGCTTAAGACGAAAATCAGAAAGGAGGAACAAAATCAAAAATATTACCACTGACGGACTTCAGTGGTTCTAAGCAAAGACAGGTATCCAAATGAGTAGCAATGTGAGGAATTACAATAGGAAAAAAAGACTTGGGGTCCGTGAACTCCGAGGCAAGATGGCGGCCGCTTGAACCGAGCGAGCGTTACTCTCTGTCTGACTCGGTAGCATTGAACAGGTTATAGGAGCGAGAAGGAGAAAGTATATCGGGGAGAAGGATCAGCTATTCCTGACGCCGGCTCAGGTTACAGGAAGGCTTCACGGAGTATCCTCGGTGGATAAGGATTTATGCTCTCAGATCGGGAAATACAGAGGCTTGGGCTGTGGCTCCGATCTGCGCGGTTCGGTGTGACCGACCTCCGGAGCCGAGCTCACCTGGGAGCCTGGCGGGTGTGCCAATCGAGAGCGGAGAGACTGCACTGTGGCGGCGGATCTCCCGCATTTAGCCGAAAACAGAACGCGATGCCCCCTGTAAGAACCGGAATGCTCCGGCGGTGAAGACGAAAGCTGTGGGGGAATCAACGAAGAAACTGCCGCCTGCAGCTGAAAAACCGGAGAAAGCTGGGAAGCAAGATAAGCTGGAGAAACCGGCACCTAGGGCAGCCGCGGTGAGTGTTAAGAAAACTGGGCTGCTTAAAGGGACAAAGGATCTTGGAAAACCAGAGACTGGGGTAGTAGTGGAAGGCACAGGACGGGGGAAAGCTGTAACTGTCCCAGGGATGTTTGCGGGGAAAGCGGTGGTGATTAGAGCCTCCCACACTGGCCTGGTCGCTTCAGCCCCGGAGAAAGACAGACATGGGGGCGAAAATGATCTCCAAGAGGTTGATAAAGTTAACATTGAGGAAGGAGGTAAAAGCGGGGTGGTACCAATGACTCTACCTGTGGTTCTAATAACTATGCCCCATGAACCCGGTGGGGGCGAGTGGTCTAAGGGGCCTAATAAAGATGTAATTGAAAAATCATCTCAGAGTCTGCTATTGGAGCAGGGGGACACACCTACCTACATGACCCCCGTTGGAGAGAAACCCAAAGCAGGAGTTTGTAGCATATTAGATCCCCAAGATGGAGACAGCTTTTTCTCTCTTGCCGAAGAGTCTGATATCGACTCTACTGGGGGTTCTGTGAATGAAAATTTTACATCAGGCGAAGAGAGTGGTAGCCCCCCAAATACAGCTGACACTCTGAAAAGGGCCACACCTCGTTTAAGCAAACCCAGGCTGATGTCCAGTCAGGGGGTAAGAAATGTGGATAGCGATGGATCTGAGACTGGCAATAACCTCCAATGGGACTATGCACCAGCCGCTATTAGCTTGGCAGGGTCAGGAGGATCAAGGGTTCATGAAGAGGAGCTCAAGGGCTCCAGGGGCGAACCTAATTCGACCCCCTCTAATACCCAGATCTATGCCATGCTAAAATCTATTCAAAGCGAGGCTCGACAAGAACACAAGAGAGCTCAGTTAGCAACAATGAAGATTCAAGGGGCAATCCGGAAGAACACTAAAGCGTGCTCAGAGGTAATAGCTAGGACCGCTGCCCTTGAAGAGAGGATTGTTGAGCTTGAGACTGGTTTACAGCAGACTGAGACAAAAACTATGGCCAACGATGAGAGACTTGCGGATATCATGTGGAAGCTAGAAGACTCTGAAAATAGGCTTCGTAGGAATAACCTCCGACTTTTAGGGGTCGAGGAGAAGGCAGAGGGGCAAGATATTAGAGGATTTGTTGTGAAGCTATTTCAATCTGCTTTCCCTGAGCTCTCCATTGGTCTTGGGAAACCGAGATACAAAGAGTCCATCGGTTTCCTCTTATGCTCAAAAAGAACTCGGATCTTGAAGGCAAACCGAGGGCTATCTTTATATTTTTCGGCAATTTCTTATTGAGGCAAGCCATCTTTGAAAAGACCCGTCCGGATGCTAAAAGATCTGCAGAAGGCCATACATTTTTTGTGCGCCCGGATTCTGTCACGCAACGGTGGAAAGGAGGTGGCGCCTCTGCCTACTGATTACTCCCTTTCAAAAGAAGGGATGTGAGGTCTTCTTAATGAACCTGCACATTTAAAGGTTATTTTCCGTGGCAAGATACAGGTTTTTACATTAGAAATCCAAGCCGAAGAGTATCTGAAGAAACTCCCTGAGGGCTAAATGACTGCTGGACTTTTAGTTTAAATTTTGAATCACGTTTATTTGGGATCTGGCTTTTTAAAGATTTCTAGAATATCTAAAGATGCCCAATATAATTGTTTGGTTCTTTGTTTTCTGATCCTTTATGATTATTGTTTTGTTTGTTCTCCTCTCTTTTTCGCTCCTTTATAAATGGACTACACAGACAGGGGGTGACCTGGGGGCACTCGGGAAGTGGGAGGCTTCACATGGGTCTAAGGACCTATTTTACCCGTTTTTGGGGTTGGGGGGCTAGGGGGGAGGGGTGGGTTAGGGGGGATCCGCTAAGGGGGAGGCTACGCTTGGATTAGGATTTGTTATTATTAGAAATAAGTTAAAAGAGTTATGATTGGCACAAATTGCCGGCTGTGGGTTATTCTCTCAGAATACGTTTTTTTTTTATAAGATATGGCTAATATTCGAATAGCCTCCATAAATATCTGTGGGTTGAACGATCCGAGTAAACGTCGTCGGATTAGAGAGGATTTATGATTCTTGCGGGCAGATATTATCTGCCTTCAAGAAACGCACATAGAAGCTAGCCGGCACAAACTCTTAGATCTCGAAGGCTATCAATTGGTGGCATGGACTAAACTGGAGGCTAAGACTAAAGGAGTTGCCATCTTAGCACGACGGGGGAAGGTCAATATAGTTCGTTCTTCTGCTAACAGTTATGGCCGTTGGGTTATCCTGCATGGCAAATTTCAGGATAAAAATATTACGCTATGTTCTATATCTGGCCCTGTACTCGACGACCCAGAACTATATAAGTGGCTGAATTTGGAGTTGGTAGGCTGGCCGGCACCGTTTATAATCTGTGGTGATCTAAATATTAATTTGGATAGTGAAATTATGAATCAACCAGGGATGACATATGTAGGGAGAAAGCCAAAAGTCTTTAGGGCCTTACGACATATGGTAGAGCTTCATGGTCTGATTGATGACTGGGCTCTTTTTAATCGGAACCCCATAAAATATGTTCCAGGCTTGATTCTTTTTTTATTTCACCTGCTCTAGCGCTTGGCTCTAGTATTACTAGATTCCCAAGAGTAATGTCGGATCACAATCCGCTTTTGCTCGAGGTAAATATACAATCTTGTAGGAGGAAACCAGATGTTTGGACTTTTAATCGGGGCTTACTCAGGGACAGTAAGTACATCGAATCTATGACCCCATGGATTATAAGACTTTTAGATGAGAATATAGACAGTACAGGTATTCAAAATGTGTGGGATACGCTTAAGGCCGGGATAAGGGGGGAAACAACTTGTTATGGATGGGAAAGTCAGAAGAAAGAAAAGACCAAACTACAGAGATTGTATAAAGATCTAGAGGAGACTGAGATGAAGTTGGCTCAAGTGATACGGCGCGGCGGGGATAGTGAGTCAGCCCAAACACAGACCATTATTGCAAAATCAGCTAGAACAGAACTATCACAGGTTAAAGCGGCAAGTAAATTTGTAGCTTGGCGATCTAAAATGTTTGAGAACAGCGAGAGAGCAGGACATATGTTAGCTGTAAGAATCAAGGAAAGAGAGTCTGCTACACGTATTAAAAACATTCTTGGTCCGGATATCGGTCTAGTAACTGAGGAGGGAGCCATAGCTCTAGCTTTTCAAAAATTCTATCAAAAATTATATAACGAGGATATTAATGATAATGAGACACTACAGGCTAAAATACAGGAATATCTCAAGGAAATTAAGGTTGATGCATTATCCTCGGAAGAACTTGATATATTAGATGCAGAAATTAGAATTGATGAACTTTGGCAAGCCATAGACTCTCTCCCTACATGGAAAGCTTTTGGTCCAGATTATTTACCGGGCAAATTTTATAAGGCTTTCCGATCCCAGCTTACTCCTGTCATGTTGGAAATGTTTCGAAGAGTTCAAAATGGGGACATCCCTCCTGAATCATGGCGAAGAGTTAGAATTGTTACATTCTTAAAGAAAGATAAGAGTCCATCTGATATGGGGTCGTATCGTCCAATTACGCTAATCAACAGTGACATTAAAATCTATGCCAAGATTTTGGCAAATAGGTTATCGGGGGTGATCAAGAAGCTTGTGTCCCCCCAACAACATGGATTTGTGCCTGGGCGAGAAACGATCGATCATATACGCCGCACAATTGCCTTATTTGATTTTACTAAGGTTTCAGGAGACCCTATGGCTTTAATTCTGCTAGATGCGGAAAAAGCCTTCAATAGGGTCTCCTGGCCTTTTTTATGGGCTGTATTGAGGCATTATGGTCTTGGGGAAAGAATCATTTGTGCTATTCAGAGCATGTATAGACAACCACTGGCTCAAATCTCGGTTATGGGGATTCAGACGGCTACAATTTATATTCTAAGAGTTACATGGCAGGGATGTCCCTGCTCCCCTCTACCAATTGCTATTTATATCGACCCCTTAATTAAAAAGAATGTTTCTAATGTTTTGATCCATCCAGTTAGATCCAAAGGTGGAGATATGCTATGCGGATGACCTCGCCATTTTGACAGATTCACCGCAGTCCGCGTTGCTAGAAATTCAGCTCATGACATCACAGTTTGGTTGGTTGTCAGGGTATCATTTGAATGATGCTAAAGCTCAAATTATATGCAATGATAAAATTTCGCTGGCGGATCCTCGGGTTATTGGAAAGGCAAAATATCTAGGAATAGAGATAAGCTCTAAACCTGAAGAGATTGTGGAGATTAATTTGAAACCTCTGTTAGACAAAATTGAAACTGATGCGCGTCAGATTAATAATTTGCAGTTAACATTGATGGGCAGATGCAATGTTGTTAAAATGATATTTTTGCCAAAGATTTTTTATTTTTTTAGAGCTATTCCTTTGGTGTTTGATCAAAACTGGTTTAAAAAAGTGGAACAAATTATTTCCTGGTTCGTGTGGGCCGGTAAACAACCTAGGCGAGCTATGAAATATATGACACTACCTAGAGAGAGGGGGGGCTGGTCCCTACCGAACTTTCAGCTCTATTACTGGGCAATAACGCTGAGGCATATTTCCGAATTATTAGATGGAGAGGATTTGGATGGGTTTGATATATCAATTTATCGTTTAATTTATGGAGAAGAGGCTAGGGGGCTTTTATTTAGACATATTGACTTTGCTTATTTCAAATGGGTGAGGTTTAAGGTGCTGTTGGCGGCTTTTAAAGTCTGGCCGCCCGTGCGGAAATTATATAATATAGAGAGAATACACTTATATACCCCTGGAATTTTTTTCGGATGGATATTTTAGAGAATGGATTCTACAAGGAGTTACTGTAATTGGAGATATTGACTCGGAAACAGGGGTATCAACCTTTGAATGTATCAAACAGAAATTTGGCATTAGTAATCAGCATTTTTTCACATTTTTACAGATCCGAGATTTTTTTTAGAAAAACTGTCAGCTGGACTTCTATACCACTAGTTGAAGCAATTAAGGGGGGACAATCGACTATCTCCATGATTTACAAAATGATAAATGAAAGAAGGAGTGATGATTTAGCTAAGCACTTTAACCGCTGGCATATTGGACTACATGCTGGACAGGAGGTCTGCAAAGATTCATTAGGTTTTAGTCGTACTGCAACTTTATCTGTAAACCTTCAGGTCCAATGTTTTAAGACATGGTTCAATTTGCATATTACCCCATATCGTATACAACAATGGGGCGGGGTGACGGGGGTTAATTGTCCCAGATGTGGGGAGCTGTCTGTAGACAGCATTCATATGTTTTCATCGTGCCCTTGTTTGATTCCATTGCTTAACAAAATTGAACAACGGTGAGAACAAGTGTTTGGATATACGATGCAATTATCATCGCAGGCTGTAATGTTGGGGGTAGTCGATTCGAACATGACAGAATCAGAGCGGAAGTTATTTTTTGTAGCAATGGCTAAGCTGAGATTGTGTATAGCAACAGTGTGGCTAGATCCTGCTCCCCCGAATGTACATGAATGGTTTAGCAAATGGGTAAATGTGGGGAAGTGGGAGCTATTAGTCTTTAAGAGGAGAGGCCCGAGAGCCAGAAGAGATCGGGAATTGATGTGGGCGCCTCTAACTAATTGGCTGAATCGGGCAAATTAAAGCTATGTGTAGTCTGATGAAACCTCCGGTGAAAATGGATGTTGCTTGATGTTTTTCCTTTGTGCTTGACCTAGGATCTGTTTGATCTCAAAGCTGTTGCCTGATTTTTTAGTTGTTGTTTATTTGTTTTCTCTTTCCTCTTCTTCTTTGGTTATTGCGCTTTCCGATCCTCCTGTAGCGGTCCTTTGGGGGAAGGAAGGGGTGGGGGGGCGAAAACAGCAAATCTGAGCAATGACATAGATATTCTGTACTGTATTATCCCCTTGCTTACGCTTGTTTCGTGATATTAAGTCATTTCTCTAATTATTTTTTTTTTTTTAAATAGGAAAAAAAGACTTGATTCCCTCATTAGTGACAATATTGAGGGCAGATTGTGTGTTTCTGAGAGCAGGATAGTGGTCCTATTTAACAGAATGTTAAATTATGAACTAAGGTTACTGACAATAGAGAAAATTCAAGAGGGTCCATCACATTCACCTCAGCATACATCTGAGCAAAGCAACACACACTACACGAAGTCTGACAACTTAAAAATACTAATGCCATTAAATTTCAATAAAATGATTGACCTAAATATGTCTTCTGACTTATACTTTTTGACATACTTGTTATACCACCCTGTTTTCAAATTTGATATTTTAGCCCGTATCTGAGTCCTTGGCAGAACAGTATTGCTTTGTCAGATCCTGCTAGCAATGTAGAAACCTTGATTTTTTCCTTTCTTTTAAGGGATTTTGCAATATTATTAGGGCCTACAATAATTGCTCCTCTGGTCACTCCATGAGGCAACCACCATCAGAACGCATACTCTAGCTGATCATATAATATACATTTCTGTTTGTAGTTAGTACCAGTCCTGGGAGGACTCCAGGGTATAGACCATGGCCAAAGCAAACTGCACCCTTAAAAGACCACTTCTGGGCACACGCCTAGGCACCATAGTCAATGGGGACAGACTGTAAATCTCAGATCTCTTCACAGATGATAGGCGTCTACTTACATCACAGTGTCTCTTTTCACACTGCTTCCTACTGCCAAGCATAGGTACAACTAAGCGCTTGTGGCAACATAGCGTGATCAGTCTCCGTCATAGATGACACCAAAATACTTCCGGCATTTGCACTAACGCTTAAGCATTTTATCCCTCACTCATTTTCACTTCAAATTCAAGGCTTGGTGCAACTACAAAACATGATAAGAACACATTTATGGGCATCTTGCAAGACAACGTACACTTTCCATATCGGCAACATGATAGACAAGTTCCATCTTTAATACCCTCTCTGGGTAATGTGCTATCCATCTACAAATGCGCTTTGCTTCCTTATCAGAGAGATGAAGCACTATACCAATGCAATCACAATACAATACAATGGAATAACCTTTACTGGTCTAGCTGAATTAATGGCAATGAAAACATGCTAGTTTTAGTTACGAGCAATAAGATATTCACAAAACAGAATCAGACTCTGGGCTGTTTTGGAAACATTTAAGAGTTCATCACTTTGCATACTGATGAGCTGGGATACTATGACTTCATTTCAGTTCTTCCTGATGAAGATTATAAAGGAAGACACAACAGCCACAGGCTGTTACATGAGGCATATTGGAATGGATCTCACCAAATTATCTTGTCATTTCCGGGAACAAGGCAGCTGGTGATCTTATTCTACATCACCAGCGACTTTATCGCCGACCAGGGAACAAAGTGACAATGCCCTAGACTATCAAAGATCTGTTCTTATCCAGCTTTTGAATGTTTTAACAAATTGCATGAGAATAAGTTTTCTCCACAGATTTTCGGGCACTTTTTCTGCACAGTCTTAGATAGTTGTTCGTGGCCTCGCATGATGAGCTGTATGGCCTGCGCTGGGCATCTTGCACGCTTGCACAGTACCATTTGGATATCTAGACGTAAATAGAAACATCAGGCAGAAAACATGCTGGAACTACATTGTGTGCTTTTCTCTCTCTGGTACAATCTAATTTTATAACCTTGAGAGGTTTGGTTAGACCACACAACAACCTCAGCAACAGTCTTCTGCTCAATGAGAGGTCAGTCAAGTGCAGGAAGACAACAGTACCTGCAACTGTCATTTGCGCACTTTGCCCCAAAGTGTCTCTGCAAGTTGACTCATGCCTGTGGCAACAGATCTCAAGAAATCACATGTATATCACTGACCCATCATTCTTTCTCGTCTAAGAATCTTGGAATAATTGATGGTCGAAAACTGATCATCACCGTGATGTAACGTGCCACGATGTAATCCATGGTGTTGCAACATCTGAAATTTGTATCTTTATCTCACAGCACTAATTGGATTCCTAGTTCCTCAACTGATTTCATTTTCAATTACAAAGATCGAATATACTGATGGGACACATTCTTATCAAAATATTGATGATGAAATACATGACAACAAAATTGTTTTAATAGTTGACAAATTGTATTTGTGATATTTAGTTTTTATTATGAATACTGCAATTATTGCCAAAACAATTGGAATAAGAAGGATTTAATAAAAGAATAAGAAACTTCTCTACTGCTTTGTGCATTCATTACATTTACAACATGTGTACCTAAGCATTTTCAAACTCATGGGTCCCTGAGAAAGATTAAAAACAATATAAAGAGTAGGAGTGAGAAAAAGAGAGAGAGAGAGAGAGAGAGAGAGAGAGAGAGAGAGAGAGAGAGAGAAAAGAATTGACCGAAATGAGTGAGTGAGCAACATTGACTCTCTGTGTCAACTAGGGTTACCACCTGGCCAGTTTTCTACCCGCACCACCAGTGTTTTAATCTTTGGCCGGTACAAAAATAAGCGAAATCACCAAAAGCCAGCATTTTTGGCCTTTATTTCAAAATATTTCAAATAACAAATAGAATTAGAAAACACTTTTAAATATGTTGTAGAGCTGCGTTAATGATCCATGAATAAAATTAAAGCAAACAAGAACAGAAAAGTTATGTTACAAATGAATACATACGATTTTGTTTACAGTCCTAATTAGTATAATGTCCACACCTTTGAGGACTCTTGAAATAACAACAAAGGGCCGGTATTTTTCACTTGCAAAGGTGGTAACCCTAGTGTCATCTCAGGGCCCAAGTCCTAAAAAAAGAAGTGGGGGGGGCGCTGACGTCACGAAGTGGGAGGACGCTGACGCCATGACAGTAGGTTACATCACGAAAGGTGGCTTGCACCATCAGACTCATTGCTTCCCCTCGCTCACCCCTTAGATGCGATTGCATCAGAGAAGCCAGCGCGTGAGCAGACTTCTGAATGGGCTCCGACCTCGCCCCAGAGAGGCCAAAGAGTGAATGTGTGGCTCCATTTTCTCCAGTTATCGAGCTCCCGGTAAAATAAGTGGGGGGACGCCGTCCACCCGCATGGTAGCCCGACTCGAGCCCTGGTCATCTCACTTTGGACCTTTGTGAGCTGATCAGTCCTTTTTCTCTTCCCATGAAACAATTTCAGTGTTGCATCCCATAGGTCGTTATTACCGACGAGCAACGCTTGCCTGGCTTCTACTTCAGGCCTTCGCTAGAAAAATAATAAATCCTGAATTTAAGAGTTTAACAGCATTACAGCACCGTCATTCCCTCATTAAAGGTGGTGAATGGAGCTTAGGAGCGTGGCAATACCATGAACGTCAAACCACCAAAAGGCCAGGAGTAGCGGAAGTGACATCACGTGCCACTTGACCTTTACATTCACTCACACACACGCACATACACACACATTCACACATACAGACTCTGACTCTCACTTTAACACACTTTCACCTGCGGGAATGTACACAACTTGCATTTAAAGGCATTTTTTTACTTACCTTTGCTGCCAGGAAGGATCATAATTGTACTCCATTTTTTATCACACTAGTAGTGAATAATATATTATTATTCACTATAGTGTCATTAAAAAATTGCCAAAAAACAAAGAGATTGCAGCCACAACCAATGTCCATAAGGACGAGCTACCCCAGTGTTCCTGGCACTGATTTTGCTACCTCTGAGGCAAGGGGTCGCAAACACAGTGCCAGGAGTCGCATGGGGCAAGTCAGGTGTCACATCTGCGACCCCTGGCGACCCCTAAATGACGTCCATGAGAAATCTGCATGGTAAAAAGGCTGTGAACTGGGTCTCATTACAGAGATTTGAGGCTGCCGCTTCAGTCACCCAGCACAGCCAAATTAGCCTTTCGCTCTTTTAGATCAAAACACGAGTACTGTTGAGTTCACAATGGCCACAGCTGTTATTTTAGTGGCAAGAGAAAATTTATGTTGCGGAGGCACTACATAAACATTCAAAGAAATAGAAATCTACGTAAAACCTCTTGCACAATTATTTTATCATGAAAAGCTTTGTTATGAAACTGGCCTTTCAAGCATTTTCACATTTCGGAAATACTACTGAGTGGTGCGTAGTTTACTGGAAATTACGTTACTTATTTTTAGCGAAATCTCACAAGCATTAAGGCATCCTGTCTGAAATCCCCATATTTTCAAACAGAAGACATTTTTGGGTGACTGGGCATGATTGCTTTTAAAAGTGGAAATTTCCCAGAAACAAGGAAAGGTTGTCTTCCACTTTAAAGTCACATTTGTTGTTCATTAGAACCACAGTACAAAGCACAAGGCTGCAACTTTCATAAACACCACTTAATGGAATGCCAAAACTGTACTTTACGAGATTATAGTTTGCATCGTTTTAATAAAAACAGGCCAACACAGATATCTATCTGTTAGATTGTTTGCTGCTTTGTGACATTGATGACTGCAACAAAAATTCCGTAAAATGATCTATTAAGAAAAAAATGTCTACAATTTCAACAGGTTTGTGTGGGGTTGTTTTTCGTGTGTTTAAAAATCCCCAGCTGCCTTTTAGCACTGTCAATCACAAATCATTAAGAATGTACAAAGTATAGTCTTTGTCCGCAAAGTTGGATTAAGTTTGCAATCTTCCAGTTTTGTGAAAGTAGCAAAGCTTTGAGTTCATAACTTTGTCCATGTTGTGTGACACACCATATTCACAAAATTGGTCTTTTTGCACTAGCGTTTGCCTACTAAGTCCACAAGATTTAAGGATTTCTATTTCACATTTTACAGTCTTGGCAAAGCTTACACAGATTTCAAAGTTTTACAAAAAGCTTCAAGAAGTTGAGAAGCAAATGCTTTGTAAATGTTGGCATTTAATTAACTACAGGCATCAGCTTTTATAACACCAAATATGTTTTGATTTAGAGAGTTGTGCATCAGCAATTAGTTTCAGCTCAGAATGTACAAGCATTGGAATGGAAATATATTCTAAACCAAAAGTATTCAGGTAGTAGTGAAAAAGTAAAAAAGAAATCAAATAACCAATAGTTTTCTTCAAATATCATTTATTAATGGTGGACAGAGCTGGACTTGCCACACCAGGCATCAGGCGTTTCCCCATGAAGCTGGAAGGGTGGAGACAGGTTTGTCAGGGGGGCAGGTTTTGTTACTGGGGTCTGGTTTTGCAGTAATGCTGCAGTATTGGCCCCCAGTAACATATGCAGCAAGCTAGCATTTACAGCCTTCTGGTGCCAGTCAGTTTTTCCCTAATGGCTGGTCCGAGAAATTTAACCGGGCTGCTTTGGGTTCCCAGTCCAGCCTTGATGATGGGACAAATTCTTGGCAAATGATGATGTGCTTGAACTGGCTCCTGTTCTGCCCACAGTAATCTACAACTTCAATGGGATGATTTGGGCGAAGATAACACTTGTCAGCCATTGACTTTCCCTATCCTCCATTCTATTGCACGGACCCCTTTCTCTTGTCTGTATTCTGTTGTTAAGGAAAACCAATTGGGACCGCCAAGGCTGAGGGAGTACATTGCTCAATGTCTTAGATGGTGTTGTTCAAATAGGATCACCTAACCTAGTACAATCATAACCCTAAAGGATAGACCTGGCCAAATTATTTATTACGCTGGAGTAAGTTTGTATTTTGGGAATTTTACATTATATTGGTGACGTGTAATGCCTAATGTTTTGCATTTATGCCACGTTGCATAAACAAGATTCTGTTCATATAAAACTCTTGCTTAGAGAAAAGAAAGGGGGGGCCGCTCGGCCCCCACGTATGCATGACAGGGCGGCCCCCCCCTCCTACGGCCATTGGGTCGCACCCCCCGCGACCCGGAAGCACTAACGGTGCTTCCGGGCCGTGGGGGGCGGGGCTTGCAGGTTAAATGCCCGGCGAGTGCGGGAGACGGTCTCTTTGTCCCCGCGCTCGCCCAGGCAACAGCTTCGCTCCCCCCACCAGCGCCGGGGAGCCTTTAATTTTATTTTCTTTATTACAGGCTGCGTTTTGGCGTTTCCCGACAGAAGCAGGAGATCGGGTGATCGGGACCGGCTGGTGGAGCGGAGCAGTGCGACGTGGGACCCGGTATTTTAATCCCGGTGGCTGCTGTGGTCATGGTGCCGGGGGGCGAGCAAGCGGGCAGCAGAGCAACCAGTGGTGCGGTAATTTGGGGGGCATAAGCCGGCGGTTTGATCCCCTCGAGGGGAGTCAAAGGGGAGGGTTGGTTTGTGTGGTTCACGGAGGGGATTTAGACCACGGTTATCGGCACAGAAGCGAAGCAGGGTTCTCCCCGGCAGCAGTTGGATGGGACACCTGCTTTAAAATACACTATCGGGAGGATAATTTTAAATAGGGGGGCCGCTAGGCGGTGGTGGGCTTTTTAAACGCTTGGAAATTAAAACCTCGGTGGGTTTTTTAAAGGTCAGCGTTAGTGGTGCTAGAAGTCCACAAGGGACATTGTTGGTGGTCTAGTTTACATAGACGGTATTTACAACATTGTGTGCGAATTTTAGAAGGGTTTGCAGAAAGCTGTAACGCACTGATTTAATTTTAGTTATGGCTGCACGGGGCGCGAAAAGCTCAAAAGTGGAACGCATGTTACAGACAATGATGCGCAGGATGGAAGCAATGGACAAAAGGTGGGGGAAAGTGGATGCGCTGGGGAGGACTGTGGCTGAGATGGGTGAGAGGCTGGAGGCAAGCACAGGGAGCAGGCCTAAGCGAACGATAGTACCACCTAAGCCTAGAGGAGACTGGGAGGTCCCCCCGCGCGCGGTAGGGGCAAAAAAGGGGGCAAGGGGCGTAATAACCCCAGACTGGGTAGGGGGTCACCGGTACCAGGGCCAGACGACGCGCCAGCACCCGCCCCAGCACCCGCCCCAGCACCCGCGCCAGCACCCGCGCCCCCGAGATTATCCCGGCAGTGCCAGCAACCCCAATGATTGCACCGGAGGAACAGGCTCCAGCCACACCGCCGGTGACAGTGGTGCCAGCAGTGGTGCCACAGGTGAGTCCGGTAGGCCAAAACCCTGGAGTGGGTCCGGTTCCCCCGGAATTGGAGGCCCAGATAGCGGCGCTGGTCCCATGGTTGGGGATAGGGGGTGTTTTACCGGCTGCAGCAGATCCCTTGGCAGAGGCACAGAAGGTGGTGGCCCGAATTATGGCAGCGAGGGCAGGGGGTAACATCCCAGGCATTCCAATTTCTCCCCTAACAGGCGCAGCAGGTGACGGGGGAAAGAATAAGATTATTGAGCCTACACGGAGTACGGAAAGTGGTAAGGAAGTTGCTTTACCCCTTTTGGGGGAAGGCTCGCTGCCATGCAGGGGAGAGAACCTGGCCCAACACGTGGCTCAATCTGTGAAAGAGTGCATCTGGGCGGACAAATTTATCAATATGTTTTCCTTGCTCATTGACAACAGAGAGTGGGAGTACGCAAAGACCCAGAAGGATATGTTACTGCCTAGCGAGTGGCGGTCCCAGTTGTTGAAGTTTAGGGTGGAGGAGACCCTCAGTAACTGGCTCAAGGCGTTTTCAGTATTTGTAGCAGTAATTGCTGAGCATACACCGGGGATGCAGGCCCAATTGGCCTGTTACCAGAGTAGGATCATAATGTTTAGCGAGAAGCATGGAGAGGCATGGAAAGAATATGATATTGCCTTTAGGAAAGCCAAGGAATTTAACAAATCTTTAACTTGGGACCAAGTTGACTCGGCATCATGGCACTCGCAGTTTTCGGGAGGGCAGGTTCCGGGTGGGGTCAGTAGTTGGAGTAAAGGGTATCCCAACAGGCCACAACAGCATTTCCAGCAGCCATCCCAGCACTCTGGTCAACAGCCCTTTCGTGCGGGGCATGGGTGGGACCCGTCCAGCAGGCCCAGGGGCAATGCGGGAGGAAAGGGGGCATGCTGGGACTTTAATAAGGGGGCATGTACTAGGGCCCCGGGCACATGCAGATTTAAACATGCATGCGCCAGCTGTGGGCAGGCTTCCCACACTGAAGCCAATTGCAGGGCAAAAGGTCCTCAGAGCGGTAGGGGGAGGAGGATACCAGAGTAGGTCTTGTCACATCCAGGTTGCCCACACCCCCATTGACATGTCAGTGATGATCCCGTGGCTAAATAAATACCCAGTACAAAGGTATATACCCAGGTGAAAAATTGTAAAAAAACCAAAGGCTATTCAGGGAACAGAGTATATATATGCCAACACACAAAATACTAGACTTTCATGATATGTAAAAATTTAATTATATTGATAAAACAGTCAATCAAATACATATAGGCATACACAAATAATGCATTCAGATACACATGATACAATAAAAATTATTGTCTCTTATTTTTGGATCAATTTCTAAAAGGAACATTTGTTCCTTTTTTTAAACACCAGCCGAGACGCCTTGAAGTACGAGCCTGTTGCAACCTTTACCGTTTGGAGCTTCCTTGTTTATAAAAAAAACGTACTTTACAATTGGGAAGGCAAGAAAACTTTGTGGCCATAGAGCAAGGAACTACCTTTTCCTTTCCTTTCATGCTCGTGGAGCCGAGTAAACAAGGTCTCTATACCACGAAACAACGCAGAGAAACAAACTTTATTCACACACGACGTCTCAGGCTGGTGTCTCCAGATTCCTAAAGCTTTGGAAGCCGAGGAAACACGGCACCAATGACATCATTTATTAAGAATATCCGTTTTTAAAGAGTACATCAGGTTTTAAACTTTCTGAAAGGAAGAGTGGGAAGAGTGGGATGTATGCAGTGAAACCGCCATCTACAGGTTTCACATACCAAGACTGAAAATAGAAAGAAAAGAAAGGTGCCTCACTCTCCGCTTCAACCGTTCTGAATTTTTCAAAATGCTGAGAAGGATAGTCTAGATATCCGGCTGTATAATATTTGTCCTGATGAAGACACAATTACGTGTCGAAACGCGTTGACAAACAGCCCTCCCAATAGAACCTGGGATGATCACATTTATAATCATATTTTGCAATCCTGTTTTTTATCAGAACAAATGTTCCTTTTAGAAATTGATCCAAAAATAAGAGACAATAATTTTTATTGTATCATGTGTATCTGAATGCATTATTTGTGTATGCCTATATGTATTTGATTGACTGTTTTATCAATATAATTAAATTTTTACATATCATGAAAGTCTAGTATTTTGTGTGTTGGCATATATATACTCTGTTCCCTGAATAGCCTTTGGTTTTTTACAATTTTTCGCCTGGGTATATACCTTTGTACTGAACTTGTTCCCTGACCCAGGATTCTTATCCTTACCAGGGGGTCCCTGATACACTACATAAATAAATACCCAGACCATGACTCTGCCAGGTTACTACAGGAAGGTTTCACGCATGGCTTCAGGATTCCAGCGGCAGGCTATGTGGGTAGGCCACAGTGCAGGAACCAACTCTCAGTTAAACACAACCCGGTGTAGTGGAGGAACAAATTGGAAAGGAATTGCGCTTGGGCAGAGTGGCGGGCCCCTTTAACGATATCCCGTCAGCAGATTTTGTGTGTTCACCACTGGGGGTGGTCCCGAAGAAAGATAAAGGTGAATTCAGGCTGATCCATAATCTCTCAGCACCAAGGGGCAATTCATTGAATGATGCAATTGATGATGACATATGCAGCGTGAAATATGCCTCATTCGACCAAGCAGTTGGGATGTTAAGAACACTGGGGCATGGGGCATTGATGGCGAAATCGGATATTGAATCCGCTTTTAGATTACTCCCAGTCCATCCAGAGGACCAACAATTATTAGGTTTCACCTTCCAGGGGAAATACTATATGGACAGATGCATGCCCATGGGTTGTTCCATATCATGTTTATACTTTGAAACTTTTAGCTCATTCTTGGAATGGGTTTTGAGACGGTCCACTGGACATCAAAACGTAATGCATTATCTGGATGACTTCCTCTTCCTGGGGGCGGCGGGCTCACGGGAGTGTGCAAAGGCATTGCAGGACTTTTGCGTGCTGATGCGCGCTTTCGGGGTCCCGCTGGCTCAGGGGAAGACGGTGGGCCCGGCCACTTGCCTGGAATTCCTAGGCATCGAGTTGGATTCAGTAGAGGGCTGTTTCAGGCTGCCAGGGGAAAAAAATAGCCAAATTCAGAGCAGCATTGCAACAATGCTTAATGAAAGAGAAAGTGACACTACAGCAGTTACAACAGACGGTGGGTCAACTTAATTTTGCATTAAGGGTCATACCCATGGCACGCCCCTTTTCACGCTCTACTGCCCAGGCCATGAAGGGTCTGAGAGAGAAAAACCACCGGACCAGGTTGTCAGCAGAGGTTCGCCAGGACATGCTCATTTGGATAGCATTCCTGGAGGATTTCAATGGCAGGGTGGTGTGGGGGCCCTCACCTGCGACGTCAGTGGAGTTAGGTCTATGGACCGACGCCGCTGGCAGCGTAGGCTTTGGCGCCATCCTGGGCAACAAATGGGTGGCGCAGAAATGGCCAAAATGGTGGGAAGAAAACGGGCTGACTGTTAACATAAGTTTCCTGGAACTATTCCCCACTTGGGTGGCATTGATGGTGTGGCCTGGCCAATTGTCCAACCGGTCTGTTGTATTCTGGTCAGATAACATGGCGGTGGTCGAGTGTATTAACCAGCAGGCAGCACGTTGTCCCTTGATATTGCGCCTCATGAAAGAAATTGTCATTGCATGCATGAGGTTGAACGTTCAATTCAGACCCACACATGTACCAGGGGTGCTGAATAATGCGGCTGACGCCCTTTCTCGCTTCAAGATACAGGTGTTCAGGGAGCAATTACCAACTGCAGAGGCGTCACCGGCACACTTCCCCACAGCGCTCTGGCAGATTGGTGCCCCGACTACAGAACCTCGTGGCAACGAGCCTAGCCCCCAGGACCAGGACAGCCTATGAAGGGGCGTTCAGGTCGTATTGTGAATTTCTGGGGCAAGAGTGGGAAAAGATTTGGGAACAGGAAGCAAGCTTCACTCTCTATTTAGAATCGATGCGCGAGGGGGGGGCGGTCAGCAGCCACAGCTAATAGACACAAGGCAGCGGTGTCGTTCTTCGCACAAGTAAAGGGCGTCAGGGATCCCACAAACAGCTTCTTTGTGCGAAAGGCATTGAAGGCGTGGCGGCGGGAGCAACTGCGACCGGCGGACGGCCAGAGGCCGACAGGGCTAGAACGGTTGGCAAAAGTACTGGTTTCCCTACAGGGCATGTGCAGCTCCCCTGGGGAGGTACTCTTGTTTAGGGCAGCGTTTACACTGGCCTTTTATGGGGCACTGCGAATTAGTGAACTGGTGTCAGCCAACAAAACAGACATGGCAGGCGGCATTCAAAGGTGCGATACAACGATCCAGGGTGATGCATTATGGATTACAATCAGGAAGTCTAAGACGGATCAGGAGGCCCGGGGGGAGAGTTTGGTGCTGCATAGGGCACGCAGTAACCCATGCTGCCCAGTAGCCAGCATAGAGGCATTCATCACTCAGAGGGTCGCAACGCCAAGTGGACCTTTACTGGTGCACGCGGACGGGACCCCTTTGTCCAGATTTCAGTTCCAAAGGGTATTGGCAATGGCTATTAGAGAAGCAGGATTGGACCCCAAGGAATTCGGTACCCATTCATTCAGGATTGGGGCGGTGACGGAAGCCGCGGCTAGAGGTTTGCAGTCAGGCAGTATAAAAAAGATCGAAAGATGGTCTTCTGACGCCTATAGGCGCTATGTGCGGCTGCACATGCCGTGAGGTGGTAATATTTCCCAAATTGACATTTGCCTTGTTGTGTGCTTACCTTCCAGTTTCCCGGACCTGCCACGCAGGACGGGAGATTACACAAAGTCACCCGACGCCCACACCAACAAGGATGCATCGCCAGGAGGAACAAGAGAAGAAGCGCATAATATGGGTTGTAGGTCATTCGTATGTGCAACGTGCTAATCATGTTTTTATTTCAGGTGGGTTTAGACGGCGGGCGGAGGCACAGGGGTCCAGGGTGACCTTTTTCGGTAGAGGGGGATTCTGCATTAGACAGCTAAGGGGCTATATGACTCATTTGTTGCAAACACACATACCACCACCCTCAGTGGTAATACTGCATTTGGGGGGGAATGATCTGGTGAGACTGAACAAAGGGGTTTTGGTGGAAGAGATAGTCTCTGCGGCTGGGTGGATAGCTAGGGAATTGCCAGGGTGCACAATAGTGTGGTCCCACCTCATACCACGACTACAATGGAGGGGGGCAACTCAGTAGCGGCATTGAACCACTCGGTAAAGAGGGTCAATAACAAGTTGGGGAAACTCTTTCGCACCACAGTACTGCAGAACATACCGCACGGATGCATCTGGGGCAGCCAATTTTACTTGAAGGACGGGGTTCATCTCACTGAGGAGGGTAATGACTTATGGGTGAGGAATATAATGGCATGGGTTGAGAGTTCTGGTAAGTAATCATGACCTTATAAGCGTAGGGAGGTTTTTGGGGGGGGGGCCAGATAGCCGGTTGACTATGCTGGCCCGTGGCGGTAAGGTCATAATCGGTGAGCACCAATTGGAGGTCCTTAACGGGGGGGGGCGGCACCATTAGCATATGGGCTCGCCCAGGGGGAGGGGCCACTGGTATCTCCCAGGGTACCTCTCAGAACTCCAGGGGCAGGATATACGTTGGCTTACAGGGGTGCGGGGGAGGGAGCAACGCTCTCTCCTTTTGTGGAGTAGCCACCCCGCGCATACACTATGATGTCGGTAAATGACGCGAGTGTAAGGGCCCTCCTATCAGGGGTTAAATGGAGTTCCCGGTGTGTCCGAGGGTAAACAGGGTAAACAGGGTACAGACTCTCCCGGTGAACGGGCCCTCGTGGCGCATGCGCACTCGGACGGGAGAGTGCAGCAAATAAGGATCGGACACCGGTTAGCGACCTTGCCGTAGGCCCAGTAATTATAAAACTGCAAATGATGTGGAATTAGATTCGGTTAGGAACACGCTGTATTAGACAATTTGTTAAGGTTAGCCCTTCCAGACATGCCTATCATACTGTAATCTATTGTGGATATTAGCCGTTTTATAATTGTGTAAAATAACGTTTTATTTTGACATTTTAATTTTGTTTTCATATTTAATAAATACGGCCGGGGGGTCGCGAGATCCCCCGCCTTCCAAAGACTCCAACTGCTTCCTCCAGTTCATTCATTTGGGCTTTATCTGTGTCAGGTGGGAGGGGGTGGCCGGGAGTCCCTGCCCATGAAGAAAGGGGGGCCGCTCGGCCCCCACGTATGCATGGCAGGGCGCCCCCCCCCCTACGGCCATTGGGTCACGCCCCCCGCGACCCGGAAGCACTAAGGGTGCTTCCGGGCCGTGGGGGGCGGGGCTTGCAGGTTAAATGCCCGGCGAGCACGGGAGACGGTCTCTGTATCCCCGCGCTCGCCCAGGCAACAGCTTCACTCCCCCCACCAGCGCCGGGGAGCCCTTTAATTTTACCCACCCACCATCCCTGATAGCTTTGGATTGGAGTCTTTTTTGTTGGTAGCCAGTAAGTAGTTTAAGGATTAATGGTTAATGGCATAGGTTAACATGCAATTTTCATCCCTTAGGCCTCTTTTCCCTAGAACAGGCAAAGTTGATTTACCGTGTGCAGTGGTTGTGTGATTAATTAAAGTTGTTCCTCAGGTCCTTTTTCCCAATTTAGTAGCAATATATTGTCGTATTTATTATATCGGTCAGGCGGTAAGGTCATAATCGGTGAGCACCAATTGGAGGTCCTTAAGGGGGGGGCGGCACCATTAGCATATGGGCTCGCCCAGGGGGAGGGGCCACTGGTATCTCCCAGGGTACCTCTCAGAACTCATGGGGCAGGATATACGTTGGCTTACAGGGGTGCGGGGGAGGGAGCAACGCTCTCTCCTTTTGTGGAGTAGCCACCCCGCGCATACACTATGATGTCGGTAAAAGACGCGAGTGTAAGGGCCCTCCTATCAGGGGTTAAATGGAGTTCCCGGTGTGTCCGAGGGTAAACAGGGTACAGACTCTCCCGGTGAACGGGCCCTCGTGGCGCATGCGCACTCGGACGGGAGAGTGCAGCAAATAAGGATCGGACACCGGTTAGCGACCTTGCCGTAGGCCCAGTAATTATAAAACTGCAAATGATGTGGAATTAGATTCGGTTAGGAACACGCTGTATTAGATAATTTGTTAAGGTTAGCCCTTCCAGACATGTCTATCATACTGTAATCTATTGTGGATATTTGCCGTTTTATAATTGTGTAAAATAATGTTTTATTTTGACATTTTAATTTTGTTTTCATATTTAATAAATACGGCCGGGGGGTCGCGAGATCCCCCGCCTTCCAAAGACTCCAACTGCTTCCTCCAGTTCATTCATTTGGGCTTTATCTGTGTCAGGTGGGAGGGGGTGGCCGGGAGTCCCTGCCCATGCATAGAAACAATGCTAGGAAGCTATGCTAAATGTGAACGCTGAAGTGCGTGATGTTGTTTGTCACCTGCAAAATGATCAAATGATGGACGGAATTAGAACAAATCAAACATTCATCCCCAGTCACAGATCTGGGTTTAATCCATTGTTTGTTTGCTCACCATGCCACCACAGTTTGGACCTAGCCATATGCAAATCAGGCTCAACCCTGCTCCCAATGGGAACAGTCCAGCCAGAACTGCCAGGACAAGTCCTTCCTGTTTGTCACTGGCAGCAACGCTGTGCAGGTAAGAGCGGTGGGCCTGGTTGGGGGGGGATCCGACAGACGACCACAAGGGAATAATTGATGAATAATACATTTTCTCTCGTCGTCGTCTGTTAAAATCCGGCCGACCACTCTTACCTGCACGGGCCGCTGCTGGTCAACAGGCACCGATTATTGCAAGAAATTCTTTTTGAGTTGGTTTATCAACCAAGAGCAGCATTCCAGACACTTTTTTTTTTTAAATAAAAAGTTCCCTTTTTACATAGGAAGGACCAGAGGGAGTACTGCTACTCTACATTTAGTGGCAACTTCATGTCCTGGACACTCCTCCCTGTTGCCTTTTCTGATGCTTCATTTAACCCTCGGAATTTTTGTATTTGTTTGGGACAATCAAGTAAGTTTAGTTCAGTGCTATGCCAAATATTTAATGTTTGAGGGAAGGCAGTCACCACAATGTTTTCCCTTTTTTGATTTACTTTGGTTTGGGAGGTTTTTTATTTAACCTGGCGAGTTGAGAATCTGCATTAGGGAAATCGAGGGTGGCCTTTGTGGGGATTAAAGGCCAAGAGTATAAGGGCAACAGGCATTTTGGGGTGGAAGAGTTCTGCACAACTGATGATGCTTTCAGCTATAATAATGAAGGTTTCGCATTCTCATGCTGCTGTGCTAGAGATATTTTAGGGGCCTGTGGATGGAATTGAATTCATGCCACATCTAGCTTTTTTTTGCCTACACATGCCTGTTGGTGGACGGGGAGGGAGTGGAAGGGGGGCCCAAGTGTCCAGGTTCAGGTAGCCGTCCATTATTCTTTATTCTCAGCTGCCTTTTTCCTCATGTGCTTGCCCATCACTTTTAAGCATGTGTGAGATAGTTTTTTTGCAAACTTTAGAAGTCTTTTATATCGAGAAATCAGTGCCTAGTTGTTTGTGTTATGGGTATTTTTATATTTTATTTTAATTGATTGCCAGTTTCCAAATTGCTGTGCTCTTTTGTTTTTTATCTTGATTGATTTCTTTTACATTTTTGCTGCTACTTTGCGGTGGTGTTTGGACCTGTGGATGAACTTAGCCATATTTTATGCATACATGTGTGCACTCCTTACCCTGCAATGCTGCATGTGGTTCTTGCTGGTGGTGGTGGTGGAAGGAGCTCCAGGGTAGGTAGCCATTTTCTCTTTCTCCATCGATGCCCCCTCCTTCCGTGCCATGTGCTGATCCACCATTTTGTGAAACTGGTTTGTGAAAAGAATACTTGTGCATTAGTCAGTCAATTTGCCTTTGTTCACCATGCCTTTTTCTATTTTATGAAACCAGTATGTTTGTGTCTCTTGATTGAATATTGACCATTTCTGCAACTTTTAAAGACCTTGTGCTCGGAGCATTGTATGGTATGGCTCTTTAGGGTCCTCCTTAGATTAACGAATCCACAAGGGATCTGTGACTCCAGTTACAAAATTTAAAGGCACCCAATAAGACTAGTGAGCTTTTTCTCCCATCATCTATTATAGATTTGTGAATCTGACAGTGAATTCATGAACAAGCTGGGTTTGCGAATTTTACACTATATTTGTGAAACATTGACCCTCCCTGGGACCTGCAGATTCAGGGAGGGTCGAGGGTTTACAGATACAGCATAGGATTCACGAATCCGGTGAAATAAATATTCTGTACTCTCCTCTTGTGCTTGGCTAATGCCACACATGAGTGATGGCCACAAGCAGTAGCGTGGTCCAGGTCCTGCTCTCAACCCTACTGCACACAGCCGAAACACATGATCAGTTGGGGTTGGCTGCCGGCAGAGGGGTGGGTGCAAAGCCAGGTTGGAGGCTTGTGGATGGTTAAGTGCAAAAACAACATGTGATGGACAGAAGGCAGAACAATGTCATACATTCAACTCAGTACAGAGATTTGGGCCTAAATCCATCGTTTTTTTGCTCACCATGCCATTCCGGTTTAAACCCAGCCATATGCAAATCAGTCTTGACCCTGTGCCTCATGGGAACATGTGGATGGTCAAGAGCAGGAGCCTCTTGGATTTGGTATATGATTAAAAAAAAACACAAAGGTTAAAGCGAAGTTATGGTTAACTTTGGTTATACCACTTCAATGCATGTTTAAAAAACTCTCTGAAATTGACCTAAAAACACAGTAAAAGTGCAGTTATGAGTATAAATTGAAATCGAAAAAAGCCTGACATTTACAAGTTATGGTTAGAAGCATAATCTATAACTCCCTCTACAGCCATGCAAACCATAACATGCTACCTCAAATACAATGCTCTTGACCTCCACACTAATGAAACAGATTCAATCACACATGTTGCAATTCATATTAGTAATGCTAATATTCCATATGACATTACCCTTACCTTCACAGAGATGACTATGAATGTGTTATCATTAATTGGTTTGATTATGTGCTGTTTAATTACATCTCACTTTTAGCCATCGTTTTTATTCCCGTGTAAATATTGTGTAGTTACAAGCATCGATGTTGTCTGTGCACAGCAGGGGGTTGGCTGCAGTGCCTGACCTCTGACAAGGCCATGTGCCCAACCTTTAAGGTTTGCAAAGTGAAGGTTCAGCCACTTGGCCTGGCCTCTAGTCAGGACCTGCCTCTAACCCTTCACAGATTGTCGTCACCTGCAGTGCACCGCATTTGCCCATGCACGAGCACTGCACCCAAAGCTCCCTGTGTGGTCAATCCCCTGCTGTGTGCTGCCCTTTGCCATGCACAGCGGGTCAACCACAGGGCCTGGTCTCCTGTCATTCCCTCTGCCCATCCCTCAATGGGAGCTGGTCAAAGGGCCTGGGCTCAGGCTAGGCCCTGCACCAAACCATCTTTGAGAAAACACCGTTAGCTGCACACAACATTCAACCGTGTGAGTGGGGGGTTGGACACAGGGCCTGGACTGTGTTGTTGAATTAGTAAAGTTTGCAATAATGAACAACTGAACTCTATTCATCACACAGTGCCAATTGTAAATTGTGGCACCAAACTACTCTTTCCAGGTATTAACCTGCATTCTTGTTAAGCTCACTAGATAAATGTAAAGTAACATACCCCCAGATGCATCAACAAACCAATTTGCGATTCCTTAATAGCGAAAAATACCGATTCGCTATTAAGGAATTGCAAAATGGAATGCATCAAGAAATCACTTAAAAAATAGCGATTTCTTAGAATTCCTTAATTGCGACTCGCAAATTGCGAGTCGCAATTAAGGAATACCTCCCTATTCATTCCTACGGGCCTAGAGGCCCATAGGAATGAATGGGAAGACAATCTCAATTTGCGAATCGCAACTAGCGATTCGCAAATTGAGATTGCGATTTTAAGGGTGCAGGGGTGTCCAAAGGACACCCTGTTGCACCCCTGAAATTGATATGTGCACATATGTTGTGCGCACACATGCCCTAAGGGGGGCATGTGTGCGCAACATGGAACTTTGAAAAATGCACTTTAGTGCATTTTTCAAAGTTTTTGCAAATTACCACGAAGTTGTACTTCATGGTAATTTACATGCCCTATTAGCGAATTCGCTATTTTAAACACTTTCATGCATTGCATTTAAGGAATCTCAAATTGAGATTCCTTAAATGCAAATAATCGCAATTTAGCGATTTCTAAAATTGCGATTTTTGCATTTGGGATGATGCATCCCAAATGCAAAAATACCGCTCGCAAAGGGCCAGATTCTCAGAATCTGGCCCTCTGCGAGCGGATTTTTGTTTGATGAATCTGGCCCATAGTTTCTAGGCACAATTAGGGATTCAAGTATCAATACAGATATAAAATAACGGGGACTTACATAGAATGGTCATTTACCATGCATCTATTCACTTGATTGAAATAGCATTGAATTGCATAAGATGGTACCAGCTTATGAATTCATCTGTTGACTTGCTACACCTAGAATATATATAGAGTTTGCAGCTTTTATCTTGTGGAGTTCAGCTAGAGAGTAGTAAAGAGCATTTTAGATGTATTTATGTTCTATATATGAATGTCGTCCTTATAATTGACTTTTGAAAATGGAACAATAGAATATCAATGAATGCTTCCATCAGGCCAAGGTAGAGGTTTTCCATCCCACAATGTAGTTTCTTGCTACTCAACAGACCTCTGAACAATCTTCTACTCAAAGCATTACCTAAGAGAGAATCTGAGATCAGAAGACACCTTACCAGAAACAATGTAACCTAAAAACAATTTTAAAAATTCGGAAAGGCTAGGACCCATTATCAAGTCCTTGGTACTAGCCAGTATCTTCAACCTAATAATGCCTAGCATGCCAATGTGCAAACACATTTTACATGTTTATAAATTTTTTGGGGAGGGGGATTTGAAAGTAGAAAAAATAAATATGCTGACCTCTCTTTTTAGGATGGCCCTCAGATAGTGCACACAAGGAACCATGAAAAAGTAGATTTCTCTATTATTTCTTTAATGATATTGCACTTCAATGGAAGAAGGTCCGATTTTTTTAATGTTTTTTTCTACTTTCTTCCATTGAAGTACAATATCATTAAAGAAATAATATAGAGATTTACTTTTTCATGGTTTCTTGTGTGCACTATTAGAGGGTCATCCTAGAAAGAGAGGTCAGCATATTTATTCTTAAATAATAAATATGCCTGTTATATGTTCCCTGTCCAAGGTCCCTATATTGTGAGATTGCTTTTCAGCCCTCTTTTCTTTAATGCTCTCATTGCTACACCTTATAACTGTGTAGCTTTTTAAACCATTTGTATTTTAAAATATCCAAATTCTTCTGTTTGGCAAACTCACTTTAAATACCACCTCTCAACATTTACAATACCGGAGTCAAATTTATTAAGCCTGTGTTATAACTCGTTAGCTGCCTTTTTAAGCATCAGGACTATATGTACCATAGGAATATGCAAAATGTGCTATATGGAGAAGTGTGGCTCAATGGTTAGAGCAGGCAGACCTCGATGCAGAGCTCTGGCCAGGGACCAGGGTTCGATTCCCGCCTCGGCGTGTCTCGGGCTCATTAATTCCCCTGACCGGATATTCTCGCCTCAGTGCCTATTCTGATCATGGGTCCCGCGCTGCAACTCTGGGCAATAGCTTGCTTAGTCTCCACAACAGCCCCCACAACGCGAGGTATGCCTGGTCTGCACCATGGGGGTGTCCAGGAGTGGACAATTCACAGGGAAAGCCAGGAAGGGATCCCTTGCGGTATTCGTACAAGCGCCGGGAAACCCACTGCGGGTAGCTGTGCGCTATACAAGTACAAAAACATTTACATATGCCCCCAAATGATGACCTTCACTGTGTACCACACAATCTCAGCAGACACGGTTCCCCATTTGAAAAACGTCAATTTCACACAAAGGTTTACCTTGGGAGACTTTACTGGCCCAGCCAATACCAGGAGGATCAGCATGATCTCATTAACACCAGGGCTTATTGTCAACAACCCTAATCACATGGACAGAGAAAATTGTTGTAGAAAAAGGATGAGTCTGAAAGAAGAGCTGGCCCTATAGGTATGCTAAGTGCATTGCAACAACCAAACTAGGATGATTAACTACTATACATTTTAAGATATGCAGCCTACATCATCCTTTTTATGGCTTGTCTGACCTTGTTATTCCTGTTTAATGTAAAGCAAGTACATTTATATTTGCAAAAACATATAGCCCAATAAAAAGTCAATTACTGTGGAGTCTGAGTTACCACACACATTCTCATTGTGACCATAACATACTATTATGTCTAATCAGACCACCCTGGTCTAATTAAGTAAATGTTATTTAATTGTATTTTATTAAAATGTAATCTTACAGTAATTTTAATTCAATAGAGGTTGTTAATTTTCTTTATAATTAAATGATAAACATGTATTAGTTTTACATTTCTTAACATTAAATTATACTTCTTTTTTTAACTATTTCAAATAATTTAATTTACCATTATTTCCTATGGGGTTTCACTTTATGTTATATTATTTTCTGTACCAGTGATGGCCAGGTGTGGTATTGTGTGATGGATTCATTTAGTACTGTTTTTCATCCCTTACAGGCTGTAGTAACTTTAGAAGTATAGCTTTTAGACAGCAATGGCCGTAGCTTTTTTGTGGGTGGGATGACATACCTCCAGAAACCACTCTTTAACCCTCCCTTAATCTCTCCTTATGTCTCCCTAAACCTCACCTATTTTGTAGTAAGTACGCCCCATTTTCCAACCACAACCCCGGTTCCTCCCGCATCTACTAATAAGTAGGAAACTTACATGTGTGAGTATCTTCCCATAGAAAAGATAGGAGAGTTGGATTTGGATTTACACTGCTAGGTGTGTGAATAGCATTTTACAATACATTGGTAGTACTATTGGAGAACTAATACAAAATGCGGTTGTGAATTGGCTGCACTGTAATTCTTAGTATGATTATGGAGGCCATTTAATTTCCAGCAGTATATACCTAAATGGGCCTCCAAGGTGGACGCAGATTTGGCCCCAACATCTGAAGAGCTATTACTGAAAGTCACCCTTCCGAAGGCCCCTATCCTCATTACTGGATAAGGAAAGAGTGTATGGATGTGGCATTATATGTACTTCTCCCCTCTATTCTACTTGCAACACCAATCACTCATTAAACCAATCTAGTGCACAGGAGAGCTTGTGAGATCTCTGACCACTTCCCGAATGAGGTCAACAATGTAGGAAAAGATATAGACCAGGAGGCTTAAATATGAGGGAGCTTAGTGTTGCTCTCTGACTTACGGAAGATTATTAAAAACAGTCAGGCTACTTTTCCACATAATTTTAGGTAATGCAAGGTCTTCTAAATTAACAGCAGCCCCTCAAGACCTCAAGTTGAAAAAAAATATTCCTAATTCCCATCCTCTGTCAATCAGCAATAATTTAAAGAAATGCAAACTTTTTCTGTGTTTTGTCTTGTAGCTGGTTAGGTGAATTGAAATGGGCAATGGTGCCCCTTTCACAGTCTCTCTGACTAATTCAGAACACTACCTTTTAGCAGCGCAATGAACATGGGCCCCCGTCCAGAGGAATAAACTGTCAATATATCTTTATTTTTTTAATCTATACCAAACTTAACACGCATTGGCATAGCCAATAGGTCTTGCTTTTGGGACCTTATAAGTATTTAGTTATGCAGCATAATATCCTTGGTGCAACAACATCAACTGTTGCGTGGCTAAACACTTATAAGGTCCCAAAGGCGAGACCTATTGGCTATGCCAATGCTTGTTCCAATAGGTTTACAAAACATTTAGGCAGACAATGAAATGACACAAAAACGATATTTCGATACTTGTTGAAGTGGCCAGATGGGTCCAATCTCAAAGCTACAAACACAAACTCGCTTTGAAAGTATATAGTTAAGGGCCAGTGCACTAGAGGGTCAGTCATTCGAAATAAGCAAAAGAAAACAAAAAACGTCAATTTCTTTTAAACTGTGCCTGACGCAGCAGACGCAGATTTCTATTTAGTAATTACACAAGTGGTGCTCTATCCAATCCCACCAATTAGAAATCCAGATTACAATGCACCAGTTATAACTAGGTGAGCAAGCTTCCCTCACACCAAACATATAAATAGGTGGGAAATAATCCATTTCAGAATTATGGTCCGCTTCATGCTGGACTGATTACCCAGACAATGCATGACTGGTTAGGACACATTTTATCACTTCATCAGTCATTCCATTTGTAAAATGCTTTTCAAGAAGGTAAAAATGTTTTTTAAAATAATTAAAAAATCAAGAAAATTGTTTACTAGGGGGCACGTGTGCGGACATCCAAGCTGGATGTTTCATGTCAGAGTTATCCCCATTCAAGGTAAACAGATGAGCAACACCTATAAACGATCACCCAAGATGACCATGCTTGCAAGAACAGTGCCCACTGTATCCAATATCTTGTTGCTTTAAGACCCTTTATGATGAAGACCAGGGGCAACTGCATATCTGCTGAATGGTCTGATCTGCAGGGTCTACGGACTGAATGAATCTCCGAGAACCAGGAATGTGCACTCACATTAGTACAGACCTATTGCTGCAGGTGCTTTGCCCCCACAGCACACAGAATTACTATGCCACATCACCACAGCAGCAGCCTAAGTGCATTCTGGTGTAATCAAAAAGACAAGGGGAAGAGATGGCAAGCAGGTTCAAGGAGACTAAAAAGATTCAGGACAGGGTGGAAAAAGAAAAGGCGGTAAGGGCAATGGACCAGAAGACCAAGGCATTATGAGGAATGAATTCACTGTGGGGCAATGGGACATTCAACCAAACTGATCTATGTGGCAGAAGAATAACAAACTCCCAAACATTTAAAATACGTCCACAGTCCCACATTTAACATGTATGCACTAAATCAAACCATACTCCCTTCACATACACACAGGTGTTTGTTAGAAAGGGATGGACACATGAATAAAGGACCGTCCTGCTCCCTTCTCCATGGAAGCTCCTCTACAGGCCAACGCATAGTGGGCAGAAGAGACACTGAGAGCAAATCAGAAATATGCTACTAAGAAACTAATGTTAACAGATGCTGTACTTTATAAAAAGCCACACACTAGAACACGATGAGGGACATGGGAAGTTTGGGCCACCAAAAGAAAACGTTGTTAGTTGGTAGCACTAGTGCAAAGTACTTCACAAAAGCAAAATTGTCATTTGAAAATAAGTGCCATTTGTTATTCTTCTCATAAATGGGGTCAGAGAATATAAATTCTACCTACTGCAGCTGTATTCCCATCAGAAAATGTTCAAGAAAAGCAGGCGAGATTTCTAAGTCACAGCGGGAGTGTGGGCAGGGCCTGAATCTAACAAGTCAGAAGCATGTTACGGAAGCTATCCCATCCTTCACGTCCAGAGCCGGGCAATTCAATAAGAACAGCAGCCCTTTTCAAAGCAATCCCGAGTAGGGGCCTTTACTGACAAACCTTTTCTTAAGAATTAATTTTACTGTGTGCAAGAAAAGCAAATAAGTGTACTATGTATGAAACTTACATTCTAGAACTTTTAGTACATTATTTATGTATATGACAAGGCAACATTTAGATAAAATAATTCTCCTCTTGGTGCTACAAGAAAAATTCTCTCCATCCCGTCCCACAAGTACGGAATACTCTGATTATTATCCACTAGAATACACATCCTGCTTTCACCCTCACCCAGTGCCCAACAGCATCGTCCATTTAGCTAGAAACTACGGAGCAATGACATGCCCTTAGAGATCAAAAGATATTTAAGATCGGAGGGGCCTGAATTTGAAAACACGGGGCTGCCACCCCACTGTCTTGGATGTGGGGTGAAAGACAGTTAGAAAACAGAAGTTGGGTGTTTTCATCACGTTTGAAAAACTTAATAAAAATGTAGTGAAACTTAAAAAAATAGTGAATTGAGAAATCGCACCAGTTTTAAAGCCAAAAATCCAACAGATCTGAACTGCTCCTTAGCGTTCTGTGATATATTTATCCCTGCCCACATTCAAGATCCCACACTAAACAAACATAGAGGATTGATGACTAACCACATGGATGTTTCTATTCATTTTGACATTTCCACCATTATCATATCTGTGTTATTCCCACAAGCTGAGAATAACAACCAAATCCGCCTCAAGAACGGCACTGAAAAATGTGTTGCAAAATGTTTTTATTGTATGACAGGATGGTATTTACAGGAGGGCGTTCATTTCAGCACAGTAAAAGTGCTGAGAAGAAAGTTCTCTGCCACATATTAAAAAAAATGCAAAATTGTGAAATCGGTTATTTCAAGGATTTGTATTGCACTTGTGCATACCTTACATGTAATTGATTTCAGATGGGAGGCCATTACAAGAATGTTAAAAATAAAACACACACAGAATGACAGGATCAGCGCCTGTTAGAAAATCAAGGAGAATTCAGCTAAATTAGATGGCAGAAAAGAAATATGTGGGCCATGTGCATAGAATTTAAAGTCACCTTATTGTAAACACGGAGGAAGGACAAACCTAAAGAAAAAGAGAAACCAGGAGAGACACTGAATGAATAGGCAGCCTTCTGGATGTAGCTGTTCACCTTAAAATCCTAGCATCTTATGTAACAGAGAAATGGCTCTTTTGGATGCTGTCTCGGGCATGAGAAAGGCAGGTTCGAGCAAAAGGTAAATGAGGAAACAAGGCAACAAAAAGGCAATCACAGTAGACATTTCAAGAGACCACAAGGTTAGAAATCACAAGCACACCAGTGGTGCGTGCATGAAAACAAGACTGGGAGTTGTGTGCGAAAGTGAAAGTAATCGCGATCGCGATGCACTTAATGACCCGTGACAGGGGGAAAGACAGATGGCGGCTGCGCGCGTGCACGCAAGCTTGAGGCCACCAAAAGCCTGTTGTAGCACTGTGAAAACCCGCTTACAAAATGTCTCTCCGTGTAGCACATGCGCTGGCTCAGGCGAGACCTAAAAAAGCACACTTTCTGTGCATAGATCTAGCTTTCTACTAGATTTGGAGTAATTCTGTTAAGCCATTTTTTCTGTATCATTGTCTAATTTTCTCTCAGGAAATTGCATGGGATTGGACACACATAGTGGGGTTTGGCGCAGGGTCCAACCTCCCACCATGTATGGCCAAAGGCATACAAGGACCTACCACTTCACCAACTCTTGTGATATCCTTCATTCCTGGAGAAGCTATGTTGTTTGCACCCATGAAGGCCTTCCCAAAATTTGGCTTACTCTATGCTCAGCATTTGTTGCAGTCCTCAAGCCTTAACATACACACTCACATACATCTATAGGGAAGGTGGGCCTAAATTAATATGAACGCTGTTCTACCTAATCCTTTCCCTATTGAGGCCAACAACAAGGTTAAGGTAAATTGCTGTGGTCAAACAGATCAGTATATCTTGTGTCAGTGTCACAACAAGCAGTAATCATGGCTGTTGTTAGGGAAGGAAAGGTGGGGGAATGTGTCACTGAAATATTGTAAAGCAAACAAGTAAGTAGCTCTACTGCTCTCCCTATATTGAGACCCTTTACAAAAGTTATGGCTAACTCAAAAGCTATTAGCAATTTTCTGAGGGTCTATGTCAGTTTAAAAATTCGGTGCTAAAGGGGTTGTGATAGCAGTGTGACCTGGGGAGTTCAAAATAGCTTTCATGCATTGGGGTTATTGTCTACCAAATAATGGAGGTATATGCTAATGGCAGGCATCAAGCCAATAGCATACCTGTAATCATTCATCTACTATGAAGCACTGTACTTATGATTTAGGAGCCAAAGCAGATATTGCATGAATAGCTGGCATCTCAATGGTTCAGAAATTTACCAGTGTATGTTATGCAGATTTGTAGAATGCACTATCACCACGGAGGGTATCCTGGCTTTGAGCAGGTGTGAAACTAGCCACACCTAGGGCATAGTGGGACTACTCGAAATATCAGGGCTTCAGATTCTTGCAGCATTCAAGAGATGATAAGGATGCTCTTATGCATGTTCCTTGCTTTTGGAGCAATGCAGGTCCACCAGATCTCCTGGAGAATCCTTGCAGAACTCTGCAGATTAGGTCATGTGTGCCCGAGGTGTTTGGTGCCAGGCTGATTGACTTGATCCTTCCAGTCAGGAAGGAGCAAATCAACTGGAGTGCGTGTCCTTGAATTCCAATGTCTAGTAGGTACTGGATGAGGATGTGGTGGGAAACTGTGTCAAATAATGCAGAGAGGTCCAGGAGCCTGAGGGTCACTGTATCTCCTTTGATCAGAGTCATGCGAATCTATTCCTTTGTGGTGATGAGGGCTGTTTCTATGCTGTGGTATGGTATGAAACCACACTGAGTGGTGTCCAGAAGTTGGTGGTCATTGGGGTGAGGTGAGGTAACTGTTGATGATTTTCTCCAAGATCTTTGCCAGGAATGTTAGCAGGGAGATCAGTCTGTAGTTCTTGAGCATTGAAGGGTGCGGGGAGGATTCATTCAGCAATACGAGGACAGTTGTGTATTGCCAAGCATCTGGGAATGTTGGGGAAGAGGTGGAGGTATTCAGAATGGGTGTATGCATGGACTGATGAGTTGCAGTTCTCTGGATTAGGTGTGGTGGTGGGAAAAAGGGTCGATGGGGATACTTAGTGGGTGGGCTTCATGGTGACGGCAGCTTCTTCATTGGTTAAGATGGGCTAAGTGGTTAGCATGGGATCTTGGGATAAGATCAGGAGGCATTTGTAAGGTCTATTGGGTCCGGTTGCAGCTTGAAGTTAGTGTAAATGGCAGTGATTCTGCTGCAGAAGAATTGAGACAAATAGTTACAGAGGTCCTGGGAGGAGGTGATCGAGTTAGAGGCGACCATTAGTAAGGTGAAATCTTTCACAACGGTGAAGCTTTCTTTGCTTTTGTTGATGCTTTCACCGATGTGATCCACCAGAGCGGTGCATTTGGTGATCCAGTTCATTTGATGGTATTGTCTTAGGGCAGATTTGAACGTCTGTTAGAAATAAGGTCTCTAGTTGGCAGGGGTCTGCAACATGTCCATGTAAGCACCCGCACTCTAGTCAGAGTAAGTGTAGTACACACTGAATTTACCTGTGCTCACCCTCGGGTAGCTTGGCACAGAGCAGTCAGGCTAAACTGGGGATGATGCGTTGCGCAAAGGAGGTGAGACTTCACTGTAGCAAAGTGATGCATCTGTTTCCTGGAGGCTGTGCAGGGTTGTTGAGCTGCTAACACTGGGGACTATGCGGGCGCAGGGAGGTGATGCGTCAGATGCATGTGTGAGACTTCGGGGTCCTGAAGGCACCACAGTGTCGATGATGCTTCGATGTCCTAGCACGGTGCGCCGATTCCACGGTGCCGATGTCGAACTACCAGGTTGCAGGCACTGCGTTGTAGCGGTGCATCATAGACTTCGGTAAAGTTGTGCTCGAGACTCACGCAGCGGTGGTACTTCGAAGGCTCTACATTACAGTTGGAGATTGTGTTGTAAGTTGAGGTCATTGTGCCGCACACTCAGGGAGTGGGGACCATGACTTCAGTGCAGGTAGCAGCAATACTTCAATTCCGTAGAGATGCACCAGTTCTGAAGTGACACTTGGAGTCGATGTGTCGATTTATTGGTTGAAGCACCAGAATCACCTTGAAGAGTCCAGGACTGGGTTTCGCACAACTTGGCATGTCAGAACTCACAGCAAAGGAGCCCAGGTGCTGGTAGCAAGATGCAGGTATAGTCTTTGATTGCCCTGGGACTTCCAGCAGTAGGCAAACTCAACTAAAGCCCTTGGAGAAACTTTAGAAAACAGGATGCAAAAAGCAAAGTCCAGTCCTCTCACTCCCAGGCAAAAAGCAGCAGACAGCAGGTCAACACAGCAAAACAAGCCTCAAAGTGGCAGTCCCTCTTGGCAGTCCAACAGCTCTTCTTCCTGGCAGAATGTCCTCAGTCCAGAAGTGTTTATGCAGTTCTGGAGTCAGAGGTCCAGTATTCATAACCATTTTGACCTTTGAGGTAGGGAGACTTCAAAGAAAGGTCTTTGTGGGGCACAAGACCCTGCCCTTCCTGGTCCTGGCCCCAGACATGCTACAGTGGGGTATGTGGTTCTTTGTCAGCTCCTCCCATCACTCTAGCTCAGGAAAACCCAACAGCCTAGTGATTGGCAACCAGGATAAGCAGGGCCCCCCTCAGCTCCCTTCATGTGTGACAGGGGTCTTCAAACTGGGGGGCGGCCCTCCTATGGGGGACTCAGGTGATCCCAGGGGGGGCTCCAGGCTCTGGTCAAAAGAAGCATTATGCTCTGTATTGGCCCATCACTAACATATTTTGTAATTTGTGTCAAAAGTGAAGGGGCTTCAAATATACTTCAAAAACCCTAGCCACACACTGTGGATACTTTTAATACATACAATTGAATAGAATACATGTGGAAAATTCTGAGGGTGGCACAATGATTTTCTTTTCCACTGGGTGGGGGGAGGGGGGTGCACTATAAAGTTTGAAGACCACTGGTCCAGAGTGAATTCACAAAGCCCAACTGTCAGCCAACACAGATGTGTATTCTAGGGGCAAGCAGAGGCACCGAATGGTTAAAAAAGAAAAGGCCAACTTTCTAAAAGTGGTGTTTTCAGATCTGGAATATAAAAACGAACTTCATTAAAAGAAGTTAATTTAAATTGTGTGTCCAGAGACACCAATTTTCCATCAGCTCCCAATTGGAGGATACCCGTGTAAAATGCTACACAGCAGTTCCACGGATGTCCTATGGAAGAGATAGGCCTTGCTGTGGTGAAAGCGAATTTAGCGTTTTTTCACTACCACATGTAAAACTTAAAAGCACATGTCCCACCTTTTAAATACACAGCATCTGGGCCCTGGGGCTGCCTTAGGGGTGCTTTGTAGGCAGTAAAAGGGAAGGTCTGGGCCCTGCAAGTAGGTGTACTTGCCAGGTCGACATGGCAATTAAGAACTGTGCACACAGGCTCTACAGTGGCACGCCTGGGACACGTTTAGAGGGTTACTCATGTGGGTGCACAATCAGCACAGTACAGGCACATTAGCAGCATTTAGTTTACAAGCCCTGGGCACATGTAGTGCATTGTAAAAGGGACTACTAGTAAATCGAATATGCTAGTCATGGAGAAATCAAATGCCATTACATTTTAGACACAGATCACATGCACTTTAGCACTGGCCAGCAGTGGTAGAGTGCCCAGAGTCCAATCACTAGCAAAAACGAAGTCAGCACACAATCAAAAACAGAACACCAGAACCAAACACAGGGGAAACCACTCGATAAGATACCAGGTCTAACAACGTGCTCCTGTCTGCATTGTCCTGGCCCATTCTCCATTTAAGCTCCAGTTGTTTGCAGTGGTGCTTCATCAGTCTGAGTTATTCCATGTACTAAATGGACTGGGGTCTGGATCATGTTGAATTGCTGTTTTTGAGGGTGACCAGGGAGTTGGAGCAGGAGGTGATCCAGTTGTCGAAATTCTTGATGGCTTTGAGGAGGCTGTCTCTGTGTTTGGGTCCGTGGGTGTTGAAAGTGATGTTCCAGTCATTGTCAGTGATGCGGTTCCAGTTTTGGTAGGCTGGACTAGCAGTGGTCTGTGAGTATGTGCTTTGGGCTGGGATGATGAACTTGATGAGGGTGTGGTATGTCCAGGGAACTGGTTTGGGCGAGTCGACTTGGATGTTGTCGCAGGTGGTGCAAATAGGTCCAGAAGGTGTCTGGAGATGTGGGTAGGTCCTTTTACTGATTGGGTATAGCCCAGGCTACCATGGTCTTTGATAAGTGCTTCAGGGTTGGGGTTGGTGTGGTCTACATATACAATGTAATAGCTAGCATCAATGGCAAGTGATGTGACAAAGTTTGTGATGGTGTCAGTTAAGTTGGTGCACGGTCCCGGTGGTCTGCAAATGAGAGTGCTGTTTAGGGTAAAGTTGGCTGTGATGTGGAGCTTGAACAACTGTTGTTTCATGTTGCAGGGCGAAGTGTCCATGGATCTGCTGCAGCTGGTGGTATTATTGTGGATGGTGGCGATCCCCCCTCTGCATGCATGTGAGTGTGGTGTGTTGTGTGGGTGGGTGGTTGCAGAACTGTGTGAGAGAGTGGCATTAGGTGCTGTCGGTGCAGGAGCGATGAGTACATGAAAAGTTGCAGGGAGATCAGGCAAATGCTCCCTCAGTGTTGTGTGGTGTGGCTAGACAGCAGCATGTGGAGTGGCCACTGGGGTTAAGGGCACAGAGGGTCACATTGTTGTAGCAGTAAGAGGGGGAGAACCAGGGGGGCCTGGTCCTTGGCAGGGTGCAGACAAGGTCCAGGAGCGGGCGGGCCCAGATTGGCTTGCCTTTAGCGCTCTCACTGTGCACATTTTTCTGCGTGTCCAAACTCTGGGAGCCATCAAGTAGATCCTGGAAGAGGGGTGGAGTGATGTCACTTCATGCGCAGCTGGATGATGGAAAATCCAGTGATGTCCCTTTCTGTGCAGAAGGATGATGGGAAAACATCCATTCACACAGGATAGGAGTTGTGTGGTCATGTTATTTCAATGAAACAACAAGCAGAAGCAGACAACAATCAGTAACTAAAGGCATTAATGGCCTAATTTAAGTATCTGAACATATTACCAATGGTATATGCCTCACAGTCGATCACACTTCATCTTTCACAGTTCGCCTCTCAATATGACACTCTACACCCCACTGAATTGACCACAGAACCACGTTTACAGTAATTGCCATGCACAGTTTTCTCATCAATGATGTAATTGCAAACGCTGCAATTATGTTATCAGTGATGATAGAGAACATGTCATGAGTGATGTTATATGTGAGGTAATTAGCTGTGCATGGCGAGGACACAGGTTAGAGTTACCTTAGGTCATGAGTTATAGTTACTAGAGATAACTATAAGTGGTGAATTTCAGTATTATTTTTTTAGCTTAAAATATTACATGGTCACTGAAATTTTCACTTAATGACAGTAATAACCCCTGATACATGGAGGGGCTCCATTCTAGTCCCAATTTTCAAAAAAGGGGATCGTTTAAAGCCATCGAATTATAGGCTCATCGCTCTTCTTGCCTACGCCCGCCTCATACTGAATGACCCGGAGACATGGGCCGAAGGAAGAAGCATCATACCCTGCCATCAGACTGGCTTCAGACCATAATCATCGACAATGGACAACATTCTGGCGTTAGCACACCTAGCAACTGAGGCAATAAAAAAAAACTCCCCTCTTTTGCTGTTTCATTGATTACAGCACAGCCTTCGATAAAGTGGTACGAAATAGGCTATGGCGGAAATAAGAAAACTGGGGCGTTCCGCCAAACCTATTGAAGGCAATCAGATCACTTTACGAAGGCACCTGGGTGCGGATCAAAACCAGCGCTAGCACAGTGTCCCCCAAAATAAGAACTAACAATGGGCTGAAACAAGGATGTGTGCTGGCGCCCATCCTCTTTAACCTGTATACGGCTGACTTGGCAGACGCCCTGAAAGGCGCCAGCCTAGTAGCACCGAGATTAGGTAGAATGAGGCTATCGGTGCTACAATATGCCGATGACACAGACATAATGGACCACACGAGGGTGGGCCTACAGAGAGCCCTAAATGCGTTGAATCAATTCAACAAAGATAACAACCTTATAGTAAACCAAGGGAAAACTAAGGTCGTCATTTTCGGGAGCTACCCTTTGAAAAAGAAAGTGCAATGGTCAATGGGAGATCTGCAAATCAGTACAGTGGCAGAGTATAACTACCTAGGGGTTTGGTTTACGGACCGGGCCAAGGCAAATGTCCATCTGAAACAGCAGTCGTCCAAGACCAATAAGGTTATATTCCTGTTAAAGCAACTGAGCTTACACCTGATAAGCCCCACGGCCAGACCAATATTAACTGCTTTATAAGCAAAATTGCTGCCAGTCATTAGCTATGGCCACCAGGCTTTTCCGGGGTCGCAGGATGCAAAGGACCCTATACTATCAGGGCCTCTAGTTTTACCCTCTGCACCGGCTTTATGGCCTTCGTGATAATTAGTCTAACACTATGTGTACCCCCGCAACCCATCCCACCTCCTGATGTCCCCTCTCCCAGTTAATCTGTGATACTGAAGGTTTTTGTAAAATAGGTTATTCAAATATTTCAGACATAAACAATAAATATGTTTTCTTTTTAGATTATTTCAACATGTTATTTATATTTTGTAATCATTTTCAATAGTTTTATTTAACTTAAAATTATTTCCTATGGGGTTTAAGTCCCCACCTACAATATATTTTATGGGAGGGTGTTGGAATACCAATGGTTGGCCATGTGTGATATGTCTGGTTATAAATATGTTGTGACCTCGATATTTGTGTAGGTTGGTATTTCTGTAGTCAGTATTTACAACTCTTACTTGTTTCACAGATTGTGCAATCAATTATCCTTATGCTAAGTTCCTCAGAATGTCAGGGTTTTCCTAGAAGAGAATACATATCACCAATAGGGTTGTGCTATTGGCCAACAACAAAAGTGGAGAGGAGAGGAGGTAACATACTATTAACAAACAAGTCAACCATTAATAGAACACCCTTGTAAAGAAGAGGCCAGTCGAGTAAAAGGGTAAGGCGAATATCGTGAGGAAAGAATGTAACACATATGGGGCAGTTCACAACAGTTTTTATGATTAGGTGAATTGATATCCTGTAGGACTACTTCACACACCAAAAAACGACTCTGTCAATTGTCCCCAAAACATAAAACGGCAAAGTAGTCATGGAACATTCATATTCCAGTTCTACCATGAGAAATCACTGTGTCCTCTTTTGCTCTTTTACCAATAGGCAGCTTTGAGGATGATCCGCACATGCATTTTATAAGAGTGTGATGCAGTACTCCTGCTACACTACTACATGAAATAGTAATTCTGTAGTACCACTTCAAGTACTCATAAATGACTCTGTGAATTGGCTCCTTTAACTTGTAGTCTTCCCATGCTGATAGGAGGTGAGGATTTAAAATGACTACAAAGATGTGAAGAGAGCTGCTGATTATTTGATCCTATGACTCAATATGTGGACAATTGTGCACAGATCAGACTCCTTTCCTAAATATAGAACAGTGAAAAAACACCCAAATGAAATTACGCAAACGATGATTCCGCTAGACACAATTTAATGTTTGGGAGCTTTTAAAGAATGGGAAGTTGGGGGTAACAAATCAAAGAGAAAAGATGGAGGGGTACCATTATGCAGACATAGATCATTGTGAGCTCGAAAATACAATCAAAGAAATACCAAATGCATGAATTTGGCCCATACACAAAACATGGGGTTTGGTCTGCTTTGAGTAACAATTTCCAGAGTATGGTCCCTCATGGCAACGGCCCTCATTGCGTGTGGCCCAATAATAGGCCTGGTTATTCAGGCCCTCCCGGAGATACTGTTATCTGCAACTATAGTATCTAGAGGGATTTTTAAAAAATCTGAGTTGTGCACTGATGGTCCACTTGGGAATGCATAATAATCAGGGGAAGGGCTTTCCCATCTGAGATTTCAGCTTCTTTGAGGCGATAGAGCCACCATGGTCCCATACTCTTAATCCAGACGGGGCTGATATTTCCTAAAACAGGCCCAGAAGAGATTACGAATCACTGGTGATGATGTATGTACTTTTATGGCCTGTTGTTTCTGGGCCGAATAAAGACTTAACTGACTGATGTTTTCAAACGTCGTCCCAACGGGCCGTGGAGGCCCAGAAGTCACCACCACAATCCAATCAAAGAGCGATTACTTCCGGGTCAAGCTGGTCACCTTAGCTCTGCTTCCCGAATGCCAGGTCCTGGTACACACGTGCTGTAGCCAAGATTTAACAACCGAAAATTATTTCTCGCTAGAGGAAAGTGCATCAGTCACCTGTGCCAGTAAATGTTTCTATGACTGATGTGTCACATCATTCCTTTTATCACAGACATGTGGGAAAGCAAAAGCAGCTGGTCGTTCCACACGTCCTCGCCTTTCCCAAAGACGTGGTTTTCCCTGACACAGTAATCACGAGGGTTTCCGAGCTGTGACACTGCGCAGAGAACCTTTCCGAGATGACTGAGGCCGGTGGAAGAGATTACTGTGCGCCCTGAGATAGACATCAGCAGCCTCATGTAATAAGAGACAGCCAAACCACACTTACAGATGCGGCTTTAGATTGGGCCTATGAGACCCAGCTGCTGCTGGGGTCTGTGGATGCCCCATTGTTAAATCGTGCTTTTACAGAATTTCTAGTGGAAAACTCCATGTTATGTTATGTTATTGTGATTTTTATAGCGCACAGCTGCCCCAGCAAAAGGGCGTCCCGGCGCTTTTAACTGGCAGAAGGAAAATACCAATACATAACTGAACAGAAAGCAAAAAGGAATAGCCCAAGGGAGCTCTTATGGGCCAGGAGGGAAGACCATGTTCACATTATTGGGCATTTGTACAGGGCTTAGGCAAACTCTGGGCATATATGAACACTACAGGTTGATATAGCATTTATGGCACACACACACACATCCTTGTGCCTGACCTCTTGCCCTGCGTTTCTTCAAAGTAGAGAAGGACTACCTTTTCATTTGTTTGTTTCAAGAGCACCAGCATTATGATTGCTTGCTCGCGAACTATGCGCTTTCACGCTGTAAAGGAAGTGAGATAGGCAATCCAGAACCACTACTTACGCAGCTTAGAATTAGTTGTCCTTCCTGTTGGTGACGCCTGTGTTCTTGGTTAAAGTTTGGTTGTGAGGTCATTAAGGATGCAAGCTGGGCATGAGTACATAACGATGGGGTTATCAGCAGAGGTGGGGCTTAAAGAAGGAAACAGTGCCAGCAGTTGACAAGAACTGACACTCCTGACAGAAAATGGAAAGTAAAGTGAGGAGAACTGAGAAACTGAGCAGCAGCGGCAATCAGAAGCAAAGCATCAAGAGGGTCCAAGTACTTACATCAAAGAGCCATGCAAAATACAAAACTGTGGATGGGAGACTATTGAGGCGGCTGGGTGTCTGTGTCCCACGGGCTCTCATTACAAAAGGCTCATTATTCCTGATTTGGTGGTAGCAGAAGCATCCATAGCAGCTATATTGTACCTCTGGTAGAGAAATACCAATGAGATATTTCTGCAACCCTAGTAAAGGGGCCATAGTGGTTCCAGTGAGAGCATAGGCAATCCAGACAATGATTACAGTCTCTAGAATGAAAATGCTCTGGAAAACAGCCCCTGTTTGCGTAAATAATTCGCAATTCGACACCTGAACGGGTATGCCATGGTACGTTATATTAATTAAGCGTAAGCCCTGGGTGAACCTCAGTCTGCAGATGCTTAAGGTCCCTCACTGCCTGTACACAGATGCTGGAGGTACTACTCAGCCACCTCTGCAATTGAGCGCAATTATGGCTGGCATCGTTCCACCATTCTCAAACCATTGTTTGAGAATGGTGGAGTAGTGCCAGTTGTAATTGCGCTTGATTTTAGAGGTGGCTGGGTAGCGCTGGGAATATGGAGGGACAGTAGGAAAAATCAGCATGCCATTACAAACACTGCCATATTGAAGTGAAGGGCAGAATTATTGGATTATCTGAAACACAATTGGTCTGGTCCATCAGTTTTTGACTCACTGTGCTGTCACAGACAGGGGCCAACCATGTGCAAATCAGTCCAGAGCCTCCTCTGATAGGAGCAGTGTAACTGGAACTGCTAATCCAAGTTCTCTCTGAACCCTTTTTAGAGGTCTACTAAACGTCTTGCAGGTCATCCTAGTTGATTTTGAAGCCATAATGACTTTAACTAAGACAAATTGCAATCATTTGAAAAAAGCAGTATTGCCAGAAAAAGGGCTCACCTCGCCTGAGAAAATAAACTTTAATCAAAATCATAATAGCATGAATCTTTCCAATTGTAAAAAAATTCAAAACGTCTCATCTTTCAACCTTTGAAATTCTGAATGAAGAGTCTCCAAGCCGACATTATCTGTGCCTGTAGGGTTTTTTCTAAATACCTCACCCAAATAACTATAATACTTTTCTCCAGTAATATGTAAAATCTCCTTTTTCACTGCATCACCTCACATTTCTCCTGGTTTATTTGACAACTAGAAAGGACGCTATGCACTGAATTATGTGAGTACAACCTACAATTGTACATTCTCAGGTATTGCCCAGAGAATCTGGAACTCCCTTCCTGCGGAAATGAGACTGATTCCTTCAACACTTGCCTTCGAAAGGGAAGTGAAAGCTTTACTGATGAGCACGGCGCTGAGCTAGAAGCTTTTCTCTTTTTGACTCCTATCGTGTACAGCTGATTAATTTGCTACTTGGCAATTGTACGGCCCCAATGGCGGCCTCTATGATGTCATTTTGTACTTGATGTTATTTCTATATATCATTACGTTTGTCCCACAATTATCCACCTATGTTTTCCACAGCTGGTATGTAAAGCACTCTGATACCCACTAGGGTCATGTTCGCGCTATAAAAAACTTTCAAAATAGAATAAATAAATAAATATATGTGTGGATTAGTTCATAGTTCTTGATACTCAGAGCCGTTTCTAGGTGTTTTGCCACCCTAGGCGAGAATTGAAAAATGCCTCCCCCTCCCGTTTACTACTATCACTCCGCATCTCTCTCTTCTGAAGTTCATATCGAGCCATCCCTTTAGAGCTCCCTACTCTGCACCTCTCACCCCTGCACTGGTTCATTAACTCTCCCTGAGTCTATCACCTATTGTTCCAGTGTTCCTCGTTCCCTTGCATTTCTCCTCTGCCTCTCCCCCCTACTCTCTCTGCAGTTCTCAATTGTCCCTCTCCCTCCACCACTCTGTGTTGTTCTAACCACCCTGCCCTGTCCTGGCCCTATTCAAAAAGTCCTGTCCTTCCTGTTTCACCAGCCAGCTCGCATCTGTTCACAGGCCCTGCACTCCTGATACTTCCTATCATACCACCTTCTCCCTCAATGATTTCCTCATCGCCTCTTTCATCTTTGCTCTTGGTGTCTTTTATCTCCACTGAACTTAAAGTACCCAATATTTCCCCTTTTTTACCCCATGTCTCCCCGTCACCTTTCATCACTTCCTGATATCAGTGATCCTCACCTTTCGCCTTAATTCAACACTTATCCCTCCCCCCGCTTCTCTAATATACTCCTTTCTGCAGAGCTCACTGCTTCTCTCAGCTGTGCCCCCGGTGGCAATGGGAACCCGCCACTCCAGCAGCTTAAGCAGAGGCAGCACCGACCCCATTGAATGACGAACTGGTCCCTACTTAAAAGTGAATAGGTCGTTTGGGGGCCTCTTCTTCCTGCAAGTAAAAATACCAGCGTTAGGGAATATCAGGAAAGAGGGTGGATGTGTGAAAGGACGGATGCACACATGCAATGACAGATGGATGGATGGAAACAGTATGGCTGAATGGGGCAAGAGGTTAGTGTATGGAAAGGTGAAGGGGTGGATGGATGAGTAAAAGGGAGGGGGAATGGATTGACCCTCCGAAGGAAGATGAAAAGCTGTAAGGAACTCTTTTAAGCAGGGTTATATTTGCAGGCTTTGCGAGCTCGGTGTGATTAGAGGTAAGTTACAAGTGAGGGGTCTTTTAATTTTCTGGATACTCACTTGTGTCCCTTCCTTTAGCACCCCTTCCCTCCATTCACCAGGTCCTGCTCACCCTTTCTTTCTTGCCTGCCATCCCCCACTCAGGGCCGGTCCTAGCCATGGGCGGTATGGGCAGCTGCCCAGGGCCTCGCCCTCAGGGGGGCCCCGCCGCCGGCCCCGCAGTTGCGGGAATAAATAAATGATGGGGGTAATTTGGAAAAGCGCTGCGCAGTGAGCACAGCACTCGCGCAGGGGCCGGGCCGCAGGCCCGCAGGCAGCAGTAACTAACTAACTAAGGCAGGGAAGGAGGGAACATTACAACACTGTCTGCCCAGGCACGCAAACCTGACCGTGACGCCTGCACGCACCCCCCACCACCTAGCTTGGTGGTGCGTCGTGCGTGCGTGCCCTGGTGGTGACGTGACGCCGGCCTTGAATCCTCATGCGGGTGACAGTGGGTCCCAGGGCTGTCAATCTGGTAGCGCGCGAAAGCGCTACCAATGACGGCCCTGGACATGATTTTATGGCCAGCCCCCGCTCAGTGTGATGCACTCAGCATGCGCACACGCCATACGTGACTTGGCAGTCAGTCACTCCTCGGATCGGGCGGCAGGCCGCGTGGGCAGGGCTGCAGGCAGGAGTCGGACATCGTCGCGGGGCCCCGGCCTAGTTCTCCTCGTTGAGTCCGTCGTTGTTGAGTCTACGTTAAGGTAAGAGACCTGCTTCAGTTCAATCGTATTATATATTATTATACTTAAGTTAAAATGTCAAAAGATCGATGCTGAGAACAATGTGTAAATCTCCGGCATGCATCGAGCAGCTCTGACGGGCTGTGGATTTATGGGGCACCGGGCCTTTCCTCCTTTGTGTAAGCATATGTAGAATTGGGAGACAGGGAGAGGAAGGAACAGCTCTGTATAGTAAAAGCTTAGCTTTTAATTTACCTCAGAGTGTGATGAAACCAATCATTCTTCCTCCTGCTATCACCCTCACCCACCTAGGTGGAGCGACTGAAGGCAAGATGAGAGCACCACTCTGGCCGTCTCTCGCACAAAATACCAAATCACTTCTCCCATAGTCATATTGCCTTTTAAGACTCTTTCAAACAAGCGTTCCCCAGTGGTGTAGCATGCTAGTCAGCCAGTAATGTTCTTCGGTGCCTTCTCCGGGACCGGGATCTACTAGATAAATGCAATTAAAATACGGTTGATTGAACTCACGACACACCTTCTGGGGTTCTAGATAAATCTTGAAAGGTTTGTATATCCTTCTATTCAGTTAGTATTGCCCTACACCACTCTGCAGAGTACTTAATCTTTTCTGAGCAATATCAGCTAGTTCTTTTGGACAGATTGGCCGGGTTTGCTGATTCAGGCTGCAGCGGGCCAGCTTTTGAGATCACTGTGATGCATTTGCCCCCAAGAGTTACCTTGTTTTAATACTTGATTATGTGGCAGCTCTCACCCTCATGTCAGTTTGACAAACTGCTCACATCCTCATGCTTCAGGCCCACTGCATGTGAGGTAGCTCCTGCGCCAGCTCCCTCTCCTTCCTCACACTGTCCTTCATCACATCCTCGAAAAGCAATACACATGCCAGCCTTTTGCCTCAGATCACGGCTTGTGATCTGTCGGAAACCTTTCCTTATGAAGTGTGATGTTCATCATGCTCAGAACTAAGCCAAGGATCAGAGCTTCCCTGAGTTCATGTAGTTCAGAGCTTCCCTGAGTTCATGTAGTCTTAGATATGGATGAAACCTTCTACATGCTACTGGTCAGTGCTGTGCTGCATGCAGAGCCATGATAGAAACATAGTTACTCCTGGACCTCAGTGTCCATGGGTCCTGGAGGAGTCTCAAGCAATGGTGGGCCTCCAGCTGTTGATTGTACTTTTGTTTTTTATCTAACGATATCAATCATTTTTTGTTTGATGGGGAGGAAGTGGCTGATAGTTTCATACTAACCTAGTGAGCCTAGGAGCTTTAGTTTGGGGGTTATGGTGTGAGGTGTGTTTTTCTACAGTACATTCGGCTGTGAAATGTATACTGCTGTTTTCTTGACCCTCTGGTTCCTTTGGAATTTGGGGGCATGTCCAACTAATCATTCAAGGAGACGGCAAGTGTTACACTCATGGATATTTGCTCACCTGTTTTCCATTCCCTCTACTTTTTGTCCATGTTACTGATATCCACATTAGTTTGCTTCACTGATGCCAAATAACTAAGATCAAAAGTCCTACGAAGTCACTTTCTGTGATGTCACTTGGAGGGGCCTCACATCTTCCCTTTCGCCCGGGGCCTCAGAAGGCCTAGGACCGGCACTGCCCCCACTAGCTTCTCCTCTCTCTGCTTCTGTGCGTGCCATCCCTCCCTTCAGTGGTTCCTGCTCACACCCTGCTTCTTTCGTGTTGCATTGCCCTTCCTTGCATCCCTAATACACCAGATGTGTCCCTGGTTCTTGCGTGGTCTGCTCTCTTCCACTCACCCCTCTTTAGCAGTTCCTGATTTCTCGTCTTTCTCCTCAGCTCTCTCACTCCCTTTCTCGTCTGCCACCGCCTCGAGCCCCTCATGCACCTGCATGCACCTGCAAACCATTCTCCACTTGCTGCTGGCCCTAGTCCGCTCATTTAGAAACCACACCCCCCCCCCTCCTGCCTACTAGTGCCTTAGCAAGGGTGCCAAGGGCCCTACTGTGAGCAAGGAAAACATCCCCTCTGAAATAGAAAAGGAGCTATATTTGGACCCTTCTGTGTCTCGGTGCCACTTTCCCCACTGCACAATTAACAGCTAGGCCCCGGCTGCCCATTTCAGCACCCCTTCCCGCTCCCTCTGTCACTGCAACACTGTGCTTTCTCTGCCTTCTCGGCCTCTGAGGGGAAAGGAGCTCCGTGGCTGGAAGGGCTGGGGCAGTAGGCCTGTCGCCTCATGGACTGCCGGGGCAGAGAAAGGCAGGGCGGGTCAGGTGGGTCACAGGAATGGCAGGCCATGGCGGCGCCGCGTTAAGTGGGGGACGCAGCGGAATAGTGAATGCGGGCGCTTCTGGTGGAGGTGGTGGGGGGCGAGGGCTGCGAGTGTGTGAAAGTGTGGGGAGCAGTGAGAGGAGTTAGCAGCAGATTATGCGTGAACATTGGGAGAAAGTTGCGACTAGCAGAGAGCAGAGTGAGAATCTGTGTGTACACTGGTACTGCCGGCCACTCCACACACCACTATGCTAGGGTACATGGATATACAAGCAGGTGCGCTTGCACTCACTGCCTTCAAATTTAAAAAAAAATCCCCCCTTTTGCCGCCCTAGCCCTTTTGCCGCCCTAGGCGGCTGCCTAGCCCTGCCTAATGGTAGAAACGGCCCTGTTGATACTTGGAATATTTCCATCAAGCTCTAATCACTGGGCCAATGGCTCGCATACAAGGTGAACAATTCATGAAAGAGGTAGCATCCCTGTTTGGTTCCACAAGATGCTTCAAAAGATGCAAAAACAGCTCTACCACTTTGGCAGACGTTTGGTGATATCAGGCTGCAAATCCGCGAGATAAAAATTTATCAGAACCTCTCAAAAAATGACCAGTTCACATGATCAAAACTCTTTTGGTGTTGAGAGTTCATGTCACTAAGGGAAGTTCTCCAGTGATAGCAATAGATTTAGCATGAGTCCAAGAAGCCGCGTATTTAGAAGGGAACTCGCTCTGTTGTTCTGAAGGGATTAAAGTCTCCACCACACAGCTAAATCTATTTACTGATACCAAAGACTGTAATTTCGTACTGGAGATTAACAATGAGATGGGAGGGTCAGACAAGCAATGCTGATAATCCGTGCCTCACTTATCAAAGCTTGTTTTTAAGAGGTTGCTGTTCACCCCTCCTGGAACACAATATTAAATAATTTTCCAAGCACAAACTAGAAGAATATCACCAAATATATTTCAACAAGGATTGTGTCGACCCAGTTACTTTTCCATTAGCCTGCTTAGCTAGGACTGCTAAACCAGGTTATATGTACCCTTAAGAATAACATTGGAGTCATGGAAAAAGACAAAAATGTGTCTTCTCTGCATTCTCTTGCCTTCAGCGTGTACAGAATTGACTTGCAGCACCCCTTGTCACCCAGTCAAGGAATACTTGTAAACATTAGTGTGAAGACTTCACTGCTGTCTCAGTGAGGAGGGGAATGTGCTCAAAGTTGTCATATCCAAGTTTGCCTTTCATTTAGATATAAGATAGGTTTTTAGTTCAGCTTTCATGACTATTCACCACAAAAAAAATGTTTTTGCTGGAAAATGATGAATCCTGGTCCCTGTTCATGGCTGTGAGCACTTTTGTGTAATCTGTATGTTCTTGCATATCTTTGTGAGTTGGCCGTGCAAACATGTCTGTAGGCTTGCCATTATAGTTTGACTATAGCAGTGTAAAACTGCAGTTTGACCTGTCAATATGAACCCTTTGGACAAGTAAAAATCATCATTTAAAATATTAATATCACCCCTATGTAGGCTTTGGTGCATGGTATTTAAAAGTAGGAGATGTAGAAATGCAAAGTTAACATGTCCTAACAGTGACTAGCACCCAAAAGTTATTGTCACTGTGGCAGGCTCAGCTTCCCTATAAAGAAAAACCAGAGTAGAGATTAACCGCTATATGTATCAACAAACCATTTTCCATTTCCTAAATAGCGAATTTTAAGGAATCGCTATTTAGGAAATGCAAAACGGTATGTATGTACAAATTCGCTTTCCAATAGCGATTCCTTAGCATTCCTTAATTTGAGATTAGCAAATTATCAATCGCAAATTACCCCTTCATTTCCATGGGCCAGGAGGCCCATAGGAATGAAAGTGCAATTTGCAATTAGCAATTTGCTGATCGCAAATTAGGGATGTTTCCAAGGGTGCAGGGGTGTCTCAAGAACACCCTGCTGCACCCCTGAAAAAGACATTTGGGGGCATATGGCGCACATACATGCCCTAAGGGCATGTATGGGCGTCATATGGCACCTTTGGTTTTTATCAAAAAAGATTTTTGATAAGAATTCGCAAATTACCACCAACTAGAAGTTGGTGGTAATTTGCTAATCCTTAATGGCATTTTTTGCATTTTATTTGTTTGATACATTGCATTTAAGGAATCGCAAAATTTGCAATTCCTTAAGTGCAATCGCAAAATAAGGATTAGCAAATTTTGCTATTCCTTATTTTGCATCAAACTAGTTTGATACATTCCATTTGTCTAATTAGCATTCGCAAAGGCCGAAATTCGCAGAATTTCGGCCTTTGCGAATGCTAAATAGCTTGATACATATAGCGGTTAAATACTAATAATGTATCTAGGGAATAGGACCAGCTAGCAAAATTATTAAACATCTATTTTTAACAGGTATTAAAAATCTAATTCAATGATGAAGTGGGTTTTTAAAAAAATAGTGTAGAAAAGCAATTTTATAAAGTTACCTTTTCTCTGCCTGAAGTTCCTGGAGGCTAATTTGTGTCAGCTCACCAGCTTCACCTGGTCAGTAATTAGGTGTGGAATGCATTCCAGGACCAGAAAAAAGATTGGCCTGAATAGGCAGAGATGACTCATCTCAACTTCACAGAATATGCAGGGTGGGGGCTGTGGGAATACCGTTTCACACTACAGTGTCAAATCCTGGTTGAATGTCAAATCCTGCTTAACAGGTCTGCTAGGGTTTTACACATAATACTTGGGGCACACTTCAAAAGGGTGAAAACAGGTTGTCAAAAAAAAACGTATTTACCTACTATTTGGTTACTGGGAAACCCTGCTTTGTTCGACCAGATGTCTGTCTCTGGGTTTATTGGGGGTACACTAAATGTTAATGTTATAAGGAACTTGTAAAGCGCAAGTACACCAAGAGGGTTTCATGGCGCTACTCTGGGACTGGTCAGAACCGGGGAGAGAGTATTAGTCATGTGCTTGCTCAAATAGCCATGTTTTTAGCAACTTTCTAAATCTCAGTAGTTCCGTACAAGACCGGATCTCCAGGGGGAACGAGTTCCACAGTTGTGGGGACAAGTATGCAAATCAGCAGCCTCCTAGCCGTTTCCTTTTAAAATCAGGAATAGTTAATAGCTGGAGATGCTTTGAGCGGAGATTACGGGAAGGAGTATACCTAGCTAGCAAGTTATTAATTAATTTGGGGCTCTGGCTATGTAATGATTTAAAGACTAGACAGCCTGTCTTAAAAGCAGCCCGTTGAGGAAGCGGAAGCCAGTATAATCTTTTTAAAAGAGGTCTGGCAGATTGCCACCTGGGTTGCTGGTGAATCAGTCTAGCTGCCTGGTTCTGCACCATCTGGAGCCATTTGGTCTAGAAGAGTGGCATCCTCAGGTCGATCGAGTTGGTGTAGTCCAGATGTGATAGTACCATAGCTATCACCACCTGTATCAGCGCTGCATGAGTGAGCAGATACCTGATCTTTTGAATCTTACGTAATTGAAAGAAACAAGTTGATACTACTGCGCCTACCTATGATTTCGGTAATAAATCACTGTCTATAATCACCCCAAGACTTTTTACGGAAGTGGAGGGCTTAGAAGGAGAGCCGAGTTCCGCTGGCCAGTAGTGAGGACCCCAGAAAATCTGGCTCCCCCCTGTTAGCAGCAGCTCAGTCTTACCTGGGTTGAGTTTCGGGTGATTATGATCCATCTAATGGCGGATGTAGAGCATAGTTTCCTGAAAGTTGATAACTGAATTATGGAAGTTATCAATGGTAAATGTAAGCTGAAGGTCGTCGGCATAGTTGAAGGTAGTCACATTCCTTTCCTTCAGAGACTGAATCAAAGGGAGGGGGTACAGATTAAACAGATGGGGGGATAATGAGGAGCCCTGCGGGACCCCACATGTCATAGTTAGCTTGGGTGCTGTGAAGGTGGCCAAGCGTACTGCTTGAGTATGGCCCTCTAGGAAGGATTCAATCCAATTGAAAGCTGGGCCCTGGATGCCAGCCTGCCTGACACGGTCCTTCAGTATCCTGTGGTCGACCGTGTCAAACGCGGCAGATAGATCCAGAAGCACCAGGGCCTGTGGGATACCAATGTCTTCTTTACCGCGAAGATCATCCAGAACTGCCAGTATCACTGACTCCGCGGAGTGGGCGGGGCGGAATTCTGCCTGATGTGGCTCTAGGTAGCCAGATTGTTCCATAAAATTAGACAAGCATTTGGCCACGTGGGCTTCCAAGATTTTGGCTAAATAGGGGAGCAGGGATATAGGGCGGTAATTTGAAGAGTTTAGTGGGTCTGCTCCGGGTTTTCTTAGGAGAGGGACCACAATGGCATCTTTAAATACTTTAGGGATGCGGCCCTGTTACAGCGACTCGTTCAGAAGGGACACAGCAGACTGTGGCAGGGCGGAGAAGATTTCTTTTAAAATGTGCGGTGGACAGCAGTCCAGAGGGGAACCAGATTTTACTTTGGACAATAAGTCCAGGGAAGTCTGAGTGCAAATGGCTGAAAAGTGTTCCAGTGATAGAGCATTTGTAGTCGTGACAGAGGGTGACTCGTTGGGATTAGAGCGTGGAATGCTGGCTTTGATCGTGGAGATTTTCTCCAAAAAAAAGTTATTAAGAGTGTCGCAAAGATCCTGAGTAGGGGTAGGTTTAGGTGAAACTCTGTCGGTGTTAGATAGCTCATTCACAATTTAGAAAATTACCTTTGATTTATTACGGGAGTTTAATATTCTAGTGGAAAAGTGGGAAGCTTTTGCTGCAATAATAGCTTATTTATATTCTTTCTGCGCCTCTGAGTAGATGAGCTTGTCCTCAGGAGCGTAATTTAGTCTCCACCTCCTTTTTTTTGGCGTAGTGCTAGCTTCTGTTCTCTTAGTTCTCCAGAGAACTATTTGTGTGCGTCAGAACGACGGTCTTGTTCACATTTTTTGGATGGGGCATGCATGCCACTGGCTGTTAGGAGCCATCGAGAGATATTTGCTTCTTGGAGATTGACATCCAGATCGTAAGTTGGGTTGAGCTGGCTAATGAGTTCATGAATTCCTGTTTATTGAGGGTGCCCCAATTCCTAATCACGTCCCCCGCAGCCAAGGGAGTCTTATTGCTGATAGGTACTGTTACTGAGAATTTTATAAGGTGATGGTCAGACCATAAGCACAGCAGTATCGTAGGAACAGACACTCTAAGGTTTGTGGTCCAAACTTGGTCAAGTATATGACCTTTACTATGTGTGGCTGAGGATAAATTCTGGGTAAAATTGAGGATAGTTAATAAGTCAGTCAGTTCCTCAGAATGGGGACCACCAAGTGCATCATTAAACCAGTAGTTTAAGTCACCGATAAGGATTATATTAGTGTAGTATGTTACCATATTGGCCATTTGCTCACTCAGTAGTAGGGGAAACAAAGGCATGTGCTGAGGGGGCCTATATATTATAACACAGATCAGTGGGGCTGAGTTTGATTCCAGCTTGATGACCAAATTATCCACTGCCGCAAGACTCAAGGAGGAGATTGCAGTGAATTTGTGGTTGCGATGAAAAATTGCTGTAACTCCACCACCCGTTTTACCAGGTGGACCATCCACATGAAGGATGTATTGGTCATTGGGCAGTGCAGCCAAGATGTCTGGAGTCGAGTCAGGAGTCTGTGACAGTGACTGTCACAGACTTTATTTTAATGTCAGATGTGGGCGGACCCTATCAATAACATAGTACACTTGCCACACACACACCCAGCTCTCAGAGCCCAACTCTACTGCGGCTGGAGGCTATCCTCATCTTGCAAATTCCCAAAGTGAGTAAGGTTGGCCCTGGGAACTTTTAACCTATTGATTACAGTGCTACCAGGAGACAATCTGCTATCTACTGCCAGGCATAAACGTGGCACCTCCATGCACCCACTTCAGAACACTTCTTCGACCTGTCTTGGTCACAGTCTGTGACTTGATAGGAGCCCTGAAGGATTGAACCTGCTCCCTCTAGTCCCCAAGACAAAGACCTGAACTCCAAGGGCCAGAAGGCTAACAACCTGTTAAAGCTACAGGGATACAACAAGCTACAAGAGGCCTTTTCCTGGAAGCACCCAGCTGATTAGTGGCAACTGGAGCTGGTCTGGACCCTGCTGTTGGACTCTGCCTGACTCCCTGTTAGTCTCTAAATGTCACCCCTCAGGTCCTGGGAGGCTTTACAAGTGTACTCCTGTGGTGGTAAACATCCTTTACAATGACTGCATTACATCGCATGCCGTTTCCCCACATTTTTTACTCTGTAAAGTATTTTACAATGCAGGGATTTACCCCGCAAACCATTACAATGCATTCCCCATTACAACGCCCCAGTGGAGATAGAATAGTAAGTTATATTGTAATGGACAATGGGTTGTAATGGATTGCATTGTAAAGCCCTGCGTTGTTAAAAGTTTTGCGGAGTAAAAAATGCGGGGTAACGGCACATGCTGTAAAAGCGTGCGGGATATGGTGTCGTATTTCCTGTGATAGATTGGGACCAAAAGGACAATGTTTTGAGGTAAAATCTTTGACTAAGGCGAACCTAGTAGGTATATCCAACTCGTGCCATATCACTGTCTGCCTCAAATTGTACCTAGTGCCCGGTTTACCAAGACAACTGACTATTATTGGTACTTTGTGCTTTATGGTGCTATTTTTACTTACAATTTTAAACTTCCATATCTCTGGTTCACCTCATTGGCTATTTTTGCCTTTTTTGGTGTCATTTTGTTTATTATGTTTTACTTAATTTTTCTAATTCAGTTTGTAATTTTTAATGTTTTGCTTTTTGACTTTATTACTATTTTGGTACTGAATAAATACTTTACACATTGCTCTAAATTAAGCCTGTCTGCTCTATGCCATTGCTGCCAGGAGGTTGCGCTCATGTTAATTTAGTGACTGTGAGGGTGCAATCCGAAGAGGGTTTAGGTTATTCCTAGTGGTAAGTAGTCACCCACTCCAAATAATAATCCAGTTTCTTACAGTGTGTTTAATTCCATACAACAGATTCCACATTAATTAAACCCTCCATATCAACAACCATGTTTTTTATAAAAAGCAAAGAGACCAAGGATTTAAGCTTTTGTGGTAAAGGTAATGGGGTGACCATATATTACAAGGAATTAAATGCCCTTCACTGTACGTGAAAAAGATATTGCAAGTCACCTTCAAATTCTATTACCTTATAAAGAAACTCTGTCTTCAACTTTGCTCACCTGCGTTGCCTTAGTAACACTTTACCCTATATGTACTGGGATTCAACTCAACAGCACACACTTGAGTCACGTTAGAAGGGTGATAGTACCAGTGACCCACTGGAATTTGAAACTATGACCATGAGGTCATATTAAGGGCTGTAGGGATTGCATTTGCTCACTGAGCCCCTGATCTGCCACATTAAGAAACTATCAACTATTTACTTTAATGCAATTTCAAGCTGTCCCTGGGACATACTCTGCTGCTAAGTTGTCTATAACTGAAAATCTGTAACTATGCCTTTAATATGAGTAGGACTTTCCTTTCTTCGCATTTGATAGGAAAGTCTGCCTTTCTGGACAATGGAATGAAATCTGATCAAAAAAGTATTTCTCTCCACATGACAGCAGTTTCCACCGTCAAATCCTGCCTGTGTATGATTCAAAATCTCACATGTGCATTACAGTACATTGATTATCCATGCTTACGAGCTCCAACAGCTTTCAGTTTTTTGGTTTTTACTGGCTGTCAATTTTATTTAAGATATTAACATTTTACAATCCGGTGTACCAACTTAAACACGCTAAATTATAAGAGAGACAACTTAAAAAAACAAAATCATCATCAAGGTCATATGCAGTGAAATTCAGAAGGATCATGGTAGGTTGTACTATATCTCAACAAAGACTGGCAACACCAAGACAAGCCAAACAATGTACTATAAGTGATTGTTATGAACCAAATTATGTTATTAAAAATACAGCAGTAACCAGTGGGTTACTCCATACCGTGGCCACAACCACTTGCCCCAGTTTAACTCTGAGCGCGACCAGGATGTGAGATAAAATGGGGGACCACCTGCAGTAGGAGAGGAGGATTTCAGATCAAAAGAAAGTCAAAAGAAACGTTCTATCAATAACCATAAATTCAAGAGTAAAGAAGCATAAGAAGTCCTATTGAATAAGGTTTTGGCCAAGCCATAGGTGGTCTGACTTTATAACCATAAACATCATGCAAAGAATTAACATCCACAAACAGTACTGATCGTAGAATTGCACATTGTAATTGGCTACAAAAATACATTTTTCCAGCATGGGTGCCATAAGGGGAAAAAAACAGTCAAATCATGGATGCCAGAGAGGGGAAGCAAGCCAGATTCTACAACCTGCAAAGGGGCAGTTACTGTTTTTTGTAGATTGGCAAAATGGCGCCCATGCTTGCTTGATACCTTTTGGTGCTGCTAACACCTAGGAAAGAACGAAAGAAGCCTAAAACTGTACAGGAACTCTTTCCCTCGCACATTTACTTCCTTTTGCCAGCTTAGAAGATAGCACATCAAAGTTTTCAGTCCATCTGTTCACAATCCATCCCTTTGTGGCATCATGAAGTTGGCAATTCTGTAAATATGAAGCTGCAAAGTTCAATGTTCACCCCATTCTCCTTGACCACTTGAGGTAAAATGAAACAACTTCTATAGTAAGGTCTGACCTTACCCCTGATCCACTTTGCACTTACCTAGAGTTTCTGGAAACATCTCACCCCTTGTTGTTAATTAGTTTGATTGAAAGTCCCCCAGCTGTTTTTAGCTGATGTTATGGGTGTTAGTGATGTTACAAAGTGTTCAATTAAAACTTGAACATGTGCAGATAACAAAACAAAGTACCAAAACACACCTTTGATTTGCTTCATTTCTCACCACTGAAAATTCAATAAACACACTTTTATTTTGGCTTTCAAACTCTACGCTCCACCGAAACAGCACTATTTCACGTTTCCAAATCCAATCCATCTGCTCAACATAATAAACTATCTTCTACCCTAATACCCCTGAACCGCTTTCTTGTATTTGATACTGTTGACTATCTACCCTCTTTTCTACACTCGCTATGCTAGACATCACAAACCAAGAATAACTAGATTATTCTTGTAAATGATCTGGTAGATCCTTCTCTGTCTCTTGGTGTTCTTAACTATCAACATTTCTTCTGTACCAGTTTGTTGTCCTCCCGGCTCAGGTCTGGCCAGTGTGCTTTTCTCTCTATATCACATCGTTCAGAGACACCATCTTATTTTCTAACTACTTCTATCATCTATATTTTGGTGGTATGCAAATATTCTTCCCCTTGCAAAGTTTTACATTTGATGTTCAATATAACGCTTTTGACTGTCTCAAAGCTGGTCGACACTGGATCAATACTGTTCTGCCCAACTTCTGTAAATCAAAACTCATTACTTCTGCAGCTAAATCTCAACCTAAGCATCTCTCTATTCATAATCCTTTCCCCTAGACATTCTTATTCTCACACTTCTGCAAGAACTCTCACTGTATCATTCCACCCATCTATGTGCTTCAGATCTTTTATCACATCCTCTGACACAAGTGCTCAACAAAAATCTGTCCAAACTTCCACATGGTTAAAACACTACTCTCTGCACTCGTCCTGAGTTAGTTAGGTTACTACATTAGCCTTCTTGTTGGCCTTTCCTAATATGAATTACTACCACTGGAAAAAGTTTCACATGTTGCCACAATGTCCTATAATTCTTCCAAGGGACACTCATAAAGACGCCTGCCGTCTTCTAAAAGGCTGGTTATCAGCTGACAATAAAGCTACTGGCAAACGACTTATTTGGGTTATCAAAGACCTAAAAACCCCAGCTACCAGTCTGAAATGGTCACCAGACATGCTCCAGTCTGACAACCTTCAGCAAGCTAACTAAAATCATCTGGTCCTCTGAAACCTCCCTGTGCTGCCTCACGTTTCTGCTCTTTACAACTCAGACTATGCATCATCCCCTTGCTTACCACCTTCCAACCCGCATTAAAGGCTCACCTTCTAAAACTAGAAGGCAGCCATTGCTAGGTCATATTAATTCACGTATTCACACTTGTATTCCTACCTGACTTTAAATCAATCAATAAATCATATCATTTGTAAAGCGCACTACTCACCCGTGAAGGTCTCAAGGTGCTGGGGTGGGGGATGCTGCTACTGCTCGAAAAGCCAGGTCTTGAGGAGTTTTCTGAGGGTCAGCAGGTCTTGGGTGTGCCGTAGGTGGATGGGAAGGGTCTTCCAGGTCTTGGCCGCGAGGTGGGAGAACGATCTGCTGCCTGAGGTTGCTCTTCGGAAGCGGGGGACAGTAGCGAGGGCGAGGTCAGCGGAGTGGAGCTGGCGGGTGGGGGTGTTGAAGCTGAGTCGTCTGTTGAGGTACGTTGGTCCGGTGTTGTGGAGTGCCTTGTGTGCATGGGTGAGGAGCTTGAAGGTTATCCTCTTGTTGACCGGGAGCCAGTGCAGGTCTCTCAGGTGGGGCTTGATGTGGCTGCGGCGAGGTATGTCGAGGATCAGGCGTCCAGAGGCGTTCTGGATGCGTTGGAGCCGTCTCAGGAGTTTGGCTGAGACTCCTGCATAGAGGGCGTTTCCATAGTCCAACCTGCTGCTGACAAGGGCCTGGGTGACTGTTATTCTCGTTTCAGTGGGGATCCACCTGTAGATCCTACAGAGCATGCGGAGGGTGTTGAAGCAGGAGGAGGAGACGGCGTTGACCTGTTTAGTCATGGAGAGGGTGGAGTCGAGGATGACCCCTAGGTTGCGTGGGTGTTGGAGCGGTTCCCAGTGCGGTCGGCCACCAGGAGTCGTCCCAGGCCGATGGGGTTGGATCCGAGGATGAGGACCTCCGTCTTGTCCGAGTTCAGCTTCAGTCGGCTGTTCCTCATCCATTCAGCAACAGCCTTCATTCCTTCATGAAGGTTGGTTTTGGCGGTGTGGGTGTCCTTGGTGAGGGAGAGTATCAGTTGGGTATCATCGGCATAGGAGAGGAAGTTGAGGTCGTGCCGACGGGCGACGTGGGCGACGCCGCAGATGATCTCGGTGGCTTCGGAGCGGAAGGGGGGAAGGCGGACGCTCTGTGTTCTGCCGGAGAGGAAGGAGGTGGTCCAGTCCAGGGCCTTCTCTTGGATCCCAGCGTTGTGGAGGCGTGTTTGTAGTGTGTGGTGACAGACCGTGTCGAAGGCGGCTGACAGGTCCTGGAAGATGAGGGCCTCCGTTTCTCCGTTGTCCAGCAGGGACTTGATGTCATCGGTGGCGGCAATGAGGGCAGTCTCGGTGCTGTGGTTGCTGCGGAACCCAGACTGGGAAAGGTCCAGGATGTTGTTCTCCTGGAGGTAGCGGGTCAGTTGTTCATTGGCGGTCTACTCGATGACCTTTGCCGGGAATGGGAGCAGGGAGATGGGCTGGAAGTTCTTGAGGACCTTGGGGTCCGCCTTGGGTTTCTTGAGTAAGGCGTTGATCTCGGCATGCTTCCAGCTCTCTGGGAAGGTTGCTGTCTCGAAGGAGGTGTTGATGACTTTCCGGAGATGGGGTGCGATGGATGTGCTGGCTTTGTTGAAGATGTGGTGTGGGCATGGATCTGACGAAGATCCGGAGTGGATGGTGTTCATGATCTTGATGGTGTCATCGTCGTTGATGTTGGTCCAGTAGAGCAGGCGGTTGGTGCGGATGGTCGTCATGGGGGCGGAGGTCTCAGTGGTTGTCGGGGCGGTCGTGGCGTTGAAACTGTCATGGATGTCTGTGAAGGTGGCCAGTGAGTCTCACAGGTCTTGCGAGGGTGGGACGTCGTTGGTGTTGGAGCTGGGGTTGGAGAGTTCCTTCACGATGTTGAAGAGCTCTTTGCTGTTGTGCGCGTTGTTGTTTAGGCGGTCTTTGAAGGAGGCCCTTTTAGCGGATCTGATGAGGTGATGTTGTCTGCGGGTGGCACTTTTGTGGGCGGCGTGGCTGTCCGGTGTTCATTCACGGAGCCAGATCTTCTCCAGCTTTCGGCAAGTTTGCTTGGAGGCCCGGAGGTCTTCAGTGAACCAGCTGGCTTTCTTGTTGGTATGATTGTTGTAGGGTTTCTTGATCAGGGCGAGGGTGTTGGCGCAGTCGTTGATTCACTGTCTGAGGTTGCGGGTGGTGGTGTCGGGGTCGGTATGGTCGGCGGGTGGGCTCTGGGCGAGGGTGGTGGTTAGCTGGTCTTCGGTGACTTTGCTCCAGCAGCGGTGAGGCATCTGTTGGGTGCGGTGGTGCGTGGTGGGTTTCTTGAAGGTGAAGTGGATGCAGCGGTGGTCGGTCCAGTGGAGTTCGGTGGTATGGTTGAAGGAGACGTGGGGCTTGCGGAGAAGATGGTGTCAAGCGTGTGACCGGTGGAGTGGGTGGGTTTTGTGACGAGTTGTCTGAGTCCAAGGTTGGCTAGGTTGTCGATCAGGGTGGTGGAGTTGGTGTCGTCATTGTTCTCGAGGTGGATGTTCAGGTCCCCGAGGAGGATGTAGTCCATGGAGGCGAGGGCGTGTGTGCTGACGAAGTCGTCGATGGAGTCGCTGAACTGTGGTCGGGGTCCAGCGGTCTGTAGATAAGGGTTCCTCTGAGGGTGGTGTTGGGGTCGGTGTGGATCTGGAAGTGCAGGTGTTCGGCGGTGCTGAGGGTGTCGTCGGTGTTGCTCGAGACTCTGAGAGTGTTCCTGTGGACGATGGCGATTCCTCCTCCCGCTCTGTTGGTGCGGTCCTTGCGGGTAATCTTGTAGCCTTCCGGGACGGCTCTGGCTATGTCGGGTGCCGAGGCGGGGTTCAGCCAGGTCTCCGTCAGGAAGGCGACGTCTGGGGAGGTTGAGTCGAGTAGGTCCCAGAGTTCAACGGCGTGTTTTCGGGCGGAGCGGTTGTTGAGAAGGATGCATCTGAGGTGGTTGGGTTCTTTCCTGGTCGGCAGCAAGGTGGGGCGGATGCTTGTGAAGCTGCAGTTCCGGCAGGTGAAAGCTCCATGGGTGGGCTTTGGGGCGGCCAGGAAGCAGGTGTGTGATCGTCCGGTGTTGAGTGCGTGGAGGGTTCTGGCATCGTAGCGGTGTCGGGCATCGTGGCGTTCGTGGTGTCCAGAGGTCTTGGCGCTGGGCGCGGTCCAGGCACGGACGGGCACAGACGGGCTTGCCTTAGGTGTGCCAGCGGCGCGCCCGCTGAGCACAGCCACTGCGCGGCCGCGTAGCGGCTTCCATTTGAGGGGATGTGGGAGGGAGGAGCAGCTGGGAGGCGGGAGCGGGGCGGCGAATGGGATTGTAGGTGGGCGGTGCCGCAGGGACGCAGCGGCGGTAAAAACGGGCGGGGGCTGCGTGAGAACTGGGCACAGGAAGGAAAAACAAGTTTAGGCAAGAAAACAAGTACAGGCACAGAGGAATAAAAACAAGTCTGGGCAAGAAAGCAAGTTAGGCACAGGGAAATAAAAACAAGTCTGGGCAAGAAAGCAAGTACAGGCACAGGGGAATAAAAACAAGTCTGGGCAAGAAAGCAAGTTAGGCACAGGGGAAAAATGCAAGATTAGGCAAAAACAATGCAGGCAGAGCCATGCAGCAGCGTGGGGAGCGACCTGCCTGCAAGCAGGTTCATAGGTCGCTATAGTGCAAATATGTTGATATGTATATTTTCATTAGTATTACTAATCTCTCTAGTGGAGTCGAGAGGTGTGGTGCAGTGGCCAGGGCGCTGACTTCGAAGCACAGAGTTCTCGGTTCGATCCCCAGCTCCGGTGGCAGCTCAGCTCAGCACCATGTGACTCTGGGCAATAGCTCACTTAGGGCTAGATGTAGGTAATTTAAATTTACCGATTTGAAAATACCTAATTTGACCGATTCTGTATTTTCGAGTCGGTAAATGCTACGTGGGTAAAAAATCGGTAAAAAATACCAAAGCGTTAAGATTCGGTATTTACCGAATCGGTATTTACCGATTCGGTAATTGCCATTCATTCCTATGGGCCTGGCCCATAGGAATGAATGGCAATTACTGAATCGGTAAATACCGATTTGGTAAAATAGGGAAAGAGTCAAGGGTGGCAGGGTGGCACTTTGACACCCTGTTGCACCCCTGAATAGTGCTGGTGTGCACATGTGGCATTCATACATGCCCTAAGGGCATGTGTGTCTGCCACATGGCACTGGTGTAAATGCACACATTTGCATTTACAGAGGTATTCCTTATTTACCACCAACTAGTAGTTGGTGGTAAATAACGAATCCTTAAGGCACAGAAACACTCTTCAAAGTGCTTCCTACATGTCATTTACCGATTTGGTAAATACCGAATCGGTAAATACCGAATCGGTAAATGATGATTCGGTAAATACTGAATCGGTAAATTTGCCACCTACATCAGAAAAGTCTATTACCGGACAAGAAAACAAATGTTTTCTGTCTGTATTTATCTGTAAAAATCAGTAAAAACGGACCCTTACCTATTGTTGATACCCAATTCATGATGTTTGGGAAAAAGTAAATAATAATTAATCAAAGTCCAGTTTATAATTGATAAACCCACAGCATAAGAAGCTCCAGGAATGTTGGCTTGGTATGCCCATTGTGCCAGGTCAGTTCATGGTATATCATGGAACATCTCTTTTAGGTCTGGTATGAGGCAAGTCCTTTTGATTTTACAAAAATTATATGCATAATATACTTACTTGAATGGGTTTTGAACCAGCTTTCTTCATTCACTAGTCTGTCATGTCATTCATATATTACCTTCACCCACTTACAGCATACAGCATGAATCGCGGGTAGCGCCTACTTCAGTCATTGGCTAACATCCCTGCTGATGAGTGACAGCATTCTGCTCTTTCACAAAAAACACATCCGCTCAAAGTAGGTCCCTTCAGGGCAAGGGGCTATTTTTATGGCAAAGTATTCTTTGTGAGGATAAGAAAATGTCCTTTTATTCAATGTTTATTTTTTTCTATTGGCAAGGCCTGGCAGCTCCTCATAAATGTGTTTTACAAAAGCAATGACAAGACAAAACAAGCATTGGCAAAGTCAATACGTCTGACCTCGATAATCATTTTTGTTATGCATGTACACCCAGCCAAATAGAGTTGAGGCTGTTGGAGTAAAGTCATCCCACCGCCCACTGTATTTAGAGTGTGTTTTTACAGTCTTTCAGTGAGACACTGAAAGGCCCTCCTACCTCGAAAAAAGCCTTAGGGTGTAGGGTCTGATTTATTTTGGTTTATAAAAACAAACTCTCCCTCTAGTGAATTTGTTTTTGAAAAACAAAGAAATGCTAAATGTTTGATGACGGTCATCAAAATAGATGGTGACAATCCACCAAACATCTTGTGCCTTAACTGGAAGAGCCATGTGAGTTCAGTCAAGGTACAGGGATAACTGTTGGGAAGTGATGATTTCTAGTTTTGTCAGACATCATGGTGGTGTTCCCATTGTTCTCCGCCACTCAGATAGATAGAATACCGTCCATCAAACTTTAAATCTAGCCCTTAGCGTGTGCAGAAAAAATCATGATGGGCTGTCACACAGATAAAGACCAACATATGAATGGGAAGATAGAAGAGGGGTTATAAAGGGCATTCCAATGAATGATGGGTCACATATGATGGTACATAGGGGTTTCTAGGTTGTTGTGATGTATCTTTAAGTTAGGGAAGTCTACATGCTTCTCATGCATGTAAGGGGGAACAGAGGTAAACAGAAGCAGCATGAAATGCCAAAGTACAAAATACAAACGTCAAGTGGTAGACAACAGAATGTTACACCGGACACACCTACTGTCTTGGATATAAACAAAGAAATGTTAAAAAAAAGTCTGCAACACTTCACTGTTAGACACCGACACGTTCTTACATGCATTGATGCTATGTCCAGAGCCATAAATTCACAGTTAACTTTCTGGGCGTGCTTTCATTTCTGTGTTTTTAGCAAACGCATGTAGAATTGCTTTATCTTTCCCTGTCCTTTTTTTTATTTGTTTGTCCGGTGGCGTACGTACACTCACTTTCCTACTCTCAACATTTCCATGCCAAACCAGCTTTTCAATTTAGCCTCAATGTTTCCACTTACTTATGCATATGAGCCTTATGACCATGGCTTGCTTTACAAATTAAATTAGGTTTAAAGTTATTTTTAAAGACTCAATTAGGCCTATGGAAAAAAACACATGAATATACAAACCCTAAATTTACTCATCAAACCACAATCTCCATTCAGCTAATTTCCACTGACATCTGTATTAACGTTGCAGACTTGCTAAGTGGAAAGTTTAGTTATAAAAACAACACTCTTTGATTTTATGGAAATGGTCCAAAGTTCATGGGGCTTACTGACTAATCAAGTGAAATCAGATTTAGACAAATCCCAAGGCCTTCTAAAAAGTCATCAAATGCTATGCACTCATCCTACTAATCTTACAGGTCTAATGATCTAGTTCTCTGGTGGCATGATGCTGGTTTGTGAACTGCATTTGGGATTCAGGTCCAATCTATTCAGATTCAGAGCATCAGCATGTTTATTTTAAAACTGTTGGATAACCGTAATAAACTTTGCTTCGGAAAGTGGCTTCGCCATCAGGTTGATGAGAATAATGTTTACAAATTTGGAATGGAACAGGGGCAGCCCATGAGTGTATAGATAAAAGTACAACAAAGGTTCCAGGGGGAACTATTACAATCAGATTAATCGCAAAAAAATACAATCATGAGAAGTATCAATCAATGAACAGTCAATAGTAATAGCAGAAAAAACGGACCCACTGGTATATCTTTATAGGATATTTTATTTGCAACTTCAAAAAAGGGATTAGTGCTAAGGTGATCGCACAGTGAGTGACAAACAACCAGTGTAATAGTGTGTACATAAGAAGAGACGAGTTGGGAACATTCAACTATTTCAGTAATGGGTACAGTTGCTTGGATTCTAGTAAATCATGCACCTAGACCATATTATAATTATTTATATCCAACTGTCGGGATCACTAGCGGCGTTTCGACCCCTAGTATTATGAGGCTCATCATCAGGACATAAACAGAACAAGTACTGAGGAAGAAGCAATTTGAGGAGTTCTAAAAAACAAAAATGGCTGGCCTCATTGAAAAAAGCTTTATTTCGCAGCCAGGTTTTCACGAATTTACCAGGGAAGCTGCACAGAGTCAGCATACAGAGGAAGTATCAATGTTAGTTGGTGTCCTGCATTCAACTGAATAGATCAGGATGGTTCCTTTTTTTTACCCACATTTTTTTCACTGGTTCTTTGCCATTCACTGTGTGATCACCTGACAAAGTGCACTTTTTTGAAGTTGCAAATGCAACAACCTATAAAAACATATCATTGGTTCCAGTTTTTCTTTTACTATCATTGAATGGTAATTGATTGATATTTGTTCATGATTACATCATTCTCCATGATGATTTTTTTCAAGCCCTTGCAGGGTCGCGGCATATAGGATGCCTCTCCGTGGTGCCATTGTGGAGTCAGAAGACGATTAAGCAGACTGTTGTCTCTATCCAGGTCAGAGAAGACAAGGTTTGTTCTGTTTATCTGGTCTGTTTGAGGTAGGAGGTTTTTCGCTCTTTTCAGAATATGTTTTCATCCAAATTATTGTAGAAACATACAGTAGATTTCCTAAACCCCAAAAGGAATCCTTTACCTTTTCGAAGAAAGCAAAACTGACAGTGTCCTTCACATTTCCCGGTGAGATATATAGATTTGGACAGGAGCATTAGAAGTATGGACAGACCTGTGAGATAGTCTGCTGCTCCAACTTGCAACCCAAAAAGGATTACCCAATCACACAAACGCTTTGGAATGCTACAATAAACCTTTTATTTATTTAAAATTATTATTTTCCATATGAAATTAGTGATTGCCATAGAAATTATTACAAATTCAGCCAATAAAACCATGATTAGATTGAACATGATATAGAATTAGATTTCGTCACACGTACCTAACCTATTAATGTAAAACCATGCCTAAATTCATAACGGCTTACTGCAGGTTTTATATTTCTATAGTTATATGCTGAGTTATGAACAGAACCTCCCTCACACCCTTTATGCCATTATGCCTAAAGTCAGAGGGTGGCGTGGCTAAGATGGTGACGGGAGCGGACACTTAGTAGAGATGCTCCATGTCCCGAGCCAGCCCGACATCATCCTGATGGTTCCTGTCTCCAGCAATGGGTACGGGCGAGGGACCAGGGCTCTCCTGAAGCAGCCGGGCTTGCTGAGAGGGTGCCCCTGCTCACGTCATCATTATGCAAGAACTGCCGTCTGACCAAGCCCGAAGCTGCGGCCTCTCCTGCCAGTGCTGCCCATTAAGAGAGAGAACAGCGTGGGCGCCGTGCACTGTCATCTGCATCCAGGAGCTGTACTTTCCCTCTGTAATGATCTGCAACAGGGTACCCCCCATATCGAGGACCGGGGGCCTAACTCCTTGAGGCATTGTGCCACAGGTCCCCTTGAGAGTGGAACCTGCACTGGTAGGCCATTTGTAGTGCAAGCTTCCCTCCGCTTACAGGTACACTGATGGCCTAGTGTCACTCCTACCTCTCCTCACCACGGACAATTAACCAGGTGGGAGAGCATGTATGGGGGGCCACCCAGCCGGTAGGGAACAACGATTTTACCATGGCACCTGGCTTCATGGTGCCCACACCAGGGACAAAGTGACCTCTCCAGGGCCCAAGCCGGCAGGGCTACATCTTGACCACAGAAACAGGGGGAACACTTTGATGAACTCCTAAGGGCCATTAAGAAAGTGAAAACCACCCTGAAACTCAAGCTAGATGTGCTGGTGGTCGATGTGGGACTATTACAAGCTGATCAAGCTAAGCTCAGAGACGGGGTGGAGGCGAACTAATCAACATTACCTGGGAGGCTCCCCTCACAAGTAGAGATGCAATCCCATATTAAAGCACTCTGATCTGAAGTTTCACATATCCGCAACAGGACCGAGGATGCAGAGGGCCGGTCGCACTGGAACAATATTCAACCAATGGGCCTCCCAGAGAGGGCTGAAGGGATCAACATGGAATTTTCCTTGAACTGTACTTTGAGGACTGGTTACTGCAGGTGGTGTTGGGCAGCAAAAGGTCCACCTTCTTTTCTGTTGAGAGGGCCCACAGGGTCCTGGGCAGGGCTCCCCCTCCAGGCTCACCGCCTCGGCCAGTGGTGGCACACCTCTATGAATACAGGCATTGCAACAACATCCTACAAGTTGCAAAGACCAAAGGCCCATGGCGGTTCAACGGTGGGATGGAGAACCTCGACCAGGATTACACTGTGGAGGTCCAGAGGCACAGGCGGTCCTTCATGCCAGTTAAGCAGCAGTTTCAGCACTTGGGCCTGAAGTATTCTCTAATCTTCTTGGCCATGCTGCGGTGATGGACGACACTACTAAGTTATTTTTCAGGTCACCTGCAGATGCGTGGGAGTGGTTGGAGATGAAGGAGGTGTCCCTGATCCCCTGGAATACATAACCGGAGGGAAACCAGAGGCATCCACACACATGCAGACTTTCACACAGAACGCTCAGGAGCAAACCCATGAGTTAGCAGATGCTGCACAAGTATGCCCAGGTGGTGGTGGCGCTAGATATGTGGCACAGATTTTTGCCATCGTTGACTAGATTGAGGGGCAATTTTCTGGAGAGTGAACTGGCCCTTGCCATAGAGAACATCCCGGCCTAGCTACCGTCGGGACCAGACCCTACCCCGATGACGGTGGAGCAATTGATGTAATCATTGGTACTATATGATAAATCACACCCCCCTTTTTCTTCTGGTGTGCAGGGGGGACAGTTGTGGCCCCCTTTACCCTACTGGGGGAGGGCACATGTTGTATTCGTGTATGGACTTGGACTTCATGCATTGCTATCTTGTTCCTTTTCACTGCTGAGGCCCCCCGAATCCTGCAGGAACGCGATATTTGAACTGCAGTTATGGTTTGTATTTGGTTGCAGGTTTGTTGTGGCCCTGACCAGGGAGTGGGAGTTGTGGACTTTGTGTTGAGTTAAAGTTCCATCAAATCACACGACTCAGCTCGGGAAAGTGACTGTCTGGGACCAGGGAGGGTTGTCTTATGGGGGGGCGTTAAGGTGGGAGTTGTGGACACATCAACATGGCAGGACGCATGCACACACATTTGTCTACTTATAATGTTATTACTTGGAATGTCAGGGGGATGGCTAACTCTATGCATCGCCACCTGATATGTTCCTACCTGAAATGCAGACAGGCTTACATTGCTTACTTACAGGAAACACACATGACCAAATTAGAGCGCCGTAAAGTGCAGAGGAGATGGAGTGGCCAAATAGTTGGCACCACCTATTCTGGAAATGCTGGGGAGGTTCTTATTTGGGTGGGTCTGGGGTACTGCTAAAGGCGGACAACACAGTGGTGGGCCCGAGGGAAGATATGTGCTGGTGAAAGGGGCGCTAGATGGGGCCCTGATCACTCTACTGGCAATTTAAGCACCTAACACTTATCAGCAACAATTTCTAATGAGTCTAACCTACACAATTTTTTTTAAAAACAATTTTAAGAGTTTTATATAGCGCGAACTAGACCCGAACTGAATCAGGTTTCAGAGCGCTTTACATAGGACCAGTTACGTTACATGAGGACACGCATTCATTTTAGGCATGGGGAGATTAAGTGATTTGCCCAGAATCACAGGAGGTTTTTTTGGCGTCGTTATACACGACCTATCCGCAACCAGTATATGGGATCGGGAATTTATGCCTATGCATGACATCACTTTGGGCAGGTCATTGCCTCCCTTACAGGGAGCACTAGCAACTATGATTACCCTAAGAGACTGGCTCACACACGGACAAATGCAGGACATCTGGCACTCTATGCACGCAGATGTGAGGAAATACTATTTTTGTCTCTCTACTCCACCAATTGCACACCAGAGAAGATCTCTTCCTCTTCAACTCCCAAATGGCACCCCAGGTTGTGGCCAATGAGTACATGGGGCGCACACTCTCTGACCACAGTCCCCTCAAAATGACACTGCAGTGGGGCAGACAGTTGACGCTGGTGCTCAACTGGACACTGTATACTCCAGCACTGTAGAACATGGTTTTTAATGATACCTTGTGCACACGTCACTAACTACATTGCTGAAAAATGAGGGAACTGCCTTCGACATGGGGATCGAACAGGATGCCTTTAAGGTGGCCGTGCAGGGCTTGTGCATTAAATCTTCATATGGGCTAAAGTACACAATGTGGACTCCAATTGCTGAGCTTGAGTGTGATCTAAGGGCGGCGGAGGTACAGGCGCAGACCGTCGAGGGTAACAAAGATGAAGCGGCCCCGCTTCGCAGGGAACATAGGGAGGTGGTCACTAGACTGGGGAAACTGGATTATGTGAAAAATGTGGCAAGGCAGTACGCAGAGGGAGATAGGGCAGGGTGAGTACTGCGTGGCTCCAGGAGGTCGGAGACCCCTAGGGCTCCCACGAACACTATGAGATCCTTGAGGGTACAAGCACTGAATACGCAGGCTGACATTAATCAAGTCTTTTTTATTATTATACCTCATTATACAGTGCGGCGGGGAATCAGTTAGGCTCACCCTGCAGGGGTTCCTGGATGCCCTGCCTGTTCCGTGTTCCCTACAGTGCCACACTTTAGTTGAAGCTCTGACTGTGGAGTAGCTCCGTCTCACAATTGGCCAAACCCCTGTGGTGGATAAATTCCCAATGGAATTCTTTTGTGCAAATAGTGCAACCCTAGCGCTGAAACTACACAAAATGTTTCTATGGACAAGAGAGGAGGGAGCCCTCCAGGCATCGCTACAAGAAGCACTGATCATAGTCTTACCCAAGCCAGGCAAAGATCCACTGGAAGTGCGATCGTACAAACCGCTCCCCTTATTCAATTCAGACTACAAGGTACTAGGGAAGGTTATTGCTAATAGACTACTACCTCTCTTTACACATTGGTCCACAAGACCAAAACGGTTTCATGCCAGTAAGAAACACGTTTGTGAATCTAAGACACCTCTTTCGACTGATGGAAGAAAATCTGCAGGTGACCCCACCATGTACGCTCTCTCACTCGACATCGAGAAGGCATTTGGCACCTTAGGGTGATTCTACTTGATGGAAGTACTGAAGTGAGTGGGACTGGGCCGGTAGATAGTGCAATGGATAGTGTTAGTTTCCACTCTCTCAGTGGCCCGAGTGCATAGGGGAAGAGAGATCGATGGTGCATTTGGAATCCACAGAGGTACAAGGCAGAGATGCCTGTTGTCGCTGATCATTTTTGCAATGAAGATAGAGGCCCAGAGCCAGCAGCTGACTGGGCGAAATCTGATATGTTCCCCATGCGAAACCTCACTGAGGCAGAGGGGGAAGTACTGCCTACTTTGGCGATGGATTGGTGCCTTGACACCTTCCGCTATTTGGGTGTGAACGACTACCACTATGAGGACGATCTCATACAAGGGAACCGGGGGGTGGTAGCAAGTACGTGCAGCTCCTTGGCATTCTGGAACTCCCTGCCACTATCACCGATGGGCAACCTGGTGATAGCTAAGATGAAGGTACTGCCTCGACTATTGCATTATCTCGCAGCTCTTTAAGTTAGTTGAGCCCAAAATGTTATGTCCAGCTTAAGCAATGCCAGCTGCCCTACTTGCCAAAACTACAGATATGGGCACTGCTGACTCTCGGCAGAATGGCTACACACCATAACATCAGACCATGGAGAGAGGCAGGCCTTATAGCAATGGAAGACCTTTATATCCATAGAACCCTTCTAACTTTTCCAGAACTTCAGTAGCAATGTGGCCTGGCAGGGGTACAATGCCTGTTCTACTGTACACTTTCTTTTGGCCACTATAGGGCACCTCTGGGGACCTAAGCACCTGGAGCCAGACCCTTATGGGCCTCTACAGGCCCGGCTCACTCAGAGGAACTACAGACGAGCTATCACAATGCTATACAGGGCACCATTAGACACTCATATAGTAGACTTCCCTACGCCCAGAAACAAATGGGTAATAGCAACGGGCCAGGATATCCACAGACAGGCAGTGGCCCATTGCACTCGAACAAGTACACAGGGTCTAGTAATCCTCAGTTGAAGTTCACTCAATTTAACTATTAGCATCAAACTTACCTAATGCCCGTGTGCATCCACTGCATATTCCCAACTGTGGCCCCGGGGTGTTTTCACTGCCCTGCCTTAGAGGCAGAATTCTATTACATGGAGTGGGCCTGCCCCTTTATTGGACACTACTGGGGGATGGTAGTGGTGATGCTGTTAGGCATTGTGGGACGGGTGTTACCTGTTGAACGTTTGCAGTGCATACTGGGGATTCCATGCACACACAATTTATAGACCTAATGTAAGTGTTGGAGAAGTGCTGCATTGCCGTGGCCTGGAGGATTCCGGAAGTCCCACCCATGCAATCGTGGCTGTGGGATCTGTTGAAATGTAAGACATGGCACTTGTTGCCAAGATAAGAGGGGGACCCTCCACAATTGGACGCCTGGGGCAAATACTTAGAAAAGCTGGCTGCCAAGACAGGCAATAGGCCCCAACCCCCTATGAGAGACACCCTAGTCAACCGATCCCACGGAGTACATATGTATTAGTCTAGGACCCCCCAACACATATGGGTCGTGTGACTTTTTATTCCTGCAGTCCTTTGTACCCTGACCCCTGACCACGTTTGATTCCTAAGTTGCAGGTCCATGGCTGCAAAGTCATCATCCTCACCCTGGCTATCACATCTATCCCCTCAGCTTCCTTAATTAACTGTGAAGTGCAACAATGTCTTGTCGCTGGCACTCCAGAAGAAAGTCAGGTTGCCTACACAGAGATATGAATAGGACTTTTAAGTCTCTGTTGGGCGTTTTTGAGTTTATTTTTTATTCTCTTTTCTTTTACTCCTTTTGACATCTTCTCATTTCTATTTATTTATTTCTATTTTGAAAGTTTTTTATAGCACGAACATGACCCTAATGGGTATGAGAGCGCTTTACATACGAGTTGCGGAAATCATAGGTAGATAATTGTGGGAGAAAAGTAATGATATATAGAAATAACATCATGACATGGGGTTCTGGATAAGAACACCTGTGGACTCTAGGCTCACAATGGGAGCGCATGAGTTACACGGGGACAAGAAGCACAACCAATAAGAGCATGTAGTACTGCTATGATCAATTAGTCAATCAGGATCTATAAAGTGCAGAAAATCTCCCTTGAGCGTCTGAAGGCGCTGGTGTTGCTAGCTGCTTCGAGGTTCTCTGTTCCATCGAACAGCCAGGTCTTGAGTCCTTTCCTGAATTCCCAGAGTGATGCTGCATTCCTAAGGTGCAGGGGAAGGTGATGTTGGTGTTGAAGCCATAGTGTAACCCCCTGGTTGTATGCTGGGCGCAATATGCGGGTGCCCCGGACCCAAACACTCTTTGTACATCTTGCTTGTATTGTGTAGCTGTGTAAAATGAGAAATGGTAATAAAGACCAACATGTAAAAAAAAACACAAAAATGCCTGGATTCAGAAAATCGCACATCAGCATCCCTCTTGCACATAGTTTACCTGCCTTGTACTGCACCAAAAAAAAGTATCTTTTATACCTTTTGATTTTATGATGGTCTATGGTGCGTGGGGGGCATGTGATTGTTACAGTGGATAATTAAGACAATACCTCTGTTTTTTAGTTTCAGGAGGCAGACGGACGCTGCTGTTTGATGTATATTCTTGGTTCCACATCAGTGAAACCAGACAAGAGTATTTTAGTGAAGGGAGACTTCAGCTACTGTGTAAGGCTAAATGCTATGAAGAATGGAAAATTCTCTTCTCCGGCCTATTATTATGAGCAACAAAAAAATATGTGAACATTTAGTACATTTAAATCTGTAATCATGCATTTTATATCAATGCTCATGCCAGTGCCGCATAGATTTCTATTTTAAAAAAAGCTCACATTAGTACAACCTGGAAAACAGATCTTCTCTCTCATTTAACTACCTGAAACAGGAGTATGTTGATTTACAGATCCCAGATTATGTAGCCTCGATCCCATGAAGAATCAATGATGATCTAAACCACTAAATTCTCAATTTAAACAAATGAATTGTTGTGCACATAAGTGTTGCAACCTTCGACAAATTCAATGTAACACTATCTGTAAATAACGAAATAAAGTATTTGTGCAATGTCTCAGACTACACATATGATAGTGATTAGTATCTATATATGGAGGAATAATGTGGTATGAATGCTTGTATGATTGGAAGGTACGAAGTGCAGCTTTGCTTTCTGCAGTTTTGAAAAACACTATGAATAATGTAGTTGTTTATGTGATTGGTTTTAGATTCTCTTTGTAATAATAAAGTCTGTTTCTTTTATTACATTATTGAGTTACTTGGCCTTTATATCTATATGTCTTATCACATATCTTGAAGTAAATATTTGGTTGCCTAGGGTGCTTCTTATACAATTATGTTGACTCACAGCAAGGCCTGTGTTGTTAGAGTATATAAAAAGCATGCCACACATCATGCCCACATGCTTTGTCACAGTTGATCATTCTTCTCCTGTATGCAGTTTATTCCTTAACATGATATACTAATACCCTTTATTGTATGTGCAGTGGAAACCAGTTCTACTACTTGCCTCAATCAGGGCTGGCCTGAGAACACAAACTAGCCCAGGCAATTTTATCTGACCTGCCCTGGAGTCGTGGGGGGTGGGGCGGTAGGTGGGCAAGGGTACAAGCGTGAAGCACTGCTGCTTAACTAAACCGGCCCCCAGCACTGCTGCTTTTGTTACTGGGGTCCAATATTGCAGCCCTGATGCAAATCCGACCCCTAGTAACAAAGCCAGCCCCCCACTGGTCTAAAACTGCCCCAACTGCTCCAAAACCGGCATCCTCCCTTCCAGCCTCCCGGGGAAACGCCTGATGCCTGGTATGACCAGTCCGGCACTGGGCTCAATCCTTTTTAAGGAAACATTACATAGTTTTTCATGTCACTTGTTTCTTTTGGTGTCATTCTTCATTTAATTATTCAGCTGAGCAACGAATAGTGTTCCAATGCAGGCGCACACCTTCTCATAAAGCCAGCAAAAGGAAGGCAGTGAGGGATTAACTGTTGCACCACCTATGTATACACATGGGTTCAAATCAATTGCTGCACGCACGCTGCCCACCTCCAAAGTCCACTGCCAGAGGACTTTAAACAATTAGATACAGAACAAGCACATGGAGAGGCAACAAGGAAAATGATAAGAGAATGTATCAATACAACAAAACACAACAGATGTCCTTCATTGATGTGAAAAAAGTCCTGTTTTAATAAGTCTTCTTGAGACGATGATACAAGTGAACAGCCAATGTTCTAAATATAGGATAACCAATGAAATATCCAATTCGAGTTATTGGAACTAGTCCAGAAAAAAGGACTACGGGCTTCATTTAGAGTTTGGAGAACAGGGTACTCTGTTGCAAGTGTGATGGAGTACCCTGACTGCACACCACGGGTTCTCCCACCTCATTTAGTGACAGACAGACAGACCATCAGTATTCAGTCGAAGGAGTCCCCGTTGGTTCAGTTGATGGAATACTTTCTTTGATGACCCAACAGAGTAAGGACCATCAGATGACGGCCATTACAAGGTTCACTCTATTTAAGTGTATACCAAACGGTATTATTCAGTAGGTACCCTTCTCAATTAATTCATTCATTTCTTGGCTGCTTAAAACTCTACTCAATCTCCAATTTGGAAATGAGAATAATTTTGACATAACACTATAGGAACTATCAATTATCTGGTATTTCCGGAACCAGAACACATTGTTTGATGAATCGTATCATATAGTATCGTTTAGAAATATAAAATCTTTTTAATAATAACATGCTGGAAATAACGTGTAAGTTCCCTGAATGTGCCATTCTTTCCTTCTTCATGCTGTCGGTATAGGAATAATGTTTTCCATTCATGGGTACTCAAGTTTTGTACACTTATCAAGAAAAAGAGGTGAATAAATCCTTTCATGCCTAGAAAGAAACACGCAAGTCAAGTTTGTTTAATTTTGATTTTAGACATATGCACCTGGATCAAATCAATACTTGAAGGTCCTTAAATTATGGAGATTTGGCCGTGAATTCAAGTGTTCCGTCCAATGTCAAAACTGAATAGTTTTCGCACTAGTACAGACTGTACACAACAGTGCATTTCCTTATAAATGTTGTCATTCAAGTACAGGTCTGTCTTATATCGCGGAGCGCATAAATACAGATTTATAAGGAGGTTCTGAACATCTCATTTATTCCAATCCCTGGTGAAACGCCCTGAGGATACAATGTCTTCTAAGTTGAAATGAAATTTGGGAGGCACTTAAATAGTCTGCTGGACCCAGGATCTGGCAGTCCAGTTCTTTACAGTGTATACCATCTGGAGTGAATTTTAGCTTGACAGATGTCACACTTGTTGCTCTGTTTAGTTCACCTTATTTAGTTGCACCGAGATTGTTCTTCGCTCTTTAAATTCTGGGAAGTGTATGTCGCACTACTTGGATGAGAAGCACTACCATTGTTATCCAAATTGCTAAAGGATTGATCACTGAAGCTATGAAAACATCAGTCCAAGGGGATCTTACATATGTACTCATTATATATCTGAATAAGATCCATTTATTTCGCAGATTTAAACTTTGAGTCAGAAGTTGAGTCGATTTGCATCCTTATGCTGCAAACTCTTCTGCTGTTGGATGAAAGAGATTTCACACTCTCATAGTTGTGAATAAGGTTGGTTTATGGTGCGCTGGTTGTTATGTCTGGAATACTTTGTAAAATAAGTGTATCTGATGGTACTACTGTAAAGTTTGCATCTTGTTCATGATCCTTCTCAGCCACTGCAGTGCATCCGACTTGTCGATCTGAGCTCAAACCTGTTTGCTTTTTGTGACAGAGGTTTTCTGACTGGAGCCACACTTTTGGATGTAGCTTGGTGCAACTTTACAGGATGGACCACCTGGTAGGGCTTCACAACCTCAATGAACACTTGCCTCCTTTCCTTCTGTTTTTCGAATAGTAATAGTTCAGTTTTGGTTTCTTTCTCTGTTCTGGCAGTCACAAGCTCTTTGTATACAGCTCCAAACACATTTTTGTCTCCGTTTTTTAGACACAAGCGTGCCAGCCTTTGATAATCAGCCAACAGCCGCAGATGTGGAGGGATCCGTAGATTGTGCTTCACTCAAACTTTGTTGGCTTTTCTGCAAATCCTATATCACATCAAGGTGTCATATCATGAGGGGTTTCTCCACCTGGATGGTTTGACATATACATTTCATGCCCAATAAAATTCACAAGGCAAGCTGTTCAGCAATACATGCCTCTTGCTTCATCTCTAATAACAATTTAGGTGCTACATAAGTAAGTACATGATGGCTGACTTGCATTTTGCGTCTCTAATTCGAATGTGGTCAGGATGGTTTATTAATGTGCTTACGTTCAAGTGTAGATACTATCACTTTTATTAAATGCCACTTATTATAGTTCAATAGCAAAACAAACACACCAGTACTGCAAAATTACTCTACACTGAGTGAACTTGATATAGTGAATCAAAACACCATATAGACAAGACTACTTTTTCTGTCTGAATTGAATCTTTATATATAAACTTTGTTTTTCAAAAAATCAAATTTTTCATTTTTTAGCACATTGACATATAGAATACAGAACACAATTCAATTTTTTATATATCACATATATTACACAACAATTACAAATATACAATCATCATCTCCAATCACACCATCCAAACTCACATTCACCCAGACTCACTAGAGCCACTCGTACTAATTATTTACACATTATACATTTTGCAACGAATATAACAATGTCAGTAACTTAAATCAAAAAGCAACCTTGGAGTCAATTTCACTTCATTATATACATTTGATATTTCAAAATTCCTAAGGTCGCACAAAGGCTGGTCTACGCGTTTCGAACACCCTTACTGAGGGGTGCTCTCGTCAGGACCACATATCTGAAAAACATAAGGAGGTGTTTTTAGGGTCAATGCTAGGGGCACCTTCCTGGGGTCGCATGAGCAACCTGTATTGATTCTTACCTCTGCCTTGTAGTGGCGCGAGGTGAGAGGAGGATTCTGCAAATAATCAAATAGGACAATAAACACCAAATAATATGTATTTTTTGCCAAGAGTCAAGACCGTCGCATAACCAAATTATCATCCATACTTACATTCTAGGTCTTATGTGCTGCCTTGATTGATGTATATTAAAAGGTTTTTTCTGTGGGGTGACAATAGAGGAGGTGCATCAGTCGTGAATATTCTCTAATTAAAAGTTTAGTCCAAGCGCATGGGTGATTGACTAGGGACTTACTTGTATGCAATGTACCGGCGTTTTTAATTTCTTTACGTGCCAAATAATTCTTCGTTCTGAAAAAAAGCGGGAATTGCAAGGATTGATCAAGACTAGGACTCATGGTGTTACACGCCTATCTGTAATGCGGAGTTGCCGAATTAGTTCTTACCGTTTGCATAAACAGTCGCATAGTCGACTATCCTTCAGGCTCACGTCCGTTTACTCTCAGCGGATGTCCCGTGACTTAGGTCGGTTAGCGTGATGTCGGCGTCAGAATGTAATTAGTAGTCCCAAGGCTTGTGGGAGTTGTATTTCCGTGATGGTTGCGCGCTCGCAGAGGAGCGTAGTATATTTGTGGAGATATATATGTATACTCCATGATTTAGGAATTAATTTAAATTCATTTAATAAACAAACGGTGTTTTTGATTGATGCAATTACAATCGAGAAAAACTTAACAAAGAATAGTGGCTTATGGGAATTGTAGTTGTATGACCACATGTCTTTTTTCACAAGACCCTTAATATTTATAATGGTCAGTTGTAAAGGGATATATGAATTGAGAATGTGATGGGATGTGATTCGGTCTCACTATATCTGCCTTGGCTAATGGCAATTATTTGGACGTGTATTATTGGCACTGCGGACTCTATGTAGGATACTTCTATAGAATGTTAAGACAGTTTATAGATTTCTGAAATTTCGTTGAGGCCATCAATCGCTGTATTAAATTTTATAATAAGCATGGCTTCTCGTCTGGCAAGTTTCTCTTCCAAATCTCCTCCTCTAGGGTCTGATTCGATTTTTGATAAGACTGTCCATTTGATGTCAGATTCGCTATGATTTTTTGTCTTCCAATGATTCACTAAGGGTGCTGTCTGTACATTATTATTTTTTTTTTTTTTCCAAAACCTTTATTGCACTTTGCATATTACACAGCGGAATGCCTACAACCCAACGGGCCGGCCGCTATTCCGTGGTCGCTATTCACAGTGCAGCACAGTAATGTGGTCCACAAAGCCATAGATACAGTAATTGTGCAGTGGAGCGTGCTGAAAAGTAAAAGTGCAGTTTGAGAAAGCATTATCAGCGGTAATTGCGGTTTTGATGGCATTTTAATATCTTTTTTGAAAAACAATAAACTCTCAACTTAAACTGTTAGGAATGACAATACGGTCTGGCATGAATCAATGCAGTACGAAGTATAGGTGCCCCTCGGAAGAGGCCTTTTCCAACCTCATATCCCAGCGAGCCAACGCCCCCGCCCACCTTGTGATTCCCATCGTCCCCTGTCCCCCATTTCAACCCAAGGGGAAGAGCGCGTGAAGTGGCTGTGTCCGTCCCCTCACCCATCCACCCCGCCTAATTACAACCCTCTTCATCTTCCTCACCAGAATCTTCCTGATCGTCTTCCGACAGTGGATCACAAATGTCCCCTCTATACTCATTCCATTTCAACCAAATCTTGTTCCATTTTCCTGGGCAGGCTCGATTGGAGTATACTGCCCTCTCGGTCAACATTACCCTATCCATATTCAGACACCATTGGGACTTAGTCGGCAGGTCTGCTGCACCCCATCGCTGTGCTATGTCACGCTTTGCCACCATTAACCCCGCTGTGACCCAGAGCTGTTCATATCTGGAAAGGTCAGTAGGTTCCCATATATTTAGTAGGCACCTCCTTGGGTCAGGCAGCAGGGACCAGTCCAATGTTTGTGAAAGTGTTCGGAGTATTTGCTTCCAGTACACCTAGATCTGTGGACAATCCCATATGGTGTGAAAAAATGTGCCTTCCTCCCCACACCCACGAAGACAGTATGGATGAGACACCCTGTGTATGCGATGCAACATGGTCCTCGTATAATAGACCCTGTGTAGGATCTTGAATTGCACTAGTCGCATGCGCGCTGAAATGCCCACTTCCTTGGGGGACCCAAGTGCTGCGTTCCATTCGTGTTCGTCCATTTCGTTCACGTCCCCCTCCCATTTCCCCTTTATGTGAAGTGTAGGATCCGGGGCATTATTGAGTAATTTTCGGTAAGTGAGCGATGTTCCTTTTTCCAACATGTAGTCAGTGAGGAGGCGATCTTCTAGTGGCGAGGACTCAGGCAGAGGTGTGTCGGGGGGCAGGGCCGCGAGCAGTGCATGCCGGATTTGAATGTACCTGTAAAGTTCCCTGTCTCCAAGATCATGTATTTCCTTTAGCCGGGCAAAGGGTATCACTGCGTTTCTCTCCCACATATCCCCCACCGTGGTAATTCCTATCGTGTCCCTGTGTGTAAATCCCTTAGTATTCCTCAGATTGCCCAGCGCCCGAGAGTTCCACAGCGGAGTCATCTTGGTGACCTTCCCCTTCCAGCCCAGCGCCGCCGTTGCCGTGTGCCACAACTGAACCGTTAATTTAGTGGGGCCCAGTAACGTCCGTACCTTGCGGCGATCATACAACGGGCCCAACAGACTGTTTGTGCCCAACTGTGCCCTGTCGGACTGGAACGCCGGCTCAGCGTGCGATGCGTGGATCCATTGATTAATTGGTTTAAGGTGTGCCGCCCAATAGTACAGTTTTAGATTGGGTAGCGCAATACCCCCGTCATACCAGTCTCTGTGCATCTTGGATTGTGCCACTCGTGCCGGGAGGTTCCCCCATAAGAGGTTGAAAACGAGAGCTGCCACTTTCTGGAAAACTCCAGGGGGCACCGGATAGGGTGTATTCTCAAGGACGTATAAAAAACGTGGCAACGGCATCATTTTGTAGAGCGCCGCCCTACCCAGGAGCGTTAGCGGAAGGCCTGACCAAAACACGACATCCCGTTTAAGCCTGTCTAGGTGAGGTTTCAGATTTTTATCTATAAATTCCGCCGGTTCTTTAGTGACATGGATACCTAGATATTTAAACGACGATCCCGCCAGCTTTAAGGGGCATGTGCTGTCGAGGGTCGGGGCCGGACCCTGCAAAACATACAGTTCCGATTTGGCCCAGTTCAGTGTATAGCCGGAAACCCTGCCATATGCGTCGCAAATGTGCAGTAAAGCCGGTATCCCATCTTCGGGGTCAGTTAGATAGAGCAGCATATCGTCTGCGTACAAGGACAGACGGTCTTCCCAACCCCCGGTCCATGTTATACCCCTGAGGAGGGGCGAGGCTCTTATGAGGGTCGCAAGAGGTTCCAGAGAGATAGCAAACAGCAGGGGTGACAAAGGGCATCCCTGCCGCGTGCCCCTTCCCAACGGGAACGTGCGTGAAATATGGCCGTTAGCCACCACGTGAGCCATCGGGTCAGTGTACAGTAGTTTGACCCATGCGATAAAGCGCGGACCAAACCCCATGTGTTTCAGCGTCTCAAAAAGGTACTCCCATTCCACCAAGTCAAATGCCATTTTGGCGTCAAGTGCTAAAATTACTGCTGGTGCGGTAATAGAGTCCGCTCTAGCCAGTACACCGTGCAGTCGTCTCAGGTTCAGCGCCGTGTTTCTATGTGGCATAAATCCGGATTGGTCCGGATGTATAATGGACGACAGATGGGGCAGGATCCTTTGCGCCAGGAGTTTAGCCAGAATTTTCACTTCAGCGTTTAGCAAGGAAATGGGTCGGTAAGAGGAACATTCCTCCGGTGGTTTGCCTGGCTTGGGGATAGTTACGATGGTCGCCGCGCCTTGGTCCAGCGGAAGTGAGCCCTTCTCTAGACAGTCCCTGAACATCCCTAAGAGATGAACACTGAGGGTCTCTGGTATCGCCTGGTACCATTCAATGGGTATTCCATTCGGTCCCATTGCCTTACCCGGGTGTAGAGCTTTAATTGCCAATTGGATTTCATCGGCAGTGATGTCTACCTCCAATTCGCTTGACGCCTCCGGAGACAGTGTTTGGACTTCGATCAGAGCCAAGAGTGCCCTGGCTCTCTCGGGTGTGATCACACACTCCGGGGTGTATACTCTTCAAAATGGTCCGCAAGTAGCTCTGTGATACGCCTTGGGTCAGTATGCGTCACCCCACTCTCATCATTTAGACGGTGGATCCCCCTGGAGTTGCCCTCCCGCTTATCAAGCCACGCCAGCATTTTCCCCGCTTTGTCCCCCACCTCGTAAATTCTATTTTGAGTATCGGCTATGTATCCCTTTGTTAGCTGGCGCAAGTGGTCATTATATAGCTGCTGTTGGAGGGAGAGTGCGTGAAGGGTGGAGAAAGAGGGGTGCTGCTCATGAGCCACGGTTCGTTCCTGTAGTGCCACCTCCAGATTGGCCAGCTCCTGGGATTGTTGCCTCTTGTGCCCCGTTATGGTGTTGATGGCCTGCCCCCGCAGGACTGTTTTATAGGCCTCCCAAAGTGTTTCAGGGGAACGCACTGAGTGTACGTTTTCATGAAAGTAGTGTGTCGTTGTGCGTTTGAGAGCTTTACGAACTTGTGGAACTTTAAAGTAGGTTGCATGTATGGGGTAAACGCGCTTGCGCACACTAGTCTGTATGGAAAGTGTCAGTGTGAGCGGTGAGTGGTCCGAAATCCCCCGAGGGTGAATTCCCATTGCATCTATATACCGGAGGCCCTCTCCCAATGACAGGAAGTAGTCAATGCGGGAGAGGCTGCCATGCACCACGGAGTGAAAAGTGTATTGTTTCAAGCCGGGGTGTAAGTGCCTCCAGACGTCTGTCAGTCCCATGGCCGCTGTGAAACGCTGGAAGTAAGTGCTTCCCCCCGTCGGGGCCGGTGTGGGGTGTTTATCTAATTGCGTGTCCATTACCGCATTGAAGTCCCCCCCCAGAATGATCTCACCCTCGGGAAGAGTCAGATGGAATTCCCCAAGTTTTGGGAGGTGGACCGAATGTAGTGCTGGTGGAATGTATACTGACACTAAGTTAAAGAGTGTCCCTTCCCACTGTCCTTGCACGGCCGCGAAGCAGCCTTGATCGTCAGTCTTAAAGGATAGGGGCAGGAATCGCGAGTTTTTCTGTATTAGAATGCCGGACCCCCTGGAGCCGGATGTGAACTCAGAATGGACCCACATTTTGTAACCTCGTCTATCCAAGGCCTTTGCAGCCCCCCCTACCAGGTGCGTCTCCTGCAGCAGGACTACGGTAGGACGTTGTCGCTTGATGGCAGTTAGTACCAACCCCCGCTTAATTTTGTCCCCTAAACCTCTCACATTCCAGGACATCAAACTCAGGGGTGGGCAGCGTGAGTCAGGTGGCGCTACCCCTCCTGTCGGTACCGAACTATCAGCCATTGGGGATTATGGGGTGTGTGATGCAGCGACCAGGCAATGCAACTGGACCAGCAGCTATGCCGTCGCACAGCAAGGAACCCAGAGACATCACGGGGGCATACCATCGCTGTCCTTCCCCACTAGCGTACATTGACCCCCACATAACTGGAGACATCGACTTCGACCGTTTGCGTACATTCCCAACATGAGCATTTCAAAACAAACCCCCCTCCCTGCCCCCCTGCTCAACGGACTTACAACTGCCCGCCACCCCAACTGTGCAGAGTGCTTTTCCCATCCCACAACCAGAGTACTTGCGTGTAGGGGGGAGAGCGTCTCCCCGGGCAGGCGGCCTCCCTGTAGGCTTTCGGGGCAGCCATGCCAGCGTCTACGTGCAGCAGTGAAAACGATAAGTCAGTTCGGCGATCGGCGACCGCATAGTATGCAGAGTCCAGGGCCGGGATTAGTCTTCCTCGCCTCCCCCTTCAAATCCATGGGAGGGCGAGTGTTCCGCTCCCTCCACTCGACCAGACGTTTGTGAGCCAGTTCTGCTACCTCCTCTACGGGCTTGTTCCGGTCTGTGCGTTCTGCGCTGTCGTCCAACGGTGCTCCAACCCTCAAGCCAGTCCCGGGCAGCACCAGGGGAATCGAAAATCCACACTTTTTTGTCCGCCACCACCCGCAGCTTAGCCGGGAATAGCATTGAGTACGGCAGTTCTTTCTCCCTCAAGGTCTTTTTTACTTCCAGGAACGTTCTCCGTCTCCTAGATACCTCTGCCGTATAGTCCGGAAAGAAAGCAATCTTCGAGTTCTGGATTTGAATGGCCGGCGCTACTCTTGCGGCCTGCAAAATGGCGTCCCGATCTCGGAAATTGAACAATCTGGCCAAAATCGGTCGCGGTGTGGCTCCTGATTTGGGTTTACCCCCTGGAACGCGGTGGGCCCTTTCGATGGAGAAGAAGTTGGAGAGTCCCTTGGGCTGGAGCCGATTTTTGACCAAGTCCTCCACGTAGAGATCCAATGCCCCCGTGTCCTCTGATTCCGGCACACCTATAATTCGGACATTATTGCGCCGGGAGCGACCTTCCTGGTCATCCAGTTTGTCCCTGAGCATTTTGTTATCAGTTTGCAGACGTTCCACTGCCGTTTGCAATTCGGACACATCCTCAACCAGCGATTTAGTGACCACTTCGACCTGCTTGACCCTCTCATTCATTTTTTGGAGATCCGCCCTTATCAAGGTGACTTCAGTTGCCGTGGCACCCACCGTTGTTTGCACCTGAGCCAATGCCGCCAGGACATCATCCAGCGTAGCCTTTCTTACCCCCTCGGTGTCGGTCACTTTTCCGCCGGCCTTGCGCTGTTCCTGGGGCGGTGAATGCCTCTCATACGCAAATTTGTCCAACTTGGCCTGGGTTGAGGTGTTTCTGGGGCCCCTTTGGGACATGGTGTCGCCGTTATTAAAGCAGCCAAATGGCACAATCGGTCGTGTCCGGGTTGAGCAGGGCCGACCCTTTGCGCTTCGGCGGTTGGCCGCGTCGAGGTACGTGGGCACAGCAGGGGGGGGTGGTATCTCCCCGCAGGTATGCAGTGGTGTAGTGCTCTCGTAGAGTTTATGCACAGGCTAGTTACTGAGTGCGCCCCCTTGCAATGGGGCCGATGGGAAATCTGGTGATGTGCTGCAAGTTGCGACCAACACCGGGCGGTGCTGCCGTGGTATGCCTCTCTCCAGTGCCCCCTTGATGTAGATGCCGCCCAGGTTCTCGCCCCTCCGGTGGTGCAGCCTGCGTATGTGTCCCTGTGTCTCTGCTGGGAAGTCCGCAATTACCACTGTCCGTTGACTGCAGTGGTCGCCGTGGGGTTCGGACGGCTGCCGCCGGGGCCTGGTGCACTCCGCGGGCGTGGCCGGACAATGGCGGCACCGGGTCCGACGTGCGCAGCGCCTGTCGCGCTTTCGGTAGATTCTTGCGTGACCGGGGAGTGCTGACGGGCGGTGATGTAGCGCGCCCGTATGCCTGGGTTGCCGGAGGGAGCTCTGCGGTGTAGTCGGGGTGACGCGCTCGGTAAGCCGGCGCTTCCTGTCACTCACCCCCGCCTTCAGGACACTTCCGGCCGGATCTGAATGCACTGTGGCTCCGCGGCTTCACGGCTGAAGGCAGGCCCGGCTCCTCCTCCGTCTCCGGCCAGTGATAGTATGCCCGTTCGGGCCGCCGCCGCGCCCAGAATTTCAGTACTGCTCGCCGCACGGACTCTGGGTCCGGTCCGCCCCTTTCCGCCAGCGATGATCAGGATATTTGTCACGGATTGTTGCGGAAAGCCGCCTCTTCCCGGGAGCCTCCCTAAGCTGCGGCCGCCATCGTTGGCTGCTAGCCACGCCCCCCCTGTACATTATTTTTAATTCTGGATTTATGTTGAGTGATTCTGCTTCTGACCTCTTGGTTAGTTTTCCCGATATAAATCATATCGCAAGGGCAGCGGATTCCGTAAATTACTTAATGTGATTTACAATTAGTAAATACGTCATGTTTCCTAGCATTGACCCTAAAAACACCTCCTTATGTTTTTCAGATATGTGGTCCTGACGAGAGCACCCCACAGTAAGGGTGTTCGAAACGCGTAGACCAGCCTTTGTGCGACCTTAGGAATTTTGAAATATCAAATGTATATAATGAAGTGAAATTGACTCCAAGGTTGCTTTTTGATTTAAGTTACTGGCATTGTTATATTCGTTGCAAAATGTATAATGTGTAAATAATTAGTACGAGTGGCTCTAGTGAGTCTGGATGAATGTGAGTTTGGATGGTGTGATTGGAGATGATGATTGTATATTTGTAATTTTGTGTAATATATGTGATATATAAAAAATTGAATTGTATTCTGTATTCTATATGTCAATGTGCTAAAAAATGAAAAATTTGATTTTTTGAATAACAAAGTTTATATATAAAGATTCAATTCAGACAGAAAAAGTAGTCTTGTCTATATGGTGTTTTGATTCACTATATCAAGTTCACTCAGTGTAGAGTAATTTTGCAGTACTGGTGTGTTTGTTTTGCTATTCAGCTAAGTGAGGCTTGACCTTACTGCATGGAGCCCAAACCCTCTTTTTGGTTTCACACTTATTATAGTTCAACAGGAGGAAGACATGCGGCACGTTTCCAGATTTTGAGTTTGACAGGAATTCTGTGCATATAGCTATTAAACTTTATGAGCCACGATGCAATACACGTGGTCTGATTGATATTCATCGTCTAGGGATAATGCAATGATGACTAGATGAATCTGCCAAAGATACTCGCCATGTTTTGAGCTTATTTTCATTACTGCCATACCGAACTGTTACGTCTTCCAAACCTGGAGTGGCTTAGTTATAATTACAGATACTGGCCAAGTTGAGCTGCATTACATCGTCGCCACAACGGTCTGATACATTTTCCAACCCTGGAGTGGCTTGGGTCTTCCAATCCTGGAGTGGCTCGGGCTTGAGTACAGATTCCGTCTGATCTCAGACTTGGGTTCCACCTTCGCCATACTTACCTAACACGTCTTCCAACCTTGAAGGGATCTGGGTGTTCATCACAGGATCATTTAGGAGCATTACTTTCGTTGTGAACGGCTACCGCTTTTTAGACAACGAGCGCTTGCAAGTTTGGCAGATATACTTTGCGATCTGTACATTCTCGTATGAGACTGTGTGTGCCCTGAGGAAGCGCCCTAGATGGGAATGAAACGCATTGGCTGAATTGTCTAAAATCAATGTTTTTTAAGAGAAATATTTTCAAATAAAGAAGTTATCTTCTACCTACACTGGCCTGTTGGACTTTTTGAGCGGCGCACCCCCACTTGGTCTAATTATCTTTTGATCTGGAGCACAGCGACGCCACTCAACAGCTGGCATAGGGGTTGGTGGCACAGCGCCTCCACACATAGGAACTGGTACGAGGTGTGGCATAGGAGGTCCGCCGTTGCTGTTTGTTTGGTTTTTCACTTAATATAGTGATATGTTATCACAGTGAAATGATTCAAAATATTGAAGAAATACACATTTGAATTTTTAAGTGTCTTTGTTGTATTTTGCAAGACAGTCGTAGCACAATTTACAAGCCAAATACAGTGCCCATGTGTGGCTCTAAGAAACAAGACATACCCATGCTATGGCTCTAGCTTGGCTCTCCCTTCATTCCTACCAATGATGACTTGCCCACCTTTATGCATGTATTATGTATGCTCAAAATTCAACATAGCCACTCTAAGAACATGCATCATAATGTTCAAGGAAGGACAATATGTATGTACGCATGTACTGTGCAAAAATTAATAATTTGCAAAAATGCAAAGTTTAATTTTGCACTTGGCAAAGCTAAGTCAGCAAGCTGAAGGGACAATAAAGATGCACTTGCAGCAGGAGATCCAGCTGTGCTCATAATAGCTGTTCCACCATTACTGGCTTGCCCCCTCCACGCTGCCTTAGCTGATACCCTGGCCTACCTCTCCCTGTCCCTGCGGTAGCACCTGCAGACAGGGCCATAGCAATGTGGTCAAACACAGGATCTTGTCCTTAATGTGCCTCTGTAGCTCTGCTGTTATTGTTCTGCACCACGGAAACACACTCAAATTCTGGGAACGCTGCTGCTATTAGCCCTATTGCCACAAGGCATTCAGAGGGAGTTGGCAGTGCTGGGAAGTGGTGAGATTCTCACCACTTCCCAGCACTGCCAACAGTGCTTTAAATGGGCTGGTACTGTCAGAGTACTGGCACTTTTTTATTTTGAGGAGGAGAGTACCGGCACTTCTTAAGAGTGGAGAAGCGTGGCTCAGTGGTTAGAGGCGGCAGACCTGGAAGCTGAGATCGGCTGTGGACCAGGGTTCGATTCACCGCCTCGGCGGGTCTCGGGCTCAAAATTCCACGGACTCGACAATTCTCGCTCCGGTGCCTACTCGACTCACGGGGTCACACTCTGCGACTCTGGGCAATAGCTTGCTTAATCTCCACTACGGCCCCTCGTGGCGGGATGCCTGGCTTTCACCTTGTGGATACCCTGCTGGGGTATCTCACAGGGGAATACCAGGACGGGTTCCCTAAGCAAGCGCCTTGATACCTTCGGGTGATACGTGCGCTATATAAGTCGCAATACAATACAATACAATACAAGAGAAATGCAATACCTTTAATTGGAGAGTACAGGCACTTCTCAGAAACAAGCAGGTACTCTGCTACAGAGCATCTGCACTTTTATTTTTCTATTTCAAGCAGTGGGTGAGAATGTATCCTTGGTGGTGAGTGTGAATGGGTCTAAGGTCTCAAATGACAACAACATACCCAGTCATCTTTAAGTTGCTCATTGCTGCACCCTTGCGATGTTTTCAGCTCATAGCATGGGCTCACAATGAAAGTCAGTAAATGCGCTGTGCTGTGTGTTACACTTGTGGCTTATCTTGCTTCTCCACACCTTCAGTCTCCCATCAAAACATTCTGAATTATGACATTCACTCACTGACTTTAAAAAATAAAATAAACATATACTGATAGTGGGCCTGTTTGTTCCACTCCTGCTGTGGGCAGTATTTAATGGTTAATCTGGGTGTTGGGGTGAAAGGGAGCCAAAAGAATTGAAGCTGGTGCACAGTCCTCATCTGCCCTGCCCCAATGACGCCAATGTGGGAAACATCCTTTACCAAGCGTATTTTACTCCGCAAGGCTTTAACAGCGCGTCCATTACAACACAAGTCGTAACCACGGGTCAATATTAATATCAACTTAGTACCATCTTAGGCCCTATTAAAATAAAACACAACACTTCAGAAAGCCTAAAGTCCAGCTAGCATTTAATGCAAAATCGCAGGTAGCAAAGCAATAGATCAAAGACAATGGCTATTTAAAACTGACCACTGCACTCTTTAGAAAATGGCCAGTTGGAGCTAAAATCTAAAACTCATGTAAAACCTATTTAGTATATACAAATGTCTCTCCATACAAAGCAATACAGTATAGCCACTGGACAAAAACGTGTACTCTCAGTCAGTGGTAGTTAAAGTGAAATGAGTCAACAGTTGACCTCCTGCGACGTCACATAGTTGACACTGTGTTCTACCTTTAGTCCCTCAACTGCCTCCTATTTAAAGCTGGAACGCTGATGGGAAACACGTTAAAATTGCAGATGTGCATGATGCCACAAGAAGATTTTTTCAAAAATGCACGCTAAAAGGAGTCGGATGCCAGCCTTAACGTGATAAAAGTTGTTCCAGACATAAAAGCAAATAAAAGTGGATGAGAATGAGTAAATGGGCCATGGGATACTGATAACAGAAGCAGACCCCCCAAAATACGACAGCCAATAGAAACGAAGAAAATTAAAGTGACAAGGACAAATAAGAAGACAAGGCTGGATGTAAGAACCTTTTAAGATATATTGAATACAAAAGATTTCACAAGCGCTGTGCAGGCGAAACCTAAAAACGAGCTACTCTTCAAACCTTGTTTGCTTTCTTTTCATGATGCTGCCTTCATGAATACTCAGAAAGGGGACAGAAAGAGTAGTGCAGGACTGGAAGCTGCTCTGCGTGGCCTCCACTAAGACCATCCACCATAATGGAACATAACCTGTCCCAGGTGATTTCGGGCCCTGTTCTCTGTTGTCTGTTCACACAGCTGCTACAGTCTCTTCGAGGTTTCACCCACAGATCCATTCCCCGGGGCCAAACCTTGGCTCTACTGCACATCAGGCATCAGCCTTATGACTCACGTAAACCGCAAAAGGAAGGAAAAAGAGTCACTTTTCCCAGTAGAGACAACCTAGCCTTGGAACTTCAAAGGTGACACTAATCGGATTTCTCGAAAAGTAAAACTGAAGAATTTTACTCGTTAACTTATTCAGGTGAACCCTTTCTCATGACCTTGTCCGTGAGACACTTAACAGAAAGTAAATGTTACAGGACGCAATTTGTCTGCTGAGCTGGAAATGAAAACACAAAAAAATCTTACTATACCCTGCCTAGCTCTTTACTCTCATGAAACCCCCCCTCCTAAATGTTGTGGATTAAAGCAGCCAAGCAGAGAAGCAGAGAAGCATATAAGCAGAGAGCAGCAGCTAAAGATTCACAAGAAACTGACCCATCACCGGTCACCAGACGGCTTGGAAACAGCACACTTGCAAGCTGGGATACAGCCTGCTTGACCAGAAGGAAATAGCCAGGGCCACAGGAATGATACGATTCTGCAGCCCCGGCGATTTTCGCATAATTATGTATTTGACACTTAATCCATCATCTGCTGCATAATCTTCAAATTTGAACAAAAATAAAATTAGTTTCCAACTCAGACGGATCAAAAGTTACAAAAAATATGGTGACTTGGGTTCCTGCGCACTGGAACGCTATTCGCAAAGTTTGACTGGTCATCTTTAAGTTGCTCATTGCTGTATTTTGGGGGTTAGATTGTTACTAATAAGGTGAGCTCTACTCCCAGACGCTATTACCAAGTGCAAAAATGACAAAATAATGAAGTGATACTATCACAAAAAATGCCGCATAATTTGGCTTTTCTTGCCGCATAATTTGGTCCTCTCTGCTTAATTCCAGTGTCCCTGGAAATAGCTCACCTAACAGCAGGGACACCTAGGACTGAAAGGCTGGGTGAAAGAGCTCCCCTAACACCTATAAAAGTAGCTCACCTTGCCGTAATGAAACCAATCTGACAGATGGGACACAGTTTAATTAACCGATTAAACACCTGAAAACCTATATACAGCTCATCAGGCAGGTGTAACACCCCATAGAACATGAGCTCCTAGTTAGATGCACAAATATATAGGCACAGAAAACACCCACAGAACCCGTCTTCTGGCGAGAAACCGACCTCAGTTATGGCTCATTCTAAATCCTATTGTAATCGCAATTCAGGTGAAACTCATATTTCCATCCGTAACAGGATTTTTTGTTATTCGGGAAAATCAGTACATCAGGTAATTTTTGCCACCGAAAGCCTTCCGAGATGTTGCTAACGCGGGATTACTGGTTACTAATTATCTTACCAAATCCCAAACTATGTCGACTGAATCGTTGGTACCTGTCTTTGAGTAAAAGGTAATCTCGCAATAAGTCAATCAATTTAAGAACTTACACCACTCTAAATGACCACTGACCAAATTTAAGTTTTAAAGTTTTAATATAAAGTCAAAGATAACTGAAGATACAAACTTCTCAAAATGAGATTAAGAAGATAAATCGGTATCACTATGAACATGAACTTTTTGAATAGTCTGAGTCTGAAAAACAGAATAATAAGTACAAGCTCGAAAACCATCAGGGTTGCCAAAATGGATACAAGTTGCAACCTCAAAGTCATTACAGAAAAGAAAATTAAGGTTAGTCTGTCCCTACACTACACTAAGTGACATCCCTACTTAACAAGATCTTTACCCTCTAGGTGTCAGCCGTGGTGACTTCCTAAGAAGATCACGCACTTCTCTTTGTCTCTTCTCTGATAATGGGTCTCTCCTGATCAGCCTATCTGCCTACCCATCCGCTTCCTTAGGCTCCCAAAATCATCTGCTCTGCCCTCCTCCCGGGTCTCTTTCCCTAATACCAAATCACATTTCTGATAGGAACGCCCCTTGGGACGCCCCTCACGTGGTACATCTTTGCGCGGTAAACTCCATGATGGTACTCTTGAAGACCCTCGTTATAGTTGACCTTGGTTCCCAGGCTTCTTCTTCAGTGCGCTGATACCCCCTGAAATTCCTGGAAACTCCTACAGGCCTGCGCAAGGCGCCACTGAACAAAGTCCCTTTCATTCGAGCTGATTAGGACCCTCGCACCTGCATACAGCTCGTCCTGCAGTGGGCCTCAAATTCCAGACTCTACCATATCTTTAGTCATAAAACACTCTCAAAGCTCGGTGCTGGACACCTCGCGACCTCTTCTCTAACGAGCACATGACGATTTACACGACATGACATTATCTCCTCTGGCCTACTTGATTTACATGCAGCAGGTCCCTGCACTCTTAAAACGTTAACTTGATTTAAACAGCAAACATTCTTAACTAGCATACGTTTCTAAAATAACACATCTATAAAGCATATACTTTTAACCCTAAGTTCAATAGTACATTTTGGAAGAACCATGTCAACCTTATCTCACATTAATTTAGCAGCACGTTCAGGTTTGCTGTGAATTGCCCTAAGGCCTACACATAATACTGGATTTTCAAAGTTACATTTAATTCGGACATGATTCTTTTAACATGAGAACATGAGGTTTTCACATATATTCCAACATTTCTACATTAACCTCACACCGTTATAATTATAGTTACTCTACTTAACATTCTATATATTTCACTACTGAATATAAACCACTCTGTATATTTCACTCCTGGATATAAAACACTCGTGTGCAAAACATGTTTAAACTAACTACGTGCTTGTAAATATGGCGTACTTATACATTTTTTTTCAAACTTGTGCTCTCTCAGTCCCCCCTTTGATGACCTTCAGGGGTCATCATTACCAAGACACTAAAAATGTAGAACCTTTTAAAGTGAAGACAGGGCAGTTCCACCTCTTTTCATACTCTCTAATGCTTTCAGACTCTTATATTGAGTGTCCTGCATCGCTGTCAACTCTTCTTCCTGTTTCTTCATAGCTCTCTGTAACCTATTTGCTCTATAACATTGATACAAACGCACCAATCCCCACAAAGTGATTACACAAATCACAATTATGATGATGGGTTTCAGTATGTACCAAACGATACCCTTTCCTAAGTTGGCAAACCAACTTCCAACTTTACCCATTCCATGGCCTACTTTTTCCCACACATTTACCTTTGCCAGGTCCTCAATTTCGTAGTGTATGGCAGTGATGTTTTGTATATATTTCTCTAGAGGTTTTGAATTGTCTGGAATGTAAGTACAGCATTCCTGGACCTTCAAAGCCTTACAGACTCCTCCCTCTTTTGCTAACAGAACATCTAAAGCAAGTCGGTTCTGAAGAACCATCGCCCTAATCGATTGCATCTCACCTTCTATCAGCATCAATGATCTTGCAGTACTAGCAGATAGCCTATCTACGACTGTAGCTAACCTCCTGATCTTAATGTCATTCATTATCAATCCTAAGAAAGGGAATGCAGCACCTAGTACATCTCCAACTACCTCGGCTGCACCCAGCCCTCGTTTCCATCTAGTTGATATTTCCTTCTTAGGCGTGTCTAAATTCTCAACATGATATATTTTAGGAAAGACAACAGCCAGATAGCATGATCCATACCAATTATCTGGTAACTTCACATAGGCATATCTTCCACATACAAAATATACATTTGGTATTGCTTGCATCCCTTTCATAAAGTTCTTAGAGTAATACTCCAATTGAAAGGCATGTTCACAATGGACTTGACCTACATAAAAGTTTTCATAATATGAGTAACTCCTGTGAATGCACAGTTTTCCCCGTTTATCCTTATCCAAAGCAATTGGACCAATACTACCCTTTCTTTGATGTGCCCTTTCCTCCTTGGTCCAATCTGTTTCCCATTGTCCTGATGCTTTCAAAATCTTCTGCCTCCTGTATCTAGTATCTACCTGTGCTATAAACTTTTTCTCAACCTCTGATATTTGACAAGTCAGATTGTTCCTTCGAGCATGTGAAGTATCTAACGTTTTCCATGGAATAAACCATTTGTGTAGTCTGTCTTCGCTTTTGTAGTAGTCCCATTTGTTCAAATGCTTGAAATTCGGAACCTCTGGCAATGTCGAGTCGAAATTCGAGAAATAATACTCGAATCCTTCTCGTCCATAAAACATGCTCAACAATAAACTACACGTTATTCCATACGTTAACGGAAGATGATGGTATCTGATACCCTCCTCCACTGAAGCTGGTAATTGCATACAAACGTAACAATCCTTTACTTCCATGGCATCAACATATTCATAAAGCAATTTAGCATAAGCATTTGACTTGTAATTTCCCTGTGACTCGTCGGTGTGAAGCCTTTTTATTTCTGCATCTAACAATGCCTTGTCTTTCTCATTGATGTTTCCCTTCTCTTTAATAATGGTAGTTTTCGGTGTTGATACTCCCTTATCCTCCTTAACTGCGGTTTCATCCCCTTCGTGTCCCGCTAGGAATGAAACAGTTACCACTAAAATTATAAGAGAAACCACTACTCCTAAAAGTGTAACAGCTATACATTTTGCCCTGCGGTTCGGGTTGCCAGCCTCCATGTTCTCAAACAGTGTAGTTTTTTACTTTCTTCCAGCATTCACTTCCTCTTCTTTTCAAACAAAGTCTTTCTCTCTTGCAATGTCTTTCTTTGAACACTTGGAAGCTTGACAATTTGTTTCCGCAAAACAGTTCAAAGTCCAGTAGAAAATAGACAACCCTAGCCCTTCTCCATCCACTAAAATGAAACCCCTATCATTTTTCTTCTTCCACTCGGCGCTAGGTTATCTTGCAACAAGTTTTTACAATTTCTTTTCAACAGTCTTATTTTCGTCTGAAGTTATGTATGACTCAAGGAGTGACACTACGTCTTCATAAATGTCCATCCGAAGTATCATTCCCTCAGGTTCTGGGCAGTTCGTACCACAACATGGAAAGTCAACTTTTTCTAGGATTATTCTCCTTATTTCGCTCAAGACAAGTGGACGGACAAAATTGAGAGTTAGCGTTTTTTCAATTTCCACTCCTGGTACTATCAGTTCTACATCCACAATTACAAAGGGGTCCGTTCTAATCAAGATCACTTTCTTCACCTTTCCCGTTCTGCGCCCCTTTGAAGACATTCACAATATGGTATTAATCCACAACAATAAGTGCTCCTAGCATTTCTACTACTCGCTCAAGCATTTCCAAACGAAGAAGAGTTCCCTCCAATATTGGATATCGTGAACAGCAAACTGGAAACTCAACTGTCTCTAAAATCAATTTTCTTATTCCACTCAGAAGAGCAGGATGAACGATGTTGAGTGTCAGCAACCTTTCGGTCTCCGCTCCTGGTAGTAGAAACCTTATTTGCACTGTGATGATCGGGTCAGTTCTGATCAGTTCCACTTCCCTGATCCTCCCTGTTCTGTGTCTCCCAGACATCTGCAACGAGGTAGGTCCAGTCGGGAGTAGAGTATCTTCTACTAGGCACTCGCACCCTCCTTGATCTTCTAAGACCCTCCTCGGCTTGATCCTGGATATCTTCTTCTGGATCTGAGTCTTCGGATATAGGAGTAAGCGTTTCTTCCTGGGCCGACCTCAAACTTAGCCTTCTTCTCCTAGTTGGCCAAGTGGCAGCTCCAAGCCTTATTCTCCTATTCCTTGTCCTCCCACTTGGTTCTTGGTCGCTCCGATACGGATCTGAGTCTGAGTCGTATTCACTTCTGCTCTCTCCTTCAGTTGCGTCTTCTGTCTCACTGCCGTCCTGCCTTCGCTCTTCTTCTGAATCCGATGCGTTCCCAACTTCTTCCGACACCTCCTCAGCTGCCTCAATCCCTTCTCGCGACTCTTCTTCCACTTCCGGGCTTTCGTCTGGGATGGGAGCTGTTCCTTCTAGAGGTGCTGGAACTCTTCGAGTATGGGATGCATGGATCCAATTTGGCAGCCCCCCGCACTTCACCGCGGTGTTCGTTATCAGGATTACCTGAAAGGGCCCACGCCAGCGAACATCTAGGCAGTTCTTCCGGACGTGTTTTTTAACTAAGACCCAGTCCCCTGGGTTCAGGTCATGACACAGGTTCCTCGCTGCTGGAACTTCAGCCGCATGCACCTGAAGGGACACAGAATGGATGGCGTCAGACAGTCCTTTACAATAATCCAAGATCAGATCATCTGTAATATTCAATAGAGCAGTAGTTGGAACTGTAGGAAGTCTCATGGCCCTCCCCATCAGGATCTCGTGAGGAGAGAGACCTGTCCTCCTATCAGGTGTGCTGCGCATGCTCATGAGCACTAAAGGAAGAGCATCTGGCCAACTCAAGGATGTGGATGCCACTACTTTAGCCAATCTATTCTTCAAAGTGCCATTCACTTGTTCCACAATTCCTGAAGCTTCTGGTCGATAACTACAATGCAGCTTTTGATCGATATTCAGTGTGGAGCACAACATCTTCACTATTTCGCTGTTAAAATGTTTTCCTCTGTCAGATTCCAAAGAGGCAGGCACCCCGAAGCGCGGTATCAACTCCCTGAGCAACAATTTAGTCACTGTGAGTGTATCGCACCTACGTGTAGGGTACGCTTCAACCCATCTGGAAAATACGCATACAATCACCAACACATACCGAAGGCGATTGACTCTTGGCATTTCGATGAAATCTAGTTGCATTCTATTGAAAGGCCCCCCCGACCTCCCAATGTGACTCAGTGTGGGGCTTTGTGAATACGGCTAGTATTGAACAGGAAGAGAATAAACACATGAAATCTATCCTGAGGGTACCACCCAGTACTGTTGGATATATTGCTCATAGGGAGCTAGGGAGGCCATACCTGGGGGACTCATTAAAATTGAGGCCAATTGTGGCATGGCTAAAAATTTGGGCAAATCCAGACGCATATTTAACCAGAGAAATTCTACTGGATTGCCTGAGTAGGACTCATTGTATGCGTATCCCCTGGCTCAAATATGTGAGAAACACTCTTGAAGAGTTAGGGTTCGGAAATTTTTTCAGGAACCCCACAACCATCTTAGCACAGCACAAAAAACAAGTAGGGGAAATTTTCCTAGAGTGGAAAACCGAATGTCGTGCGGAGGTTGAAGGAGAGAAAAAGTCTGTGAGGGCTTACAACCTGATCAAGAGTGTGGAGGGTATGGAGCCCTATCTGTATCTTGTACATAATGTACAGGACAGATTTCTTATGTGTCGTTTCAGACTGAACTTACTTCCTTTTATGTTGGCCTCTCCACCAGGTTTTACCATGTCTATTGAGCAGAAGGGACCCTGCGGCTGCGACAATCGGTCTCCGCAGGATTCCCTTCATTTTATTTTGCTTTGCCCCTATTTCTCTATGCCCAGGCGCAGATTTTTAGTAGACATACTAAAAAAAGCTAAATTGGAACATGCTATGGATGCTTTAGTTTATTTACAACAAGCTTCTGATCCGCTAACCTTATGTTGTATTATGAATTTTATAAAGGTGGCGGTTCGTTTAAGGATGACGAAGGGAGAGGAATGAACGACTAAGGATTTTATATTTTAAATTTAGGGCCCTGTATGTTGGGATTTTTATTGTATTCATGTACAAGGATCTTGACAAAGATTTAATGCTTCTTTTAGCTGTGTATATATTTGTGTGTTTCTATGGTGTCATGTTTTTGATTAAGATTTAATGTTTTGCTCATTTATGTATATATATGTGTGCTTTTATGGTGTTTTCTAAACACCGAATAAAGATTCTTGAAAATGAAAATGACTCAGTGTGACTGGTGTTCGTTTGCCTACGTTCAGCTGTTGGCAAGTAACACATCGCTTACATACTGATTCTGCTGCTATTCTGAATTTCGGGCAATACCAAGTCTGCCTAAAAACTCTCATCATAGCATCCCTTCCTAGATGTACTGGACCATGTATTTCTCTCGCCATGGGATTAGCTAATTCTTCAGGTAACACAGCTCTCCCATCTGCTGAAACCCAAAAATCCATTTCACTTCGCACACAACCTGCTATTTCCCATGCCTTTTTCTCTGTTTCAGGTGCGTTCTCCTGCATTATTCTTAAATCCTCCCAAGTGTCTACAGTTTCTAACATCATACTTAATTCAGTCTTTTCTTCTGCACCTTCTATTTCCACCTTTGAGAAAGAATAACTTTGTTCCGCACAATAGCGTGCGACTTCATCAGCATATCTATTACCTTGTGACACAAAATCTGTATTCTTAGTATGAGCTACACACTTCACTACCGCGATGTCAACAGGACCTTGTAATGCTTCTATCAGCAATCGCACAAATTCTCCATTTCGAATGGGCGAACCAGAGGAGGTCATGTAACCCCTCTGAGACCACAACTGCCCGAAATCATGAACCACACCGAAACCATATTGGCTGTCCGTGTAGATGGTGACTCTTTTTCCGTTTCCTGCTATGCAGGCACGAGTTAGGGCAATAATTTCTGCTACCTGTGCGGAATGTACTCCTTCCAGGCAAGCGGCTTCCACAACTCCAGTAATGGTACAAACAGCATAAGCTGCTCTCAACCGACCAGTATCGTCTCTTAAACATGAGCCATCAACAAAGTAAATTTCATCGGGGTCAGACAATGGCTCATCCACAATATCTGGTCTGGGTTTCGTGCATAGTTCAGTCACATCAAGGCAATCGTGGTCTTCACATCCTTCGCCTTCTATTACAGTAGGTAATGGCATCAAAGTAGCAGGATTCAAGACAGAGCATCTCCTGAGAGTCACGTTCTCTGCGGCAAGTATAACTTGCTCGTAGCGCGTGAGCCTACTATTGGTCAGATGCTGCGTCTTCGTCCTGGTCATTAGCAATTCAACTGAATGTGGTACATACACCACTACTGGATGTCCCATCACAATACTCTCGCTCCTTTCAATGCTGACACCCGTTGCAGCAACGGACTTGAGACATCCGGGCAACGCTGCGGCTACTGGATCTAATGTAGCCGAAAAGTATGCAACTGGTCTACGGGCATTACCGTGGGTCTGTGCCAAGACTGACAAAGCACATCCCTCTCTCTCACAGCAATAGAGTGAAAATGACTTTTCGTAATCTGGCATTCCCAGAGCCGGAGCACGACATAAATCGTCTCTCAGCTGTAAAAACGCCACCAGACATTCTTCATCCCATGGTACCGGATCACTCACCTCCTTGTGCGTCAGTTTCTGTAAGGGCTTTGCTTTCAGTGAAAAGTTAACTATCCACTGTCGGCAGTAACCCACCATTCCTAGGAACATTCTAACTTCTCTCTGTGTTGTAGGCGCATTCATTTTCATTATCGCCTCAATCCTCTCCGGGGACACCTTACGTTTCCCTTTCTCTAACCTGTGCCCTAGATACTGTACTTCTGTCAAACAATACTGCAACTTGCTCGGAGATACCTTATGTCCATTTTCAGCTAAATGATTCAGTAAGGCAATTGAATCTGCTTTACAAGCTTCCTCTGTTTCTGACGCAACAAGTAGGTCATCTATGTACTGTACCAGAACCGAGTTCTGTGGCAGTACTAGATTCTCAAGATTCTTCTTCAGCAACTGATTAAAGATGGATGGGCTATCTGTGAATCCTTGTGGGATTCGACACCATGTTAAAACGCGATCTTCCATTTTAAAAGCAAAAAGATACCTGCTCTCTTCATCCAATGGGATTGAAAAGAAAGCCTGACAAAGATCTATCACTGTGAACCATTCTGCTTGACATGGTATTTGAAACAATATCACTGATGGATTCGGTACCACGGGACAACATGAAACGACTATGTTGTTAATTTTTCGTAAATCCTGAACTATCCTAAACTTCCCGCTAGGTTTCTGCAAACCCATAATCGGGGAGTTACAAGGACTGCCCACGATTTCTTTCAGTATTCCCTGTTGTATCATTGACTCGATCACAGGCTTTATTCCCGCAATCGTTTCCTGGGACAATTTGTATTGAGGCGTTCTTGGAAACTCAACATTTGGTTTTACCAGTATTTTTACCGGTTCTACCCCTTTAATCAATCCTATATCTTCTCCTGTGAAATCCCACACCTCTGACGCCACTGCATCTCTTAAATCTTGGGGAAGATCTTCTACAGTCAGAGTAGGATATAGTTCTACACAGAATTTTGAATTGGCCACCTTAAAGGTAGCATCATCGTCGGTAGTCTGTACCTCCACTCCTTGTGGGGTGCAGTATATGGTGCAATTCAATTTGCACAACAAATCTCTTCCTAACAGACATACCGGACTCGAGTCACAAACCACAAACTGATGTTCGTTCATGTGGTTTCCAATTTTCACAGACACTGGTTCTGTCAAAGGACTAGTCATCCTTTTATTTGCGACTCCTACCACCTGAATAGTTTCCCCTGACATCGGCAAGTCTGGAACCACCGCTGATCTCAGAGTCGAACGAGTAGCCCCAGTATCCACTAAGAACGTAGTGGGACACCCTGCCACTTCTGCCTCAACAAATGGCCCTCTCTGATCCACTTCTAGAACTGCCCCGAGGGTACAGTCCTCTTCACTGCTCACCCGTTGTCCTGTCAATGGATCAATGTAATAACATTTTTCTTCCTCGATAAACAGAGGCATTTGTTTAAAGACCTTTCCTCCAGCTGCTATCTTCGGTGGCTGTGGGAATTGGGCCCGTGGAGCCGAAGTCCCCCCTTTGGCCACCTTACTACTTGGGACTGTCACCTTTTGCACTGGGTCTTCTTGGACCTGTTCTTCTACTTCTAGCTCTCCATTTTCAGGGTTAAAGGGACACTCGCGTCGCCAATGCCCCACCTGGTGACACTGATGACACTTTGTCGTTTTCTTTAAAGTGGCAAAGTCTATCCTAGGTCTCTGCCCTTCTTCATTATCTTTGCTCTGACCATTTGGTTTTCGTCCCATCCCCTGCTTCTGCTGGCCACCCTTCCCAGCGGACTGCATTTGCACCACCATCAATTTCTCCTTTAGATTCTTGGCTTTAGAATCTATCTCGTCACTGCAGTACCTCGCATAACGTAAAATCTCATCTAGTGGTTTGTTCTGCCAACAGATTAAATGTTGCTGTATCATCAAACAAATATCAGGTCTCAACCCCAAGACAAACTTTGACACAAACTGCCCTATATCTTTGGGATCCATTACATCTAGTCCACTGTATTGCTTGAATGTTTTCAATAACCTTTCATAAAACTCGTGAACTGTCTCCTTGGGTTCCTGCCTTGTTCGGTCTATTTTTACCCAATCTATGTCCTGTGGTGGTACCTTATCTTTCAGCCATGCTATTACCCTTTCATACTTTCGCATGACAATCTCAGACGGTCCATTAGTCCGAGCATCCCTCAATGGTTCAGCATTTGGCCATTCGACACTAGTCTTACAAGGGGTCCACAGATCAGATGGGACCACGATGTCAAACAACGTGTTCAAATCAATCCACAATACTTTCGAGATTTTGACAAACCTCTCTACCTGTTTATACCATTCGACTGGATTGTCCCGCAACTTCGGAAATGAGTTGGTAAATGCAGCTAAATCTCCTCTACTCCAGGGCACATGTACATAATTTCCGTTTGATATTTCTCGCAAAGGGAATGCCTCCATCTGCATTACCCTTCCCTCAGGGGTCATCACATTTGTACTTCGCCTAACCGTGCCCTTTTTCGACCACCTTTCTTCCCATTTATCCAGTTCCCTCCACACTCTTATCCCTGTTACCAGCTCTCTTATGTGTGTTTTTAATCCAGTAGTTCTCTTCTCATCTAGATCTTGGTCTGCGTACTGTAATCTGTGGTTACTCTGTAATGCCCTTGTCCTAGACAAATCCACGGCATACCTGTCTGCCAAATCAGTCAATTTCTCATGAAACGCTCTAGCTTTCCTAGTAATATCCTTTGCCATGAACAATAACTCATCCTGTTCATACAATTCTATCCTTTCCAAAGGCAATGTTCCATCTATTATCTCATCAACATCTGATTTTAAACTAGTAACATCAAGCCTTTTTGCCTTAATTTCAGCTTTTAAGATACTCAATTTAGCTCCTCCATCCGCATCTCTCCCATCCCAGCTCCGAGATCTACGTTTAGGTATTGGTGAATTATAGGGAGTCCTCCCCTGTTCCCATCTCTCTAGATCCCATGCCTTTCCATCTTCTCGGGGTGGGTGGTGAAACACTCCTTCATGCCTCATAGCCCCTCTCTCCCCATCCGGGCTAGTTTCACGGGATGCAGGGTAAGATGTTCCATTACTCCCTCTTTCTTCCCTACTTCCCTGTGATTCCTGATTATTCGAGGCGTGGCGGGACCTATCGCTGTTCTCCTTTCTCCAATGTTGAACGTCTTCCCCAAGTGTATGATGAAGGCACCTAAACCTATTCTGAAAAGCCCGTACCGCCTCATCTCCTCCTTTCCCCCAGAGACGGGACATTTCCTCACATTCTACAATCCTAGTATTTTGTTCCGGTTGTTCTCTCTGATTTGTAGGACATGCATCACCTCTATTCTCTTGACTTTGGCCTTCCCGGCCCTGACTACTTTCGCTGGCCCCACAATGAGATACTGTCCCATTGCCCCTGGTATCCCACTCTTGTTCCGTTCTTGTCCTGTTACTCGGGGATACTATGGACCCGTCCCATTCCCTCAAATCAGCTCTTAATTCTGAATAGGGTCTTGGCCGCGGTCCCCTTAGATCCATTGGTCCTCTCGGACCTCCCTGTTCTGAATTGGGACCGACAGTTGTGTCTAATGGGGTGTTCCATGTTACCGAACCTGGCAATTGTTTCCATGCATTTGTCACATTATTCCTCCTTTCCATCTCAATCCTTTCCCTATCCAATTGCCTTTGTTGTTCCCCTCTATCTCTCTCAGAATTATAGATCGAAACTATGGGTCCTATGGTAACAGGCACTTGAAGAGCGTCTGGCAATCCCACAGACTCAACCCTTTCTGTGGTTGGCGTTTTCTGCACCACAAACCTTCCCACTACACTCTGTACAGTGTTGTTTGGAGGTGTTTCTCCGCCTTTGTTAGGTGTCCATTCCGATATAGGGAGTGGTGTATATCCCTCTATGTCATTTCCATCTTCCCTTGCGAGCCCTCTATCTTCTATTAACCCCACTCTCGGAGGTGGTCTATCCATCAACAATCTGTTTATCAGATTGTCCTCCGACTCGCTTTCCTCGTCTTCTTCCATGAGGTTTCCTCCTCCTGACACCTCCCTCATCGGATACATTTTCTCCACCTCAATAGTCTGTACTCTCCAACGCTTTTCCTCCTCATCCCATTTGGAATCTCGCACTGCCCTTACCGATCGCGTCAGTCTTTGTTGACGCCTGTTCAAATTTCGGTCGTGTGCAGCCTTAATCCATGCATTAAGAGCCTCAAACTGTGTTGGTCTGGGCGAGGGTTTCAATGAGGACATGGTTGCTTTTAGTCGATGTAACACCTCTAATTTAAACGTCCCGTACCTCGGGAACTGCATTTCCTCATTCCCTTCCGTAAGCTTATTCCAAGCCCCAATCCATAATATCGTATGCAGCCCCACATTCGTTGCCATATAATGAGCTGGCGTACCCTCCGGCGGAGCCTCTTCCCCGTAATAATGTTCACTTCGTTTACGTTTAAAAATCCCTTTCAAACACTTAAAACACTTCATGATTTCTCTTTTCTCCGCGTTTGTTTACTTCCTGATGACACTCCACCAATCTCAGCGCCGTTCTCACTAACTGGCCTATCCGTACGCGACTTTCCTCCGACGTCACGCTAGCCACCCAACCAGAGCGCGGCTCTAGCTAACGTCACACCAACCGCTCAATCAGAGCGCGGCTCTAGCCGACGTCACCCGTCCCCCTTCGCAGCAGTTCCCCTCCTTTCTCAGCTCGTCTCCTCGGTCATGCACGCATCCCATTCATACTCTGAAAAATGATTACTTCCGTCCAAGCGATCACCTTTCTTTGACTGTACGCCCACAGTCTTTCTGTAGTTGTCACCTTAACTTGGCGAAATGTCTTTCCGTTTACTTCCAGACAATCGCCTTCTCCGATAGGTTACTCACACGCAGTAACTTTCGACCAGCGTCCGTTACTCATACACTCACTCTTACACTCCCCCTATCTTGGATCCACGGCGGTCAATGGTACCTCGTGACCTCCGTACTATGGTCGACAACTACCCTGGATGTTCGATACACCCAAAACCACTTAAGCTCTGGCCTGAATTTAAGATTTCACCAGTTCACCCGTTTACCAGGTTACCAGCTTACCAGGTTGCGCGCGCTCACAACCTTCTCTCATTCACACTACAGGCATTCAACTCCGCAAGACATTACAATACAAATACAACACAAAACACCGCAATCTGTTCACGCATGACCCTTTTTATACTCACTCTCCGATACTGCTGCTTTTCTCGCACCGTCTGCACCTTTCGGCACACGATTCTTCCGCTGCTCGTCTCTCGGCGTCTCGGGCCTTGGGGTAAACTAACCTCTCTAGATTACCTTCCTCAAGAAGATAACCATCCTCACTCTGCTACCAACTGCTAACGCGGGATTACTGGTTACTAATTATCTTACCAAATCCCAAACTATGTCGACTGAATCGTTGGTACCTGTCTTTGAGTAAAAGGTAATCTCGCAATAAGTCAATCAATTTAAGAACTTACACCACTCTAAATGACCACTGACCAAATTTAAGTTTTAAAGTTTTAATATAAAGTCAAAGATAACTGAAGATACAAACTTCTCAAAATGAGATTAAGAAGATAAATCGGTATCACTATGAACATGAACTTTTTGAATAGTCTGAGTCTGAAAAACAGAATAATAAGTACAAGCTCGAAAACCATCAGGGTTGCCAAAATGGATACAAGTTGCAACCTCAAAGTCATTACAGAAAAGAAAATTAAGGTTAGTCTGTCCCTACACTACACTAAGTGACATCCCTACTTAACAAGATCTTTACCCTCTAGGTGTCAGCCGTGGTGACTTCCTAAGAAGATCACGCACTTCTCTTTGTCTCTTCTCTGATAATGGGTCTCTCCTGATCAGCCTATCTGCCTACCCATCCGCTTCCTTAGGCTCCCAAAATCATCTGCTCTGCCCTCCTCCCGGGTCTCTTTCCCTAATACCAAATCACATTTCTGATAGGAACGCCCCTTGGGACGCCCCTCACGTGGTACATCTTTGCGCGGTAAACTCCATGATGGTACTCTTGAAGACCCTCGTTATAGTTGACCTTGGTTCCCAGGCTTCTTCTTCAGTGCGCTGATACCCCCTGAAATTCCTGGAAACTCCTACAGGCCTGCGCAAGGCGCCACTGAACAAAGTCCCTTTCATTCGAGCTGATTAGGACCCTCGCACCTGCATACAGCTCGTCCTGCAGTGGGCCTCAAATTCCAGACTCTACCATATCTTTAGTCATAAAACACTCTCAAAGCTCGGTGCTGGACACCTCGCGACCTCTTCTCTAACGAGCACATGACGATTTACACGACATGACATTATCTCCTCTGGCCTACTTGATTTACATGCAGCAGGTCCCTGCACTCTTAAAACGTTAACTTGATTTAAACAGCAAACATTCTTAACTAGCATACGTTTCTAAAATAACACATCTATAAAGCATATACTTTTAACCCTAAGTTCAATAGTACATTTTGGAAGAACCATGTCAACCTTATCTCACATTAATTTAGCAGCACGTTCAGGTTTGCTGTGAATTGCCCTAAGGCCTACACATAATACTGGATTTTCAAAGTTACATTTAATTCGGACATGATTCTTTTAACATGAGAACATGAGGTTTTCACATATATTCCAACATTTCTACATTAACCTCACACCGTTATAATTATAGTTACTCTACTTAACATTCTATATATTTCACTACTGAATATAAACCACTCTGTATATTTCACTCCTGGATATAAAACACTCGTGTGCAAAACATGTTTAAACTAACTACGTGCTTGTAAATATGGCGTACTTATACATTTTTTTTCAAACTTGTGCTCTCTCAATGTAAATGAGCAAGAGTTGTCGGAAAGTAACAAAGGATGTGGAAATCAGCTCAATGCTCTGTGTTATTATGCATGTTATGCCTCATTGCGAGCAGAAAAATTCTGAAATACTGAAACTGGGAAAACCCGAACCTTGTAATTTCAGAAATTCCAGGTGCAGTGTTACTGAATTGTTTTGGCACTTACTCATAACGAGGCCCTTACTTTCCAGCACAGCATTTGCTTTCACTCTTGGTTATTACTTACTCTCTGTGGTTGTGCAGTGTTTTTTTTAGGTTTGGCCTCGCCAGTACCAAGTAATAAAAAAATAAAGCATAAAATACATACATACATAGAGGGGCTTTGGGTCACTCCTCTTCTTTTATTAGTCTGTTCAACTGTCATTCATACTTTGCTTCCACCCACTGTAGCATGCGTCTTGGGGCAGTGAGTCATCTCACACCAGTCACTGACTCTGCATTGGGGGAGACAGAATATTTGTTTATCACATGCGCAGATCTGCTTTAAAAGAAGCGTGAGTCAGTGCCAGGGCTTGTGGGTCAGTTGTTTACTTTGCCAATGTCTTTTTTCTCTTTCTATACTTTATATTATTTTACTTGTTTTTAGTCGTCCTTGTGTTTTTAATATATTTCTTCATGTACCAGTAATTCAAAGCCAATGCTACCTTCTTGCTTGCACTTATAAGAATTACGTTTCCCTGTGATGGATATGAAAGTTACACATGGTTTGTATACCGGTTCTAGCTACACCTGCCTCCTAGGTAGTACCCTTACTCTTAAATTAATATTATATAAGTTGGTTATTTTTTCTTTTCATTTTTTTTATTGAAAGCGTATTCATCATGTTTAGGCATAAGGGTCCTGATTCCCAAAGGTAAACGTACACTATTCTGTAAGTTTACAATTGGTTGCTATTCACAAAGGGATTTATGAGTAGTAACTGTACGTCTGTGCTAATACTTACCATAAGCTATCTACTGTCAGGGGACAACTATGCGCACACTGCACACACAAATGTCATGTTTCTGGATACTGTGCCCAACGGGTTGCTGGACATCCTTGCAGGCTGGGCTATGCTGATGGATGTGTGATTGTGGTAAACTAGAGAAGTGTTCTGCCACCAGTTGGAGATATTAGTTGGTGCAAGCATGGTGGAGCTGCATAATCTGCCAGCAGACAAAAGATGTCAAACGTTGTTGTCTTCATGTATATACCACCCACCACGATTCTGAAGGAAGAGGCGTGATCAAGCCTATGAACTACCCTTCCCATGATGACTTGTCCAAAGAACTCTGTTGAATGTTCCCATGAAGTATGCATTTTTCATGTGAGGTAATTTCCAGTTTGAATCATATATAAAGTAGACATTCGTGAGAGAAAGATGCTTTTAAATATATACTTACCCTGTTTTTCACCACTCATTTTCTATTGTTGGCTTTTATTTTTGCCTCTTGCAACTTGATTCTTTTTATTTTCATCTTGTGGAGTCTTCGGCTTGGCTAGTCTTTCCTCATCAGGGAGTTTGGTGTATGGCTTTTCAACTGAAACATAAATCTTCATCTCCAAAAAAGCACTATCAGAACATTGGAATGTTGGGAGATAATTTGTAGACAATGGAGTGCTCCTGTAGCCTGGAGACCAACACTCCAATGTGTTTTTTCATTTCACAGCTAGTGCTGTGAACAAAGGCCTCTCGGAACTCGAAGGGATTTAAACCCCCTCGGGCTCCGAGAGGCCTTTGTTTTTACAAATTAGAACATTGTGCCCTCTAGGGGCGTAATGTTCTAATAGCCTTAGAGCCCTCCATAGTGGGCTCTACCGGCTATTAACCCGTTAAGTGCTGCCGTCGGCCGTTGAACGTTCGGAGCACTACCTGGCTGGTGCTGCGCACGTTCAACGGCCGACGCAGCCTCGCCCGTTCTTTAAAACGACTGCACTGCCGCAAAAAAACGGCCGCGGTTAACAGGTTAAAGGCCTGCTCCCTTATTAAAGGCCCTCACCTTGGGTTTGGGGCTTTAACACTGCAGTGGCCCTTAAAAGGCCGGTAGAGCCCAATTCGTCTGGCTCTAAGGCCATATTAGTCCTCCAAGGAGGTATTTTATCTGGGTGATTTTTCCCTCCTACCCTCTCAAGGAGACATCTTACTCCATTCACCTGTGTAATATTGTGCAGTGACACCATGGCTACTCCTGCCGCATGGCACACTAATACTAGTTAGGCAGATTGGTGTCTTAGTTTGTTATGGTGGCCATGGAAGAGAAAACTGCATGATTATTGGATACAATTACAACCTAAGTTAGATGCTTCCTTACAGGTCTAGCGTTATATAACTTTCCCCACAGTTAAAGTTTATTAAGATGGAATAAACGAATACCACACAGTGTGCATAGGGCAGTATTTGCCTCTTAATATAGCAATAAAATACATGTACAGACCTAAAAATAGCTAATATCCCTGAATTTACATAAATACAATTAACATACGTTTTTACCCTACGTATTACTTAACAGCACTTTCATTAATGTTGAGCTGTACAATAACAATTGTGGTAATCCCACTGCATTGAATGCAAAATCCACCATGTATTTTTTTCTTGGTACTTACTGTTATTGGTGAAATGCTGAGCCATGATAGAATTTCGAATACTGATGTATAGACATATGTAACGCCTAGCCTACTTTTCTTCTTTGTGTTTTATCTGAAAATAATAAAGTAAAAAACATTTGTTTTTTAAATTAATGTTGAGATGTTAAGTTTAATTCATATCGTATTGTCCTTTAAGTGTAATAGCTATATGTCGCTAACTGTGTACTTACCTATGCTAAAATGTTTAATATCATGACTCAATAAATACATTTTCAAAAAATATTAAATAAACAGCTTCAATACACTCCCTTGTGGAATAGTATAGTGATGTTGTGTCATACAACTGTAAGCCCCTAACATGTCCACAGGCCATATTTCAGACCCAGTAATAGGCACGATTGATGTTTAGTGCCCAATGCCTTCTTTCCAGTGTGTGCTGCCAGCAGAGGGTCATTGAAGATCTGATGCGAAGGTCCTGTGGCTACACAGCTCTCGCGCATGTTAACCGGAAATAAGTTGTCCATACCAATATTTGTGTATTAACTCCTTCGCCGCGGCGCGAATATCACAGCGGCGCGGGGGGTTAGGGGTTGAGCGCGTTGCTGCGGTGCTCAAGACGGAACCACGCCGTCATGAGTCATGGGCGATGTGTGCTCATTATGGCGTGGTTCCTTCACGGCCCCGCTCGCTCATTAATTCGCCCGCACATGCGGGGAATTAATGCCGTGTAGGCGGAGCGGCAGCTGCATAATGGAGCCTTGCCGTCATGAGCGCACGCCGCCCATGACTCATGACGGCGTGGTTACATCATAAGCACGCAACGGGTTAAACTAAACGACACCCTTTGCATGGCCTCCATTTTCCTTCGGAGATTGGGCACCACATGCCTACTGGAATGTTCTTGCATCTCAGCCAAGGTTGTTTGCTGTCTTTGTGTGTTCTTGCAGATGATCTGTGTTTACAATGTATTGCTTAGTGAATGTTTACTGACAAACGGACTTAATAGGATGTGTCTGATTCAGCCAGGAAGCTTTGTAGTGCATTTTGTGTGCTGATGTATGTATGCACAATTGGACCTTCCACAGCTTGAGGTAGTTTTAAGAAACATTATTAGATGATTTTGTAGCTTTCATGGGGAAAGAGTGGGAACACTGCAGTCTGAACCACGCATGTTCTGACTATGCAAGCTCTGGTATGCAGACAAAATATCGAAATTTAAATATCGATATACACTAATATCGATGTTTAAATATCGAAGGGACATAATATAGAAGGTAAGTAATATCGATAGATTTTAATATCGATATTAGTAATATCGATGTGTTAAATATCGATGTTAGTAATATCGATGTTAATAATTTCGATGTTACTAATATCCATTTTTATATTTTTTTTTGTATATTATTATGTGTTTATTATGTTTTTAATTTATTTTTATGTAATTTAATTAATTTTTGTATTTTAGTACTGTAGCGGGTTGTGGGTTTATAGGGGAATAGGGTGGGAATTAATTTTATTATATTATACTAATTATTAATTATTAGGAATTATAAATTGTTTTTAATTATTTGGTAATTAATGTTATTTAATTGGTAATTATTTTAATTAATTGATTAATTGATAATTATGTTCTGTAGCGGGTTGTGGGTTATTAGGGGAATAGGGTGGGAAGTAATTTAATTTTACTAAATTAATTATTAATTAGTAGGAATTACAAATTGATTTTAATTAATTGGTAATTAATTGTAATTAATTGGTAATTAATTGTAATTAATTGGTAATTAATTGTTATTAATTTATTAATTGATAATTATGTTCTGTAGCGGGTTGTGGGTTTATAGGGGAATAGGGTGGGAAGTAATTTAATTATACTAAATTAATTATTAATAATTGGGAGATATAAATTCATTTTAATTAAGTGGTAATTCATTTTAATTAATTGGTAAATAATTTTAAATAATTGGTCATTAATTTTTATTAATTTAATAATTGATAAATATGTTCTGTAGCGGGTTGTGGGTTTATAGGAGAATAGGGTGGGAAGTAATTTAAATGTAATTAAGTAATAATGTTTTTAAATTAATTATTTTGTTAATTATATAATTTGTTAATTAATTATTAATTGGTACTTAAATATTATTAAATTGTATTTTTTTATAATTGTTTTACTTAATTATGTATTGCGTATTGCTTATCATGTTTTCAATATTTATGTATTGGTATTTGTAAATGGTTTATATTTATTTAATAGTTACGTTTTTTTGTATTTAAAACATTTTTTTATTTATAAGTATGTTATTTTTACCTCTACACTATCCAACACTTTCCCTACTGTTGCACTCTCTGGAGTTGGAATAGTAATTGTTACCCCTACACTATCCAACACTTTCCCTACTGTTGCACTCCCTGGAGTTGGAATAATGATTGTTACCCCTACGCTATCCAACACTTTCCCTACTGTTGCACTCTCTGGAGTGGGAATAGTAATTGTTACCCCTACGCTATCCAACACTTTCCCTACTGTTGCAATCTCTGGAGTTGGAATAGTAATTGTTACCCCTTTCCTTTCTTTAAGATAACAACTATTTCCGCCCCGGACCAGGAGTTTGGAATTGACGCTCCTATCTGTGCTTGTTTCATAGTACGTACCATATCTTCCCCTATCTCCTCCCAGAACACCTTATAAAACTCCAACGGAATCTTATCTGGCCCGGCAGCTTTCCCAGACGACAAATTCTTCAAAGCACCTCTTATTTCCTCATGGTCTAGTGCAACGTCTATCCTCTGTTTCTCTGTTTCATCCAGCTCAGCCCCTTCGTATTGATTCAGGTATTGCATTATGTCTTCAGGATCTTTCACGTCGTTTTCGTGATATAAGTTCGTATAGAATTCCCTGAAGACTTCTCTAACTTGTTGCACGCTTGTTACCACTCCTCCTGAGCTATCTTTTATTGCTTTAATCTCACCGAATGAAACTTTTTGCCTTGCTCTAGTTGCTAACATTTTGCCGACTCTTTCACTCATCTCGTAGCACTTCTCTCTATTGATCACATATTGTTTTGCTGCCTTCAATGCTATACATTCTTCAGCTTCCATTCGAAGTTTCATGAGTTTCATGTAGGCAGGATCTAATACTTCACTATTGTCGTTCTGTTCTGGTCTATTGCTTACTTCATCCTCCGATAGTTGTTATCTTAAAGAAAGGAAAGATACCTACGGATCCGGGTTCGTATAGACCAATTACACTTATGAACACTGACACAAAGGTATATTCAAAAGCACTGGCAATAAGATTTGCCAAGGTAATAACACCATTAGTTACTGTCAGTCAACACGGATTTATACCTGGACGAGGGACCCCGCACCATATACGTAAATTAATAACCCTAATAGATAAAACGGAGGTTATGGGGGAGCCATTTTCGGTCCTACTATTAGATGCTGAGAAAGCATTCGACCGGGTATCATGGGCATATTTGTGGAGTGTTCTGGAAAGGATGGGGTTTGGGAATGGCTTCGTCACGGCTATAAAGACCTTGTATAGGGATCCAGTAGCGAAGATTAGAATAAATTCGGGAACAACAGAGCAAGTGAAGATAAATAGGGGCACTAGGCAAGGGTGTCCGTGCTCCCCGTTACTTTTTGCGGTTTATTTAGATCCATTAATACGTAGACTAGAAGCAAATGTGAGTATACCTCCAGTCGCCACACCTAGGGGGGACTGCAAGATACTTGCCTATGCCGATGACGTGGCTGTAGTAACATCAACACCCACAGAGGCTATTAGATATGTGGAGTTGGAGGCTAAAAAATTTGGGAAAGTTTCGGGATACTCCTTGAACACTGGAAAAACACAAATTATAAAAAATAATAAGGCTATATGTCAGGACCCACGGGTGGTACAGACAGGAACTTATCTCGGCATAATTATAACCGCTGAACTAGCAAAGCTGGTAGAGTTAAACATAAATCCCATTATACGAAAGGTGGGGAAAGAGCTAGATAGATTTAACAATTTGCACCTTACTTTGGTTGGCAGAGTAAACATCATAAAAATGCTAATACTGCCAAAATTTTTATATCTTTTCAGGACAATCCCATTATGGTTTGATAATCTTTGGTTTAAAAAAATGGAAAAAATGATTAATAGTTTTATTTGGTCTAAGGGTAAGACTAGGAGAGCAGCAAGATTTATGGCACTACCTCGGGAGAGAGGAGGATGGACATTACCAGATTTGAAATTGTATTATTGGGCTGCAGCCTTACAATATATGGCTGGACTAATAGGCGGAGCAGAAGTGGAAGAAGAAGATGATTTGGGTTCACTTGCGATATATGGTATACTGATGGGAGAAGAAGTTAAAAATATATTTTTGAAACATTTTGACACAGCTTACTTTAAAAGAACACGATTCAAGACTATTTGGGGCGCACATAACATTTGGAAGGTTTTTATTAAGAAGTTTGGACTGGGGAAAATAAATAGATATACGAGGATAAAGGATAATATAGTATTTCCTGTAGATATATTTTCTGATTCAATATATTTAGAATGGTACCGGAGAGGTATAGTGAAAGTTGGGGATCTGATTTCCCCACAGGGAATGAAACAATTTGTAAAATTACAGGCGGAATATGGCTTGCCATCAAGACACTTCTTCAAATACTTACAAATAAGAAGTTTCCTGCAAAATAAGAGGGGTGGATTGAGAGGATTTGAAAAAAATTCTATATTAGAGGCACTACATAATGGAGCAGACTGCACAATTAAAAGGTTCTATGCGGAGCTAATCGAATCTAAAACAGATGACATGGCCAAGTGGGGGGAAAGCTGGTCGGCGAAGTTAGATATAGATCAGGAGTGCTTTAATATATCACTAGAATTAGGAAAGAATATTCTGTGTTCTGCGTCTTTACAGGCTCAGCATTATAAAACCATTTATCGGCTATACTATACTCCAGCGAAACTGGCACAATGGGGGGCGACCACTGGTATAAATTGTCCCAGATGTAGAAGCTTAGATGCAGATATTATTCATATTTTTGCAACATGCCCATGTTTAACGACATTATTGAATAAGATAGAAATGTTTCTTCAGAGGGCATTGAAATTATCTATTAATTTAACACCTGCAATTATACTATTGGGTGTAGACTCGGGAAATGAGCATGAAAAGGGTAACTACTTTATCTTTGTCGCCATGGCAGTTTTTAGATTATGTATAGCATCAGCGTGGTTAGAACAATCTGCACCAGTATTTCAGCAATGGTTAGCCAAGGTTTTAAACATATATAGTTTGGAGAAGGCAATATATGCAAGAAGAGGAAAGAGTGCGAGGAAACTAGGTTTGGAAATATGGGAGCCAATATCGAAATGGAAGGAAGAAGAGTAATATACATATAAAGTACACCAGGGGTGTAAGGTTCTCTGGCATAAAAGGGAGGGGTTCCGGTACCAATAAAAGAGATGTAGTGATGTATAAATTGTTATATGTAAATATGTAAATACTGGAAGTACAAAAAGACATGTTGTTTCTGTTGTAAATATGTGCTGTGTAAACACTAAGGCATGAGGGACGAGTTCTAGGTGGAATATAAGTTATAATGTGTCATATGTTGTGAATCTTTCAAGAAGAAATATTGTTTCTATACTTCCAGGTTGGAAGCACTATTGATGTACTATAATAAATTGTTCCTCACCCCCTCTCGGGTTGAGGGGGGGAAATAAATTGTTAAAAGTTGCCAATAAAAATATTTTTTTTAAAAAAAAAGTAATTGTTACCCCTACGCTATCCAACACTTTCCCTACTGTTGCACTCTCTGGAGTTGGAATAGTAATTGTTACCCCTACGCTATCCAACACTTTCCCTTCTTTTGCACTCTCTGGACTTGGAATAGTAATTGTTACCCCTACGCTATCCAACACTTTCCCTACTGTTGCACTCTCTGGAGTGGGAATAGTAATTTTTACCCTTACGCTATCCAACACCTTCCCTACTGTTGCACTCTCTGGAGTGGGAAAAGTAATTTGTATCCCTACGCTATCCAACACTTTCCCTACTGTTGCACTCTCTGGAGTGGGAATAGTAATTGTTACCCCTACGCTATCCAACACTTTCCCTACTATTGCACTCTCTGGAGTGGGAATAGTAATTGTTACCCCTATGCTATCCAACACTTTCCCTACTGTTGCACTCTCTGGAGTTGGAATAGTAATTCTTACCCCTACGCTATCCAACACTTTCCCTACTGTTGCACTCTTTGGAGTGGGAATAGTAATTGTTACCCCTATGCTATCCAACACTTTCCCTACTGTTGCACTCTCTGGAGTTGTAATTGTAATTGTTACCCATACACTTTCCCTACTGTTGCACTTTTTGGAGTGGGAATAGTAATTTTTACCCCTACGCTATCCAACATTTACTTACTTTTTTAATTTGTTTTACATTTTTATTAATTGTTATTTATATTAATATTTTATGTATATAAATTTATTTGTAATTTATTATATTTTCATTTATTTATAAGTCATTAAAATAATTTTTTAGAGTTACTATTAATGAAGTGTATATTATGTATTGTATCTTTATTATTATTTGTTAATATTACATAATGTATTAATTTTAAATAGTATAATATATTTTTAACTATGTTTATTACATTTATAAGTGTTATTTTATTAATATTAAAAACATTTTAATTAAAAAAACGATTTATTTTTAAAACGATATTTTTGACATCTATATTTTTGTTTCGATATTTTTGTACTTACCTTGTTAGAGATAGGATGTCGATATTGTTGTAATCGATATTTTTGTTGCAATATTTTTGTATGTAGATATTTTTGTATTCGATATTTTGTCATAGATTCACAAGCTCTACTACACTGCCTCAACCACGCATATGCCGTAACCACTTATATGCGTGGTTAAGGCAGTGCGCGGTCTAGCTGCTGGAGGGCGCTTTCATGCTATGCTATGCATGTGATGGTGGGATATGTTTGATTTAACTTTTTCTGAATGGTTTTTATATGTAGGTTTGTGAAACTGTACACATGTGCGAATGAGGTAGTAAAGCTTTGCCGAATGTGTTTGTGTAGTGCCTATGTGTCTCTTCTCTGGTCCTCACCCACATACATTGAAAGCTGCAAAACATGACTCATGCACAAAGCAGGTGCAGTCCGTGGTGGCGGTTGGTGTGTGTGCATGTACAACACCACGCTTTATTGGATCCTATGCTCTAAACAGGTACGAAAATGACTATTTTGAGGGCATTTGTGAAGCATAAAACAAACTTTCCACAGGTCTGCTGGGGTGATAAACTCAGGAGTGTAGATAGCAATAGTGGAACAGGTGAAGTGGCACCAGGGTCCCACATCACCCCAATCACAGCTGTTTTTATATCCAAATCTGGGGAAGGGGGCTATTTTATTCTTCCTTGGATTAAAGCCCATTAAAGCCCATTACACCATTAGTCCACCTCTAGGTAAACTTGTACATTTCCGAGCATCTCCATGTCAAATTGGGGCCTTGCCTGTAAAACTCATTCTAACAAGTACCTCAGAGCAGTTTAAGGTGACCTACAGTTAACTGATAGCACAACCGAGGCCTATTTTCACAACTGTTGCACCCATAGTAACATAAATTCAGAAATTCAAAAGGCATGAATCTCATACGGCGCGGCGACGCAAGATAGCCACCACCTGAGGAGCTTCTCTACATCGAGCGGCTCCCGAACGAGAAGGGACCTTTCTCGGGAGTTACAGCCTCACCCAGACGACGGATTCCAGCGCCGGACCGCATGGGGACAGTTCTGTGAAAGATTTAGAACATGGCACGGTCTGAACAGTCATTTATTTTACTTTATGTCATTCCCATTTTACAGCGGCCGCCATTTTAGATGTTTTTCCTCCTGCGCTGTAATTTTCACTAGTGTGATATTGTTACGCCACCATCTCTCTTCCAAACCTCCTCATATTTTCAAAGCAGCCTGAATTCATTACCTGATGAGAGCGGGTAAGTCATTTGCTGCTTTTCTTTTTCTATTTCTTTTCTCATTGCTACCGAGGAACTGTGTTCTGTCTCATATAAAGCTGTGTAATTTGACGGTTGACACACCACCTCCAGCCTCTCTCATATGGTGGCCGCTACAGCGTTTTTCCTGCAGTATTTTTCAGCGCCTTCTTTCACTGTTTTTATGATAAGCTTTACACATCGTTTTTGGCTGGCATTTAATTACTCTCCTCTGTTGCCAATCTGACGTGACTTTTACCTCTTGTATTTTTCCCCTTTTTGCTAGTTCTGTCTTGACAACCACCTCACGGCTGCTCACCGCTCACATTTTCCTTGCCTCTACGCGACGACGGAGCATCCACACAAGTCTCTGGGGACCTCATCTGGAGGGTGCAAGGATGCAAACGCTGGAGAAGGTAAACGCCTCAAAAAAGACCCACCTTCTCCCTCCAAATCACCACTTCCTCTCACATTGGAGGACATCATGGAGGAACTGCGCTTTATTAGGCCTTTCATGACTGACACTGCTGCCACCCTTCAACGTATCGAAGATAAATGGACAGGTCTCGACTCCAGACTTTCAGACGTCGAGCAGAAGGTCAGTGACCCTCAAGCCGTCGCAGCCAGAGTTGAAAGTCTTACAAAAGAAGTAAACCGACTTAAAAAGACTACAGAGGATTTGGAACATCGCAACAGATGCAATAATTTGCGTATTTATGGTATTCCTGAGAATTCTGAAGGCTCGGACATGATTACTTTCTTGAAAACTCAAGTTCTTCAAATCGTTGTCCTTCCAAAATCCGTGGAGTTCAATATTCAAAGGGCTCATAGATTGGGGCCCAAGAGTGCATCTTCCTCTTCAAAACCAAAAGGTATAATTGCTTATTTCCTTCTCTGTTCAGACCTCATGGCAATTCTCAACGCTGCAAAACAACACAAACAATTGCTATGGTCTGGCCACATAATCTTCTTTAGTCAAGACGTCTCCAAGTCGACTGCCAACTGACGAAAGGAGTTCCTTGACCTCAGAGCCGCCTTGCGATCTATGAATGCACGATACGGATTAATTCATCCCTGTTTCTTTAAAGTCACTTACAAAGACAGAACTGTGAGTTTTGAAGACCCAGCCGACCTCCGAAAGTTTATTCATTCTCACAAAGGAGAACTAATGGAGCTTAGCAAACCATGATTTTTTGTCACTGTTTTTCTGATGTGCTTTGCTCAATGTTTGGCCAGCTGTTTATAATTCTTTAATATTTTCTTCTTTATCCCCTCTCATGTTCCCTAGGTCTACCCTTCCCAATATGGCTGATGATGTTCCCTCCCTCGTTGCCCTCATGTATGTAACGTATGTGCCGTACAACTTCTTGGCCTCGTTCTACCCTAATATATGGTAAGCTCCCTTTATTTTGCCTCACTCAATCTTCCATTTATATATACATCCCTTACCCTTTTATTTCATATCCTAAACATTTGTATTCAGTCCCACTCTGTAACTTCTTTCTTCTCAGTGTTTCTCTTCTATGTGGTTGTCTTGCCCTTCGCCGTCCCCTCTCTCACTTCAATGTCCTTTTCCTTGAATGGTCTCATGGCTAAAGTGTGCGGGCTTTTTGTCATCTTCTTCTGGATATCTATTTTGGTGGAGTTCTATCCTCCTCCTCTTTTTTTTTGTATTTGCTTCTTTTCTCTCTTTCCTTTTCTTCTTCTGCATTTCTGGGTCCTCACATATTCTTCCTCTCTTTAGACTTTTATTTTTTTTACTTCCTGATTCTTCATTGTGCCTCCCTCTGTCCCTTATTATTTTTCTTTTTACTTAAATCCTATATTCTTCTCCCCTTACGTTCTCTTCTTCTTGGCTGTACGACCCATCAGCTCCGTTGTACTTTCTTCTTTTTACACCTTCTTGATCTCCTGTTCATACCTTCTAACTACCTACTGATTTCTAAGTCACTCTTACTCAATATTCTTCTCCAATCTAGTTTACTTTCCAATTATCTAATTTTCTATACCTCTTACTCATGAAAGGAATCCGCATTATAACCTGGAACGTTAAAGGATTGGGCAACCCTGTTATAAAACAACAGGTACTATCTCACCTTGCTAGATTGAACTGTCATGTTGCAATGTTGCAAGAATCACACCTCAAGTTACAAGACTTATCATTGTTACGTAAACAATGGGCGGGCGAAATTTTTTGCTCACCTGCTGTCAATTATAAGAATGGTGTGATACTTTTATTTCATAAATCTTTGAATGTTTTATTACAAAATGAGTTTACAGATACAAATGGTAGATGGATATACTTAGATGTTAAAGTTAATAATCACCAACTTTCTTTTTGTAAGTTTTATGGTCCAAATGGTATCGATCTATCTTTTTGGAGTGACCTTTCCACTTTCCTTTCCTCACACTCGGCTGAGCATTTGATTCAGGGTGGGGATTGTAACAAGCTTATGGACCCTTTTCTTGACCGGAAATCCCAGACTTGATACATCCAAAATAAGATGCAGAAAGTATTTCTCAAAACCATTACTATAGCGGATTGATAGACACCTGGCATACCTCTCACCCTGACGTTCTAGAATTTTCTTTCTTTTCACCTGTCCACAAATCACACTCACAGATTGATTACATTTTCCTCACACAACCTGCCTTACAATTTATGAACAAGTTTGAAATTGGCTCTATCCTTATTTCTGACCATGCTCATGTTATTCTTGATATGGATTAGCCTTCACCCTCTCCTGCTTCCAGACGATGGCGCTTTAATAATTCCTTTCTTTTAGACCCACAATTTTCTGAACAGTTTATCCCATTTGCCCAGAGGTTTTGTTCATCATAACTCTCCTCCGTCTTTCAATTCCTCTCTGTCTGGGATGCTTTCAAAGCTTCCGCTAGCGGTTTTATCATAGATTTTGTGTCCCAGAAAAAAAAGAAAGCCCTCTCTCATTCAACACTGCTTCTAAAACAAATCAAACATTTGGGACATAAGTACTTCACTGCTAATTGCCCCGATACACTTCCACTTCTTATTCAAGCCAAAATGCAATATAACAAATTATCTTGGCATTCAGCCTGCAACTCTCTTCTCAAATGTAATGCTGAAATTTATGGTGGTCGTAATAAAGCAGGGAAATCTTTAGCAAACTATCTCAAACTTAGGAAACAAAAATCTAAAATCGTGGCCATAAAAGATGAATCAGGGAATCTACATCTTTCAGACTCTAACAAACATGAATGCTTCACTAAATATTACTACTCTCTTTATACTCCTGAAACTTACCCTTTTTCAGGTCCCGTCGACTCCTTTTTTCAAAACATTCATAAATCCCCTGATAGTAGCACCGACCTCTCATCTCTTGATGCCCCCATTTCTGCAAGGGAACTTATAGAGGTGATGGCTTTACTACCCAAAGATAAAACACCTGGGCTGGACGGCTTTACCTTTCTATTTTTTCTGCATTTTAAAACAATTTTGACCCCTCATCTCATGTCATTGATTGACTCTTTTCTGCTCATAGGAGAGTCCCAGGGTCCTTTTACGCAAGCAATGCTTTGTCTAACACCCAAGAAAGACAAAGCTCCCTCTTTGTGCAAGAATTATAGACCAATTTCCTTAATAAACACTGTTGTAAAATGTATGCAAAACTCCTCGCCCTTCACATCAATAAGGTTTTTCCCAACTTAGTTAATATATATCAGTCTGGTTTTGTGAACAGATAATTCATGTACCTTTCTTAACATCATACATTTAGCCTCGAAGTCTGCTTCTCCTGTTGCAGCCATCACCTTAGATGCCAAAAAAGCATTTGATAGGGTTAGATGGGATTCTATATTTGGCGCTTTGAAATGGCATGGTTTCAGTCCCCCTATCATTGAATTTGTTAGACTCTTATACTCAGCATCAACTACATCCGTTTGGGTAAATGGAAGTCAATCCCGGTATTTCCCCCTCCTCAGGGGTACTAGAAAGGGCTGCCCTCTTTCTCCCCTTCTTTTCATCCTTGCCCTTGAACCTTTCCTAGAGACTATTAAACGTTCAACACAATATACAGGGTTTCAATTTCAAAACCTTGATATAGAATTCACCGCTTATGCAGACGATATCTTATTATTTATTTCTAACCCTTCTGTTTCCTTACTGGCCTTTTTTCCCCTATTACATGACTACTCTTGCATTTCTGGGTACAAATTGAACGTTGATAAATCAGAAATCCTACCTTTGAATACATTTTGTCTCCCCTCCATGTTTACTGATTCAGGTTTTGAATGGACCTCTTCTCATATTAAATGTCTTGGAGTTTTATACTGTACCAATATCAAAGACCTTGTTAAACTCAACCATACTGATATTCTTAAGAAGCTCTCGGCCCTCATTGATGGTTGATCTCCACTTTTCCTTTCATGGTGGGGTAGATTAGCTACGATTAAGATGATGCTTCTCCCAATTATTAACTTCTATCTCTCTATGCTCCCTATTTCTCTCCCTAATACTTTCTTTCGCACCATTAACAGTTCACTTATTGAGTTTCTTTGGAATAAACGTAAATCCAGATTCTCACTGGCTCGTCTTCAACTTCCTAAAGAATTGGGCGGGGTTAACTCTCCTAATCACAGACGATATCATTCAGCTTTCACCTTGAAACAAATTTGGACTTTTTTGTCAGATTCCGCTACCTTGTCATGTACGGCATGGAGTGCCTTAGAACAAGCCCAATATTCTCCATTTTCTCTCCTTTCTGCTATCCAGGTCACTTTACCTCCGAAGCGCATGTTCTTTCCTACTCTCACTCACTCAAACGTGAAATGGGGGCATTTCAAAAGGCCTCTTGTGGGAACCCCTCCAGAACTTGCATACCCGGAAATAAACTGAGCTCCAGCTTTCTAATATGCCCATAGGATTGTGGGGTACAACCCGGCTATCAGCTGAGAGCCCAAGGAAGAGTCACTTTTACTTAGAAACGAAGATGCTAAAACAGGCAGTGATGAAGAGAAATCTGTACCTGTTGTATAATGCGACGGAATGTAATCCAAGTGGACGTCATGTACTCAAAGACACTTTCTTTGCTTTCATTTTTTAAATTTAAGATTGATTTTTCTAGAAATTGCATCCATGTTCTGCATTGTGCAGGAGGGGATATATATATTTTTTTTTTACCAAAAAGAGAACTCATATTAATTTATGAATTTATCATTTCCTATTTTTTTTAGCAGGAAATATGCCACTTAGGTTGTGGAAGTGACTTACATGAATGCATAGAGATATGCAATGCAAGCATTGTAAGGTATGAATACTGGAGACAATAGGGTTTGAGTGATTAAACCCTTGTGTTACACTGTGACGGCTGTAGTTTCCCATAATTGATTCATGGTTACAAAGAAAGATAGCAAGACAACAACAGACCAATAGAGTGCCTCGGCCTAGGTTATCTTTTGTGTTTTACTATGACCGGGGCTAATGGAATTATGCGATTCTGCACCATTTTCCGCATAGTTGTTGATTTACCACGCCGTGATCATACCTAGTCCACAAACTGCTTCAACAATATCAGATTCAAACAAAAAACTGTTTCCCACACAAACAGATGAAAAGGTCCACCAATAAATTCAAATGTGGTGCTTCACAGTGACGATCCTTTGCAAAAGTTAACTGCTCACCTTTAGTTGCTGATCACTATATTGTGGATTTAAACTGGTAATAATGAGATGAAACGTTTGCCCAAATGGTAATAATGTTTGTTAAAATAAAAAATATGGAATTTATTCTACTACAGAATGTGTTTAACACCGCATAATTTGCCACTTCTTGCCACATAATTTAGTCGATGCTGCCTCGTTATTTAGTTTTTGCATAACTGCGTAGTTCCTGTGCTGCGGATTATGTGATAAATTCCTACCATGAAACCTTGTTCGAGATTAAGGGAATTTGAGTTTAAACCAGCCCATCCCATGCATAAAACAAGGAATGAGTGCATTCTTCAGGAAAACAAGGTCTAAATTGTAGTGCTAGAACTCAAGATACACAGTTGTAAAATATGGTTTCAGTTACATGACTTGCAATTAAAGATATCTCTGGTTTATTACTAAGAAATCAACAACAAAACTTGGTTTGTGGCCTGATGCCATTGAGGCTTAACTGCCCTTGAAAGGTACTGCTTTCACTGGTAAATCAGAGAACCAAAAGAATGCATATATAGACATTAAAAAAAAGTTGTCATGGATCAGATGAAGCATCGTTCATGTAGGAAATAGACAAATGACTAGGCATAGGCAAATAATTATGTGTTTCACTGATGCAGAGGAAACGCTACACACACATAGCCTTGGCCTGCCAGGCGGGCAATAATGCCTGGGACCCAATTATGAGATCCCTGGAGTTTAGAAGGTAAGATATTTAGGCCTGAATTACTGTTACCAGCTATTATCCACCTCCCAAAGTCTGGGTAGCATGGATGGAAGTGCCCACATTGAGGAATAACTAGGCAGACCCAGAAATACCAGGTACAAATCTGCATGTTTTTTCCAATTCTGGCTGCTTGAAAGCTCGGCTTTACCACATATTAGGGGTAGGAGATATATGTCAGTAGGGGGGCAAATGCGGGTCTGGGCGTGGGAGTGTGTTAGGTGTGAGGGTAGGCTATGCAGTGCCTATGGCGAGCACTGCATACCCCCATGAATTTGAATAGCTCAGATGGGGATGTGCTGCCTCTCTGCCCATATCCCAGTCCCTGCCTTGGAGGGGGGCTTTTACTAAGTGCAGACTAGTCGCTGGTAAAACTAGACCGGGTATTTCCGTACCCAGTGATCCTGGGAAGCCATGCTGTGGCACAGCAACAGGGATGCACTCAGAAAGGCATGCAGAGAGGGTGTGGAGGGCTGTGTGTTGCTGATGTGTGCAGAGGTTCACAAGCAAGAAGCACTGAACTTTGGGGAGGCTCTCTGCACCTATTCCTTTCAAGAAATGGCACTTTAGCTTTTGAGGGTTAAGAGACAAGTAGCAGCTGCAAGGCTGCACAGGAGTGGCTAGACAAGCAGACAGCACTGGTAAGTACATCATGTGGGCCACCATTTTGGAAGTGTGCAAAAACTAAGACGTAGGCACCGCCTCCCATGAAATAAATGTGCTTTGGGACAGTATAGGAATTGCTTGTGAGGTGCTGATGAGAGGATGTTTGATGCTATGTACAAAATATCTGTCAAAAAATATTTTTTCTCAATACTCTAAATAAATAAAGTGTGTGGCACCTGTTTCCAACTCAATCGAACCCTTTCAAAATACTACATAAATGCATGAGATCTTGAAAGCACAAACTTAACAAACTTACCACAACTAATCCACAAGGAAAAAGGAAGCATGTATTACTGATCTACTACTTATTTAACTCTAACCTTGGGTTCTGGGGTAGCATGCTACTCGACGCAAAGCTCTTTAACGACTTGCCAGGGGTAGTAAGTACTATAGAAATACAATTTACAAATACAAAGAAGTGTGCAGAAATCACAGGCGGTGCTGGATACTGGAGCAGTGCAGGTCTGTCCTCTCAATGAATACCCACACTGTGCTGTAGGAGAGTGTTGAGAGGGCTCAGTACAAAGGATGGAATGTAGTCCTGCATTAAGTCTCTTAGCACTGTATAGTGAACGCTTGAAAGATATACGAACAACAATTTTGCACATGGTGTTCTAGTAGTGCCAGAGTAGTGGAGCTATTTAACTGGACAGTGTTATAGTGGTTTTACTACATTTAAAAAAATGTCTTTGCTATGAACGGAAATGTGTTGTTCCACATTTTTGTGTTTTGCATAGTGCCATACTATGCTAGTTTTACTTAAAATAAAGTAAAAGAAAGGAGATTATGCTCTCTTTGGGATGCTCAGTGTCAATGGTGCACTAGTTCTGATGGCTTAAAATGTTACCTAAGATCATAGCAGCTGTATTGGCAATTTTTATGTAATGTCATGTAGCTAAAGTATGCAGAGCGCATTGCATAACTCCACAGGATCTATGCAACAACACCTGACACACGCCCCAGGGCTCACCACTCCCCAGCAGACTTCCCCCATATACAGTGCTTAATTTGAGCTGGTGGTTTCCGGTGCTCAGCACCGCCACTAAATTGTCTACACCAGGGCTTGTAACAGTCTGCCGCATGGTGGCACGGTCTGTCTAATTTAAAGATGAGCACAACAGCAGTTGTTTAGTAATTCAATATGCATTTAAAATAACTATAGACTGCTGCCCGAGACATTCTTATAGCTCTGAGAGCCGTGAATTGACTGAATTGTCACACTTGAAGGAGTGTGATGATTAGTAATTGTGTTGGTATTGCCGCTGGTAGCTGTGGGAGGGACAATGTGTGGCGCAAGCTGCAGTGGCCTCCTGTAGAGGATCCTGGCACTTATTTTTTTTACAAATAAAGCACTGCCTATATGCTATGGTATTGTATCATGCTGCGTCTTTCTGGAAAAGAGGCCTAGATGCAATGACAGAAGTTATGGCCCGACCCACTGGAAGCCTGGCTATTGGGGATTTACCCTTGTCTGACAAACACTAAGGTATCAACTAAATTCCAAGACTTGGCATTGATATTGGCCAAACGGCCATAACAGTGCATTGGAAAGCTTTCGCTCCCTCAACAATAGTGAGTTTGACTCAGACAGTGAACACCTGGGCAGGGGCCAAGCACACAGCCCTGCACAAAGAGGAAAGGAGGAGTTTATGCAGAACACCCATGGCTTCATATGGCTTCATACTGTGCCACCATGGTCCAAGAATCTAAAAGCCAAAGGAATGACAGCAGACCAATGTGCCAATTACCAGTCCCACCTCCATTGCCGGGCATGACCCACTCAACAGCATGAAACACCCAGGACTCTAGGCTTGAATCGATGACACCTCATCCACTGCCCTTGCACTGAATGGTTCCCCATGGAAGCCACCGTCCTTCCCAGCACCCCACCACCACTTCTTATGCCCTTTAGGGCACATAGACTTAATACGAACAAACTCTTCCCTACAGCGGTTTATTCACTACAGCATAATGGACACCTAATGGGCTGAGTTGGACATGTTCTACATACTACATAAAGGATACTCTGGGAAAGGGAGTGGTTGGGGAGGGGAATTTCAAAATGTTCAGAAATGCATGATGTTAATGCTTTGTTGTGAGGGTTACGTTTTGCTTACCTACATTTGGTGTTTGTGTGAGAAATGTTCCTTTCATGCATGCGATGTTGCCTGACTCAGGCTATGGAGCTGGTGTGAGGTACATGTGTACATGTTCTAATCTAGTGAGAGGTGAGAGTTAGGCAAAGTTATGACAATGTATAGTATGAGAAGGATGTTAAGGTTGTTGTCAGCTGTACTTTGAGGAAAGTGCTATGCAAAGAAATGATGGACGGAATGCTGAATAAATCATACATTCACCCCTAGTCAAGAGATCTGGGTTAAATCCATTGTTATTTTGCTCACCATACCACCCCAGTTTAGACCCAGCCAAATGCAAATCAGTGTGCCTCATGGGAAGAGTCTAGACCGAACTGTCAAGCCAGGTCCTCCCTGGACCAAAAACAAGCATCCTGGGCCCGGTTTCTGGGAATTACCCTTTATCAGCCAGGCTAGCTTGAATCCAATGGCACAGTGAGCAAGGGACCCACGTCTGGGCATACCCATCCCACACAGGGTGAAAAGTGCTATGCAAAGAAATGATGGACGGAATGCTGAATAAATCTTACATTCACTCCAGTCAAGAGATCTGGGTTAAATCTGTTGTTCTTTTGCTCACCATGCCACCCCAGTTTAGACCCAGCCATATGCAAACCAGTCTTGACCATGTGCCTCATGGGAACAGTCTAGACCAAACTGTCAAGCCAGGTAGGCTATAGGGCTCAGTTCCCTAGCCGTCACAGTTTCTTATGCATGACCCTGGTTGTAAGTTATTTCCTTTGGTGTGCCATCGTATGTGCGCAAACATAAGGCAACTTGGCGCTCACATCAGAGAAAGTGTCAAGGAGTGTCTTTCTTGGGCCCCTGAGTGAGTCTGCAAACACTCAGCTAAGGTGTGATCTCTTTATTTTGATCTGATATAATGGTACAGGGATCTATATTGTTATATTGCAGTTGGTGAACATGACTTGGCCTGCTGCGGAACGTCCAGCAGTTTCTAATGTTGTCCGTCACGCTTTTTCATGGTTTTTAAATAACACTGGTGTGGACTGTGCTCAGTTTTTTTTTGTGGTATAACTGGCATTGAAGTTTGGTGTGCGTTTGTGTGTGAGGCTGTAAAGACTTGTCATGGCTGCTTCTCTATGTATTTGTTGTTACGTGTTGTTTCTTTGCTTATTGCAATGACACATTGTTTTCTCTCCTTGTTAATGTGATATTTCTTAAATATTCCCTTTGTCTGTGTGAGTAGGTTGGTGCTTAGACGGATGAGCTTAGTAAAGAGAATTTAGGGCCAGACATACTAAGAATTGTGCACCAACTTTTACATAATGCAATCCGGTTTTACAAACGAACCTAGGTACTACTAGGTTGGTTCGCAAAAAATAGAATTGTTGTGGGTTTCAATGTTTCATATACCTCTTTAGTATTAGTAGGTACAATGGTAACACACTACAATTCACTGCCATCACAGGGATGGTGGCCTGCTGGGGTCAGCAGACCACCATGTCTGTGATTATTTTTAAATAAAGCATTTGTTTTTAATGCAGCTTGTTTTCCTTAAAAGAAAATGGGACACATAAAAAAATGTTCAATTTAAAATGTGTAAGAGTAGGCAGTGGTCCAGACCAATGCCTACTCTTAAAAATGTTTTTCTCAGCATTCACAAAGTGGAAGGGGTATTGTAGGGACTCCTTCCAGTTTGTGAATGACTACCACTACCTTTCAATAGTCTGTAAAGCCCTGCGGCTGCTCCTCCATGTGGACAGAGGAGTGTCACCCCACTGCTTTCTCGCAGTGCGAGAAGCAAAAACATAAAAGGGCATTATGAAAACCATTTTATGTTTCTGCTTCTTGCACTGCGAGAAAGCAGAAGGGCTTGGTTGGGGGCGGGTGGGTGGGCGGTCCTGCTCTAGGCCAGGAGAGGAGTGGCTTGCCCACTCTGATGGCGCTGACTGTTTGGTCGGCCCAAACCAGTCATACGCACTCTGCCTTTTCTCCATGTAGGCTGCATGCTTCTCTCTATATGAAGAAAATGGCCTCCCAATAGACGCCTGCGTGGTCGGCGTCCCAACCAATCACAACGCTGCCATTGCAGCATTGTGATTGACCTGGGGGAGGGGAGAGAGGCTGACTGCTTCCTGTGAGGAGCGGAGAAGCAGAGACAACGCAGGACCTTTAAAAAATATATATTTTAAATTAAACCTGCCCTCCCGCATGACGCCACCCCCGGGCCGCCACCGGCGAGTCATGCCGGCCCGCGACTGGTAAAGCTGTAATGGATTTCGGTTGCAAAACATGAATACATCCCACTGTGATCTGTATTTGGAAAGGGATATCCTTAAAGCACCCTTTCCAAATAACGATTTGGTATGTAGTCACAAAACAAATTGTGTTTCAGGGAGGTGTTACTGGATCGTAATTTGGGATTTCTACATACCACAATGGCTTTTTTGCTGTAGCATATGGCCCAACTCTGTAAATCAGATATTTTGCGATCGCGAAAAGCTTCGTACGTGGCCCGTAGTCGTGTAAGGGAATGTTGGTGTGTGTTTGCTGGAGCTAGTCTGCCAGTTATGGACACATGGGGGGAGGGTGGAGGCCTGATAGCAGTTAACCAAGTTATGGCTGTAAGTAGGTAATAACCTGAATAAAGAAGTTATTGACTACCTTCCATGCAGCTCGTGACTCATCTACGTGAAGGCCTTCCCTGCAGGCTCAATAGGCGTGTTTCTCTTCCTATGGTGTCAACAGTCCGCAGTTGACCTTTCTCTCACATAGCGCTTTATGAATGTCAAAGATGAAAAAAAATCTGGACGCCTGGAAAACTCCACCAACTGTAATTTTCAGTTGAAATATGCTATTCTCACATTCTAAAATGCATGAGGCAGAGTGGAGCTCTGATAGGCCTAGAAAAGAAAAATATGCAAAAGCATGTAGGTCTCACAATATTCAGACTGTGTCTCTCTAAAGACAGACTACCGGGAGACATTCTGCATTTGCAAAGCCTTCTGTGTTGTTGGTGGTTTCCTGTTTCTTAAACAAGGCTGTAAGCCAAAGCTGCTTTCAATTTGGTGCCAGATAAACCTGTCCCCCCGTGACCCGAGGCTACACAGTCACCCTTATGCCATCCTGTGCTGTTTGTGCACGGCGAGGTCAGTATACCACACAGAGCTCGCAGACACAGAAACCGTAACGTGCCCATCACAGACAGGCCGAATTTCAAAGAACAACTACAACGCACAGGCTTTTTCATCTACTAGGCCGCAATAAAGAAAAGCAAAAAAAAGACCGCAAACAGTGACATGAAAAATCGCAGGTTATCTAAAGATGGCCAGATAGCCTCTGACCAACAAAAAAAAACAAGTAATAGCTTATTCAGGAGGCTTAACCTTCAAATCCAGTCTAGCTAACTAGGGCCTTAATGCCTAATCCGGGCTAACTCCATCTGGAGAATGTCCTAATTCCGCTACTTGCACTCTACCCACCGGCACCCTCCCTGCCCCCGTCCCCACCTCCCCACGCGCACGGATTTCTTCACGTCTGTTTCTCGTCCTCAGTTGCTCCCCGTGGACTTTCTAAAGTGAACGCTGCCCGTTTGCTTTTTTTCTCTCCTCTGCTTCTGACAGCTTTCCTTTTCTCACCCTGACACATAGTTTGTGCTGCCTGCCTCGCGCCCACTTGAACTTTGGTGCGGTTCCCGCGTGAGTGACAGGAAAAAGCAACAGGGCTGAGAAGTTGAGTTTGGCCAGAACCTCAAATGATGAATTTAACTTCACAACCTGAATATCACCCCAGCCAGCCGCACCGCTGGCCCCTACAATTATCTGACAGGAAGGCTGGCGCAGTTCGAGGGTTGGCGTTTGTACTATTTGCGAATTCTTCTTGCCTTCTGTTCAGAATGCTTTATCTGTTTTTAGACAGTTTTTAGAACCGCACAGACGCAAGCATCTTCCAGCTTCTTATTTGTTTAAGATATCATGGAGCAGATTTACTAACATTTTGCGACAGGGGTGATGCAAACGAGTACAACGTTTCTATTTTGAATTGACTTTCAGCGCAAGGCGAGTTTTGCGCTGAAAAGTTGCCTGAACGTAGTGCAAAGCATCACTTTGTGCTCTTTGCATTACTTTGTGTCGAAAGGGTGTTCTCTTGCAACCACCCATGGCTTTTGGCAGAAAAGCCTATCAGCTAACAATAGTTGGCAGGATTTTATACCAAATTATAAGGCCTCCCTGAGGTAGGCGTAAATAAGAGAAATGGTTTTATTTCTCCCAATTTTTTACAGTTTGCATGTGTGCTGCACTGAACACAACACATCCAAAATGGGTAAGGTTTTAAAGTTTGTATAGGCATAGTATTTTTTTTTACTAGAAGGGTCCCCTCAGGGCCAGACTGGGAACCAAAACCGGCTCTGGAAAACTGCTCAGCTGGCCCTGTGGAGAGGAAGGGGCGTCTGAGGCCAGTTTCGGGCGATTTTGTTACAGGGAGCCAGTATTGCCGGCCACGGTAACAAAAACGGCCCCCAGGGGCCCAAAATCAGCCCCCATCCTGGAGGCCCACCGGGGAAACACCTCGGTAACTGCTATGGCCAGTCCGGCCTTGGGTACCCTTCTAATACAAAATCTATGCTAGACATGATGCAGACACCTTTGCCCTTGAAGCTAGAGAGAAATATCTTCACAAACATGGCCCTTTCCTGCACTTTCCCTATCACACAAATTTGGGTGCAGAGGTGTGTTGCGTGACATCTTTCTAGAACTGGACCTGTGTTTGTTATTTTCGTTTAATTTAGCATACAAAGTGTTTTCTTTTGGAAACTTTGGAAATCTTATGTCATATAAATGAGAAGATGCGGTTCCGGGGCCGCAAGATAGTATGTATGATAACGAAATTCTGGCTTTGACGATTGTGTAACTAAAGGCCAAACTTCCCGCCGGTGAAAACCATGAAGCATTGGCTTCAGTACAAAAATATAATTTGAACATAAGTACCAGGTGGTATTAATTATTTATGCACCTGTATAAGCACGTGCGATTGATGCTATTTTGTGTAAGTTATGATTAGTGCAACAACTGTAGGAGTGGAACTAGGTATCTCACACATAAATACACTAGGTCCTGAAGAAAAGCCGAGAGGGGTAGGCTAGAAACATTTCTGATGGAGTTTGTGATTATGAGTTATTAGAATATTAGAATAAAAGAGGAATTAGAGTGGTTTGAAGAGTTATAAACAGGTAGAGTTCAACCAAGGGAACCCTTGTATTTAGTACTGTAACTTACCCTGTTCCCTTGTGGTCCAAGGGTTACTCTCTATTTTTTTATGCTAGAAACATGTCGACCATTAGGTTTTGGGAACATTAATCCCTTGAATCCTAATTTTCCTCCTGTTTTTAATCATACCGACTAGGGGCCTGAATGAAATAGCATTACCCAGTAGCCCAGTAACAAACAGCTTCCTTTACCATAGTCCATCCTTGCAAAATTACCAGCCTCTTATAGTAAAAAAACGTAGTGCTCCCGCGTAGTTTGTCAGGTCACAGCATGCCCCGTTCAGCAGCGGAATGGGTAGGACCCTATGATGAAGCATGCCACCAAGAGGTAACCCTGGTAGGTGAGGGTTTTACGGAAAACTTTATGTTTTTCCACAAATGAAGAAACAGAAACTCCCAGCAGAAGTAAGATTGGGTCCCTTTGTTTTTTCTACATAAGTCTGGCCTTGGAGGGCGGCCCCAGCCTATATCCTCTGACTCCCCCCCTTTTTGTATATACATATAAATGAGATGCACCTTAAATGTACCTAGGAAGGATAGATGGTAATAATGATAAAAAAAACTACAAGAGGTTAAAACAGAGGTGAATCGTTGGTGAGGGGTCAAAGCTGCGCGACTGAAGTGTAAAGACCTCACGTAGAGTGCCTGCATGCTATACATTGAGACTACATCCGCATATTTTAAGTGATATGGAAATTCTTCCACCGTGGTCCTGCCAATGGTAATTACATAGGCTGTAATACCATATGTGGAACTCAACAAAGGAAAGTACCTGAGTTAGGAGTCTCAAAAGGACTTGGTAATCAGACTTACTGCTTTAGAAAGTACCACCAGTAGAAAGCTTATCATGATTAGCTGCATTCATTTAAATTGCATTAAAAAAGGATGAGAATTGCACACCTGCACATGGAACCAACTTCTGATATCAATACACTACAGCTGCACATGGTATCAGGAGTCACGGTGTGGTACACATGATTTGATCAAAGTATTACACCTTGCACAATGCTTCAAATTGCGGAAATATATGTGGTACAGCAGATGGGATTCCAGATGCTATGGTTTATCATAGATTTTTGTCCCAGCTATGTGGAGTACTTTATATTAACACCATAATGTATTACCTCAGCACATTATTTTGGTATTTTACAGCAAACTCTAAACTAGACATTAATGCTTACTACATACTGCTGACTGGTGGAAGTTTTCTCAAAAACATGGTGATCTGTATGTGTTTCCTCTAATATGGCAGATAGTTAGGTTGAACTACTGGTAAAGATGTGTCCAGCAAATACTGTGGCAATTCCCTAAATTGTGGGTGTGGGGCAAATTTGCAAATGTTATCTCCAGTTTCACAAAAATTTGGGGAAAGTGTTTTCAAGGGTGTTGGGGGGCACACATTTACTATTCTAACTCAAGTCCAACAAATAATGGGGAAGTGCATACATTGGTTGTTGGTGGCTATCAGATTCTCTATTCAAACTCCAATGTAACAAACATTGGGGAAAGTGCATAATCATTTTCTAACTCCAGAACAACATATATTCAGGAAAGTGCATATATTGGGGATGGGTGGCAGATTTACTAAACTAACTCTAGTCTAACAAACATTGGGAAAAGTGTACACACTGGAGGGGAGAGTCAAGTTTACTAACTAATGTAACTAATATAACTTCAGACGAACAAATATTGAGGAAAGCTCCTATTTGGGGTTGGTAGGGAGTTTACTACTCTTACTCAATCTAAGAAATATTGGAGGAAGTGCATACATTCAGGGTGTTTGGGGGCGGATTTACCATTCAAACTCTAGTCCATCAAATATTCGGTAAGTGCATACATTAGGAATGGTCAGAATTAGGATTCTACTCTAGTCCAACAAAATTAGGGAAAGTACATACACGATTGCTTAATTGAATATGAATTTATTAAGCATACCATTACCCAGGTTCAGGGTATCCTGCCACCACAAGGCTTCATAGAGCGAGAGAGTGCAAAAGGGTAATCTGATGGGTTTTAAGAAGATTACAGAAGGTGGAAATAAAGGGAGCACATCAGAGGGAGGCGAGCAGGTTATTGCAAGAGTTGGTAGTAAGAATTGGGAATCTCCTGCCTCTATTATGAGATTTCTTGAAACTAGCGAAAAGGAAGAGATTGGTATTGCTGGAGCACAGTGATATTGAAAGGGAACCCCTAGTAAAAAGAGAGTATATTTAAGAGAGTGGAGATGAATGTATTGCAGTGGCACAGTGCCTTAAAGATGTATCTCATATTGATGGATAGCCAGTGAAGCATTTTCAGACAATTGGAGATCCTGAATCAACAATTAAGGCAGAGGAGGATCAGATTGGCTGAAGCATTCTGTATGCATTGAAGATTGGGTAATGAACAGTCTGATAGGGAAAAAAAGTGCAGTGCAATAATAAGATGGGAAAGAAGCAGAGTCTGGACTACTGTCTTGTGGTAGTGAGTAGGAGGAGAAAGTAGTAGCTTCTGTAATGGTCTAAAAAGCAGGTGTTAGACCGTTTGTTGATGTGAAAAGAAAATTATAATTGGGAATCAAAGATGACCCCATGATTATGGGCAGAGTTCAATGGAACAGATGGACTGAGTGTATCTAGTGTGCGACCAAGCTGACTTGATTACGAAGACTAAGACTTGGGTTTTGCCTGGGTTCAGACGTAGTATGCTAAGGTCCAACCATATGGCCAGGGTCCTCAAGAATTCTATGAATTAACTATCGAGAGAGGTTCTGGGTGCCATCAAGATGAAGGATGAGCTCTGCGTCTTCAGCATATGCCTACAAATACAGTTGAAAGGAATAGATTGCGAGGGGAGCAACATAGATGTTGAAGAGCATAGAGCTGATAGAAGAGTGGGAAAGTCCCACTTACTAAGATCTGTTGAATAGGAAGGAGGCCATTTATTGAAGATCAGAGCTTTTGAGATGTAAGTGTGGTATGTGACCCAAAAGAATGGCATGGGACATTGTGCTGAAAGCCATGGAGAGGTTGAGTAAAATAAGTGCGGCATCACTTTTAGTGTCTGAGTGCTTCTGGATGTGAGAGTGAAGGTCTAATTGTTGGAGAGATTAAAAATCATTATGTTCTGCAAAGCACGTGAGTTGCTAGTTGACAATATATTCAGTCAGTTTAGAGATGAATGGAAGTAGTTAAATAGGGCAAAAAATGTATGTATATAGTATGTACAAATAAGGAATTTCAATAGAATGAACCTAGACAAAAGGCAGCAGAGGGCTGTACAGGATTGAAGAGAAGCATAAAGTCAATGAATGATAGAAAATGTAGCTGGGTTGTGGATGATTAATGCATTGTAAGGTAGTTTAAAGGGGAGAATCCTCAACTTTTCCTAAACTGGAGCAAAATTGAGGTGATCTTGATGGATATAAGGATATTGTTCCAGGTCCTGTGTGTGTAGAAGTAAAAGGTCTGCTGCATTGTTTTTTTGTTTTTCACACATGCAAGGTCTGATGGTGTCCTGACTGTAGGTGTACATTGAGTCACCAAAATAGTGAGCTTGTCTGCTAGATAAGTTGGGATTCAGGTTGTGATGGGTTTGAAACAATGCAGCTGTTTTGAGGATGGTGGAGCCAATGGAGTTCCATCAGGATGGGGGTGGTTATCGTATTTGCTAAGACCATAGATGAGACATGATATGGCATGTAGGGTGCCCTTAAAGGGTGTCTGTGGGGAGTCTTGGAGGACACAGATCAGGGCATTATCGCCAACTAGATGCAATTGTGCAAGGGTTTGAACGGCAGCCAGTACTGGTAACAGGCTATCTTTGTTTTTTTGGCAATGTGTTCCTTGAAAGTGAGTTTGGGGCTCAGGGTGACTACAAGTGATTTGACATTAAATGCCAGTAATGATTCACTGGGGGTCGACCAGTGTCAAAAGGTTAAAAACGCTACCCTACACTCTAATCTAAAGCTCTAGGTCTTGACTCTCTGTACCAATGTTGATCAATTCATGTGAATTACTCACTTATTACTGTATTCTAATTATTAGTCTGTAATATTGAGCACAGTATTGTAACTGCTAGTTTGTACGTTTGCGCACCTTATATCCAAATCACCTCTAATTGTATGTTTTTATGCTTATACTTGTTTCCAATATATCGGATGTGAAGCACTCTGATACCCGCTAGGGTCTTGTTCGCGCTATATAAAACCTTCAAAATAAATAAACATTCAATGAAATGTGGGGTTTAAAGCTGTCAAGAGTCATCGTTAAGCCAGGTTGATACTGTTTCTAGTCAGGGTTAGGGAGATACACTTCTAAAATAACGGCTGCTCACCCCCTTGGTAGCTTGGCACAAGCAGACAGGCTTATCTCAGAGGCAGTCTGTAAAGCATTTGTGAACACATACAGTAATACAGTGAAAACACTAAAAATGGGCACCACACATTTTAGAAAAATAAGTAAAAGTTTATCTAAACCAAACAAAACCAAAATGACAAAAATCCACAATACAGCAATAGAAATATGACTTTCAAAAGGTAGAAATAGTTCTGTTCAAAGCAAATTGTAGATGCAACACTTTTAACACAAACTATCTTGGATGCATCGCCCACACAAACAAAATGGGCCAGAAGGAAGGTGATGCGTTGGTTCCTTACTGCTGCACAGGGCAGGTGATGCGCCGGTTCCTTACCAGAGAGGAGGTGATGTGTCAGTTTCTTACTGCGTGGGGAGGTGATGTGTCAGTTTCTTACTGTGCCGCCTAATGATGCACCAGACTTGGCGCCACGATACAACAATCTGGCTCGATGCGTGGGTCGTGCACCTGCACAGCAGGACTTGCATCGGAATCAGTGTGGTGATCTCAGATTCCGGAGATCGGTGCACTTGATGCAGCGTTCAGCAATTTCTTGAGCCGCAGGCAAGCGCTCCGTCAGTTTCTTCAGTGATGCGCCGCAAACAGGTAGCTTGGCATCACGCTTCTCGTTGTTCCATTGGTTTTTCAGCTCCCATCAGCCAGAACAACCTCCAGAGGCCCAGAACAGCTACAGGCACCTCTTGGCAGGTCAGAACTCCCAGAAAGGAAACTCTGGGGAGCTGGGGGTGAAGTATTTTTGTCCCTGAGACTACAAAATAGGATGCAAGCTCTACTTCAAGCCCTTGGAGATCTTCCTCAAGCAGGTGACACAGCACACAGCAAAGTCCTTGTCCTTTCCTTGGCAGAAACTGCCTATTTAGATTCCAAATTCAGGCAAACTAAACTTTATTTTCCTATCTGGTTCCAATGGAAAGTTATATTTGTAAGATATAATAAATTAACTCCCATGCTTTCCTATGGGTCAGATAGCCTTCCAATAGAGAAAACCAAAATTGGCAGTAGCACCCCTGACTAACATGTAAGAAAAGGGAAGGGTAGGGCCCGGCAAGGAGGTGCACTTGCCAAGTTGACGTGGCAGTACTAGACTGCACACAGATACTGCAGTGGCAGATCTGAGTCACATTTACAGCCTGCTTATGTGGGTGGCGCAATCAGTGCTACAGGCCCACTAACAGCATTTGATTTACAGGCCCTGGGAACACAGAGTGCACTGTACTAGGGACTGACTAGTAAATCAAATATGCCAATCATGGAATCACAATCTATAACAACAATTTACAGGGAGAGCATATGCACTTTAGCACTGATCAGCAGTGGTAATGTGCCCAGAGTAATAAAGCCAACAAAAACAGATCAGACACAGAAAGCCACAAGGCAAAAAAATCTGGGGATAAACCCACTGTAAAATCCATGTCTAACACTCTGCAAATGGCAGTGACTGCAGGAACGATCACAGAATCAGTACATTTAACTAGGAGGAATGGATATGGCTTTTTAGGTGATACTGGAGAGCTTGTGCTGATGATGAAGGAAATTAGAGTCGTGTAGCTGGAGTGAAGGCAAAAGAGGAATGACTAGTGTTAAGAGAGTAAGGTTGGATTAGGAGATGGTGGTTTACAATAGCTGAACCTGGAAGATATTGAAGAATGGTGTTGATCTTTGATTCAAAATGTTTGATGAGTCATCGAAGATTTGCTGCAAAGGTAGTATAGTGGATTTGGTAGCATTAACAAGATAAGACTTTTAACTATAGATAAGTCTTCTGTAGTGAAGATCAGAAGTAGTATCTCGGGGCAGTATTATGGAAAGTATCCCGCGGGCACAACAGGCATGTGTGCCCACTTTGCATGCCCCGGGCACTTTGGTATTACAGCAAGGGCCGCAGGCACTTGTGCAGGCCTTTCTGTATTACAGATAGCTCTGGCGCACATATAGCGCCAGTGCTATCACCAGAGAGAGTTCCATGCAAATGAGGAAATGCCTTTACCTCTGCATGCAGGCTATATTATAGACACGGGCGCAGAGGCAAAGAAGCTATAAGGAGCTGCACTGACAGTGCCCCACTTTTTTGGGGACATTTTTGGCGAAGATACCGACTTCGAGATACGCATTGATAGGGCACATCGGGTCGGCATGATCAGGCGGGCGCCGGCCTCCCTTCCGGACATTTTGGCTTTTCTACCAGACTTCGTCCTGAAGGAGCGTATTTTGCGGGAGGCCAGGGAGAAGCAACCTCTCCAATATCGGGGCCAGGTGGTAGCTCTCTAGCAAGACCTTGCCTCCATCACGTTACAAAAACCTTCAAGGAAGTGACCTCATTTCTAAGGGACAACGGGGTGCCTTATTCATGGGGACACCCCTTCCGCATCATTTTCAAATGGAATGGCAAGTTTCAGCAGCTGAGATCCCTTCAGGAAACTTGCGACTTGTTGGGCATCGAGAGGCGGAGCCGCGAGTCCTCTCCCCCTCCGACACCGTGACCGCCGAGGGATGGTTGGCAGAAAGTGGAACGCAGGCGCTCTCCCAAATCAACTATGAAGCCGGACGCATCGGCGGTGGCTCAGGAGAGGGAGGCGGCTCTGGAGGCGTTGAAGCGGGACACCTCCCCTGTTGAGTGACTCCATTATAGCAGCCGGGGTGTGCTTAGCACGATGCATTGGCTGGCCAGGGGGGAGGAGCGGGGGTGCCCGGACTCCACGTAGACCGTCTCTTTTTTTTCCTTATTCCAACTGCCGGGAACTGTGGATACCTGGTGCTGGACAATGGTGTTGGGATGGGGCTGCATTGTTGGAGCTAGGGAGGGGGGAGGGGGGAGGAGGTTGAGGGCTGTTTTGTTGGGGTTGTATGGGGGTGGTGGGGTTGGCTTGTTGGGGTCAGGGTGGGGGGGCTGGGAGGGGTCGAGGGGGAGGGGGATGGGGGAGGGTGGAACCGGTGTGCAGTCTGGGAGGGGAGGCGGGCATTGGGGAGTGAGTGCCATGGAGCTTCTGCCTCGGAGGGGTCCAAGCGGGTGGGCTTGCGCTTTTTCCCCCATCAATGAGTCGCTGTACATCAGAGCCCGGTCCTAATCCCTTCTTATCACTCAGGTTTTATTGCTTAACGTAAAGGGTTTGAACAACCCAATTAAGAGTCGGGCGATCCTGAGTTATCTGGAGAATTCCGGGGCCTCTATCTGTCTACTGCAGGAAACACATTTATTACCCAAGAGCTGGCATTGAATGAAGTCCCGAGCCTTCCCCCAGCAGCTCTACTCCTCCATGAGAGAGGGGGGGTAGCCATACTCCTAGCACGACACTTCCAGGGGAAGGTTGGGCATAAGGTGGCAGAAGTTAAAGGGAGGCTTTTGGTGTACAGGTTTCGGGTTGGGGATTCCTCTATCGTCATAGGTACTATTTACGCCCCCAATTCTGGACAGGAGCCATTTCTCATTGTTTCTATCTCGGATACACTCCGCTATCACGACAGGCGGGTCCTATTGGGAGGGGACCTCAACATAGTCATGGACCCGGACAAGGACAGATCGGGACACAGGCATGGGGCCACCGGGGCTATTTCCAAGGTAGGGACTGACTGGCTCCGTGATAGAGGGCTGGTGGATATTTGGAGGGTAGCCCACCCTCATAGTACGCAATATTCCTTTTATTCCCATGTCCACCGTACCTATGCCCGCCTTGATCACTTTATTGGGTATTCCGAACTTAATGCCTTGGTCCGGTCGGTCGATATCACCCCCGCGGCCTTGTCGGATCATGATGCGATACAGCTGACAATTGACTGGTGCTCGACGAGTCACAGCAGAGGGAAGTGGCGTTTACGGGAGTCTCTGTTGCAGAGGCCGGACGCCTGTAGGCAAGTTCAGAAATGTCTGACGGATTACTTGGTGCCTAACGACACCGATGGCACTTCACTGACGGCTCTCTGGGGGGCCCTTAAGGCGGTGGTGAGAGGCGAGCTAATCGCGCTCTCTGCAGCCGATAACCATGCGTGTAAGGAAAAGAGGGAGGAGCTCACTGCAAAGGTGCTGGAACTCTAGCGGGTGCACAGCAGGACTGGGGCCCCGCGCAAGTGGCGACAACTCAAAGCAGCCAGAGCTCAGTTGGCAAGTTTGGATCTTGACCGGGCGGAATATGCCGCCCTCCGGCTGAAGCACTCCTATTATATAGGCGGTGACAGGACAGGGAAGTTTCTTGCCAGTAAGCTTCGGACACGCACGGAGCGTTCCAGGGTTGCGGCTGTCCATACCTCCGATGGGGTTAAGGTTGAAGGGGACGAGCAGATGCTGAAGCTTTTCGGGTGTTCTACGCCTCATTGTACTGCAGGGACCCCACCGTGGATGGTGCCGGGGAGGAATATCTGGGCCGAGCCGCTACAACGGCTATCAGTGCTTCGGGGGCTGCGGCGCTGGACGCTCCCATTAGGGTGGAAGAGGTGACCAGCCGCTGAAGTCTCCGGGCCCAGATGGGTTCTCCGCGGGTTTTTATAAGACCTTTTGCCAAACCTTGGCACCTGTGCTGACGCGCCAGTTCAACTCTTTTAGGGGGCCTGGGTCGATTCCGGCGGAAATGCTGGAAGCTGATGTTGTCGTTCTTCCTAAGCCCGGGAAGGATCCCACCCAATGCTCTGCTTATATGCCGATCTCCCTCCTGAATCTCGATCTGAAATTATTGAAGGGTGTGCTAGCACCTAGATTGGGCCCGCGCCTTCCAGGAATAATTGAACCTGATCAATCGGGCTTCATTCCTAACAGGCAAAGCAGCGATAACACCAAAAGAATCCTGCATCTCATTGATAAAGCCCATTATGTGGGCCTGGACGCCCTATTGCTCTCGATCAATACTGAGAAAGAATTTGATCGAGTGGATTGGGGGTTCCCGGATAAAACATTGGCCGATTTTTGTGTGGGAGAGCGCTTCCGAGCTTGGGTGACGAGTTGTTACGACAGGCCAAGGGCAACGATCCGGGTTAATGGATTGTGCTCCAAACCTTTCGATATACGGCGGTGGCACAAGACATGGGTGTCCTGTTTACCCCCTGCTCTTTGCGTTGTATGTCGAACCCCTAGCCCAGCGCATCAGAGACCACCCTCAATTATCTGGCATCCTGTTCGGGGGGGACAGCACACAGTCAGCTTATACGCCGATGACATCTTGGCGACGCCCACCGCCCCCCGGCAGTCTGTTCCTGCCTTTTTAGGAGAGCTCTAAGAATTCGGCAGGGTATCGGGGTTTAAGGTCAACGTAGCGAAATCTATGGTCCTACCCCTGGTCCTCTATGAGGGTGCCCCGGTGGATGCCTTTCAGGAGATGGGGGATTGAGGATCCAGGGAGAAATCCCATACCGGGGAATCATGTTAATCCCGTCCACTAGCTCCACGCCCACCCGTAACTACACTAAGCTTACCCTACAGGTGACCACCACTCTGCAGCGCTGGAGAACGTACCCTCTGTTGCTGTTGGGTAGGGTGGCAGCGGTAAAAATGTCCATCTTGCCTAAGATACAGTATGTCTTTCAAACACTGCTGGCCACACCTCCCTTACATTACATCCGGGTGCTACAGTCTGAGATTCAGCATTTTATATGGGGCGGGAAACGACCGAAGCTTGGGATCCCTCATCTCTTGATGTACTATCGAGCGGCCCAGCTCCGCTATTTAGTAGAATGGAGCAGACCAGAATCCGAAAAAGGTGGCTCTTTCAGGACAGGGCAATGGCCTCCTACCCCTGTGGAAGGTTCCCTTCCTGAAACCAGCCGATCGCCCCTCATATATTCAGAGATATCCGATTACCCGATCGGCGCTGAAGGTGTGGGACTCGGTCGTCTTGCAAAAAAAACTCACGTCCTTTCCCTCGCCTCTGACTCCTCTTTTTGATAACCCCGACTTCCCTCCGGGGGCAGACGAGCGAGCCTTCCCTCAGTGGCGTGTATCACCTTGCCGCTCGGCAGGTCATCTATTTGATCTTCAGGGCTTTATTTCCTATTTGGATCTGCCTGTTTGGTATGAAATAAAGGACCCAAAACGGTTTCAGTAATTTCAGATCCGCCACTGGCTGCTCCATCCCGATGTGCGCCCCGGGATCTGCCGTAAACTTACGACCTTTGAGAAATGGCTCCTGTCCAAGCACTCTGATCGTAAAATGATCTCTGAACTGTACCCTATGCTGCTCCCACCGGCGTCGCAGGAGAAGTCAGCAGGTCAGCGCCGCTGGGAAGCAGAACTAGGCCGTAGTCTATCGCTAAAGGAATGGAACCAGATCTATTATAGGGCTCATCACACGGCACGTAATGTGGGGAGTAGGGAAGTAGCGGTGAAGGTGGCCACTTACTGGCATCTCACACCAGCCCGCCTGCATCAAATCAACCCGGCCCGTAGTTCTGAGTGTTGGAGGGGATGTGGGGAAATGGGTACTTTGACTCACCTACTGTGGGAATGTAGGGAGGTGCAGGAGTTCTGGGACGCAGTTCTCATGGTTGTAGATGCCTCCTTTGAAACAGAGATTCCCCGCTTCCCTGCTTACACCCTTCTTGGATTGCCTAACGCCCTTACCTTCCCACTCAAATCTATACGGGGGAAACAAATGGGGATAGCCCTAGGGGCAGCTGTTCATCATATCTTATCTCTCTGGGGCTCCAAGACTCGGCCCTCCCATACGGGGTGGCTGCAAAAGTTATGGAACGTTATCAGCATGGAGCGTATGCAGGCTACCCTTACTGCCTAGACAGACTCCTTTCAGGAGGTGTGGCACCCGATCATCTCGCTGTTGGCGCAAGAATTTAATGAAGTGACTTGTCCTAAGTATCTGCGATTGCTGCGACTCACAGAGGCTCAGTCTCTTGCAGAAAGGTCCCCGGATGGGTAATCCATTATACTTCCATGGCACAAGGCACACCGGTTCTGGGTTCTGGGGGGGAGGGGGGTGTTGGGTTTGCACTGGGAGGGCAGGGGGGAGCGTGAAGAACTGAAATCTTCATTCTCAGGGAATACTTACTAATAAAAAAAGAACTTGGCACAGAAGCTGAAAATATGAAAAGACATCTTTATTAAATTTAATAAGTGAGGCCACGTCACACAGAAGCCGTAGCAACTGAATGAGGTAGTCTGAGGAATACAGAAAACAGAGGCCTTTTATATGCTTAGGGTTACAAACTTCAGCATACAAGTAAGGGGCAGTCCTAGCTTTTGCAAACATGCAAAAAATGCCTAACATGGACATGCAAGGTCTGCCAAACGACAAACCCATTTTACAGTTGTCCGGCCCATAATCAATCATTGAACAAACCCAACATTCTTCTTTAGACAAGCCGGACAAACCCATAATAAAAGGACCACAACCCATATCATAATCAGACCATAAAAGAAGGAACAGAAAACAGATAAGAAGCAGGATAAGGGGTGTGTGTGTGCATACCAAACTCTACAATGTCCTGTGCTTTGATCCTCAATCTTGATTAGCTAAAGGGCAGGAACTGGTTTAACAAGGTCAGCTTCAGGCAACAGGGTCAGTTCACTCAGGTCAAACAGGAGTCAGCATGAACTCGAGCTAAGGTGTACATGTCCTCAAAAGACTAGTTTCAGCCACAATCATGGCCTATGTGAGGGCAACCACAAAATGGCTGCCATACACAAAATGGAACCCATGGGTTCAGAATTCACAAAACCTCAGACCCTGCTTTTGCCCTTACATAGGCAATCACTCAGTCTGTATCTGAATCGATGTCAATATTATCCGTTATTCCCTTCACTAAGGCATTATTACTTGAGTTATCTTTCATGGAACGCAAGGGATAGACTTCGTTGGCATAAATATACATCGTCTGATATGCCCATACAGACCCATTGTAACTAAATGACAGAACCAAATAGGGAATACCTATATCTGTAGTATGTGGCATAAGACCACACACCCAACAATTAGTGGTGTTTATTACTAACTGGTATTGATGCTGAAACTGTACAAAGGAATTATTCACAAATTCCGACCTTCTAATCTGCTCGTGTTCAGGTAAGATATGAAAAGAATGCAAAGAAGTAGTAGTAGGAAAAGACATAGGTTGGGAGGTGGGTGCAAGAGTCAATTGGGTAATGAAAACAATCCAACCCACAAAAGACAACGTCATGCTTAAAAATACTAGAAAACATGTTATTAAGAACATATGGACAACAGGAGAAAATAATGACCACTATTACAAATAAAATTATCATTTTTCACAACTCTAAGCAGAAAGCAAATCCTAAAATTATCTAGTAACATTTTTTATTGCTCCTATTCATTTCAGTAACTTATTATATGTTCAGGTGAAACAGTGGTGATCCTTATTAATGCTCTCAGATGAAAAGGGATACTCTTCCACAGAGAATGAACTTTATTCTGCTTTTACTAAACAGAATACTACTTTAAAACAATGCCAGCAAAACAGCAAAAATCAGTCTCCTAATACCCATTTTATGCAATCACACGGGAAATACCCAGAGTCCGTCCAAGCCTCTCCGGCAGGCTTCTATTGTTCATCAAATCCTTTTCTGTTGTTTTCTTCCACATGGGCCTCTTCATTCAGGCCTTTCATGAAAATGGTCCTTCTCAGTATCCGTTGGAGTGCCCTCCTGGCAAACACTCGCAGCTTATTTGACAGTCTCAATGTCTCAAGGCAGTGCACCAATATCTCTCCTCTGCGGCAGGCACTACAGATAGTGTGCTCTCCATTGATCATGGGCACCGATCATCTCATGCAGACCCAAGTACTATTAATCAGGAAAGAGCAACAGGCTTTCATACTCAGCAACACTTTCAGACTCCAACACTCGCTTTTCAGTGTCAGAGGATGCTTGGGCTGCTCTTCCATTTAATCATAGGTACCACAATGTAGTGCCTTTTTCCAATCCTGGATCCTCTGGTGCACTGCCTTTCCGTTGGAGCAAAGAAAATGGGGGGGTGTGGCCAAAACTCAGGCCAAGGAGCTCAATGGACTGCCTACTGTCAGAGGTTACCAGCACATGACAGGTGAAAAACTAAAAACTTAAAATAACTGGAATCCTTCTCTTTCGCTCTTTTGCACTGAAACTCTGGTTCTGTGGCAAAACCAGCTCCTCCTTCTTTTCTGATGTTCAACGCCTTCTGATGAAGCAAGTACAATACGTTGGAGATATCACTGATGACACGCTGGCGATCACTGTCTGGGTGCTGGGACTGTCACTGATGGGAATTAGCTTTTCATCAAAGGTCCGCAGGTTATTATGACTTAATCCCGCAGAACCTAGTGACGTAGGAAATGGGACACATTTGTTATTTTCCTTCAATTTAGTACAAAAACAGTTTGTTTTTAACAAGAGGATTGCCAGCAGGTGGCCTGCAATCTGCTAGGGAGTGGCCATACGCCATGAGACAATTCTGGTCTAGAACACACTATCATTCTCATAGAGTACAAAGACAAAGGCAATAAGCAAAACAGTGCCTCTAATTTCTTCAATTGGGTTTCCATGTGAGAGCATATCCTCTACCATCTAAGGGTAGATAACTATATGAGAATTTTATCTAAATGGATGTCCTCACACAAGGTGACATCGTCTAATGGGGTAAACACATTTTTTCTCTCAATGACTAAGTCTAGGTGTTCCTAAATTCCTTATCTAGAACATCTCAAAAGAAAAATCACATAATCCAGAATATAAGGGACATGAAGTAGGCCTAAAGAAAATTCTTAAAAACCAGTCTGGTCATACAAAAGGGAATTATACATAATATAGGGGTTTCTGGTACATTACTGTAATCTGGAAGTGTGAACCTAATACAATAATAATAATAAAAGAAGGCTAACTGGTGAAAGGAATAGGGAAAAGGGAAAATGGGACTAGGACACAGCTAACATCCCCAATTACTAGGGACGATGCAACATCAATCAGGGGAGAAGTGATGAAAGAAAAATCTATAGGAAGAACAAGAAATTACTTGAGTGAATGTTAGCTCTACCGCTGGCCGCTAAACCATATACGGTAATCTCAGCTAATGTTCCAGTTCCTTTCTTCAGGGAAAAATGAAACCTTGTTTCCTTTATGGTACAAGGCCATACACTATTCAGGAAGCAGAACAAAACTGACTAATGTAATATAAAAATTAGGTCACCATGCGCAAAAGTCACAGATCTATAATTTATCCTTACGTCCAATCAGGATACATAAATGTAGGGCTGCCTGTTCCTTAAGGGGAGGGGCACTACGTGACTAACAGCATGTGACACACTTTGATTCTGTATATCTCTTTTTTTATTTTCCTTCAAATACCATTAAAGCCAAATTTGACATACACTGATGAAGTGTTGTCTGGCTTTCTGTGAAATTTTGTGTCAAAGCAAATCTACCCAACAGTTTGCAGGATACACATCGTCATGTATATCCCTTCACAACATAGGTAAACTTGTAATAGTATCATAAGCAGCAACACAAAACAAAAAACATGCAAAAAAACGCACAAAACGGACATGTCAAGCCATCAGATATACTTGCTGTATATCAAGCACAAAAAACATAGACAAAACAATAGCATATGCAAATGAGCGGCGACGCACACACTTCAAGTCCTTTACTTTATGCACTGTGAACCTGCAGCCCAAAACTCAATGTTTGGGCTTGCTTAATTTGTCAGGTTTAAAATCCTTACCCTCCTTTTTGACAGTAGATCACCAATTAGTGGATATCTGCTGTCAAATACAACTTTCAGACACACAGAACCAGCAAGAACAATTCATGATAGAACCAAATACACAAACATGAAAAACGCATGGACATTTCTTTCCAAAGGAGTTACGCAAAAACACAACTCATTTGAACCAACCAAACTCACGTGTCTTGTCAGCCTTAAAATCACCCAGAACAATCCATGAATGATCTGTGGGCAGAAGCAAAAAATTAAAAAAATACACATCACACAAAAGAGAGACATTTCTCATAACAAACAGACATTAATTATAACGTTTAATCAGAAGACAAAACATAATACACATGAACAGACACAAAAATAAATTTCCATTACTTAACTGTTACCATCTTGTCAGTCAGCTTGCAACATTAAGCCATTTTAACTTTCCAAAAGTAAAATTCTTTCACTGACACTCCATGTTATCTTTGGGCCACTATTTCCACTGTAAAAAATAATTCTTAATTGGAAAATCGTTCTCACTTAGGCATGTAGCCTTCAACATTTCAATAAAAAGCTTCGTCTTATTTTCTGTCTAAGACTTAATGCAATGCTTCATTTTCGGTCAAATAAAAGCAACTAGCAGACATTATTTTTTAGAGGCAGAGATACAAATATATCATTTCTGCAGAGCATTTAGCATGTGTTGGGACTTTCAAAGAAACCTTTTTCAAATTTTCCCTTTGGAATTAAGTTCTTTAATTTTGTGGAGAAACCAGAAACCCTTCCTTTTAGAGGCCTGTTTAGCAAGGTCATTCTGCATTTCACAGAGACAAGGCCTTAATTTAAAAGGTCACAAATGTCAACATGACAGCCTCCTTCCATTGTTTACAGGGAAACTAAAGATAACACCTCAGCGGGACTTGAGCAAACCTCTGCAGTTCTACTAGCCCCCACCCTCTGCTCATTCTGAGGCTGACAAAGTCAAAGTCCTTCCGGATTCCTCCTAACCTGCAATAATTCACTCTATTTAAAACACATGTTATATATATATTACTCCTGTTAGGGGCTATAATTTATTTCTATACTTATATTATTAAAACATTTACTGTGAATAATTTGCAGAACATAATAACACACATACCAGTTTTTAGAACAAATGCTTGTTTGCAATGGTACTCATTTCATCAACCTTAAATAGATGAAGGTCTCAGTTAGGGCCAGCCAAAGTTAAAAACCTTCACCCCTGATATTAAACTCAAACCTCTGCACCAGGCACATTGGCTCACTGAGCCATTAAACGTAACCCCAAATGGGAACAACCTGCAAATTTGTGTTTTATACCTAAATGTATGCATTTACTGAAGCCTAAGGCACTTTAAAGCTATTTTAAATGGCAAAAATACCCAAATTCGACTTTGATATTTGGGGCACTTAAAAATAAATATCCTATAAGTATGTTACATATTAATCATCCTCAGAATGTTCTTTACACATTACAGATATTAGACATTAGACATATCTTGTGTAAATCCTTAGAAAAATGAGTTTTTTACGCCTGCGCTAAGTGAGATGTCATATGCTAATGTCTTCATTATGCAGTGCAACACAACTCAAATTAAATTTTAATGCTAGGGGGTCATAGTATGAGTATTAAGCTTCATGAATAGTAAAAAACTAATTTTGTAGCACTTATTTTTAATAATTATGTTTCATAATTTAATAATTATTTTTAATAAACCCAATCATTTTGGCTAATTTCACATATAAAAGCAAGCTGCATCCCTTATTTCAGACATAAACAGAAAGGGGTGAAACACTCAGGACACACAATACGGCGCGCTTTAGCCATGCATTTCATAAACAGTGCCAACGCTATTCACTTACAGAAATTGCACTAATGGGAAAACCACATAGACATTTAAACACACATTTAACCCACAAACCAATACTCAGAACAAAAACAAAGGACAGCCCACAGACTGTACTTAAACCAAACCATTTGTAAATACTAGTTGTAAGTCATATTTACAAGAAACGCTTCTCAATTGTGTTTCAAAAGACTGCAAAAACAGCCCAACAGACTGATGTATGTCCAAGAAGCGAAAATACACTCACTTCACTAGCTTTGGCTAGCAGAACACCAAAAAATCGCTCTGCATATCTTCCTTCATAACATTGCGCAGAACAAAGGATCCTTATATGTATTATGTCATATTTTAATTCCCTGGGTATACAAAATCACCAAGGAAGAAATATGTTTGTAAATCTAAACCTATTTAGATATTCCCTCTAGGGAAGCCGGCTAATTTACTTCACATCACACTATGGTACCTTCCAAATAAAGTCACACATTCTTCGTATGTGAGCTTTTAAACCGGCATGCCAAAAATATTGCAAAATATACAATATTATAATCAATGTAGTGCTTAATGTACTTTTCGTACGTGCACCGTTCAACTAAACCAAATAGAGAAAATTCTCCTCATTACCTGTTCTACACAAATTGCAATTCGCATAAACAAACCTTTACAAATCCAAAGTTGGCCAACACAAATTCCAAAGTTCCAAAGTTACAGTCCTAAATTTGCTAAGACCAGGCATCTTATAACTCACTAATCTAGCTTCAAACTTCAAGGGATTATCAAAAACGATATACTCGCAAATATACGAGACCCTCGGCTTTGGTAATTGCAATAACCAAATCAAAACCAAGAAACCAAACCCTCAGCTTTGGTAATTGCAATAACCAAATCAAAACCAAGAAACCAAACAAAGTCGTGGGAGCGACCCACTTGTACTTCTTATTCTTACTAATTAAAAGGTTATCCAAATTCTAACTGTCAAGTTCTACATGACCTAACGGTCTTTTTTAGAATACTCACGCCAAAAAAAGGTTCTCAGTCAGGAGTGACATCATGTGGAGGATCAAAATCATTAAGATCAGAAATATACCAGGCTGCGAAGACAGAGAATCTCTAGAATCCTTGTGCACAAAGTAGCAGAGTCCCATCCTCTCCTCCTCAGTAGATTTCAGTCTCCTGACAAGATCACTCATTCAGAAAGTCACTTCTCTGATGAAGCCCACGTTCGCCGCGCCATTTGAAGAACTGAAATCTTCATTCTCAGGGAATACTTACTAATAAAAAAAGAACTTGGCACAGAAGCTGAAAATATGAAAAGACATCTTTATTAAATTTAATAAGTGAGGCCACGTCACACAGAAGCCATAGCAACTGAATGAGGTAGTCTGAGGAATACAGGAAACAGGGGCCTTTTTATATGCTTAGGGTTACAAACTTCAGCATACAAGTAAGGGGCAGTCCTAGCTTTTGCAAGCATGCAAAAAATGCCTAACATGGACATGCAAGGTCTGCCAAACGACAAACCCATTTTACAGTTGTCCGGCCCATAATCAATCATTGAACAAACCCAACATTCTTCTTTAGACAAGCCGAACAAACCCATAATAAAAGGACCACAACCCATATCATAATCAGACCATAAAAGAAGAAACAGAAAACAGATAAGAAGCAGGATAAGGGGTGTGTGTGTGCATACCAAACTCTACAATGTCCTGTGCTTTGATCCTCAATCTTGATCAGCTAAAGGGCAGGAACTGGTTTAACAAGGTCAGCTTCAGGCAACAGGGTCAGTTCACTCAGGTCAAACAGGAGTCAGCATGAACTCGAGCTAAGGTGTACATGTCCTCAAAAGACTAGTTTCAGCCACAATCATGGCCTATGTGAGGGCAACCACAAAATGGCTGCCATACACAAAATGGAACCCATGGGTTCAGAATTCACAGAACCTCAAGCGGGGGTGGGATAGGGGTGGTACGGGGGTAGACATGCTTCTTGTTGGCTACGGCACCACTGCCATACATAGACCGGGGGCAGGTACTCCACTTCTGTACTGGGCAAGTGCTGGTGGGATACCGAATACAAATGCCGGGGCTCTTTGCGGCGGTTCTTTAATATGCCTGTTGGACTCTGTTGGGGCAGGCGGTGTCTTTCCCTTATGTACTTTACCATTATCTTCTTGCATTCATAAAATCAATAAATAAAGTTATCCCAAAAAAAAAATTTGCAGGAGGGTTGCCGCCTGCACAGTGAAACACGAAGCGGCTGCTTCAAAGCCACTTCGTATTTCACTTGAATGACCAGCCCCCTCAGCAGCACGACTTTGCTGCTGCCCTGGGGCACTCTCCTTGTTTGCGCAGCGCGCACCTTTTAAAAGGAGTACCCGCCCAAAGAGAGTGAGCCGTATTCTGTAATACGGCCCCAGGTGTGCCTGATAAAGTGAGGCACAGGATTGTCTCAGCAGCTTACTACACACTCACATTTTTTAGAGAGACTTATCTTCATCTGCGTTTGTAAAGCCCCAGCCACGTTCAAATTATTTACAGTGTCTCTTGGCTGGTGCTGTGTCTGGGGTAAGTCAGGGAGCATACAGGGTGCTATGACAGAAACAGAAAGTTTCACTGGCATAGTGGAATCCAGCACTCAAAGGAATCCATTTGTAGAAAGAGTTGTAGCTAGAATTTGAATCCATATTGAAGGAGGGGGAGGTGGAACTAAGTGGAGAAGATAAGGCGTCCCGATTTAGTTTGGACTAAAGGTGCTTAGCTTATGTGTATTTGAAGTTCCTGTTAGAAATTCTGAGGAGTGTGTATGTACTAGGATAAAAGGTAATTCTCTATGAACAGAACAAAGAAGACATAAAGCCATCTCGAAGTGAGCTAGAGGAGGTGTGGCTAGAATGAATTCAGTGTGTGGCCAGCTTCATCAGTAGGCTCTACCACTAGTGTCCAGGTCCAGGGCAAGGCATGCAATAACATGGACACATGATGTATTAAAAGCTCAATCATTGTCCAGACATCAAAGTCACCAATAACAATGACTTTAGGCTTGATTTCGGCTGACAGGATTTTTACTCCATTAGAGCGGGGGAGTAAAATAATTCATCACCCTGATCAAGTACTTGCCTGCCAAATTTACAGATGTCCGCCAGCCCAGCAGAAATCTCTTGGATTGGCAAAACCCCCGTCAAATTGCTTCCTGTCAATATATTGAAAATCTGAAGAACAGCTCTCTCAGAAGACGTACTGGCAAGCATTCAATATTTTTTTTATTTTCGAAAACAAAATCCAAGAGTCGTATTTTCTTTAAAAATAAAATGAAAGTAATTACTCCCTCACAATGGGAGCAGACATGGTATTGGAACCATTTACAAGTTTTTACTGCCCCTTACCGTCAGGTTTTACATGATGGTGACGGACAGTGAAAACTGGCCATTTGACCGCCCACTCTAAATCAGGCGATTTGTCAAAGGACCAAACATATGGCAGCCTTTTCTCCTTTTTGCCTTCGGTGGTGTATGTCAGTGGCAGAGATGGAGTAGTCACTGTCGCTGACACTTGGAGTTTCACTCGACTCTAAATGAGGCAGGCGCCACTTCAGTTTGGCAGAGAGGGTACTCCATGGCCTTTATGATGAAGTGCTGGCCCGCCAAACTATAAATCAGGCCCTATGTCTGAGCAGAGACAGAGTGAGGAGAGGATATCAAGGAAGGGCTGTATAAAAGATCTTAGTGATCTTGGAAGCACTAGAAGAGCAGGTTTTTGAAACTCCAGGATGGGCTAAGATTATAATTGAGGTACTGTAATTTGGCATTACTACAATTGCCAATAAACATTTACTGATGCTGAAAGCTGTATTAAAGTTGGTTGCGATGCCTCATCCCAGGAGGGTGGGAAATGAAATCAAAGAATTTGGTAGCTAAAAGATATTGCAATAGTTAAATCATGATTAGAATGTTCTTTAAGCCATCTTTCCATGATGAATAAAATGTATACAATGCTATCATGAATATCTGAGGCATGTTTTGGAAGAGAGTGGACGTTTAGGACTTCACTTGCACAAATATTAGTAATTTCTACTATTTTGGTGCAAGCTTTGGCATGGCTTTAGGCGGGGCTGGTAGACCCAGGCAAGGATTTAGGGTCAGTAAAGATGCATCGCCTCTAATAAGGGAGGTTAGTGACAGGGAAGGTTAGAGAAGCATTTAGGTGTGATTGTACAAGAGGGTGTAAATCTTAAAGAGAGAAGTCCCCAGTTACTTGAACATGATCAGGAGCTAGATGGGCAAAGTTGGCAGCTCCAGGTGTAGCTGAGGCACAGAGGGGATTTCCTTTGGTGCACCAGTGGCAAGTCTGTGCTGGCATGGATTGGGGCGCTAGAGGGCGCACTAGCAGTATGGCTGCACTGATGTGATGCTCCTGCAGCCTGGAGACAATATCTGACATTTATCCTGCTTTGCCACCACCTGTGCTCGTTCTGACCGTGTAATTCGGATGCGCCGACCCTGGTGCACCCTCGGTACAAGTTTTGCCCGTCTACGACGCTCCTGACCGGAGCTGCAACCGGAGGAAGCTCCGACCGAGAACTGGCCTGGACGTGACTAGTGACGCTAGCGGGGCTAGCGGTCTGCGCGAGTCCGCGGCGCACCACGAGGCGGGTGTGCCTTCACGTGAACTCTCGTCGGGGCCTTCCGGGGCAGCGCTGGCCACTGGACGATCCCTGAGGAGGTGAGGAGACGACTGGAAGAGGTCCCGCCTTCACGTACTGAGCGGCGGCGGAGATACATTGCGGTGATTGCTGCCGAGGGAGACGCGCTGTAGTGCTGGGCCCCGGCGGTCGGGAGGAGTGGCGGCCATTCTCCGAGGCGGCTGACGGGGAACTTTTTGGCTGCTTGTGCCCCTGCTTGCTGCAGTCACTGTTCGCTGCCTCTGGACCTGGTTGGATTGTACCTGGCTGCCGGGGTTGCTATTTCTGGTGCTGGGGGCTGCATCGGATGTTGGCTCTACCCACGCACGGGCCCATAACGTGTCGGTGCAGCTGATCCATCCGAGCTGCACGAATCCAGGGCTGCTAACTGCGGAGAGTGTTGTCTCTATCCTTTACCTGCGGAGCTAGCAGTGGGCGCTCCTGATGACTGCTGAGGTGGCCTCTATGCTCTACCTTTGACTCCGGCCTGGGGTGAGGTGACGTTGCTACGGAACACTATTCCTACCTGCTATGTCTGCCAGGCACTGTGAGGCTTAGTGTGCCTTGCTCCTGGTGTCCCTGAAGGCCTCTATTATACCTGCGGGGAGCGCCGGCTGCTGGTGGGGAGTCGGTTGACTTGGTGATCCTCTCCCCTGACACCAGCGCTGCTGGGCTGCTTCAGTGACTGGGGGAACTGCGTATAAAGGAGTCAGCTGCTGGTGTTCACTGCCCTGCTCCCTGCTGGGTATCCCCTGCACTGGACTCCTGCTTGTGTACACCATAACTGGCGTGGGAGTTACCTGCATGCTGCATGATTCCTCACTCGTTCTTCATATAGGACCACTTTGGGACGGTAGCTTTTCTTGTCCTATTCCTTTCTTTGGTAGGTGATCGCTTTTGCAGCAAGATATTTGCCAGCTTTGGAAGACTAGTGACGACCAATCATGGGCAAACCAGACAATAAACAACCGAAGCTGTCGTTTGACTCACTGGCGGCCAAGAGGGGACTGCGGAATGCGCAAGACGCGGGGGGATCCCGTGCCCTCGCTGTATCCGACACTGACTCCCAGCCGGTCGCTCCTGACTTTCAGCAGATGATGCAGGAAATGAGGCAGGGGTTCGCCACTATAGTGGACAAAGTGGACAAATTGTCATCGAGAATGGACGCCGTGGTGCAAAAAATGGACGTTCATGAGGAACGCATTACAGCGGCCGAGCAGCGTATCTCCGACCATGATGACACAACGGCTACCCACACGACGCAAATTGCGAGAATGGACAATGTGCTCCGGATCATAGCTGCAAAGAATGAGGAGTTGGAAGCCAGAAGTCGTCGCAATAATATACGCGTGGTGGGAGTGCCGGAGTCGACCAATGTGGGGAGGATGGAGACCTACGTGGAGAAGATCCTGATTGCAGCGATAGGCCCGGAGGCCTTCTCCAAGCAATTTATAGTGGAGAGGGCGCATCGGTCACTGGGGCCGAGGCCTAATACCGGAGCGCCGCCGCGACCAATTATCGCCCGTCTCCTCAACTATCGAGATCGTGACGCGGCTCTTAGAGCGGCCCGTGCCACCCGCACATTATCCTGTGAAGGGGTCAACTTCTCCATCTATCCGGACTTCACCCCTGTGGTACAGGAACAGAGGCGTAAGTTTATTGACGTCAAAAAGAAGCTTCGAGAGCTGCAAGTAGACTATGCCCTGTTGTACCCTGCTAAATTACGAGTGATGCACCAGGCGAAGCAACATTTCTTTACCAATCCGCAACAGGCGGAGGATTTTGTGGAACAACTTAAGAGAGAGCGTGCGGCGGGACGGCGTAATGGGGAAGACAGACAGGAGGATTTCCACTATGCCAATGAGGATGAATGACACTGAACATTACATGCGTGGACCCTGAGTTTGTCCTTTGCGAGATCCCGCCACTTTTCCTTTTCCTTTGCTTGTGAATCCATTGAAGAGGCCTGAGAGATGGACATGTCGTGATCTGCCAGAGGTCATTGGACGAACACTGGTCTGCGGTGGTAATGTACTCTAGGCACCCCCCCCCACTACCTGGGCCGTGCCTACTGTGTGTACTGGGGGTCAAAGGCGAGGTGTGGGGGGTGGTCATGTGCACTTCTAGGTTACACCCTGAAGGGTATACCCCATTGAACTTGTTGTTTCTGATGCAAATTTTGGGATGTGTGGTTTTTGTGCAGGGTGGGGGGGGGATAGGGGTTACTGGCAGGTTGGGGTTGCTTCAGTGGGTGGCGGGTGGGTGCACTTATCTTGTAGTGCGATGGTCCCTCGGGACTGCTTTCTTTTGCTTTTTTGTTTTCTTCACTGCTGTGCTCATGGCTGCCTATTTGGGTCATGGGTTTAGACGAGGCTGTGCCGTAACGGGCCTCTCTTGTTTACTTATTACATTTGGAGGTCCTGTATTTTGTTCTCAGTTGCGGTCCTGCTTCTGCTGGTTAGCGGGGCTCTGCAGGGTGCTCACTAGGTGGCGTGCCGTGCACCTTCGTATTACATGGCCCGCATTGGCCGCACTGTTCCTGTTTATGGACTTACATACTAGGGCAGCATGGGGACGGGGTGTTGTAGTTAGATGTTATCCAGTTGGGGAGGGGGGTAACATGAGGTGTGATTGTGATGTTGATTGGATGCGGATGCAGTTGCATTATGTATTTTGGCTGAGATACACTCCACTTAGGCGGCGGGGTTTGCACATGGATATGTTGGCGATGATGATCTGCGATGTGGATAATGGCTGACACAGCGCTGGATAAAATATCGATCCTGTCATGGAATGTGCGGGGTCTTAATGATGCACGAAAGTGTAGGAATGTATTGGCGTACTTGGATAGGCATCAGGTGCAGATTGCTTTATTGCAAGAAACGCATCTCCGCCCCCGGGTGGATCCTAAATTCGCTAGTCACTGGGCTACCGTTAGGAAATTTTCATCATATTCATCGTACGCTAGAGGGACTGCTGTGCTGGTCAAAAAGACGCTTCATTTTCAGGAGTTGGGGGTGAAATTAGATCCTGCAGGGCGGTATGTGATATTGTGGGGAAGGATTGGGTCGGATACTGTGGTGATCGTGAACTGTTATGCACCCAATGTTGATACTCCGGGCTTTTTCACTACTCTCTGGGGACATGTCCTTGCCATAGAAGCCACACATAATATATGGGGCGGGGACTTTAACATAGCTTTGAGGCCTGGAGCGGATAGATCTGACGGGAGTAGTCAATATAACAAACAAGCGAGAGACATCTTACAAGGCATACTGGAGGAAGCTGGACTGAAGGATAGCTGGAGGCTTGCGCACCCCGACAGTAGAGAAGGCACACACTTCACGACATATGCACGGACATGGGCACGTTTGGACTATTGTTTTCTTTCACGGGGACTTAGCATAGGCTTACACAGGGTGGAACACCTCTCCAGGACTTACTCGGACCACTGTCCGGTTCTGGTTGTTGTGACTATCCCGGGTCTCATTAGGCCGCCACCCCCATGGAGATTATTCCCTTCAGTGCTCTTAGATCCACTTTTCAAGGTGGAACTTGGGGATGAGATTGAGGCATTCTTTCCCAGGAATAAGGGATCGGTTGATAGTGTGGAGATGATCTGGGAGGCCTTTAAGGTGACAGTTCGAGGGATCACAATCTCTAAAAGCTGTGGGGTACTACGAGAAATCGTCAAGACCATAGCGAAATTGGAGACAAGACTGTGCTCATGGCTGCCTATTTGGGTCATGGGTTTAGACGAGCCTGTGCCGTAACGGGCCTCTCTTGTTTACTTATTACATTTGGAGGTCCTGTATTTTGTTCTCAGTTGCGGTCCTGCTTCTGCTGGTTAGCGGGGCTCTGCAGGGTGCTCACTAGGTGGCGTGCCGTGCACCTTCGTATTACATGGCCCGCATTGGCCGCACTGTTCCTGTTTATGGACTTACATACTAGGGCAGCATGGGGACGGGGTGTTGTAGTTAGATGTTATCCAGTTGGGGAGGGGGGTAACATGAGGTGTGATTGTGATGTTGATTGGATGCGGATGCAGTTGCATTATGTATTTTGGCTGAGATACACTCCACTTAGGCGGCGGGGTTTGCACATGGATATGTTGGCGATGATGATCTGCGATGTGGATAATGGCTGACACAGCGCTGGATAAAATATCGATCCTGTCATGGAATGTGCGGGGTCTTAATGATGCACGAAAGTGTAGGAATGTATTGGCGTACTTGGATAGGCATCAGGTGCAGATTGCTTTATTGCAAGAAACGCATCTCCGCCCCCGGGTGGATCCTAAATTCGCTAGTCACTGGGCTACCGTTAGGAAATTTTCATCATATTCATCGTACGCTAGAGGGACTGCTGTGCTGGTCAAAAAGACGCTTCATTTTCAGGAGTTGGGGGTGAAATTAGATCCTGCAGGGCGGTATGTGATATTGTGGGGAAGGATTGGGTCGGATACTGTGGTGATCGTGAACTGTTATGCACCCAATGTTGATACTCCGGGTTTTTCACTACTCTCTGGGGACATGTCCTTGCCATAGAAGCCACACATAATATATGGGGCGGGGACTTTAACATAGCTTTGAGGCCTGGAGCGGATAGATCTGACGGGAGTAGTCAATATAACAAACAAGCGAGAGACATCTTACAAGGCATACTGGAGGAAGCTGGACTGAAGGATAGCTGGAGGCTTGCGCACCCCGACAGTAGAGAAGGCACACACTTCACGACATATGCACGGACATGGGCACGTTTGGACTATTGTTTTCTTTCACGGGGACTTAGCATAGGCTTACACAGGGTGGAACACCTCTCCAGGACTTACTCGGACCACTGTCCGGTTCTGGTTGTTGTGACTATCCCGGGTCTCATTAGGCCACCACCCCCATGGAGATTATTCCCTTCAGTGCTCTTAGATCCACTTTTCAAGGTGGAACTTGGGGATGAGATTGAAGCATTCTTTCCCAGGAATAAGGGATCGGTTGATAGTGTGGAGATGATCTGGGAGGCCTTTAAGGTGACAGTTCGAGGGATCACAATCTCTAAAAGCTGTGGGGTACTACGAGAAATCGTCAAGACCATAGCGAAATTGGAATCGGAATTAAAGGACTTGGAGAAAGAGATGATACGTAGCACTGACCCAGAGCTCTGCCATAAGTTTAGGGACAAACTGTCAGAATTCGAGGAAGAGGCCGCTAGAGAAGTGAAATATAGGGGGAAATATTGGACTGCTAGGAAGTACTGTGAAGGGGAAAGACCGGGTAAGGTGCTTGCTGCCCTCACTAGACCTCAGCACTTTAGCACTGGTATCCTTGAAATCAACACAAAAGACGGTACGCTTTGCCAAGAGACGAAGGGGATTCAGGAGGCTTTCCTGCAACACTATGAACAGTTATATTCTACGCAACAGACGGGGGAGGTCCGCTTTGGGGGCTTTCTTGACGACATTGCATTGTGCTGGCTCTCCGATGGTCATAGAGCATTTCTCGGAGGACCTCTGGAGGTCGACGAAATACGGGATGCCATAATCTCTTTGAGTAATGGCAAGGCGACGGGGTTGGACGGACTCCCTGCCGAGTTCTATCAATGCTATATGGATACGATGGCCCCGGTGCTTAAGGAGGTATTTGAGGAGTCTTTGGAGGTAGGGATTCTGCCGGGATCGATGAGAGAGGTGGCGATTACGTCTCTACTAAAACCTGGCAAGGACCCTCTAGACACTGACTCCTACCGACCCCTATCGCTGCTTAATTGTGATGCAAAAATACTAGCAAAAGTGCTGGCGACGCGGTTGTCTTTGATTATGCCCACTATAGTGCTTCCGGACCAGTCCGGCTTCGTACCGGGTCGTGCCACTACCCATAATCTTCGCACGCTTTTCTCCTTAATCCCGACTATTGCTCCTGAGCTCCCTGTTGCCGCAGTCTTTTTGGATGCTACGAAAGCATTCGATTCGGTAGAATGGAACTACCTAATCGATATATTGTGCAGAATGGGTTTTCCTAAAATATTTATTGCGTGGGTGAAATTGTTGTACACCAAACCAGTAGCTAGAGTGATTGTTAACGGGACACTCTCCCCTCAAATGCCTATAACAAGAGGAACTAGGCAGGGCTGTCCTCTTTCCCCACTGCTCTTTGCCATCGCAATAGAGCCGTTGGGATGCCGGATTCGGCAACTGCATAAACACAGTGCGTTCAACTGCTTTCAGCGGCAGATAGGAGTGTCACTGTATGCGGACGACATCACCCTGTACGTGAAGGACCCACAGGTGAATTTAAATCCGCTCCTGCGGGAGCTCCTCGTTTTTGGAAGAATATCGGGGGTGCACATGAACTGGAAGAAATCACAATTCTTCCCACTCACGGCGGCTGTTGAGAGATTCCAGCTGGACTATCCCCTGGAGTGGTGCGATACTGATCTCCGCTATCTGGGTATAATGATTTCGCTTAATAGAGAAGAGACGATCAGACTTAATTATGGAGTGGCCATCTCTAAACTAACTGATGATGTCACGCGATGGATGTCCCTGCCGCTCTCTATGGCGGGCAGAGCCTCGCTGGTGAAGATGGTGGTGCTCCCCCGCTTCCTGTATCTATTTCAGAATGTTCCCTACCACCCCGGCGCCTATTTTTTCAAAAGACTTAGATCGGAGCTCCTTAGGTTATTCTGGGGGGGCAAACAACCATGATTGAAATGGTCCACCCTAACACAGCCTTATGAGAAAGGGGGGTTTGATGTCCCGGATTTTGAGGTGTATTATCTGAGCGCCCAGGCGCAATATGCATACCATTGGATGCGCCCTACGCCTTTTATGCCACAGATAGCTGCTGAAGAATGGATTGTGCATCCACTCCCGCTCAATGGAATGATACAGGGGAGGGTTGGAGATGTGGAAACACCGGCTACCACGGTGACATGCACGATAGATGCGTGGACTCGGATTGCAAGAATTTTGGAAGCCAAGCTGCTTTACTCACCGGCGATGCCTCTTACGTATCATCCCAAATTGTCCCTATTGCGGGAAGCAGGGTTTCAAAACATGTGCAGGAGAAACCAGTTAGCCACGTGGGGTGACCTGTTTCTCGAGGGTAAACTCCGTACGAGAGACCAATTATTTCGAGTGGAACAGCCCTCTCCTTTAGACATCTTCTATTATATCAGACTCCGTCAAGGCCTGCGTGACTTGCTTCCCCAATTTCCAGACGAGCCAGGGGTGGTTTTGCCGCTGCATACTATGCTGGTGTCCGATGGTCGCCATCTAGTCTCAAAGTTATACAACTCCATTAGAACGCAGCGCGAGACTCCTGTTAGTATTGCACGGGAGCAGTGGAATCTTGAGCTAGACATTGCCATCACTGATGAGCAATGGACCTATTGTTGTAGCGTCACTGCCAACTTCTCATCAAGCTGCAGGCTTAAGATCATACACTATAAATGTGTTCAAAGATTCTATTATACACCAGCTAGGAAGTTTCGATTTCATTTGGCAGAGGATGACAGATGCGCTCGCTGTCGGGTGGAGGGGGCTGGCTTTCTTCACCTGGCGTGGGAATGCCATGCGATACATGAATACTGGGTTCAGGTTCACGACGCGCTACAGATCATGACTGAGGAGGCTATAACATTTGATCCCCTGGTCATGGTGCTGGGATACACGAAAGACGTCCCAAGATCTTACCGCAGGTTTGCAGATGTCGCACTATTACTGGCAAAAAGAAGGATAGCTTGTAGATGGGGAAGAGGCAGAGCTCCGAAATTCAAGGAATGGTTAGATGATATGGCATATTGTCAGGATCAATATAATGTATACGCTGACCTGATGCCTGTACGCTCTAGACCTAGGGACTTCTGGAGCCCATTGCAAGCTTACTGGCTGTCTCAGGCCGCACAACAGGGAGATTTGGACTGTGATAGCCAAAATGGTGGGGTGTGAATGGAGCATTCCATGGTGGATGTGTACTGATGGAGTGGACAGGTGTGCTCATTTACGCTAAGCACGAACCGCATTGGAGAGCCAAATGTGCTGGTCGTCAGGTGCTGGCTGATGGCGCTTGGCGGGTTCAGTGGTGATGTCGTCTTTTGTACCTCTGACACTGTGTGTACTGCCAGAATTGTCGCTGAGCGATAGGAGCTGTTGATGTGTCCTGGTACCGTGAACTATGCGATGCACTATACTGAGACCATATCCGCTACACTGCTCTTCCTTTGTAAATTGTGCCCTCCTGTACATTACGCGTTGTGTACTATGCCTAGCCGTACCTAAGTAGCATATGTGACATACCCGCTGTGAAGTGTGATCTCACCTATTGGAGTCTATTGAAATGTGCCTTTTATGCATGTAACTAATCTGTATGTGATATGATGTATACGATCGTTAGAATAAAGGTTTAATAAAAAAAAGAAAAGAAAAAAAGTCTGTGCTGGCATGGGCCAGATATCTCACAAAAGAGATAGCCGTGGAGGGTGGTTTTGTTTGGTGGAACTTACCTTCCAGGCAAAGTGACCTAACAGTGTGGTGTAGGGAGAATGACCTACTGCAACTTGTAAGTGGGAAAAGAAGAGTCCAGTGTCCTTCTCACAGTATAAGCAGCTACTGGGAAAGTGTATAAAAACAAACCAAATTAGGAACCAATAAAGCCTTGTCTGAGCATTGATTAAATCAAAGACAATGTACTACTCAGTCATGACCAGAACTAGTGGGTAGGTGTTGTGATCTGGTGTGATGAATAATGGCTCAGGGTGATACAAGAGTGACATCTTTGTTTATTGCTTCCTTTGTGCGAACTGCTTTAATGTGACTCCTCCATTATCTTTAGATATCTATGGGTAGCATTTCATAAAGTGCCATTCCTACTTTATGAAATCACATACGTGTGATCAAGGCTGTTTATTTATTTATGTTATTTATTTATTTATTTATTTATTAAGCGCTGCATTCATCCCGAGGGATATCAAGGCGCAGGTAGCGAATATTCTGGTACAGCTGCGGGAGTGGGGCTTAATACTTGGGGAACAGATGAGTTTTTAGTTTTTTCTGAAACAGCATGTAGTTGGAAGTAAGCTGTAGCTCCAGAGGTAGCTCGTTCCACTTCTTAGCTGCCAGGTAAGAAAATGATCGCCCTCCGGTTCTCACTCTCCTGATGCGTTTGGTTCTGGCCAGAGCTAAATGAATTGAGCGAAGGCTCCTAGTGGGGACATAAAACTCGACTTTCTCCTGGAGAATTAAAGGGCCAGTTCGATACAGAGCCTTATGTGCGTGGCTGAGCAGCTTGAATGCTGCTCTTTGTCGCATGGGTAGCCAGTATAAGATCTTCATGCACGTAGAGGCCGAGCTTAGCCTGTCTTTGTTGCAGACAAGTTTGGCGGCAGCGTTCTGAAGCACCTGGAGTCACATGAATAGGTGCTCGTTCATGCCTACAAATAGTGCATTCTCATAATCCATTTGACTGACCAGCAAGGCTTGTGTAACAGATCTTCTGCAGTACTGAGGTATCCAGGGAAAAAGCCTGGCCAGGAGTTTCAGTGTTGCAAAACCTTTGCCGCAGAGGGCCCGTACATGGTCCTTCATGGACAAAGTGTCACAATGGTGATGCCCAGGTTTTTGGCGCAGCGTTTTGGAGTTGGAGCAGTGCCAAGTGTGTGTGGCCACCATGTGGCATCCCAGACTAGTTTGGCACCTCCAAAGAGCAGGATCTCAGATTTCCCTGTGTTCAACTTTAAGCAATGCTCATGCATTCATTGAGCCATTTCCATGAGACAATTGTGTAACTTTGATTTGGTGACCTCATGCTTTTCATCCAGAGCCACCATTAGCTGTGTGTCATCAGCATAGGAGCAGATACCAATGACCCACTTCCTGCTGATTTTGGCCAGTGAAGAGACATAGGCATTGGATAAGGTGGGGCTTAGTGATGCTCCCTGTGGGACGCCACAGCCGATGAGGCTCGATTTGGATTGGTGTTGGCCGAGGTGAACTGATTGAGTTTGGTTGCTTAGGAAGGAGCTGCTCCATCTCAATGCTTTGGAATGAATACCTTTTTTGTATAGGGTTTCTAACAAACTGTTGTGTGAGACCCTGTCGAACGCTGCCGACAGGTCCAACAACATCAGCGTGACTGCCCCTCCTTGGTCAGTACAGGATCTAATATTGTCTGATACAGCCAACAGTGTTGCCTCTGTGCTTTTTTTTGTCCTAAATCCCGTCTGTGATGGACAAAAGAAGACAATTAGTTTCTAGGAAGTTGGATAGTTGCCTGTTCACCAATCTTTCCAGGACTTTGGAGAGGTAGGGGAGTTGGGATATAGGGCAGTAGTTTTCGGGATTGAGAACATCGGTTCCGGCTTTTTTTTAACAGAGAGATTACTGAGGCGTGTTTCCATTTGTCAGGAAAGGTGGCAGTTTTGAGGGAGTTGCTAAAGAGTTGTGTGATGTATGGGCACAGAATGGAAGCGATCTGAGCAAAAATGAAGTGAGGGCAAGGGTCTAACGGGGATCCAGATTTTACTTCACCCATGGCCTTTAGGACCTCAGCTTCTTGAAGGGGTGTGAAATTACACATATTTGTTGTGGCATCTGGATGGGGTATGGAGAGGTCCCTATTCGTAATATCAGCTTTTGTGGGAGTATTGAAGGTGGAGTAGATTTTCTTTATCTTATTCGAAAAGAATTCACTTATTCTTTCGCATGCGTCGACTGAAGGAGGTAGAGTTTGAGACATGCTGGCTGGTTTACTAAGTTCTCTGACTATTCTGTACAGTTCTTTGGCGGAGTTGCAATTCTCATTGATTCGGAGGGCATAGTAGGAATTTTTTGCATTTTTTATGGCGTGATTGTAGGAACACGTTACGTAGAAGCGGCATAAACATTCCTGAAACTTACGGACCAGTTGTGTCTTGAGAGTACGTGATTCTGGGTTTACGGTGAATTTTCTGGATATATATATATATATATATATATATATATATATATATATATATATATATATATATATATATATATATATTTTACCTACTGGCGATAGCCAGGAGGTATATATAGTTAGGACCTAGTTTCCATAGGAAATCCGCAACATTCTATTGGGAGTAACTTTGGCGTCGGTTGAGGAATTTGCGTGTAATTTTCCAAAATGTAGGCCAGATCCTCTCCGCTCCTTCCCTGGAAGTTTCAGGGGGATTCATCATGCGGGAGCCGAGAAAAAAGGGGGCCCCAAAACGTGTTTTCCCCATGTTAATTTCCATAGGACGTTCAGACACGGCTACAGCCCGAACCGCTGAATGGAATTACACCAAACTTTGCAAAATTGTAGGGACTGGTACGCAGAAGTGCCTTTTCTATATTTGGTGAAACTTGCTCCAGTGGTTTTTACGAAAATTAACTTAAAAAACACATATATATCTATATGCGCGCTTCGAGCGCTTACCGGTACGCGACCGGTAAGCACTGAAGTGCGCGAGCGGAAAGGTGATTGGCTCTCGGGTGTCTGTCAACATTCGAAACAGTCCGGAGAGTCCGCTATTTTGTGTCTCAGTAGAACCGAGACACAAGAGGTGAAAAATAAAAGGGGAAAACGTTGAAAGGGGGAAGGGTAGAGACCCCCTGACCCCCTAGGTTTTCTCAGGGGGGCCTAGAAGGACCAGGAAGGGCAAAAAAAATTGTATTTTTTTGGGAAATATCGCGGAGTAAGCTCAGGGTGCGCGTACATGGGTGTTTACAGGTACGCGTACCCTGAGCGTACCACAGGGGAAAACAGTGAAAAAGGGGGTCCCAAAACGTGTTTTTCAACATGCAATTTTCCATAGGACACCTAGCCCTTCTCAGAAGAACCCCAAGGGCGATTTTCCGAAAAAAATAAAAAAGAATATTTGCCCTGGGGGTGATTCTGGGACCCCCTGAGAAGGGCTAGGGGGTCAGGGGATCTCTACCCTGCCCCATTTTCGCATTTTCCACTCTTTTTTTGGGCTCTCTTGTGCCTCAGTTCTCCTGAGAAACAAGATGGTGGCCAACACTTCTTGGTTTGGACAGTTTGGAATGTTGACAGACGACTGCCAGCCAATCAGGAGTGCGCGCAGACCTTTCCGAGCATTGGCTGCATTGATTGGCTGTGAACAGTCCAAACCAGGAAGTTTGGGCAGCCATCTTGTGCTCGGTAGACCGAGTCACAAAAGAAGCAGAAAAACAAACGTGTAGAATGCAAAAAGGGGGCAGGGTAGAAACACCCTCACCCCCTACGGCTGCTCAGGTGGTCCCACAAGGATATTAACATATTTAAACGTTATCCGCTAATAGAATTAGCATTTAGAAAACCTTTGAAATTTATTGAAAAAAAATAGGTTTCACGCCTCATAAAGTTAGGAATTAGCAATTAAAAAACCTTGCAAATTCACTGAAAAACCATAGGTTTCAGGCCTTATATAGTTAGGAATTAGCATTTAAAAAATCTTGCAAATTCACTGAAAAAAACGTAGGTTTCAGGCCTTATATAGTTAGGAATTAGCATTTAAAAAACCTTGCAAATTATCTGAAAAAACCATAGGTTTCAGGTTTTATATATTTAGGAATTAGCATATAAAAAACCTTGCAAATTCACTGAAAAACCATAGGTTTCAGGCCTTATATAGTTAGGAATTAGCATTTTTTTAAAACAGTGAAATTGCTCCTATATAGTTAGTTGTACTAACTATATTTCGCGCACCCGCAATCCACTGGTGATGATGTCACATATTACATCATTCATGACATGGTCAGTGACATCACTGATGACATCTCAAATGACATCAATGATGACATCACTGATGACATCATCCACGTGACAATCACATACACCTTTTCATACACTAGTAAAATCTTTCATCACTCTTTGTAAAATACACAGTATCATATTTTAATCCATTGACACAGCAATAGAAGTATTTAAAAACCCACTCATTGATTCCTAGATGTATACACACATCTAATCACTTACCTGTAGATTCACTCATACATGCTGTCAATGAACAATAGAACACTATCAAAAATACTTACACATCTATACCGACATTACACACCAGCACACAACCTATTCACATATGAAGTTATCCTACTCACTTATGCAAACAATGGATCATACTTACATACTTACTTAGCTACACATTTATACAAACACCACTTCATCTATTCATTTAGATAGTAAGTCATATTTAGTATATTATAAAATCATCATTACAAGTATACAGTTATCCATACAGTCACTCACAAAATCATTGAGTCTTATGTATACTTATTTATATACAACAACTGGCACATACACTGCCTTTTCTTTTTCAAGTTTGTTGGACATGTACCATTGAGAAATATATTTGCTCATCACCACACCCATAAAGATATTCATTCACCCAAACAACTGTTAGAACATGTAGTTTTAACTTCATATAACTACTGAATCAACTATTCACACATCTTTGGGCAGTGACACACCCTCTACCGAACCACACACACATTCACTCTCCCATACAAATACTCAGTTAACTAATCAATAACTAACATAAACTTTCACATAGCTAGTAACCAACTGGAGAACCACTTTACACAACAACTGACAGATATTCACACAGTTTAGTCACTATCCACTATATTTAGTTAGACACTATAAATTGTTAAAGTCCTCCATCCAAATATTTATTTTTATATATCCACTCATACTTCAATGCAAATTGCTATATATATAATGCATATTTAAATATCGAAGCAAACCACATTCACTGGATGATGTCATCAGTGATGTCATCATTGATGTCATTTGAGACACTGACCATGTCATGAATGATGTAATATGTGACATCATCAGCAGTGGATTGTGGGTGTGCGAAATATAGTTAGTACAATTAACTATATAGGAGCAATTTCAATGTTTTTTTTAAATGCTAATTCCTAACTATATAAGGCCTGAAACCTATGGTTTTTTTCAGTGAATATATATATATATATATATATATATATATATATATATATATATATATATATATATATATATATATATATATATATATATATATATATATATATATATATATATATATATATATATATATATATATATATATATATATGTGTGTGTGTGTGTGTGTGCAATGGATCTGAAGATGATTAGCTGCGCGCGCACCACTCCTCTACATGAATGGTCTAGTTACTTGTTATTTTTCCTTTTTTGATTCCTTTTTTTGTTGTTCGCTTGTTCTGTTTTTCCTTAAATTGGCTGCACTTTATTGTTTCAGTTCTCCTTCATTCGTTGTATTGACCTATATGCCTGAATACAATGTTTGGAAGCTTAAGGTATATTCTATTGCAGACCTGTATTACAGTTGACCGGCGGTGGAGTTTGCTCCCAACACCTCTCCACATGCATCCGATAAAATGGAGTACGCCCTTTGCAACGTAGACAAATGTCATAAGTACCTCATGTTTTGTTACTTTGGTTATTATTTGTGCATCCAATATATACCAAAGGAAAAATGACAATAAAAATTGTTTAAAAAAAAAAAATATATATATGCAATGGATCTTCTAACCCGACAAAGGTTTTACTGCACATTTCTTAAGAAGACGAGGCCAGAGGAATTTGAATACTGTTCATCAAAGCATATATACCTTACACAACAAACACAGACAACATTTTAGAAATTACAAAAGTAAACATAATTCATAACAAATATAAAATGCACTAAAGAATCATGGGACAGGGTCTTGCAAGGAAGTAAATAGGGTGAAATTGAAAGGATGTGATGTATGTCTAAATGTATATGCGATAATGGGACATTCAGAAATGTGATTATTTTGAATGTTTACTGTATGCTGCATTTGAAAATGTAAATAAAAAGATCTTAAAAAAGGCACTAAAGAAACCAGGGAAAAGTGCAGCCATTAGAAGAAATCTCATGAGCCAATGAAGGTTTTACCGTTTTAGGCCAAGGTGATCCTAGAATGTAGGAAAGACCAGTGGCATGGAGCCATAATATGTGGTAGACTCCCCAGATGGTGATTACTGTGTCATCTTGTAAAAACAAATCTCAAAATAAAATGACTTCACGATGCTCGGGTGGCATACATTTTGTAGATGTTTCGAGTGAATGCTTTCGCATGTCAGACAGCTAAACCACAGAATAATGCTGGCCACCAGAGACACCAAAAGTCAGTGATTAATTTGTAAAATAAATAAGTGCTGGGTATCTCGTCAGGAGGCAGTTTGCACCAGCCCATTTTCCCTGTTTGCACCGCCTAACACAGAACCAACAACTGGCCATGAAAGTGGGGAGAGGATGTGGCACAATGGCCAGAGCTGACAACTTCAGAACTAGGGAACCAGGTTAGAGTCTCGGCGTCTGCTCAACATCATGTGAATCTGGGCAAGTCACTTAATCTCTCCTCAAATGAATGTGTTCTTAACTGGTACTTATGAAAAGTGCTTGTGTTGATGATTGAAATCCGTATTTTTTTGTAAAGCGCGAACTACTCACCCTTACGGGTCTCAGGGCCCTGGGGGCAGTCGTGGAAATTAAGTGAGCTATTGCCCAGAGTCACATGGTGCTGAGCAGAGCTGCTGCCGGAGCCAGGGATCGAACCGTGGACCCTGTGTCCCAAAGTCAGCTGCCCTGGCCGCTGCACAACACCTCTCTACTGATTAAGTGCCAGGGCTGAGCACCGGAAACCACTGGCTTAAATTAAGCACTGCCAAGAGGACAAAGAATGGAATAGGCGTCATTTAGTCGAAATTGCACTAATGACTGCATTTACTGCTTGACGACCTATGTCTTTCATATAGGTGTGGTGAGAGAACTTGGGAAGATCTGTTAACACGCATTGAACCCAGTTCAGCAACCAAGGGTAAAATGTTCAAAATTAAACAGGAAGAAACATTAAGACAAACACTGGAAAGTTGGAGCCGAAGGCTTAACTCAGCCATCATTGGCACTCTGCCACTCTCTTTTCTTCAATGGAGTGCCAATCATTCCAATGTTCTTGAAACAGCTGTACAATTATTCCACTTGTTTTCATATGCCCATTTTATGTGTGTAATGTTTTACTTTCTTTCATTTTTATTGACATTGTAATAGGCTGAGCAGGCAATGAAAAAATGCAGTAAAATCCTACTCTATTTTGTGCTTCTAAATGTATGTTTGAGGACATTAAGTGGCATTTTACCTATTATTTAACCTTGTTCTACTTCCAATCAGTACTTTATCCAAAATATGTATAAGTGTAAAAAGGTTCAAGAAGCAACTTCAAAATATTCAAGAATGTTATTATTACTAACCCTTCCTTGCTTTGTTTACACACCATTTACCGATCATGAGATCATTTTCACGGAAAGCTTTGTTGCAACATCACATATTTCACAGAGAATGTCTTCATAACATCTGACAGGATTATTTGGAAGAGATTTGAATAGTTGGAAACCATTCCCTGAATACTGGGCATGACTCTCAAATTGCACTTTGTAGTACTTTGTGTAGAACTACAACACTACTATATACTTGCTATAAAGTCCTATTCACAAACTACACTTTTGCAGTAACTTACACATTTGTAGTAAGTCCCTACGACCATACTTACGCACTAAATATATTTGTTTTGAAAAATTCAATTATGGCTTGTTAGACGTGGCACTATTTAGCAGAGGTTTGCACCTTTTTCCACTTAGGGACCCTCGCCTTTATTCAGGGTGAGGGGGATACACACTTTAGGTAACCCCTGCTTGCCCCCTTGGTAGCTTGGCACAAGCGGACAGGCTTATCCCAAAGGAAATGTGTAAAGGATTTGAACTCAAAATACACAGTAACACAGTGAAAACACCACAAATGGACACTACACCAGTTTAGGAAAATAAAGTATCTTTATCGAAACCAAACAAGACCAAAATGACAAAAATCTAACATACAGATATCAAAATAGCAGGAACAACCTCCAGAGGCCCAGAACTGGAACAAGCACCTAATGGCAAGTAAGAACTCCCACCAGTGGAGTTCAGCTGAGCTGCTTATGAAGTCTTTGTATCCCTGAGACTGCAGAACAGGAGGCCAGCACACATAAGCCCTTGGAGATTCTTCTTCAAGCAGGTTCTAAGCAAAGTTCCAGTCTTTGTCCTCTTCCTTGGCAGAAGCAGCAACTGTAGGGCAACCCAGCAAAGAACACAGCAATGGGGCAGTGCTCCTCCTTCCAGCTCTCCAGCTTTTCTACTTGGCAAAAGGTCCCTCTTGAGTCCAGAAGTGATCTAATATTCTGGGGTTTAAGGTCCAATATGTATTCACCATTTTGTCTTTGTCCTCTCTAGTGCCGCATCCCCACAGGAGGTGGAGAGAGACAGCATTGTGCAGAGGAGACACTTCCTATACAGGTGTTAGTGAAACTCCTCCCACCACTCTAAATGTAGCCAAGGTCTATTCAGTTCAGCTCTAAATCACCCAGGAAAGGCAGGGCATACCTCAACCTACCCCCCTCCTGGCTGTCTACAGTGTATGTACATCCCCAGCCCCTGTCACTCCAGCACCAGATATTAAGTACACAAACCAGCAGAGATGCACAGAATGGTTAAATAAGCTAATTCATACTTTCTAAAAGTAAAGTAATCACAGGGGAAACCCAATATACCCTTGGAGGCTCGGGCGAATCTGATAGTGACAGGTAAAAATGCCTACAAACTTTGTTTAGAAAAAGTTATATAGTTATTTATATTGAATCTACACTGCGGGTGAGTCTAATCAAAACAGACACCCAAATGTCATTTCACAAAATCAAAGAATGGATATATAAAGCAACACCACACTGGAATATCTTTTGAAAATACACAAATATTTATATATATAGATCAAGTTAAAAAGGAGTACACATGAACAATGAATTCAGCAATAATTCATGAAAGAGATGAAATCAAATTTGTTCTACACTTCATTAAGAATAGATGTTTTCTACATGAAGTGTAGAACAAATTTATATAAATATTTGTGTTTTTTCCAAAGGTATTCCCGTATGTTGTTGCTTTATATATCCATTGTTTGATTTTGTCAAATGACATTTGGGTGTCTGTTCTGATTAGACCCACCAGCAGAGGAGATTCAATATAAATAACGATATAACTTTTTCTAAACAAAGTCCCTTGTAGGCATTTTTACCTGTCACTACTTTCTAAAAGTGGCATTTCAAACATACAATTTAAAAACCATCTCCCTAAACAGAGGTGTTATTATTCTGAGTTCAGAGAGCCTAAGCTCCATTTCTCCATCTTGTCCCAATGGAAAGTTAGTAAAAAACGAAATGCACATTATTTCACTATGAGAACATGTCACACAAACCAGTACATGTTGTACCTTTCACACACACTGCACCATGCCCATGGGAGTACCTTGGGCCTCCCAGAGGGGTGTCTAACATGTAAGAAAAGGGAAGGTTAGGGCTTGGGATGTGGGTGCACTTGCCTGGTCAACATGCCCATGCAGACCTTGCAGTGGCAGGTCTAAGTTACATTTGGAAGGCAACGTGTGTGGGTGGCACAATCAGTGCTGCAGGTCAGGTCAGTCATGGTTAACCAATCATGATAATTTACACAGGGAGCATATGCACTTTAGCACTGATTAGCAGTGGTAATTGCCCAGAGTCCTAAAGCCAACAAAAACATGTAAGGAAAAATAGGAGGAAGAAGCAAAACGTTTGGAGATTACCCTGCAAAAAGGCCATTTACATTTAAATGTCTTTTATAAAAAAAAACTAAAAAGGATACATGACAGAAAGTATCAGAGTAATTCTGTTGTTTACAATACTCATGATATATTTTCAAAGGCTTTTTTGCAAAAAATAATAAGTCTGAAGTGCAAGATATTATTTTGGTTAGAATTCAATGTTTCCACTGTTGCATTGAGGCGGAACAGTTGCAGTCAAGGACACTCTGTCTGTTTGTTAATTTGTAGTTGGCCTGTTGGGCTTTTAGCATCATCTTCTGGACATAAGAGGTCTATGAAGGAAGGGGACATATACTTCTCTGGAACCTGCTTTGTGAAGCATATGAAAGGGGATAATTAACCGCAGAGGTCATTTAGACGTTCACGGGAGTCCCGTCATCCTGCCACGTCAGTAGTGGCTATGGCCTCTGCTCCCCTGGAGTAGGACCACCGACCATATTGTAAGATCTCACCTGCCTAGCAGAGATGTCACTGCCTTTAACGCAACTACTGTTGAGGTGGCTGTTCTGAAGGCTGACATGTTAGCCAAGTATGTTGTGTTAGCCTCGCTCAGAAAATGTTGTTGTTTTTTTCAGAAACAAACCCCCAAAGATAGTGGTTTGTTTATGAAAGACAAAAAACAATGGCCCTGAAATCCCTTGGTGAGTTCTGTCACTGTATGGGAGCCATGTGCATTTTATCTTTTTCAGGGCCATGAAGTTTTTCCTGGTGTTGCTGGAAAAGTGTACATTGGCAAGGCTGCTCTAAATTGGGGCAGTATTTCCAAAGTTCATTGATCAACTGCCCTATGGTGGATGGGTTGTTGGTCTTTCTGACAGCAAAGGTTGCTTGGGTTCCGCCTACAGAAATCTTGTGCATCGCCCCCAATTCTAAATGAAGCAGGAAAACCAATGAGTTTGACGGGGCAAAAGCTTTGCAGATTTATGGCGGAGATCAGGTTCCAACAAATTCTAAATCAAGCCCGCTTTGGTTTAAAAAAGATAAAGACTATTCTCGCAGCAATTTGAAAAGTCATCCAATTTAATTGCAGGCACATCTTTGGCAAGCTAATAGTGGCTGAACTCGTAAGAAAGATGCATGTTGTACTGATGTAACTGTAATGTCTCTATTGAGGTAACATAAGACAACTCAGTAGATTTCAACATTTTCCCGACGTACAATTTTCCAGACATTTTTCAGATGCTATAGCTATCAATCAATCATGCCATTTGTATAGCGCACTACTCACCCGGGAGGGTCTCAAGGCGCTTGGGGGGAGGGGTATGCTACTGCTCGAACAGCCAGGTCTTGAGTTGTTTCCTGAAGGCGAGATGGTCCTGGGTCAGCCGAAGGTGGATGGGGAGGGAGTTCCAAGCCTTGGCAGCCAGGTAAGAGAAGGATCTTCCTCCGGTGGTGGCTCTTCGGATGCGTAGTACGGCTGCGAGGGCGAGGCTGGTGGACCGTAGCTGGTGGGTGGGAGTGTAGAAGGTCAGGCGGTCGTTGAGGTACTTGGGGCCCAGGTCGTGGAGAGACTTGTGTGCGTGGGTGAGGAGCCGGAACGTGATCCTCTTGTCGACGGGGAGCCAGTGCAGGTTCCTCAGGTGGCTGGAGATGTGGCTGCGTCGGGGGACATCCAGGATGAGTCGGGCGGAGGCGTTCTGGATGCGCTGGAGTCTTTTCTGTAGCTTGGCTGTGGTTCCGGCGTAGAGGGCGTTTCCGTAGTCCAGTCGGCTGGTGACGAGTGCCTGGGTGACAGTCTTCCTGGTCTCGGTCGGGATCCAGCGGAAGATCTTGCGAAGCATACGCAGGGTGTTGAAGCACGATGAGGAGACGGCGTTGACTTGTCTGGTCATCGAGAGGGAGGGGTCCAGGATGAAGCCCAGGTTGCGTGCGTGGTCGGTTGGCTTGGGTGCGGTGCCCAGGGCTGGGGGCCACCAGGAGTCATCCCAGGCGGAGGGCGAAGATCCCAGGATGAGGACTTCCGTCTTGTCCGAGTTCAGTTTCAGGCGGCTGTCCTTCATCCACTCGGCGACGTCTTTCATCCCTTCGTGTAGGCAGGTTCTGGCGGTGTCGGGGTCTCTGGTGAGGGAGAGGATCAGCTGGGTGTCGTCGGCGTAAGAGATGATGTTGAGGTTGTGCTGGCGTGCGATGGCTGCGAGAGGTTTCATGTAGATGTTGAAGAGGGTGGGGCTGAGTGAAGATCCTTGCGGGACGCCGCAGATGACTTCGGTGGCCTCGGAGCGAAACGGGGGGAGGCGGACTCTTTGTGTTCTTCCGGCGAGGAACGAGATGATCCACTCCAGTGCCTTCTCTTGGATACCGATGTTGCTGAGGCGCTGGACTAGGGTGCGGTGGCAGACCGTGTCGAACGCAGCGGAGAGGTCCAGGAGGATGAGGGCCACTGTTTCCCCCTTGTCGAGCAGGGTCCGGATGTCGTCGGTGGCTGCGATGAGGGCGGTCTCGGTGCTGTGGTTGGCTCTGAAGCCGGACTGCGAGGGGTCGAGGGATCCGTTCGTCTCGAGGAAGGCGGTCAGCTGTCTGTTGACGATCTTCTCGATGACTTTAGCAGGAAAAGGGAGGAGCGAGATGGGGCAGACGTTTTTTAGATCGGTGGGGTCCCCTGTAGGTTTCTTCAGGAGGGCGCTGATCTCGGCGTGCTTCCAGCTCTCCGGGAAGGTGGCGGTGTTGAAGGAGGCGTTGATGATGTTCCGGAGTTGGGGTGCGATGGTGGAGTCGGCCTTGTTGAAGACGTGGTGTGGGCAGGGGTCGGTCGGTGATCCGGAGTGGATGGTGTTCATCGTGCGGGCTGTGTCTTCGGTGGTCACCGTGGTCCAGGTGCGAAGGGTGGCGGTGGGGGGCGATGGTTCGACGGTTGGGTGCGTGGGTGGGGCACCGAAGCTGTTGTGGATGTCGGCGATCTTGCGGTGGAAGAACGAGGCGAGGGAGTCGCAGAGGTCTTGTGACGGAGTGATGTCGTTGGTGCCGGTGCTGGGGTTGGAGAACTCCTTGACGATAGTGAAGAGCTCTTTGCTGTCATGGGCGTTGTTGTCCAGTCGTTCCTTCAGGGATTTCTTCTTGGTGGTGCGGATGAGCTGGTGGTGCTTGCGGGTAGCGTGTTTGAGGGCGGTCATGTTGTCGGTGGTCCGGTCGAGGAGCCAGGCTTTCTCGAGGGGGCGGCAGGTCTTCTTGGAGTCCTTGAGGTCATCGGTGAGCCAGGATGCCTTCTTGCTTCTGGGTCTGCTGGGAGGGTTCTTCAGTGGCGCGAGGTCGTCGGCGCAGGCGGTCAGCCACTGTGTGAAGTTGCGGGCTGCTTCGTTGGGATCCGTTGTGTTGGCGGGTGGGCTCTGGCTGAGGGAGGTGGTGAGCTGGTCTGCGGTGATCTTGCTCCAATTCCTGTGAGGTACCTGTTGTGGGTGGTGGTGGGTCGTGGATCTTTTGAAGCTGAAGTGGACGCAGCTGTGGTCGGTCCAGTGGAGTCCGGTGGCGTGGCTGAAGGTGATGTACTTGCTGGAAGAGAAGACGGGATCAAGCGTGTGGCCGGCGTAGTGGGTGGGGGTGTTGACCAGTTGCTTGAGTCCAAGGTTGGCGAGGTTTTCCAGCAGGGCGGTGGTGTTGCGGTCCTTGTTGTTCTCCAGGTGGAAGTTGAGGTCCCCGAGGAGGATGTAGTCAGTGGAGGGGAGGGCGTGCGGGCTGATGAAGTCTGTGATGTCTTCTAAAGCAAATGAGCCCCAAAAATTGGAACATCTACTTTAGTCAATTGTATGACCAATTTACTGTAGGTGTAGGCTGCTCTGGTATAAAATTCCAATGTTGATCCTTGTAGACCAGGAAGTTGAATAATGAAATGATTTTCCTTTGGGCACGGGAATCTGAAGGAGTCAAAATGCCAAATATTCAAGGCCAAAGCTTGCACCGTTGATCACAAATGGCCTAACGGAAAGACCTTAGAGGGATGCCTAACAGGACGCTGATGCAAAGCATGAACTGAAAAAACAGAACCAGAACTACAGCTTGCCCTACAAACAAGAGATGCCCAAAATGGAGTCAACACCATTATGGTTGCCTCATGTTTCCTTACATTCGATATCAATATTTAAATCATAGAAAAGTGTGAAAAAGAAATATTAATGAGTGGAGTGACCGCCTCATTAATAAACCTTTACATTAGAATAGCTTTGCTCTGAAATTACACAGGAAGTAAGAGATATACTCGAGGAAGCAGCGAAGAGGTTTTGGATGAACAATTCTTTTGAAAACAACAATGGTTTATATATCTAAATTCCTAAACTTCTCACGCCCACTGCATCCCTTGTTCTCCCCTTGTTCCAGACATTACTAAACAACAAAAAGCACATTCTATCCCTGTTATTGTTTGATTTAGATTAGATACTATGGAAAATCTCCTTATTTGCTTTAGCGTCGCTGAAACTGCACCGCTCATGTTGCTCACCTTACTCACCTAAAGGATAGGATAATCTGTCCATAAAGATACTATGTGCCACCTGTGCCATTCCATGACTTCCCTTTAAGTGCCTAAGAATTCATGAAGGAGGTTCTAGGAACAGATCAAATGAGATGTAGGACTGCTGTCAGCCTGTTAAATGAATTTGATATGTGCTGCATCTAGTTGATGAATGTGAGCAGTTTTCTGTTGCAGTTCTTTACTTCCAATTTGCAATGTAGTTATTCAGTCAATCTCTCTTATCTGCACATACACTGTTTTACAGATGTGGCTTGCATGATGAATAGACAGCAGCTGACTTCACACATTTCGGTACTGTAGATGTTGGCCATCCATCAGTACCTTTTTGTTAATGTTATAAGTCATAAAGTAGCCACTGCTGTACACTATAAGGACATTGCAAGTTACTGAGGAGTTCCAAGACCATATAGAGGAACAAGGCCAAAGGCCAAGTTCCTTTATAAGGTTATGGAACTCCAAGGGGACTTGTAATATTCTTATCATGTACTGCAGGGGCTGCTTTATTCCCTATAATACATTGTCCCACCATCACCTTTCCCACAAACCACTTAAGTCTGTGGTGTTTAGCTCTTTCAAAGCATGTTTACAAAAATGAAAAATAAAAACACATTCTCTAGTGCAAGATTAAACATCTCAAAAAAGCTGTTAGATATTTAGATACTAGAATCAGTTTTATTCATGCCCGTTTTTTTAAATGCAGTAGATCCGAAAATGAACAAAAACATCCAAAAAAGATTCTAACTTTTTTACAATGACCTAAGGAATACAATAATAGGTATTTTGCCATACATATCTCCTTTTTGCTTGTCACTGTACAGCTTCAAAACAGAGCAGAAGTAAGAACAAATATCTTTTGTTTTAGTTCTTTAAACAGCGGCTTTACATGTCATCCATCCGGCCTGGATTTGGATTGGATCATCCTGTGTATGGAGCAGCTATAGAGCATCTCCATAATTCGTGGGAATCCCAGTGTGGAAAGTTCTTGCTTAAAGGCTGGGTCCAACCTGCATCCACGGAGCCAGTAGTTAATGATCAAGAGATGGGACACCAGATAGTATTAGTTAACCATACCCAGGCCCCTGTCGTAAGAGGCATGTTGACAGATGGGGAAGGCTAAAAGGCGCCTGAAATTGTGCCGCAAAAAGGAAACCCCCAATAAATGCATCACTCTAAACCAGTTGCAAGAGATACTATGGGGAAAATTTTGGAAGCGATACAAGAATCAGGGCACTATCATCATTTTGTAAAGGGCTAATCTTACCATGACATTCAATAGTAAAGTCTGCCACTTTTTAAGATCCGCTTTGACCTTGTCAGTGAGAGGGGTGATGTTAAGAGAAAAGGTTAGGCTGGGTCGAGAGCAACCTGGATTCCAAGACATTGAAAACTTAGATGACGGATTGGGATAATTGTTTGCCAATCCACACAGTCTCGTGAGGGCGCAAGTGGTACAAGAATCAATTTGGCTGGGTTGACTGTCAATCTCACGGCCTATGTAGAGAGCTACAAGAGGCGTAAATACTATGGGACCCTATCCGGAGGGTTCAAAAGATGCAATGTGATCTTCATTTCCCGTGTCCCATTGTCATCCTCTGATCTGTGCATCGCACCGTATAAGCCGAGCCAAGGGCTCGGCTTCTAGCAAATAGGAGGGGGAACGGGGAGCAACCCTGCCTGGTCATTAGGCAGATGGGAAAATCTTCAGCAACCACCAGTTAATTTGCACAGGGGCCATTGGGTTAAAGTATAAGAGCCACACAAGTCCACGGCAGCGGGGCCCAAATCCTGCCTTCTCTAGCACATGGGTCAGATAGTTTTAGTCCACAGTGTAAAAGGCTTTCTCAAAGTCTAACAGAAGTAAAGCCAGTGGGGTGAAAGCTCATGATGGTGGGCCAGAGCTAAGTGTAGGCGCCGCAAACAGTGCCTTGTACTTCTAGCGGGCATAAAGCTGCATTGGTCGGAATGAATTAAAGACCTAAGAACTTGTCATAGACGGTGATCCAGCACAGTTGCCAACATCTTAACTTCCCTGTTAGTAAGAGAGATAGGCCGTCAATCAGACCAGGAGATGGATGGTGGGTGTGTCTTTGGTATGACTACAATAGTGGCTTGATCAAGTTCCCGGGGGAAGGAGCCCATCTGTATCGCCTCTGTATAAAGGGCTAATAGATGTGGTGCAAGGATTTAGTATAAAATTCTAATGGGTAGCCGTCTGGGCCAGGCATCTTTGAATTTCTTCGAGGGTAATTGGATGGTCCAACTCTCGCCATTCAGCACTAGAAAGGCTGTTCAGGGGTATCTCGTCAAGGAGGCATTGGCCCTTTCAGAGTCAGGATGAGGGACGGCCATGTATAGTGTATATATAGTGTTGCATAGTAGTTAGAAAACATCTAGGCGACAGCGAGGGAGAAACGGTGCATGTAATCCTGGCTGTCGGCTATCTCAGGTATGATCCATCCGGCCTGGGGTTGAGAGGTCAGCCAGTATAACAATTTGCTGTTTTTGTCCCCCTACCCATGCAGTAGAGGCACGCCAGATTTGTTTTGCTACTTCTAACGAGTGGACCCTAATCTCCTGTTGGAGCAGGGTCTGTTCCCTGGTGATTGCGTTATGGCTAATGTCGAAGAGCTGTGTTTCTAGGCAAAGAACATGTGCTTTAAGTTGGGTGACTCAATCGAATTGTTCTTTTTCTTTCTGTCGGAAGAGTGTTTTGGCATGTCTCCGAATGGTAGCCTTGCATGCCGCCAAGAAAGTACTTATTGAGTGGACCAACCCTGCGTTTGTGTGGAAATACGCTGGGATTTTGCGCCTCACAACTTAAGTGTATGTTGCATCTTGAGGATGCCAGGCGTTGAGTCGCCATAAAGGACGTCTGGTAGAGTACGGTGTAGTGATGAGTAGAAGCAAAGGGACGTGATCACAGATCCCACTTGAGGGTATCTGCACCTGCGAAACCGACAAAACATCAGTAACCTGCATAAGAAGCATATCTATGCGTGCAAGTGTATGATGCGCTGAAGAGGTATGTGTGTATTGCTTCTGCCTAAGATTCCAGGTTCTCCATACGTCACATAAACCTAAAGTGGTCAACCACTTGTGTAAGGACTTAGCTCTTTGGTGGCAGGCAATTGACGGGGGCCCATAGAATCCACTGCGGAGTTTAGGATCGCATTAACCTAGATTGCTAGAAGCAGAGGCAATTGAGCTATAACACCAAGGAGTGTGGCCAGGAAGGAGACTAACGCTGTGGGGAGAGCATAGAGGCAGAAAATATTTAAGGGGCAGCTCTCAGTCTTACCCACTAGGGCACGATAACGACCCTGTGGATCTGTCCACGTCTAGGCAACCACCGAGGAGACCGAACTTGGTGAGAGCGAAGCAGTGTGTACGTTGCGCCTCCCGCAGCAAGACCTAGTACGGACTTGTTTCCAGCACCTACCTGTGTCCGTGCCGACCTTGAATGTCTGTCTAGTCGACGGGTTCGCGGGCTGACTGATGCAACCATTTTTCTTTTGTTAGTCATTCCCATGCTGATTTAGGGGTTTTTGAAAAAATGGTTTTGTCTGCATATATCACCTTGATGCGCACCAGGAACAATAGCACATAAGACAGGTGCAGAGCTCTGAGTTTTTAATTGACACATTCGTAGGACCTGTGGCTGGTCCAGACCTCTCATGTGTAGTCGGGAAAAATTAAGATTTTTCAGTTCTGATAGCGGAGATCTGGGTGAAACGAGCTTCACGCAGAATAGAGTGTATGTCTTTACAGTTGAAGAACCTCGCTATCATAAGCTGGTATATAGCGCCAGGAGGAGGTTTAAGAGTAAGCGCTCTGTGGGTACGTTCCACCGCAAACCAGGACAACAGTTTATCAGCTGGCATCCAAGATTTGAGCCATTCCTCCAAGAATTCCGCAGGTTGGGTATGTTCCACATCTTCTGGAAAGCCCATGACGTTTTTTCTGCATCTTCCGTTCGATGGTGGAGTTCGTTCATACGAGTAAGTAGGCGAACAACCATGGTCTTGAGGTCAGCAACCTCATCTTCAACCGTAGAACGGCGTCCCTCTGCTTCTGTGATGTTACTGGTTGTATTCCGTAGGTCCTGACGGAGGAGTGCCACGTTCACCCGCACCTCCCCTATTTTCGCCTTGACTGCGGCCTGTGAGGCATGAATGGCTTGTAAAATGTTATCAAGATCTCCTTCTTTGGAGAAAGTCCTGTCCAAGGATGCTTCGAAAGGAATTCCTGTCGCTGGGGTCGTAAACTGGTTGATACATGGCTGGGAGGGATGAGGTTTCAAGGCCTTGTCTTTCCCCATTTTTGATGTCACAAGAATAAGGTAGGTGCGACCGGGGTGCCAGCCTGCTTGCTACGTTCTGTTAAAAACTCAAGAAGCCAAGCACTGGGTGGGTGTCTGCTTGGATTATGGAGAGAGCCGGAAGGCCGAGAGAAGGAGCACAGTTCTTGGCTGTAAGTCTGTATTGCTGCACTGCAAGGGGGTAGGGTATGTGTCAGCCTATCCTTAACTGTGGTGTCAGGTAAGGTCGGGGTCCCAAACTTCTCAACTCATGGGCATCTCACCCTTTGATCCCCTTGGCCATCTCAGGCATGTCAGTTGACCATCACTCCCTGCTCAGAGAAGCAGACCCGTACTCAGCAGGACCCGGTGTCACTGGTCACCACCGGGATAGAATAAGAGGTGAGATCCCACTTAGCCTCAGGACACCCCAGTTCTGATATTTAAGGCATCCAGGACAGTAACTCACTGTGAGGAGAGGAGGAGGATGAGGGCCCACACATTTAGGCCTGGAAAATACACTCCTTCAGACACTGGGCTTGTAACATGTCTCGTAAACGTCATTTGGCTGGCGACACACCCATCGTTGGGACTGGGCCAGGGATCGAGGTCCACCTCACAGCCTACGGCGGTGCTCCTCACCTCCACTTGAATGTACTCCTATGGCATTGGGACCCACTCCAGGAGGCACCGGTCGGGCTCCACGATTTCCGGAAGCACGAGGTACCAGCAGGTCACTCAATCCATGGCAACTCGCAAGAAAGCAGAGTGAGCCCAAGTTGCATCTAAGGGGTAATATGTCACCCCCGCTAGGTATCTGCATAGGCCCCTGGGCCTCCCACGTAGGCCAGAAGGCGGAGGACAGATCAGAAATTCAGGTAAACAGGAGAAGTCAATGGCGGCCCTGACCCTGCGACCCAAAGTGACGACCGGGTAGCGGGCACCACACTGACCAGACGGTCCATGGGGCTCCCACAGTGGACCGGTGATCAGTGAGTTAGAAAGGTAGAGGTTGGGGCCCTCATTCCAAGTGCGAGTGTCTCCGTCCAAGAATCCCTGGAGCCTACCAGAAAAGAGAGCTCCGTCCACCCACGCCACTTTTCAGCATTGGGTCTGGTTGGTCCTCAACCATGCGGGTGCGTCTGAGTCTTTTTCCACAGGCAGCTGCCACCCACCACTATCTCCAACGTCGATTTGCAGTCCCTCAGGTGCTGTGTGTGGGTGATGGGGTGTAAAGCAGCTCACCTCTCAACAGCTGGGCCCAGTGGACCGATCCCCATATGGGTCCACGATCTTGGGTGCCGCTGTAATTGGGTTACGTGAGTCCCGCACAATGAAAGCAGGACACCGAAGTGGATGGCAGTGGATGACGGAGGCGTCCGGAGCACTCTTAGGGTGCATCAGCCATCTTGATGCCCTAAGCCATGCCCCAAACCCAACTGAACATGTTTCATAAGTATTTTTATTTTTAGTCACTGGATGTTCCCTTTTTGTCACGACGACATAGCAACACAGTGAATACTGTTGTTTATCATTGCTGTCTCAGTGTCTAAGGTACAATTAATTTTCATTTAATAAGCCAGCCTCTCCGTACACCTGACCCACCAAGATAATGAGAGCAATCGGTCAAGGGGGCACGTATTTGCCCTGCCAAGTATTTTATTGTTTATGGCCCTGGATAAGGGGTGCTATATCAACTATTAAATAACTCCCTTACTGCTGACTTTGGTTGTTCTAAATCCAACTAGAATTTGCCACCCTCGGGACTGTATAAAAATATCAAAATCAATTAAAATGTCACCTGTAGTAAGCCAGACCACTAGTTAAATAGGCCACGCCCATTGTGGAGAATTCTTTGATAAGCTTTTTAAGCCACACCCCCTTGAAGAGCAACCCCCTCTCACTTTTCACTGTGTTAAGTGATTTGCGACTAATGCGTGGGGTGCTCGGTCGGGGTGTGGAAGTTTCCACAGGTGGTAGAAACTGCTCCATTATGTCGGTTGTTATTGCATTGTGGAATATGGGCCTGCCACCCATGTCAGCAAAACCAGCCATCCACTATTCCCTCTGCTAAATGTACAGCATTTCAACTTCTAAATACAACTGAACCTTGATTTGTACATCATTCCACGCCAATGGCTTCAAAATATCTTTCTTGTTAATGTTGCTTTTGAGTGTCTGGAGTGTCAAATAAATGCACTTCTGCCAGGTATTCAATGACAGGCTCGCGTGGTCTCTATTGTTTCACAGATAAATCTAGGGATTATTCCGACTGAATAATGATTTTGTTTCTCCTCAGAAAAGAGTTTTCAAAAATGGACTCGTGGTACTTATTTTTCTATCGCTTCATCTTCAGTTCTTATGTTTGGACAAGCTCCTGATCTTCTGCAGTTAGCAATTACATCGTTTTGAAGGGCCTAAAATTCTATCAGCAAATATTTACTTAGCAGGGACAGATCTGTGACACTTGGCGCTGGTGTGTTATTTTAATCAGTTCACAGAGTCACAGTTCATCAGAGATACGTTCAGTGTTTTGCTCAGAGATGAACCCTTTCGTTGCCAGCCCCATTTCTAAGTTTAATGAAAGTGATAGCAACTTTGCATACTCTGCTCCTGTTTGGTAAACATTTCTCATCAGTCAGGCGCTACAATGCATATAGTTGTGAGCTAATTTTTTACTTCCACATTGAAAACCTTTATATTTATAAACAGGGGTGGGTAATTTAATTAGTGTGTGAGCGAATGTATGGCAGACACCATGTGCCTACCCCATCTAATGCTCTGGGATTCACTATTCTCTGTCGCGAGGCGCTATAGAGTGTGGATGAAGTTATAAAGCTAAAGTCTGCTCACTTATCATGGCAGGAAAAAACTCACAGTGGGCCTGATGTATTATTCCATTTGCAAATCAGGGATGTGCAGTTTCCAATGTGACTTATGTTCTAACTAGGAGCCCGTCCCGACGTTGTCCGGGAGCAATTAGGCTTCAGGGCCCCCGTCCGGCCCGACGTTGTCCGTGGGTCCCCCGGAGCCTTCCTCCATATATTGCAGTAGATAGATAATACTTTATTTGATTTTAAAAAATCATAAAAGGGTGGACTTACCACCATGCAAGCAACATTTTCATCATAAAAACAACACAAAATCAACTTTGAATCAACTTAAAAACTAATATCATAAAATATGCAAAATTAGTGGGGAAAGGTCTAAAAGGAAAAAGAATAAAAGGAGTCTTGTGTGTTCGTTCTGGATACACATTATTTATATATTGCAGTATTATACCTCTATGTTTACTTTGTACGCTTTTGTAACCTGCACACAGCACTTTTTCCTCCTGTAATGCAGTATTATACCTCTGTTTACTTTGTACGCTTTTGTAACCTGCACACGTCACTTTTTCCTCCTGTAATGCACCGTTTGGCTCACTTTTGTAATGCACCATTTGCTTCCTCTTTTATCTTGTTGGCTCACGATTGTCATTTTTGCTTCATTTAATGTAACGTTTGCTTTTGTATTTTGCCGCCGCTCCTAAATAAATAAATAAATAACCTACCTCATCCGCCGCTCACCGCTCCTCCCTGCCTGTCCGCCGCTCCTCACCGCCTGTCCGCCGCTCCTCCCTGCCTGTCCGCCGCTCCTCACTGCCTGTCCCCGCTCCTCACCGCCTGTCCACCACTCCTCACCGCCTGTCCACCGCTCCTCACCGCCTGTCCGCCGCTCCTCACCGCTCCTCCCCGCGCTCATGTCCACCGGTCCTCTTCGCGCTCCTGTACGCCGCAGCCGCTCCTCCCCGCGCTCCTAACGTCAGCACGCACGTCGCGGCCGACGCTTCTTCCAAGGGATTACTTCTTTTTTTTGGGATAAATTTTTGAAATTACGTATATTTATTACGTTTATATAGCCTATGTCCATCTGCACACCCTGACGATTACAACAATGTATCGGGTGTGTGGATTGGCGCTGTGGTTCCCGAGTTTACCCGCCTCAAAGCTTCAAAGTTCTTCCTTTATAATAGTAGTATAGATAAAAATCAGAGTTGTTAGAGGATCGTTGTAACTAGGTCAAAATAATTATGTTGTTTTTTTACATACAAATTGAATTTACCATTTTGGTCATAATAAGATACACATTTTTTGACAGTAATTGGCAAGGAGAACGCCTAGAAGAAGGATTTGAGCAGCTATGTCTAAGGGCGGATCTGGATTCTTTATGGTATGCTATATACAGATGTATAGATGAGTAGATGGTTATTCAGTTTGTATTTATTGTTGGAATATTGCTTTCGTGCAGTGTTATGCACTGAAAGAAAGTAAGGAGTTCCGATAAGGTGGGACTACAAGGTAAAAGGCAGAGAAATTACAATAGGCACAGGGTGGTTTGGGTGTTGTCAGAAGTTGTGATTAGCAGACTGCGGGTTATGTAATGGTGAGTAGTGAGAAATGCGGTTTGCAGGACAGCTGGGGCCAGCTTGGTAACTGATTTGTATTTAGTAAATAAAATATTTCTCGATTTTTTTTGCCTAAACGCTATCCTAATTGGTGGCAGTAGGTGGTGGTGAGTGTATGCCTTTTCCTGGGGAGACTGAATAATGTTCAGGTTGCAACCGTTTCGTACTTCAAAATCTTGTATAAGGGGCATGTAGAAGTAGTTCGGGGTAATGTCTAATGTAGTAATCAAATATGCTGAAAGCCAGTGAGATGTTGAGTGACTTGCAGTGTTAAAAGGGGTCAGGGAGCTGATTTTATAAGTAGTTGGTAGTGGCTGCCGCAGCCTATCTAAAGGCTGCTCCTGTTAGCCTGTGGCTTTTCACTAACCCGGCTGTGCAACATAGCTGGGTTGGAGAAACATAAGTGCGCATGTCGGTTTGGCCAGCCTAAGACAGCCGGCCAAACGGACTTCTCACTTTAAGTGCACACTACTCTTCCTCCCTGCCATGCCCGGCCCGCCCCGCTCTATTGCCCGGCTCAGACAGCGAAAAATACCATGATAATAAAACTTTGTTATTATAATTGTATTCATCATCTGATGGCTCTGGGCAGTGGGACGACACTGCTCCACCATTACGGCGGACCTGCACCTGGTGGTTGTATACGTGATGGTGTGCAGATTTTCAATGCCATGGGGGGGTAAGTCAGGAGGTTTTAAAGATGATGCAGGCCTGATAGGACAGTCGTGCAGGTCCAAGAGGGTGACAGTAAAGTAGCTGTATTTCTTTAGCCCTTTCATGATAGGGTAGAAAGCCTACAATCTTTATTAAAGACATGGTAGAGTAAGAGAGGACAACGAGGAGAACATCGCCACCAACTAGATGGGCTAGAAACAGAGTTGGACAATTGTTCTGACAGTCGATTCAGGAACAAATGGTTTTGATCTGTGGAGAAGTAATCACTAATAAGAGGCTATTTTTAATGCTGGTCCTGACGGAAAAGCTACTGTCAATGGTGGATCCAGGAAATTTTTTGCTTGGAAGATTTTTGGGTTGAGAAATCTGAAATAGGCGTACGTATTGCTGATGTGTTATTCACAGTACTTGCAGGCTAGATGAAGAAGGGTTTTGCGGGAAAGTCTCAGGACTTGCCAGGTCTGATCTCAAACCTTACACCCATCTTAGGGATCACGTTCCAGTAAATCCTGATTACTTTAAACAAGGTCGATGAACCTTGGACACCATATTTAGAATTAGAGATTACAAGTTAAATCATACATGAATCATTAAAAATCTGAATTTTTAAAATGGAGTCAATGAATAGAAAGTTTGAAAGGTTCCAACACATTTATTTATCTTAATTCATTAGTAGAAATCTGTATTAAATTGAGATAAGTCATTTACATAATCAAAAAGAGTTGATTAGTGACAGTATTAAATTCAATACACAGCGTTCCATAAGGATAATCACTAATCTAGCTAATGGACCCAACCTACTCTGAATAGAAAACCCATGAAGGATACCTTTTGGAAAATAGAAAATAAAAGCTGAAACAAACTTCCCATAGAAAGTTGTTCTGGAAACTCAGCCGAGTTCCCCATAGTTGCAGTAACAACTGTCAATAAAATAATGTTCTTTGCAGTAGCAGTGATCTGTTAAGTATCTAGAGAAATAGTCACCTTTAGCAATAGCTGTCGGCAACCAAATTTGGGACAACTATTATTTGGAAGCGATCCCTCTGCTCCAATGATGTTCACTCATCCAATGGTGTCATCAGTCTTCCGATGTCTTCTTCTTCCTTCATTTCTCACGGTAAGCATTCATGCCTGTACATTAGTATAACATTGTTACAGTATTTGAAACATAAAGGAAAGTTCTCATGAGAACTTTCTTACTTAAACTACAGATGCTCTGTATTCTCTACCAATGAGACAAAGACTTGTTTTAGGAAAGGTGAATTAACTAATAATGCGTTCTGGTGTAGCATGCACGAAATATCACAATATTCAGTAAGTCTTATTGGTCAATCCACATGATCTAATTCAGTGAGAAGAAGCTAAGTGAGAAGTGATAGAAGTCAGCAAATTTCTAAGCAAGTCACTGGTGCTAGGCAGACATTCAAAATGAATGCTTATTAAGCTGTGAGCATGAGTCGAAAAACACTTTGAGGCCTAAGCAAAAACGTGCACATTTAGGACTAAGAGATTTGTATATAAAAAAATGTCTTTAAACATGCACTCTATAGTCTAAGCATCAGAATACATTTTTACCACATCATTTAAGAATTGATAAACTATAATGTTTTTAGTTGTACATTAGAAGCATTTCGTTCACATTTTGGTATAGTCACAATTTTCTATGTGTCATTTTGAAATTAAAACATTTCTGCAGCAACTCTAAATTCATTCTAATGCATGATAACTAGTATATTTGCAAGTTGAATGTCAGTTTTCTTTTCTAATTTCTCCCACTTTCATTCATGTACTTTCCCTCCTGCACGTCCACATCACAAACTTGGCCTGCTCCTGAATTTGAGTGGAGTAGTTTCTTCCAAAGATTGATCTTCTCCATGCAACAGGTGGGTCTTTTAGTCATAGTTACCTTGTAGATGATCCAGAATGGCTACTACATGAAACCTGGGTGGGGGTGGTGTGCTCAACACAGCCCTCATATGAAATTAGTGACTGCTTGTGACAACCGGGTTCCAGGGGCACCAGGGTAGTCAGGGTTTCCTGGGCTCCTGATGCATTAATAGGAGGTGTTCACCGCTAATGTCCTAGGGCCACTGTACTACTGAACCCCAAACTGGATAACCAAATACTTCTCCTCAGCACTTGACTCTCTCAGGTTAGTCAGCTAGAGCAGTCCAAGCCCTACTCAAGGTGAGGTGGGTAAGACATTCAGAATAAAGTTTACACCGTAATGCCAGCTACTAAGATCCATGTCCTTTCAGTGTTTTACTTTATAAAAGAAAAGTACTTTAATACACACAAGAAAAATATACTAAAATTACAACTAAGACACACAGTTAAAATTAGAAGTCTCTACACCCCTATGGGCCAGACTTCAGACCCCAAACTGCATTATAGTTCCTAGACACTGAGTAGTATAAAAACACAGTTAGCATTGCATTAAACAGACCACGTTGCATAGAGTTACTCTTCGAATCTAATGCACCGGTATCAATAATTGTATTGCAGTGATTGGGTTTCAGCAGTTCATATAAAATCAAATGTTTCTGCTCCATCCACTATCACCCAAAGCAGCAGAAGTGCCCACCCTTACTTGGCGGGAACACCGCTCTGGTGGTGACAGAAATCCAGATGAGGTACCTGGTGTCTTGGGAAAGTTAGTGGAAGCCCCCTAGTCCAGTAGCCACTAGGTTAGCTGTAGGAGCAGCTGCGGTCCGTGCCGGTAACAGCGGTGGGGCTGGGGGGAGGGGGGAGATTTTGAGGGACGATGCAGAGGAAAAATTAAATAAATAATTAATTTTCCCTCTGCATCGTCCCTCAAAATCCCCCCACCCAGCATCACCGCTGTTACCTGCACAGATCGCTACTGTGTAGGAGGGTTGTGGCTGGCCATGGTGCGAGTCAACCCTGATATTATCAGATGGCACTAAAGAGGTGAAGGGCTATACCACAGAGCCTGCTGGTCACAGTAGAGATTTTCTTTTTTTGTTCAATAAGTTTATTAAATTTTAAGAAGTATAAGAAATAATTAAATACAATATAAAGTTATACAATCAATTAAATCCATAGGTACAGTACTATGTTTGATCCAATTACAAATAATTCCCACAAATAATATATAGGTGAAATCTAAGAAACCCATAAGGGAAAAGTCAGTGAACCAAAATATCCGTAAATGGTATCACTATTATGAATGGAAGAAGTAAAAAGAGAGAAAAAGGAAAGTAAGAACAAAAAAAGAAAGTAGAAAGGAAGACAGCAAGAAGAAGGAAAAAGAGAAGAATGAAAGAAGTACAAGGGGGGGAAAGGAAAGAAGTGGACGTGAAGAAAGGGAAGGGAAGGATCCACTGCAGTACTACAAAAACCCACCACACAAAAAACAAACAGCAATCAGTTCGATGACACAAAAGGATACTGATCAACCAAACCCTTCGAGGCCAAATCCATATATGCATCCAGAGCTTTTCAAACATTACTAGAGATAGTAGGGGTAAGATGAGCCACATCAATTGAAATGTGTGCACTTCGGAAAAAAGAAACCCAAGCCCACCATGTATGATATGATACGGAAGAAAAAGACTTCCATTCCATAAGAATTACCTTAACAGCAACTGTCAATAAAAGATCCAGCAATTGCAAATCTAAGGTATCCAATGGCAAAGGTACTCGGGAAGTCAATGGGCCCAACAGGACCATGGGAAATGAAAGCTGAAAATCAGTATTAAAAATTAATATAAGATGTTTATTTATGAGATCCCAGAAGGGTTGTAAAAGAGAACAGGTAAAAAACATGTGCGGATAATCACCAGTAGCCAGACCACAGCTCCAACAGAAATCATCATCCTTCAAGTTTAGTGAATGTAAACGCACAGGAGTCCAATGGAGAAGGTTGATAGAGAAAAATTTAGATTGGGTTAAAGAAGGGGCGATTTTATCACGGAGAGAAAACTTCCCAATCAACTGCCAGGTTTCCGACGAAATATGCTCAGTAAGATCCTTATCAAAATGATGCAACCATTTTTGTTGGGTAACAGTATGTAAGGCAGATGAAGTAGAAGACAAAAATGTATAAATTTTTGAAGCCACATGACCAGATCTAAGCCACAAGGAAAATAACATAATAGTGGGAGAATTAGGCTCCAGGCGTAATTTAGCAAGAGCTGCTTTAATTTTTTGAAAAGTATAGAAATCCAAATTGGAGAGCGAGAACTGTTGAGCTAAGGAGGAGAAGGGCAACGGATCATTATTGGAGTCATACAAATGACGAACTAATGTCACTCCTTTAGAAGTCCAGTAAGGGACAGTAGAGATTTTCTAATAGCAGGGTACCCACACACACGGTACTACCTGCCTGTGGCAGTTCCTCTGCTAAGGCGAAGGAGTGTCGCTCTACTGCTTTTTTCAGCAGTATAAGAAAAATAAAATGATAACTCAGTGATTATCATTTTTATTTTTACCATTTTCATGCGCAGCAGCTTTGCAAGGAGGGGCGGGACAGGGATGGCAGAGCAGCCGAGGGGTGGTTTGCCCCACTCCTAAGTGCACATGACGGTTTGGCCGTCCCTTTTGGGCCGACCATAACAGTCATACGCACTTTCCCTCTTCTCCACCCAGGCTGCATTACAGCCTAGCTGCCTTGCCTCATTGTGATTGACTCAGGGGAGCCTGGGTGCTTCCAGGCGCTTTCTGTTCCTGCCGGCGGGTGGAAGAGAGACGCAACCAGGAGGAGCGTCAACAGAACTCAGCAAGCAGGTAAGCTGAATTTAATTTTTTATTTAATCTCAGCACCTTCCCGCCTCCCCACCCCCTTTCGGTGCCAGCTGTCGTAGCTACCTTCCACTAGTGCAGGACAAGGAAAGATGAAGCAGGAGAATATGCAAGTCCTATGACAGTGACCAAGGTTTGAAATGGTATGATCGTTTACAGAGCACTCTTCTCCTCGCTACAGATAGTAACTATGAGCACCCACAGCACAGCAAGAGGGGTCAGGGGCGAAGCAGTCTCACCTTTAATGACAACATAGGGCTTCCCCCGTTTCCCTCGAGGATGATGCGCAGCACGTTTCCTTACTTTGAGCAGGTGTCTGAAGTCTGTTTGTGTTCTAATGGACAGAATAGCCACCACAAGCCAAAGACAGCTTGTTCTCTGTTCTGATGTTGCTTGACAAGCGGCAGCCCAGCACTTTTCGTCAGATGGGCAAGTTCCTTTCACCGATAATCCATCTCAGATACACCTTTCCAAGTACAAACCATATCCCTGAGTCTGTAAGGAGAATGGCAATCCAACCTTTAGACTCCACTCCTGGATCTCAGCTTCCTCGACGATCCATTGTGGGTGCCTTGTCATAAAACAGCCTTCAATAACCAACTGGCCGATGAGGCCAGACTTTTCTCATTCCCTAACTGATAGGCTAATCTAATCAGTGGGTCTGCTACTTATGCATCCTGGGTGCCCGTCCCATCCAGGGACATTTTTCCTACGTGTTCACTGCGTGACCAGTCCATGTGAGGAGGGCTCTACCAGTCTCTTGGTACCTGTCTGTCCTATCCCCCAGAAAGGAATTTTAATTAACTCCAGACATGGAGGCCTTGACCATCACCTAGTAGAAAGGGAGGGGTTCGTCCCTGGAGAGGAAGCCTTAGCTAAATACAGATAAGAGCTAGTGCCTACCCAGCGACAGCTTTAGCGCTGGTGGAACCTGGTGTGACAATTTCTTTTGGCAACACCCCATTTCCTCCTTCTCCATGAATTCCCTCACTGCTACTCTTCAACAGTGCACCTCATCTCTCCATAGCCGCTCTCAGACATATATTTCATTTTTTATAGCGCTCCTCATTGTTCACTTACACTTCGTTCTGTGATCTGCATGGTACACGTTCTTTGCAAGAGGAACATTAACCCACTACTTTATGATGAGCCAAACCTGCCACCAGAAAAAAATTATGATCTCTCACTAGTAGGAAAATTAATAAAAGCTTTATCTTGATATTTTTATTGTTGCCTAAAAACTGCTGGATACATAAGAAAGCGATACAAAAGGGGATGATGGACGGAGCGTTTGAGCAAATCAAACACTCACCCCCAGTCAACTGATCTGGGTTTAATCCATCACCATTCTTTAGCCCACTCAGCCACCCCATTTCAGACATGGCCATATGCAAATCAGTCTGACCCTGTGCCTCATGGGAACAGTCCAGCCCGAACTGCCAAGCCATGTTTTCCATGGACCGGAAACAAGCATCCTGGGACCGGTTTCGGATTCATAATCCTCATCAGCTAGGCTATCTTGAATCCAGTGACCGTCCATCATCCCCTTTTTGTATCGCTTTGTTCGCCCTAAGTGTGGCAGGGTATGCACAGACGTGAGTCCCTTGCTCACTTGGCCACTGGATTCAAGATAGCCTGGCTGATGAGGATTATGAATCCGAAACCGGTCCCAGGATGCTTGTTTCCGGTCCAGGGAAGACATGGCTTGGCAGTTCGGGATGGACTGTTCCCATGAGGCACAGGGTCAGACTGATTTTCATATGGCCATGTCTGAACTGGGGTGGCTGAGTGGGCTAAAGAATGGTGATGGATTAAACCCAGATCAGTTGACTGGGGTTGAGTGTTTGATTTGCTCAAATGCTCCGTCCATCATCCCCTTTTTGTATCGCTTTGTTCGCCCTAAGTGTGGCAGGGTATGCTCAGACGTGAGTCCCTTGCTCACTTGGCCACTGGATTCAAGATAGCCTGGCTGATGAGGATTATGAATCCAAAACCGGTCCCAGGATGCTTGTTTCCGGTCCGGGGAAGAAATGGCTTGGCAGTTCGGGCTGGACTGTCCCCATGAGGCACAGGGTCAGACTGATTTGCATATGGCCATGTCTGAACTGGGGTGGATGAGTGGGCTAAAGAATGGCGATGGATTAAACCCAGATCAGTTGACTGGGGGTGAGTATTTGATTTGCTCAAACGCTCCGTCCATCATCCCCTTTTTGTATCGCTTTGTTCGCCCTAAGTGTGGCAGGGTATGCACAGACGTGAGTCCCTTGCTCACTTGGCCACTGGATTCAAGATAGCCTGGCTGATGAGGATTATGAATCCGAAACCGGTCCCAGGATGCTTGTTTCCGGTCCAGGGAAGACATGGCTTGTCAGTTCGGGCTGGACTGTTCCCATGAGGCACAGGGTCAGACTGATTTGCATATGGCCATGTCTGAACTGGGGTGGCTGAGTGGGCTAAAGAATGGTGATGGATTAAACCCAGATCAGTTGACTGGGGGTGAGTGTTTGATTTGCTCAAACGCTCCGTCCATCATCCCCTTTTTGTATCGGATTCATAGGAAAGTCTGCATGCTTTTAAACCAATAGTTATTTTGAAACACAGCGCCCCCCACCAAAGTTAGCACCAGGTGCACTGCACCAGTCGCACCACCATAAAGCTGGCCTTTTGCCTACCCAAATCCACCAAGCTTCTACTAAGATTAGGGTGGTGCATCGGGGAGCTGGAATTACATTTTACCATTAGGTAAAACATTCTTATTTGAATAGTTCAATCCCGCCAAAAAGAAGATTATAATGTTCATTAAAAAAAGCATTTTGCCCAACAATATCCCATCAACATGTATCTTTCACCAAGCACACAAATGCACTTTATTACTGTCACATAAGGACAAACTCTGCTTTTTATGATCAGTTTTCATCACCAAATCCAGGGACGTCCATCATACAGCATGGATTTACACCACCATTATGCCAGGAATATCTACAATTATGTCAATAATGCCTCACTAGGTCATGGATGGGCATCCCCTCTGAGAGAGCCACCATCCTGTGATGGACAGCCACATCTTATTTTATTATGACCTTCATTTCAGGACCACTATTTTCTCATGAGTAGCCTGAAATATGTCAAGATTTCCCACAATGTTTCAAGGAAGAGCACTGGTATGCCGAGGTTTACACATTTTGACAAGGAAGGGCACATGAATCCACAGCTGCGATTATGCCAGGGATAGCCATAATTATGTCAAAAATTCGAACGTTATGTCAAGGATGGTCACAATTATACCATGGCCACCGTCACTGTGTCAAAATCCATTTTTATGCAAAGAAAGCACACAATACATCAGAGATGGGTAATAAGTCATAACCCTCCCAGGAATAGCCAGAAATATGTAATGAATGTCCACAATATGTCACATATGGGCCAAGACTATACCATGAATGGCCGAAATCCTGCCAAGAAGGCCAAAAATATCTTAAAGATGTGCCACTATCATGCGAGGGATAGCCAGAAAGTTGTCAAGAATGCCCACAACATTTCCTGAATGGGCCACAATTGTACAAAGTAAAGGTAGAAATATGTCATTAATGCCCCAAATACATCAATAGTGGCCCACCACCACTATGTCAGGGATAGCTAGATTGTTTTGACAAATGCCCATACTATGTGCAAGATGCTCATCATAAGCATTACAGAGACCCAGCACTATCCATGACCCACCTCACCCCCACAAAGACACACCGACGTCAGAAACACACTGCCCAATCGTTCATTGAGACATTAGCATGCATACACATACAGGCACATGAACACACATAAAAATGTATACCCACATGCACATAAGCTAGCACAGCCCATTCACTGCCCTCACAAGTTCTCTTTCGACATCCGGTAGCACTGAAAGTTGCCGTCTTCTGCTTCTGATTCCAGGCCCAGAGAGAGGACCAGTAACAGGGTCAGGCAGAAGTTCTGCTTCTCCTTCTAAGGTCTCTGTTTATTGTTGGCTCTGCCTGACAACTAGTCTCTAAAAATCAACAGAGCAGTAAGATATCAGAGAAAATCTTTACATCTGTGAGGGTCAATGCTTGGTCCTGACCTCTAAGCAGTTAATGCTACGGGCTGGTTTGTAACATGCACACTGCATATGAATAAATGGTGGTTCCTCAGCGAGCCTCCGTCTACATGCCTCAAAGGCAAATTTTAGCTAATATGATTATGAGCTGAGTATAGGTCTCAAGGTAGCTAATACCTGCATAAGTGACCACTGGAAATTAGTGAAGACCTGCCTCAAATGCCCTGATGGTCCAGCAGTCACTTGTATAAAAAGATTTAAGGATAAAAGCAACAACCTATAAGGTGGAAGTGAACGAGTCCTGTTGTTAGAGGTGCAATGATGTAGTACCTAATGCGGGACACAACGTCATGGACCCAGTTGAGTGGGCACAAGGGAACATTATTACAGATACATTGGAGCCATGGTCGGGCACATCCCCTTCCCATATAATGTGTGTTACTTTGAAGTAAACAAAGGACAAGGGGGCTCTATGCATCTTCAATAATTAAAAAGCAAATAAGTAAAAATGGAAGCGAGAGTGAATGCCTTTCAGAAAGCATCCTAGTTTGGGCTTCATTTTCTGATCGAATAGTCTTGTTGTTGGGGTTGGTTGGTGTGGGGTAGTGTGAGTTTAAGGCCAAGGGGGTTCGAGCGCACAAAGAATATGGTTGGATTCTGTAAAGTTTTGGTCTCCATTCTGGTTAAAAAGGCTAAATATTTAGCAAGATGTAGCCACTGCAATGTTGGCAGTACTAGTCATACTCCATGGAGGTCCTTCTGAATTAGATTCCTAAAGATGTATCTAGTCCTATGATCCACGGCCACATGCAGAAGGGGGGGGGGGTGATGAGCATGTGCAGAGCCCTGCAGAACTCCCCACTCTTCAATTAACAGATGCTGCTCTACACACAGCTTTCTCTTGTTCTCCTCAGCCCTCAGCAGTCACACTCCTTTTACAGCTCTGAAGGTGCGGACACACGCTCCCATGCCAAAGTATCAATTTCTAAAGGTTGGTGTAGGCCATTTCTTCACAACACTTTTTTGAGACGTTATGGCAAACTCTCAATTCATTGTACAGCTCTATCTGTTTTTCTTTTTTTTGCAACGCTGGCTATGTAATTTCTAGATATAAAGCTGTGTTCAACTATCACTCTACAGGAACAGAAGTCTGATATCTCAGCAGCATGATCAAGGTTGGCAGGTTATGTTTTCCAGACTTTTGATCCGTTAATGTATAAAGTTGTCCTTGTGAACCCAAGGGGGGATTTTATGGAGAAATGACTAATTGACAAAGGAATATGTGGTCAACAAAAGCATGGACTTTCCAACAGGATGTTCCCCTTTGGAAAATATTGTGTGTTTAACATTATGACATTTAGTCAAGGGCACATGCAAAAACCCTCTGCCCCCACTCTAAATGTCTGTGGAAAAAATGAAGGACATGGAAAATATATCCTTTTGAAAATTTGAGAAAATGTCCCAAAATCGTGCATTACAGAAAACATGAGTGTATGTTTGACTAATATGAGATTATTTCCTGTATCTGCATCCACAAACATGAGGCTGGTTTTATTCTCGTTTCTAAGCTTCTTAAGATAGTGATATATCACAGTTTGTAAACATGTGTTTTAGTCTATTTTCTATTGTTTGTTTTTATTTCCTAATACATTTACCCTACTTCAGAACTCACTTGAAGTCATTACGAAAATTAGCATAAACTTACCTAAAGCCAAGTATCAGATAATCAAACCACATGACACCTGTCAATACAATGAGGGAAGTAATAAATAAATACTAAATTAAGAGCTTTCAAGAGTTTGAGGAGATCTCAAGAGCAGTGAATATGAGCCCACTGAACAACACTAACTCCATGCCCTCATCCAATGCAATCTTCAAAGCAGTCAGGACAACGGGCTTGACTCTGGACCAATGTGTATCCTATTTACTGGACAAGTTGGCACCACTCAGAACAAGAAAATAAAAGCAGGAGATTCATTCCACCTAAACTTAAGGCCACCAGTTGACGTCCATGGTAACATGAAATCAGAACACATATGCCACAATTCTCTGAGTGAAGAGTTACTGCAAGAGGCACAGGAAGAGCTAAAGCGCAGTCAAAAGAACAAGAAAAAATCAAATCTTATTTCAGCAAGTATAACAGAAAACAGATCCCTTTTAACACAAGTCAGGGGCTATCTAATCTTGATGATCTGAAATGTATGGCCTATGCGACACAACAACTAGACCAAGAACCTTCGAATGTTCTTTATGTCCTAAACTTCCAAAATCCGCAAATCCAACTCCTATGGCTCTGAATCTTCATCTAATTCAGCCACAATGACACATCTTCTATGATCACTGCTATGGAGATTCTGGAAGCTTCAAGATTGGCTCTCAAAATAAAAGCTTCCAATGTGCTCATAGAATCCTGACCCTCTCCGTGTATGTGATAGCTCCGCCCCTAATTTGAAGTAGATGCAACATCCGTGATGCATATTTACTTTCCAAAAGAGATCCCAAAATATTGAATCATGCCATCATTAAGCTCCTCCTAACAAATTCATCAGCAAAGCTAAGGATCAACCTTCAACTACAAGTGGCCATCCAACCTACATAGCTCCAGTAAAATCATAAGAAAAGGGTGAGAAAAGATTCCCATGAAAATCTGAATTTGTCACTACTATCCAAGCCAATCAACAGATGATATCTCTCTGCAACCTTTGAAAACTGTCTAGACTAATGACAACAATGATGAATTGTGAACAGGCCACAACTAGCTGGTGCTAATGTGATTTATAACCAAGTTGTAAAATTGTTGGAATTACCTCCATTGAACTATCCTCACTCTGTGACCTTTTCACTTCCATCTATTGCAAAGACAAGCACTACTCCTTTACAACCCTTCTTTTGGAGCAACATCTTGATTATTAGACAACTTGGTAATGTTTTTACCTTCTCAATTGTTTCTGTGAATAAAACAGAAAAATTCCTTAAAACAGTGGGTGCCTTCTCCTTTTCCAGATGCATATTTGAAAGTTTTACATGTATTAATTACCATGTGCTGATCTCATGCATGCAACAAATTGTATTTGAATTATAAACGTCTTTGACTTGATGCGTGACAAAAGAGTCTAGGACCATATGCTTAATCATCGAGCAGGTCCTCATTGGGCCAGCGCTGCAATAACCAACGGGACCCGCACTGGGGCTCTTTGCTGGAGTTTGTTTGCTTTTGCCGATGTGAAAAGTGAGGTGTAGCGTGGGTGTGATGATGTGAGTAGATTGGTGTAGAGGTGAGGTAAAAATAACTAAGGGCAACCCAAAGCAATTTTAATAACTGGGTTACTTTGATATGATTAAAAACAATGGCAGGCTAGAAATGGATACAATTGTCCCATCAAACACAGGGTGTTGTTTTAAACGAAGGTCAACATGTTTATTGCCTAATTACTGTCGAAAAGATCATGGCAATTAATCAGGACCAGCGTCCTAATCTACTTTACAGTCGGTGACAGGTGTCTGTGAGTTATGCCGTACCCTTTAAAATATCACACTAGTATATAGTATACCTTGAGGATAAAAAGCCACCAAGTTTGGGGAAAACATTGGCCAAAAAAACGTAAGAACTGTGGCAAAGAGCCCCCCTGCGGGGCACGTTAGGCATTGCAGCGCTGGCCAATGTGGAGCTGCTCGATGATGAAGCATGACACACCTCGGGGTGTGTGAAGGCCCTTGCTCCTGAGAGATCAGATCCCTTGTTCTGTCTCTATGGGTAGCTTCCATCATATGTCAGGAACTGCATACCATTTACTGTACATGGCCAGAGTTGGGGCGTGTATGCTGGACTTTTATTCACCCCCTAGTCCCACTCTGTATTCTTCACATTACTGCCTAGCAGACTGAAATACTGCCGATCTTGGTGCTTGGCATTTATTTCGCAACGAGGGTTTATAATATTTGTAATATCTTATTAATCTTATTATTCTTTATGATCAATAGTAGTGACAGTATTATTGTGTTTTTACACCTCACTAGTCACTGCTTCTAAATCTTTGTACATTGTTTTGTCAGATTTGTAGCACTATTTGTGTTAATTAATTAATTACGCGCTGGTTTAGTCAATACAATCCAGAACTGCGTTGCCATTGCTTAACCACTGAGGTATTTCTAAAGCGTTACCGCCCCAGGCATTCATGTCCCTGGTGCCCTGACGTATCTGCTCTCTTGAAAACTGCGTACATGTTGGCTTCACGGCCTCTATTCAGTGAGGAAAGGCATGTAGCTCGCGCTGCACGTGCAATTATCCACCACAGCTGTATGGCGCGTGAGACTGCGATGAGACGGTGTGATAGCCGCTGCCGGGAAATCTAAAGATAGTGAGACAAATAGGGTAAAAAATGAAAACTATTCAGAAATGATTGTGTAGGTACTCTCTGCCAAATTACAACAGCATGGCAGGCGCTGCCGGTAATTTCTCACAATGAGAGGAAAGGGGATAATTCACCTTTTATTCTACAGAATACATGCCTTGGCCCACAACATATATATTTTATGTATTGTGGCTGCATGTAAGTTAGTGCTCTCCTCTGATCTGTTTTTTTCAGATTGCTATGAGGATAAACGTCATCATGTGGGGCTGAGAATAGCTCTTAAGGTGGGCCTGAAAAGATTTTAAAAATAGCACATGGGGTCAGACTGCGAGTCCCCTGATATCACCGCAGGGAGTTACACAGCGTCTTGAGACCCTTTCGGGTGAGTAGTTGCGCTCTACCACCCCCTGATTGATTGGTTGATTGGAATGAACAATACTGGGCAATATCTTCCCGTGAGATAACGGAGATTATAAGTTAATACCCCTACAATGAGGCATAACATGTGGGCCCCGTAATACCAGATCCCATTTTTAATGTTTTCCCTATTAAGGGGGAAATAACGGGCCCACATCTGCAGATATTTTCCACCTACTCGGAGCAGGTGGTAAATGTAGTGGGAGCCACTGAGGGGATGGAAGGGGCCTGGGGGGTGCAGATAAGGGTCATTTTTATTACTTCATTTAGGGACAGCTTCTTCTGCTCCCCTGCCTACCCACCCAGTGGCGTAGCAGGGGGGGCGGGAGGGGCGGCCTACACCCACGCTCTTCCCTGTGGCCATCACTGGAGGCATATGCAGGGACCGTCATGGGTGGCACAAGGTCTAGCTACACCACTTTACCAACCCACCTTGAAGAATGCAGGAGGGTGGGCACAGTAACTGCCCACTGCCCCTGCAGATCCACATAGAAGTCTGGGGCCCGATGTCCACGGGCCAGGAATTAGTCGGTCTGGAGGTAGCGGATATGGTAATTCCACCTTGGACACACCAGGAAAGACATAGCTGCCCAGGTCGTAATGCGACCCTTAATGTCTATCCACTGGCAATTGGCTGCTGTTGGGGAATAATTTCTAGAAAGCATCAGTAATTATGACAGTTTAGTTGGAGGGTAGTGAGACTATAAGACCTGATTTATATGTAGAGGAATACAATATGCTTTTATCCATTTAGATTACTGTTGGTGCTAATGGAGGACCCAATTCTCATCAGATTACGTGCACCTAAATTAAACTTGTGTTTGCAAAATCCTCAATTTTCAATAGTAAACGTCAAAACCTTATTTGTAGAAACAGAACTGGTGAAATATTCCTCTCATCAGCAGCACTTATTAAAATGGAAAACCACCAGTATGATCGAATTTTCTCATTTGCAAAGGTAGAGTCAGAATTATGGGTGTTTCAGGGTGCTGTGGTGGCCTTGCATAGTACAGTGAACGGCCACAAACTTGTACCTAGGGCTACGGATAGATCTATTTTTGCATTTGCAAATGCACATTTCCTTATCATTTAAACGTGCAGAATTGTGCATGTGGTGGCAAGTCCAGTTAAGGAACTTTTGTGCACTGAAGTAGTCCTGGAAAGCTATGGTTGTTATAGATTGCTAGGATTACTCTAGGGTTCTTTGCAAGTACCACGACCCAGAATGCCATTGCTAGACAAAGCCTTACTCTTTTTATCCAGACTAGCATTTCACCTGCCCCCAGGCAATAAACTGTCTCCCTGTGACCAGACATCTTACCTTTAGAGCTTTGTGCAATTTGCATGGAGCCCTCCATTGCACTGGAATGTTATTTCACTGGCATGATAGAGCCAGGTTCCACATTCTAGATTTACTCTGGAACCCCTGGCCGAAGGCTCTTTATTTCCTGCTTAAAAGTGTCAAGGGGAGAAAAACCATTCACCAATCATATCTAACAATTTCAATAAACCATGACTCCGAAGAATCACTGACTCCTGATTCAAGTTTTAGATAGTCTATTACAAAGCCAAGGACAATTGGACATACAGACACCTCAAGATGAGGGTATAGAAATACATTGGAACTAATACAAAGCCAAACTTATGAATAAGGTTGAATCTATGAAACATTCAAAGAATGACTAGTTCTAGACTCAGTAAGCAGGAAATAACTGTACCAACATCAAGAGTCTCTTTTATCGGAGGTTCGTAAGTAAAAAGCATTAGTCTGTCCCTACACTACCGCTAATGTGACACCCCTACTTAGCATTTCCTCAGGCTAGTTCAGGAAAAGGTGACAGCATGTGAAGAAGTCCTAAGAAGCATGGGTCAAATAGCATAAAGCTATGGAGCTCGTTCTAAGATGCTCTCCCCTCTCAAGGCTCGGCAGAAGTCTCCAGACTCTGCCCCTAACCCCAACATCAAAATCATAAAACACACCCCTCGTCACATCATGCGATCGTTCCATCCAGCTAGATACCTCCTCCTAGGTAACTTTCCATACGATTGCGATGCTCCCAGGCTCTGGCTCGATAACCTTGATTCCCAGGCCTTCTCCAGTGAAAAAGAAAACAGTCCCCCATTATCAGCACCGCTTATTCAAATGTATTTTCTCCTCCCTAGATTAACTCCTAAAACAAAAGCTTTATTCTAACTAACAAAGATTAATTTCTCTAACTGCAACAGAAACGTGCGAAAAAAAGATTCTACATGCACATGAATATTACGAACAATTCATTTAGAGAGCCAGGGAAAAGGTACACATGAGGCCTACAAATTCAGCTAACATAATGATCAATATGAAGCTTCATTAAGCACACGTATACATAAGCATTATAACTGCATGTTTAAATCAGTGTGTTACACAACAGTGAATTAAGTTCTCATTAATCATTTATAAATTCAAGACGTTAAGACTTCATCATGTAGAACACGATTAAAATGTTAATTACTCCACATTATACAAAAACATCTCTAACATCACTTTACAGGTTATTACATTTCACATTCTTATATCCAAATTTTAACAGAGCAAAGGATTATATGTAGGTGCAACCTACTTGCGATTATAATGCACCCCTACAAATTAAGGAGCACCACCTTACTCTAGCTGTCACAAACTCCACAGTTAACACCAATCTCGATCACTTCTTTCTATCCTGGTCCCACTCTTCACCATCCCTTCCTTCAAAAAGTCTTGCTCTGGCAAAACCTCCTTCTCAGTTCTGAGATAAAAAATATGGAACTCGTGCTAGAATAAGATTAAGTGACACCCACATCAAATTCTGAAGAGCATTAAAACCTAGTTCTTCCCGTGCAGGCATGCATGACTCCACCTAATATTACACTTTTCCACAACACATTGTGCTTATGTGTAGCAACGAGTTTCGAAACACATAAGGAGGGCCGGAGGAGAATTAGAGACCACCAGGAGTTAACTCCTCAATTTAACACTATATAATATAATGGAACACCTGGGTTTAAACAGAAGAAAATTGAAAACAAGATAACCTATCTGAGACGGAGTATTCCATTAAAGGACGATTTTCCTCACCCACCACAGGTGGCATGCTTCATCATCGGTAACCTCCTCGCATCGTGATACCTAGTCACGGTGCAGGCTACAACCCCCTCACTGAGAGAGAAGAGCACAGCAGATGTTTTCAGATGTATAATAAATACCCTTTAATGAGCTAGAAGTAGTGAGGTAAACAAAGCGTACAAAGAAAGAGTGTGATGGCTAAAGCTGGCTCCAGGGTACACAAACACCTTTATTTGTCTGTCCGTGGGTCAGGATTAAAAAGAAGGACACTGCAGGAAAGATTAAACCTACTGGGAAGTGTCACTAGGGTAGGTCAACATGTTTCAGCCAATAACCCTCAGATGAGGTGTTGTGGCATTCATCAGGACCTTTAGTAAAAGTGCTCTGCTTCAAAGTTGTTATAAACAAATATTTAAAATGATTTAATACAAAACCGTCTAGTGGTCCTCTGTGAATCCAAGGAAGGGATTCACTGTCAGTCACCTGCAATCGTCGGGTGTGGTGCCTCATCTCGAGCCCTGGCGTGGGGTTCAGGGTACTCTCTATCCTGTGGATGGAAAGAATCCAGCCCCTTCAGCTGGAGGGAATTTGTCCTTAAAAAGGAATACTCCATCTCAGCTGGGTTATCTTGTTTTCAATTCTCTTTCGTTTAGACCCAGGTGTTCTATCTGTTATATAGCGCTGTCTAAAGACTACAATACACAAAAGTTGGAAATCTACTACCTATGTAGGAGTAAACTGAATGGAGTGGATGTCTAACTTTTAAAGTTGCAGCATGTGAATTGGGCCCAGAGATGAGGCTGGCCCGCTGACCCGAGGTCGGTATAGGGTCTTGTGCAGCACTGTATAAGGTCTGGTGAATAAGTAGATGTACACTCTTTCATGTATCTACTGAGCACAGATTGAGTCCTAGGGTGCTCATTGAACAGCAGTCCCAGGGGTATGTGGATTCTGGGCACAATTTGAGAAGGCCCTCAAAGCGGGAATCAGTGATTAAACACATTGGCATCCCCTTTCATGTTGCCTTCAGTCATCCCATGTCCGAAGAGCTCAGTACGTGCCGGCCTGAGTGTGCCTGGCTGTAGCACAATGGGTTAATACATTCAGCGAGCATTACTAGCAAATGTCTCGCGAGGCTGATGAGTCAGGGTGTCTGCCAGTTATCCCCTGCAGCCTCTAGTGTTCTCACAACGGCCGTTTGTGGGATTTCCTGTACTTTCCATTACTGATTTGTTTCCCTTTCTCTGTATGTGATTAGTGTGAGCAGCTCCTTGGGACGGTGGAGGGGATACAGTTTAGCTACAGATTAGATTCGGGGTTGGTTGTTCTTCATGCACTAACCTGGTGTGCCCCCTTACAACCACCGGCTGGATTGAAATGGAAAAAGAACTTTGCCATCTTTGTGGACTGCAAGCATCTGCAAGAAGATCGATTTTCTTGTAATGGGAGTGAGCAAATTTTGCCGATGCCTTAGACCAGTGATACTCAAAGTCCGGCCCTGTGGCCGCTTGCGGCCCTCTTGACCTTTACATGTGCCCCCCTGGTGAACAGCAGCACGAGCTGCTATTTAGTTGCTGAACACTAATATTCAGAAACAAAAAAAACTGTAAATAAACAGACAAGCATTTATTAACCTGGAATTAAATGCTTATCCATTTATTTCAAAATATTTGCGACCTCATGACACAATCCGCGACCCACCCGGACCCCCTACCACCACCCTGCTGGCATCAGTGCAGCCCTCAGTCACACCATAGACCATACTTTGTGGCACTTGGGTAATTTATGGGAGTACCCATGTCTGAGACTATTTGTCTGCCACAAAATAGTAGGCATCTGCAAAGCCATATTAAGGGAGTGTAATTACTGGCATACAGGAAGTTTGCAAGTAATCACTTGTGCAGTTTTCTCTCAGGAATGTTGAAAGTTGCTGTTAACCCACGAGCATTTTGTATGCAAGTGTATAACTTGTTGAGCTTTCCCTCACAAGTACTCTAAAATCGTGTGCAATGGAAACTTGCAGGGATTTTGCACACCGGTGCATACCTTGCTTAGCTTTTCCTCACAAGTGACTCTACGCAAATTACCCAAGCTTACAAAATACATGAAAAAGTGCAGATTTTCATGTGAAAGTCCAATTTGCATAAAACTTTGCTAACTTTGAGTATCTTTTATTGTTTTTGCAAGGCGTAAAGGACGTTTGCGAAAAAAAATGTTTGCAATGTTGTGCACCCCTACTAAGCTGTAATGCTAGACCTAACTAACATTACTAACCAGCTTTACCTTCTGCCAACTGTTTCTCCTCACAGCATAAGCAGTGATGCCAAAATGTACACCCAGGTGCCAGATGTTCATTTCACTGCAGCCCCCAAACGATAGGATTAGGACCTTATATCCAAAAGATTTTGGGGAAACTTCCATAACCCTCTAAATAACTCTACAAACCCAAAGTAGGAGTACTCAAAAAATAGTATGGCACCATCCCCTATGTAATAGACCATAGCGTATTGTACTAAATATACTTGCATTCTTTTCACAATATATGTTTTCTAATACCTGAATAATATGTACTCTAACCTACTTTTAGCGTTCAAACTATTTGTTGAGTCTTTTACAAAACTATAACCAAAACAAACAAAAAACATGCATATATCGCTGCCAGACACAAAAGAAAATTCCACAAAGCAGCTCATATTCTGAGCTCCACTGATCAGATAAACACTCCTGTGGATAATAACTGCACAGACCCCAAAGATGAACATTGATTTTAGGATCATTGCTTTAGCAGTACTCTTGATAAACTATTAGGAGATATAATATGGCACTTGGTGGTCTATGTGGTAACTGACACTGGAGCACCAAGAGAGGGATCATGAGCTGTGAATTTTCTATGTTGCACCATGATAAGTGGCATCCACCCCTTTCATTGGCAGCCCTGACTTCAATCGTTGTATTAGAATGTCATGGTCAACTGTCTCAAAGGCGGCTGAGAGGTCCAAGAGAAGTTGTGCAGCAACCCTGTTCAGGTATTGGCTGTTCTAAGTGAGTATGTCATTGCAACGCATAACTGAAATAATTCATCAATTTCAATGAAGTTCTTATCTTCCTCATGTCTCATGAAAATGATTCATATTGCATTAGTCTTCGTGTATGAGGGGAAATATCAACAGAGGGCAATATAAATGAAAGCCGTAGAGCAGAAAACAAATCCTACACTGCCACTTTTTTGTAACTTTCAATTTACATCCTTTGAAATCAGGAAAAAGAATTGAGTTGCAGATATCATAAACACCAAACTTTTATTGCGGGACACAAATCAAATCTGGAAAAGATAAGATATGCAAGTCTGCACTGTACCTAGAAATTACTTCTCTAGGTTTGTCAAACACCATATTTGTAGCCCTTGACTTTCATTTAATGAATCAGTGCACTCTGGGAGATTGAGGGCCAGATGTACGACCCTTTTTTGCGCTCGTAAAAGGGAGATTGGCCCATTTGCGCCTGCAAAAAAGGGTAATGGCATGTACAAATGCTATTTTGCGAGTCACTGACATGCAGAATAGCGTTTGCAACTCTCGCTATTAGGAAAGGGTGTCCCTTCCTAATAGCGAGACTCACTGCCATGTACTACTGTTTTGCAACCACATTTGTGGCAGCAAAATACTCAGAGTTTGCCACTGCTTCAAGAAAAGGTGGCAAACCACTCAAAAGGGGATCCCTTCCCCTTTGCGAGTGTGTGAGAAAATATTTTTAAATATTTTTAAGAGCAGGCAGTTGTCATAGGGACCACTGCCTGCCCTTAAAAAATGAAACTGAAAAGTTTCATTTTTCGTTTTGTAAATGCATCCTGTTTTCCTTTAAGGAAAACGGGGAGCATTTAAAAAAAAACGCTGCTTTATTGAGAAAGCAGTCCCAGACATGGTGGTCTACTGACCCCAGCAGGCCACCATCCCTGGGAGTGCTAGCCATTCCTAATGGGGTCGCAAATTGCGCTTGCCTCATAAATATTGATGAGGCATGCAATTTGCGAACCCATTGGGAATCACTAACAGTGTCTCAGACACTGTTGTACATAGTTTTTTGCGAGTCGCAAAGCGATGCAATTTGAAAATCGCAAAATGCCAGCATCGTACATGTGGCCCTCAATCTTTATTTGCTCAATTTAGACAGACTGGATAAAATACCTTGGACTGAATACACAATAGTTGGCAGACAGTGAGCAACCAATCGATGACTGAATGTGGGGAGTGATGCAGCGTGACATTCTTAAAAATAAGACACATCACCCGGGAAGCCCATAGTCTAACTTGTGTTTAATGCAAAATAGCAGCACAGCAAATAATTAAAAGGCAATTGCCATTACAAACGACTATCGACTACAAGTGAAAGTGGAGGCCTATCTTGCCTTTATAATTTGTCTGGTGGCGCCCTCGCTGTCAGTCCGCCTCAGCTCGGTGAGCTAACAGTAGTCACACATGTAAAGAATGGGTCACATGGTATGCCACTCCAGACACATATATGTGATAGTCGTGTGCACTGAGGCCTAAAAAAAAAATCGAAAATACCCAGTGTCTTTCTATGAGTGAAGCGAGGACAGAGGTGTGGCTTTACCGAGGCCTGCAGGGGAGTTTTTTCCTCCCAACACTGGGTCACAAAAATGGTTATGTGATGCATCTCGGCCAATAGATACTCTCCTTTCCAGATGTCAGTCTGGCCAATAGAAGAAGAATGTAGAAGTAATTGAGGAGGGAGTTCACTGACTGTAGTACCTAAACCAATCTTGTTAAAAAAAACATGACCATGGTATTTTTTTTTTACAAAACAATTCAAACTTCTTGTAATACTTAAAAAACTATGATTTGGTTAGGTTTCAAATGTAATTCAATACTATTTACCAATTTTAAACTGACAATATTTAAGTTGAACCAGTTTTAATGACTTTACTAAAACTTACTTTTTATATTGTAGGTAATATTTTATTGTAGTTGAGTAACTAATTTTCTTAATTTTAAATTAGGCCACTGCTATTTTACTTGTATAAGTTGTTATTGATAGTTATCTTTTATGTTTGTCTTTATATAATCAATATATTTGTGTGCATTTATGTATTTATTATTAAAGTAACTACTGTTTTTATTTTTTATGTATTATATAGAATCATTTTGTAGTATTATAACATTATTTTGGTAATATAAAACTAGTATACATGATATTATACTATATTATATTATATGATACTATGTTATGTTGTATTATGTTATGTTATATTATATTTAAAACAAGCTCTTAATCAGTGCGAAAACGTGAGGCACTAAAGATGTGAAAAGAGTTCAACTGTATGCATTTTCAAAAATTCGAATTGATAGGTGACATAAACGTTTTGGCAGAAATCACAACAGACTAGGGCGTAATGATGGCGGTTTGAACTTTAGTGAATGAGAGTCAGTGTTGAGCATAGGCAGTGGGCACAGTGTGTCTTATTCAGTGGGTCGCAATGTGGCTTTGGGAGCATTATGATCAGAGCATCTTTAGTTGAGTTAGGTAGGCTCCCTGCTTCTCTTGCAACATTATAGACATAAAGCAAGCAGGGGTGAACACGTCTTCATATGTGGCCTACAATTCGGCCAGTTGACTACCCTAACCTGGTGTTGTTCAGATTTCAAAGGGAGGATGGCAGATCTGACTTCCACCACTATGATACAGTCATCAAGCCATTCCTCCTTCTCTTTTGAGAGTGTAGGCAGGCATGTTTCCTTCATATATTTGCTATTTCCCTCTCAGGAAGAGGTGAACCATGGGCATATCGTTGGTGATAGTAGACCATGAAAATGTAATTTATGTCACTTTTAGTGTACCTAACTTCCCTGTTTCGCCCCCTCCGAGCAGCTATTGGATGCCTATCAATATGAATTTTGATTATATGAACCAGCAATATACCTATTATATCCCCTCAACGTGCACCCCTCCCGTATACTTGCTATATATAGTCCATGCATGTTACCCTTCTAGCATCTGTGCATGCTTTTTTCTGGTAGGAATTATTGATTATTTTCATGATACACCTGAGGCAAGCTTGTTTGTTGGTCTTTGACAATGTCTTCTAGATTCCTCAGTTCTCTATGCAACATTAGCATGACCACCTCAACTCTCTGTATACACATTCCCCTCACCAGATCTTCAAATGCTTTCCACAATGTTTTAATATTGCCTACCATTCCTTCATGATCTGAAAAGTAGTCGACTGCAGCAGTAGCGGAGGAGTGTCAGCCCACTGCTCTCCGAGCAGTTCAAAAAGAAAATAACGCAACATTATCATTTTATTTTTCCAACCGCAGTGGCTCAATTAGTTTTGTGCGGGCGGGGCTGCGCTCCTTGACGCTAGAGCATTGCAGGGGGAGGAGTGGTAGCACTCTCCAAGTGCGCAGGACGGTTTGATCGGCTGTCTTGGCTAGCCAAACATTCATGCGAACTTTGCATGTTGCCTACCCATTGCATTGTACAGCTTGGGTGGAGAACATGCCCAGACTCCCAGTCCCCGTCTGGGCCCAATCACAACGCTGCATTGCAGCATTGAGATCTTGTTTGGAGAGCCTGGAAACACGGGTACTTCCTGCTGCCGGGACTCCAGACAGGAAGAAGATGAATAGGACGGAGGAGAGGCAGCGGCCATACCCAGGTAAGTGGGGGGTTTTAGTCTGTTTTTTTATTCCTCCCTCCCACCTTCCCTGCCCCATCACCCGCGTCTCTAATCATACTTCTAAGAGGGCAGACAAAGAGGCTAGAGATTGTAGTACCCATATTGGAATATTCTGCAATATTGTGCCCAAATTCAGCATTTTCAGTAGAAAGGACTGATCGGACAGTGTCCTACAGTAATAGTCAGCAGTGAGTCTCATGTAATAATGTAATAAGCATGCCTAATCTAGTGCGAAGGTTATGCAGGGGTAAAAACAGAATAGTCCCTTCCACTTAGATGTGATTCCCTCCGCATTTATCGCTAGCGTCAGTCAGGCAACCATATCCTGAACTCATGCATCATTGTAGTACTGAGGCCCTGGACAGAGAAGGGAAGGGTCTGTTTCATTCAGTGTCAATGACACAATAAAGACTCCAATACATATTTTAGGGATATGTGCTTCCACCAGGTGTGAGGGTCATAGTTTATATAAAAACTAGGCTGGAGCAAATGGGATGGATTTTTGTACGGGGCTTGAGCAGCCGGTCTTCATTGCTAGGGGGTGCCCCCAAAAGCATTATAACATTTGGAAAAGGTGGGCAGACTACCTGGGACTAGATTTGGATCATCCGCCGGAGGGGGATGTTCGCTTGCCGGCTTGATGGGTATGTGAGCTCCGGACTGTGTTGGGTGGCTGATGGGCTTGTTTTTTGGCTCCTGCGGTATTGTACTTTTCTCTGGGGACGTGAGCGCAATCGGGGTGTTGGGGGGTTGGAGAGGGGGGTTTGTTCTATTATGGTTCATTCATTCTCAGAAATGTCAATGTCATTCTTTTTGCATAATTGATGTGTGCAGTAGTCTCTGGGATACGGAGCTATGCAGTTTATGTGAACCATGACAAATAAAACCTGTTTTCAAAAAAACAAAAAACTAGGCTGGAGCAATATTTGCTTAGTAAACAAAAAAATAAATTCAAGAACCAGAAAGCACAGCAGTGTCTTTCCTGGATAGCAATCAATGTCTGGTAAGTAGACATTCTTGATTACCCCATGTCCATAGTCTCATCACCCTTATACTAAGAAGAAGGAATTACAAAGGGTGTTTGCAGAACTTTGTGTATTCAAAAAGAGACGGACCTATACTAATCTATGTTGTATTTATATGTTGACTCAATTTGTATTCTCTGTATATTTGTGAATAGCTCCCATGCACTTTATTTCACATGGCTCACTAAAGTCATGTTGATATGTTGTTTGTTTCGCTATCTGTGTACGTGACAGTCATATACAAAATTGATCATTAAAAGTAATATACATATAAAATGGAACTTTCGTTTACGGTGTGTTTTGACTTATATTCATGTTTAAAGTACTTACCAGACATTGATTGCTATTCAGGAAAGACACTTTTGTGCTTTACGGTTCTTGAATATTTTTTTGTTTACTAAGCAACTGTTTCATCCAATAGAACTAATTGTAGATTATATTGCCAACACCCAGGTTCTGAGGGACACAGGGTTTACTCCATTATCATTTGCACTAGAACGTTCCTATCGGAGCATGACCAAGTCTGATTTGCATGTAGCTGGTTCTCATCTGATGTGGCACAGTGGGCAAAGAAATTGACTGGATTGAGGCCTAGAGTAATTACCAGAGGATGAGATTAATTCAAGCAGTCCACTTATCAATTTCTTATTTTCCTGGGCGTGACACTCTAAGTGCAATGGGTATGCACCAATGTGGGTCGTGTGCTAACTGTGCCACACAAGATGCACCCTACGGACGAGGTCGAAATAAGCTAAAACCAGACTGGGTTGTTAAAGTTCCTGCTCAGATGGGACCTTGCCTGGTAGTTGGGGCTGCTCTTTTCCTATTGGAGCAAGACCAAAGCTGGTTTGCATATAGATGGCTTCTGTCTGAGGTGGCAAAGTGGGCAACAAAATGATGGACAGATTAATTACTGTGGTTGAGATTAATGCAAGCAATCCGCCCATTAATTTTTGTCTCTTTCAATGCATGTGTTTTGCACCTTTACACAGTCGTCAGGCCCCTCATATTGCAGTTTAACAGGGCTTATATAGGTCATCCCACCAGTGTCAGATATAAGAGAGTATTTCCATCCAACATGCAGTATAATGCTTAAGTTTTATTAGTCTGGATCTTGATCTTGTTTGAGATGCATTTATGTTTCTGTGCAGCACTGGGCCAGCTGTTCCTTCTCTGAGCCGGGTACAGCATTTCCTTACCAACTCTGTGATGCGGCGAGCGCAAGCTTAGCGGTTTTCTCTCTTTTAAATTTAATTTGAACTCCTTGTCGTCTCTCGACTCCCTCCCCACCCAGCCCTATCACACCATCACTCTTACATGCACAGGCCGCTCCTGACTACAGCAGCATCTGTGAACAAATTAGATCTGCCATCCGCTATTATTTTCAGCTTTGCCTGGAATAGAAGCATATTTTTCAGTCCCACATCCCGAAGTCTCCTCTTTAATGCCAAAACATTCTGAAATGCAAAGGTGTAGTCTTGAATGGTGTGCACAGTTTGGGTAACATGAACATTGGGGTCTGCTTGACACATATTCAGCAGCACCATATTGCAGTCCCTATCGTTTACTAACCATGTGATGACGTGGCACGGGTTCCAGTTCAGGGCAAGAGTACTGGTGCCCTGAGCTCCATCTCAAACCCAAAATATTTCGTTTAGCTGTCTGTAACCAGTATCTTCCACAACGAATCCTCCAGGAAGTTTTTGGGAATGTTGTTCCTTCTTGAACGTCCTTCAACATCCTGTGCTCAGTATTGTCTGAATCTAGATCTCTATGTTGGCCAAGAAACTATTGTGGGGTAGACAATCCAAGCATAATTTTGGTTATTCTAGTTTCAGCATTCAGTAGTCTGGCTGACTTCAATCGCAACAGTGTTGATTTTTCGTTACATTGCCTTTCTAGCATCCTGTAAGGCCAGGAGGGTACAATCAAAGTTGTCATCAGCTGGTTGTGCCTGTTTAAGTTTCGACTCTGAGAGGGCCACCAGCAGATAGAGCTGGCTTTCCAAGTATCAGGGGGCCTACATACTGCGATGTGTCCTCTGTCTTAGAGGTTCTGGTTTCCCCAGTGTTGGGTTACTCCCCTTGTCCTGTAGCACAGGGTACTTATGCCAGAAAGGCCACCACCATGTACTACGTGATCCACCCTAACAAAGATATTGCAATACCATCAATAATCATGTGTCTTCTGGTACAGTCTCTCCAGATTACCGAATAACAGACCCTTCCATGAGTTATCCCAGTTTCACCCAACTATCCCAGGACCGACCACCTTGTGTGGGAGCACACCACCAGAAAGATATGATCTCCACCTAGAGAAAATGCTTCTCCTCACTACTTCTATCCTGGCCTGCGTGCATCAAGATTCTGCAGAAGAGTTCTCTGTTAGTGTGTCCAGTAATAAGAACCCATCAGTTTTAAGGATGTCATCCTTCACAGGTGCTGATGACAAGGGCAAACTTACTCCATTACAACCCACCTCCAGTTGTCATGCAATAACAGCCAGACAAAGTGATTCAAGAAAATAATTACCTAGTGTCCAAATGTGTATTGTAAGAGACTTATTATAAAGACACACAGGAATAGGTTTGGAGTTGCCTATATTGCATTTCTGGCCCTCATAATATGTCCAATGCTCATTCTCAAAACTGCTTCTAGTTTTTCTTAGGTATTTTGTAACAAAATAGCTATAGTACCTTGGACACAGCATCATCCCCACATTCTTGAATTTATTTAGAAAGGATTGTCTATATTATTACTCTCACAGAAATCTCAATTTCCTCAACATTAACCTTTATCATTATCGCCAGGTCTTCGTTCTACTGAAAATTCTTATCACACACAGGGCAACCCAGTTGGTATGACATTTTCACCAGTGACCTCAGTCGCCTTCTTGCAATGGAGTTGCAATTTCATAATTCATCCCTCTCCATCCAGTTAGCATAAAGCAGCATGGAAGGACTTGGCAAATAGTGGATTGGTACCTTTGTGTTTTGGCCTTTGCTTTAATGTGCACACAATACCACAGTACAAACTGCCACTGAATGTTTTCTGATCTGTGGGCCCCACGTCTTTCTCCTTCATATGCTCTTCATCTTTCCTGCTTGTCATGAGTTCCAGAGTGTAACGCAGCAATTGCAGTAAAGCTATCCTCCGATGGCTGAACATATGCAAAAAGCTATGTAAGAAACCAAGAACTACCCCAAAACTAACAAGCTGGGGTGAATCACACCAGATTATTTAGTGAGGGGACCAGTTCTGGCTAACTGCACGAAATCTCTCATCTCCTATACTGAAGACCAAATTAATTGAACATTACCTAGCAAAATGTGGAACTTCAACTCTGTTGCCCTTGATTTGGACCAGCCTTCCTCATATCCGAATACACACTTTTTCATGCTCCCCATCAATCCTCCATAAAAGTAGAAGGTCAAAACTGGAAGGAAATCTCCAGAATGTTCAATGTCATTTTAATTCTTACTCAATTGAAAACAAAAATACAAAATCATGAACTGAAACATGCTTGCAACATGCACACCCTCAATCAAATATATGTCTTTTACAGAAAACACTCTAACAACAAAGTCCTTTGGGTCGATGGGGCCCTGAAGTAAATCTATTTTCAGGACTCTCCGTCCTTACATCAAGGGTGTGGGGTGGTCGGTGGTTCTGGGTAAGCTTACATGACCGAAGGTAGAGATCACTGAAGGAACACCAAGAATTATCAGCAGAAGCAATGGGACCTGGCTTACTCTAAATGTTCAGCTCTTCCAATGCATGACTAAACTGGGATGATGGGACCGCTCGGCTTCTGCTTCACTGTTTCAAAGACTGCTGTCTCCCACCCACCATCCTACTCTTGCTCTTTTGTCTTCTCTCACCACCAGGCACAGGAAAAAGACAAACCACACAGATGAAGCCACTTCCAAGTGCACAGGAATCTCTGGATAAACATTAGATTTAAAATTCTATGCACATAGTAAAAGGACCGTACGAATCCATGCCGAAAATCATAGTCATTAAGAGGAGAAACACAGAAGCAGGATTAAGGTTCCCTGGCCCCACTGTGGTGGGAAATAGGAACAACCATTATATTAGCACCCTTAGTAAATGACTGCAGAATCCATAAAAAATGTGTCAGAGAGCAGCAGCCCATAGGTGTAGACAACCTCTGCAGCGACACAAACAAGCCATTACTGGCAGGTAAATGACACACAATAAAAGTAAATGCACCAACACAATAAAACAATTTCACAAGTGTACACAACCCTGCTACAATTTTCAATACGGTTAGGTTTCAGCTATGTCGGTCACTCTGAGAAGCCTTCTGTTAGTAGCACAGCTACCTGATGGGGTAGGATCACACGGGATTGCTGGGAAAGAGACTGAAGATGGAAGACTGTCTCTCCACATGTTACAATAATGTATAATGTGAGGGGAGAAAAGACTGGCATAATCTAATTTGCAAAATATTTCAATATTTGCATTCCCACACATTTCCTTTCCAGCTCAGTTATATTTATTTATTTTAAGTATAATACATAGTGAACACAGTACAAAACATATCACTGTAACAGTAAGGAATGAAATATGAGGGCAATTACATGTGAAATATGTGAACATCAACTTGCATTAATATGGTAAACCATATCAGTCATTAAATAGAAACAAAACAAAGGACTAAAACACAAAGAAGGGCTACAGTAAGAAATATGAAATAAAACAAAATAATATATATTTTATAATGAGTTACATGTACTCATATATTCAACGTACACCACATATTAGGCCTAATAGCCAGACGGTCTTGACGAGTATGTATTAATGAGGATTTGTCCACGTCACAGGAAAATAATCCATGCCCGTCAAGCATAAACCGATAATAGTTTTGCATCCTTCAAATTTGAGGTAATTGATTTAACCGCAGTAGAAATAAGAATATCAAAAAAATTACAATCATCAGGAGATATTACAGTTTTGAAATAATATGATATGTAGATTGATATAGAGAATGATACAGGTAACTGAATTTTAAAGAGCTGGGTAATAATATTCCAAACATCAGACCAAATTTTAAAATGATAGGACAATTATAGATTATTTTATTTTATTTTATGGGATTTATAGCGTGCACGGCTACTCAGTAGAGCGTCCCGGCTCGAGCCAAAGCATCAAGGGAACCAAAGCACAGTATGAATGAGAAAGTCTAGTTGAACAGGAAGGTTTTTAGATTTTTTCTAAATTGAGAGGGATTCTTTAAATTACGTAGCTCCAGAGGGAAGGAATTCCAGTAACTTGCTGCAAGATAGGACAGGGAACTGCCGCCTTTACGTTTCAAATGAAACCTAGGGACATATTTGAAGAGCGCAGACACCTTCCAGGGGTGTAAAACTGTAAACGTTTCCTAAAATAGGCAGGGCCATACTCAAAGTGCAGCGTGAGCAATGGTACTAGCCTTAAACTTTATCCTAGTTTTTATTGGCAGCCAGTGTAAATTACGCAAGTGATGCTTGACACTTGAGTGCTTTGGAAGATCCGGTAGGAGACGAGCGGCGGCATTCTGAACCACCTGAAGTCTGTCCAGAAGATAACATGGCAAACTGGCATAGAGTGCATTCGCATAATCTATGCGAGAGGTGATCAAAGCACGGAAGATCGTTTCTTTAGCAGAGAGAGGCAATATTGGCAGAAATCTATGAAGAAGTTTTAAAATACCAAAGCATATGCCAGTAAGTTTGCCAATCTGGTTACCAAAACTTAGTTTCTCATCAAACCAGATGCCAAGGTTTTTCACAGGATGACCAGAAGGGGAGGGACAGGTGAACTCAGTCGACTAGAAGTAATTTCAAAACAAAGGGGGAAACTCTCCAAAGAAGAGAATCTCAGTTTTGTCTGCGTTGCATTTTAACTGAGCCGACTCATGCCAGCTGAATACCGCAGGCAGGCAAATTTTGACATGAGATGTGTCAGCCTCGTGTTTCTTCCAGGTAAACAAGATTGGGTATCGTCTGCATAGGCAACTACTTTGGAACCCAGATCCTCAGCCAGCTGAATAAGAGGAGTCATGTAAAGATTAAATAACAAGGGACTAAGAATAGACCCCAGAGGCACTCCTGTCAGCAGATCTTGAGATGATGACACAAAAGGGGGAATCCAGACTTGTTGAGTTCTCTTTTCCAGAAAGAGTTTTAACCACTCCCAAGCAGTGCTGATAATACCAAGCTTATGAAAACGGGCAAGTAGAAATGAATGGGGGACAGTATCAAAAGCTGCCGAAATGTCTAGCAGGACCATGACGGCCCTGCCCCCAGCATCCAAAGTCTCACGGATAGCCTCTGCTACTTCCACAAGGGCCGATTCAGTACTATAAGTGGCCCTGAAACCTGATTGTGCAGGGTGGAGAAGGCCATGCTGTTCAATAAAATATGTGAACTGCTTGTTAACCATTTTTTCACAGACTTTAGGAATTGCAGGGAGCAGAGAAATAGGGTGATAGCTGGAAGGGAGATGGGGGTCGAGAGTGGGTTTTATTATAAGAGGGACAAGCAGCGCCTGTTTCCAATCAATAGGCACAAAAGCAAGAGAGAGTGAGGTATTAATCAATTGGTTCACAAAGGGATTAGCAACAACAGCAGCCGTGGCCATACGTTTTGCAGTACATGGATCATACGGAGAGCCTGATTTAAGGCAAGATACGGCAGCCAGGGAGTCTGACAGAGAAACATGTTCAAATGCAGAAAAGGTAACACAGGTAGTGGAGCCAGTCGAATAGTCGGGGGACAGCTGAGAGATCTGGCTGTTGAAGTTTTGAAAATTAGATTGCAGTGCCCTGACCTTAATAATAAAAAAGGTGGAAAGTTCTTCACACCATTCAAGAGAAGGGGTGTGGGCCACGTTCATTGCTTTAGGAGAAGTGAAGCTTATTACAATGCTAAACAACTCTTTAACATTATTACTAGACTGGGCAATACAGTCAATATAATAGGTCCGCTTGGCCAGTCTAATGGTTGCATAATAAGTCTTTTGGGCCAATTTCAGTGTGGTCTTGGCCCCCGAGTCATAATCTTGTCTCCATTTTCTTTCCAGCTTTTTACAATGTTGCTTCAATAATTTAAGCTGGGGCGAGAATCCAGGTTTAGGCAGTGGGGCATTATGGTGTCTAGGTTTGACTTGTGGGGAAATATTGCTCACTACCAACTCAATTCAACTGTTAAAATGGGCAACAGCAAGACCAAGATCATCAGGAAACGACAGCGGACATTCTGCTAAAGCTAGACAGAAGGCCGCAGGCTCTATTTTAGGAGGTATCCTACCCTGACCATTGAAACGATGCCTGAGAGAGGGATGACCTTTGGAAATCTGCCAAGAAAAAGGAATCAGGTAATGGTCGGACCAGGTGACTGGTAGAGGGGGAAACACTACCAGAGACAAACTGGAACAAATAACATCAAGCGTGTGTCCACCGCAATGAGTCGGGCAGTCACATATTGTTGGAGTGAAGACAATTGTATCACAGCTAGGAAATCATGTGTGTCACTCCCATTGCTGTTATCGATGTGGATGTTACAGTCACCAAGGCTCTGCCTGTTGTGATGTTTATCTGAATTCAAATGGGGCTGATTGTAGGAGCCGCTGACGTTTGCCGTGGTCCAACTTTTGACTGGCGCTTTATGGTTATTGTGGGTGGATGGTGGACTGGGCCTGCAGTGGTGGCGGTTGCCGGCTGGAGGGGCGATTGCGTCGAATTTGGGGGTCTATCGGCCACCTTCCCCACTCCCTGTGGATCTTCCTGGGAGAGCTGATGCTCTCTGTTTCTGTGTGTTGTGGTTTCGGCTGCTTTGGATGTGGCCCATTGTTTCCCTCTTTGATAGTTTGATTTGGCACATTGTTGGGCCTTCACAGTTGACAACTCTATTTTGGGTGGGTTCTGCTCCTGTTTTGTGCACAGGAAATGAGCAGACTTTTGTGAATGTTCTCGATGTGGCTGGAGTGGTAAGCCTGGAGGTTAGGGAGCCCAGTTTGAATGTCCTCGGGAACGCTAGACATCCTGTGATTCTGTGCAGATTGCCCGCTGCCTAATGGAGTGAATGTGGCATGGCTGGCGCTCATGTTGAGCTCCCTGATGCCTCATGGTCGAGTTCGCGCTTTGTGCGGCGGACGGACCATTTTACTGGAGCATTCATTTTGTGGCTGCAGGGCGGGGCATTGTAGTTGAGTCGTGCTTGGAACATGACATGTCAATGAGTGCCAGGTGGCATGTTCAGTTGTGTTGCGGGTTTGGTTTGGATTTAGGCAGATGTGGTAGCGAACCGGGGTGGCCCTGTGCATCTCCTTCTGGGCTTCTTGCAGGGCACGGACCTGCACCTTTAGTGGGCTTCATGACCACTGGCTCACTCGGGCATGCAGCTGCTCACTGGGGGTGGGAGAGCCACCGAGGGTTCGGGCCCGGGGACTGGCTTGGGCTCGGCTCGAGGTCCTGCTGGAACCTCGACAAGTGGAGCTCTCATGTGGCTGCGGCTTCCCTCTCTCTAGACTACCGGCGTGTGATGTGGCCTCCAGAGCTGCAGACTGTGGAACTGGGGAGGCAGGTTAGAGTCTTGACATCGGCTTGTCGTCCTGTGATTCTGGGCAAAGCACTTCATCTCCCTATGCCTATGGACAATGCATGTGTTTTTGTTGTGGTCGTGTGGTGTGGCTGGTGCACATGTGGGGCGCTTCGGTGCCTCCAGGTCAAGTTGGAGTTATGTTTTAAAAGCTACAGAAGGATGCACTAGGAACTCGGAACTAGAAACAAGGCCTTGACATGGGGAGGGACGGATAGAGGCCCACTTGCTGGCTGATTTGTGCAGAGTGAGGCCAGAGAATCTGGATGAATCATGGTTTCCATGCTGAGATTGTGTGATCATGGGCAAATATTTGATTTAGCTGAAACTCTTTTTGCTTCACTGTCGCATTGTAGGCACTTTCTTTTCTCCTCGAGTGGCAGGCTGGTTGAGGCCGTTTGCGCTGTTTTGACCACGTTGGAGTGACTGTGGGTGTTTGGCCAGGAACCGTGTTGTGGCAGTTCGACGCCTGCCGGGTTGGCCCACAGAGCCTGGTTTTGTGATAGTGGTTCCTTCAGCTGATGCCCATCTTCTGGGATCCACACGCCTGGATGGAGGGTGGATGACTCAAGACACAGAAAGCCTGGCACCTGGTTTGTCTCTTGGAGGTTCACTTTTGTTGTTGTTTCGACATGCAAATATTGATGTGCGCTGTTAATTTTTTAAACACCAGCTTTTGTTCATCTGGCCTCGAGTTTTGCTTGGGTTATTTTGTGTGTTGGTGGTCTACTGTCCTGGCGGACTGTGTGTTGTTGAGGTGTTAAGCAGGAGAGACTAGCTTTGCAGTGTGGTGAATGGCATCGCGGCTAGATAGCAGGTATTCAGTTGGGTTTTTCTGGAGGCAGGCAGTCTGGTGGCATCGGTTGTTTGTGGCTTGGACTGGTATCTCTACAGGGAAATTCCGGAATGTTTGTTGGATTTGTCATGCGGTGGGAGACGTGGTGATTTTGCATGTCTTGGACAATGCTATCTCAGAGAATTCTTTCCACCGGGTTCGGTGTAGATTAATAATACACCTGTATGTATTGTCAACATACTGGAGTGTTTTTAATTTACTGTGCAATTGTGCAGCACTGAACCTGTGGATTACAGACACCTTTCTGGGCGAGCATGACCAGGGGGCCAATGGTTTACAGACTCGTGAGATTTCAGTTTTGCGTCTCTTGTTGCAGCTTGTGGTGTCTTTTTGTCACCATTCTTTTTATTGATGTGGCTGGTTGCATGTACACAGGGATTGGAGGAGACCTTGTCTTGCACAGTTGGAGACCGGGCTTCTTTGGTCTGTACTTTTCAGCCTTGCTTTCATGAGTGACTGAGGGCTGTTTTGGGATTGACTGAGATTTATCCCCAGGGTGGGAAGATAATTGATGGAGAATATTAAAGGTGGTCTTGGTTGACCATTGTTGGAGTGCCCTTTGAACCGATGAACGGAGTGGAGTGAACTCATCTCGAGAGGTTGCCAGTCTAGCCTGGAGCGACATCTCATCACCAAGTGTGAGATGAAGCAGACCAGTATATTATGTATCCTATCTACATTACCAGCTAACAATTGTGATGTATCACTATGAATCAGTTTGTATTAATCACTGCTGTTTATGGAGGCTCTGGGAATGACGTGTATGTCTATGGTTGGGATGCTGTAGCTTTAGCTTCCACCTTTCTTTAAGGCGGCACAATTGCGCAACTGCATAGTTATTGGATATTATTGAAAATGTGGTGCAACAAACAGCCTCTAAACTCAACAGTTACCAAAGGGTCTGGAAGGCAGAGTAATTTACTCATCTGTGAAAGCACCTAGAATAGATTCTCTGCTAAGGACCACCTCAAACCGAAACCAATGTGCTGCTTGTAGAATTAATTCATCCCCAGGGCAATAGCATGATCATGCCATGCGCTCCACTCTTTGTTTGGAGGTAGTGTGTTATCAACTGCACATGTGTCGAAGGTCAGCGGGTTCAGACAAGGACTGGTTCCAGTCACAACAACTTTATAAGTAATACGATTAATTGTAATGAAAATGCGGGCTGGCAAAGGGCTGATGTAGGTCAACATCATCTTTGTCTGGACCCACCTCCTTAATCTAAAGTGCGAGGATAGGACGGCAGCGACTTCCCACATGCAGGGTGCAAGACTGTGGTCCGTGTGGGACTGGCCACCTTTTTATTCTCAAGGAGGTAAATTTGGGAATGTTTTGCACTAGGGAGGGAGGCCAGCTCATTGGGGATAATTTTGCCATGTTTGGCGCCCAGCGGCAGTGGTGCATGGGGGGCCTGGGAGCGTAAAGCTTGGGTTGCTCTTCACAGCTCCCTGGTGCTAACAGAAGTCACCTAGTCAACCAAGTGAGCGGTGGCTGTAATTGGGTGCTGGACAAGGGGGATTTCTCACGTTTTCTGTTATTAATTTCAGATGGATGCCAGCATACAACAGCTCGCAAGGGTATGTGAGTCGCTCACGAGTGTGGCGAGCGGAACGGCCTTCTGGTGTCATTTGAACAGGAGGGGTGCTAATAAAACATGGAAGCGCTCTCCAGCAAGGTTTCGGCTTCAGGTCCGGTGCAGCAGGACAGAAGCTCACCATTGTGCGCAGGTCGACGGAACCCCGCCCAGCCCAGGTCCCGCTTGAGGGGCCAGGCAAACTGGAAAGGTGGATAGCTGGTCATCCATTTGTGAGCAGGGTGTAACAATGTTTTTTTCAGCCAGGTATATGCAGAGCCCGACCGGCTGATTGCAATGTTCTTTGCATGGGCAGTGAGTTTGCCTGGGAGAGTCGAAGAAATTGCTTTGAAGGCTCTGCTGGGTAAGACTCACATAGCCCTGCAGCGGCAAGTGTGTATCTGAGGGGCAAAACCCAGGGGCACCTAGCTTGGACAAGCATTATTGAGGCTCTGACCACCGAAATCGGATGGTTGGCACGGAGGTGCCCAAAAACAGCTTGGCTTGGTCCCACATTATTCCACTGTTTCCAGTAGGCGGGTGGAGGGCTTGTGCTACTTGGTTAAGTGAATAGATAGACAGAGCGATAAGTTGCTCAGGTTCCCAACACAATGTACCACTGGGGTCAGGTTTTTGCTACAGGAGGGTGCCCACCTCCCAAAAATAGGATGTGATGGTCAGCGAGCCTATCGTAGCACTGTGGACAGGGATAAGGGACAGTGCACGACCTTGGAGCATTGAGGGGGCCAGATAGTTGGTCAACTATGTTTGCCTGTGGCGGTAAGATCATGATGGGTAGCGCATTTTACGGTCCTTAGTAGGCATCACCATTGTCAATGGAGGGGGAAAAGTGTTCTCTCATAGAACTACAGGGGGCGTTTACGGCCGGTAGGCTGAAGGGTGCGGGGGGTAGAGAAGTTCTGCTTCAGGTAGGCCTTTGGGGCAATTCCCGAATGAGCGCCAAAATTGGCGTAACAGCACAGCCCCTGGGAGGTAGTATTGGGGGCGTAGGCTGGAGGGTGGGGGGGTAGAGAAGTTCTGCTTCCAGCAGGCCTTTGGGCTAATCCCCGCACAGGCGCATGGGTGTCAAGTTGGGCTTAACATCATATTCCCTGGGGGTAGTATTGAGGGCAAAGTGGGTGCCCGAAGGAGGTAACCTTCTGGGCAACCGGGCCTCTTCTGCAAGGTCATTCCGGTAGGAGGGGTGGACGAAGCACGTAGTTTGACCAGTCAGGACCTTGCCCGTAGGCTCAATTTGGGATACACAGAAAAACGATAATATAATATTTCAGTTAGGTTAGGAATGGCTTTGTAGTAGATAAATGTTAAGGTTTGCCATTACCATACGAAATAAATAAATACATTGTAAAAAAATTGGCATATTAATGCTCTGGACTGATGGTCGATTTTTCTGCGTATTGTAAAGATGTAAAGTTTTTTATTATGTTGTTTTGTATTAATAAAATACGGCCGGGGTTATTCCGGCCCCTAATCCAAGACAATTGTGTGGATATCAGTCTATGCCTCAGGGAGGAGTATGGTACCATGGGCTCATGGTTGGGAGGGGACGTTTATATTCAGGGCGGGGACTCAGCAATACATCGCCATATGGTTTAGAGGAAATGCACATACAATGGACTTTCAGTCATTGCTTTAGTCCAGTATAATTCACATCTTGTATCAGTCCAGAGGATTACGTCTGCCCCACTATAATACTGCTGGTTATGAGGTGTATTTTTTCACCTCCTAGGGGTTGTGTTTTTTAAATGCATGATATGCAGTATTTTCTGCATCTAAGATGGAGACTATTTGCTGAAAGCAGAAGCCATCCAGAATATAATCCATACAAGTTATTCATGATAGCCAAATATGTAGTTGAAGTGTGATCTAAATTAGTATTATATTCACTACCACGTTTGTGAGGTTCCATTTTTCAAGAAGATATTTTTGCATACATAAAAACTGTATATAAAAAATACAAGCAAAATAGTTTATGACAATTATAATGTGCTTGTAAACGTTTTTACTTATAGTCCACGTAAGTATATTTTCTTATTTTATTGGTGTTTTTTTCAATGATGTACACCACCTTCCTGAGATGGCTCCTTTACTACAGCATGCTTGCATTTTGAATACAGCAGTGCTCTTTGGTAAGTCTGACAGAGCGGGGGAAGGGGGACTAATCAAAGGACAGGCATGTTTTCTGTGCCCTCTCCAAAACGATAGGGATTTGAGTTAATGACTACCAGTCAGGTGTTCCAGATGCAACCACTGCTATGACACATCTGGATGACAGACAGTTAAGATTTTGAATGAGGTATTTTTAGCATGGGTTATGCTTCTCTTGTGAGGTATGCTTCGTGGTGGGCAGACAAAATATCGATTTTTTAATATCGACCTACCATAATATCGATGTTTTAATATCGAAGGGACAGAATTTCGGAGGTAAGTAATATCGATTTTGTTAATAGCGATGTAAGTAATATCGATATTAATAATATCGATTTTTATATGATTTTTATGTATATAATTATGTATTTAATATGTATTATTTTTTTTAAATGTAATTTAAGTAAATGTTGTATTTTAGTACCGTAGCAGGTTGTGGGTTTATAGGGGAATAGGGTGGGAAGTAATTTAATTATACTAAATAATTTTTTAGGAATTATAAATTAATTTTCATTAATTGGTAATTAGTTTTTATTAATTGGTCATTTATTTTAATTAATGGATTAATTGATAATTATGTTCTGTAGCGGGTTGTGGGTTTATAGGGGAATATGGTGGGAAGTAATTTAATTATACTAAATTATTTTTTTATTTTTTAGGAATTATAAATTAATTTTAATTAATTGGTAATTATTTTTTATTAATTGGTAATTTATTTTAATTAATTGATTAATTGATAATTATGTTCTGTAGTGGGTTGTGGGTTTATAGGGGAATAGGGTGGGAAGTAATACAAATGTAATTAAGCAATAATTTATTTTTATTAATTGTTTTTGCTAATTATATTATTGTTAATTATTAATTGGTAATTCATTTTTATTAATTGGTCATTCATTTTAATTAATTGATTAATTGATAATTATGTTAAGTGTATTATTTTATTATTGGTGTTTGTCGTGCGTTTATAGTGTGTAAAGTAATTGATATGTAATTAAGTAGGTATTACATTTATAGTTGGGTATTGATAATTAATTTATTGTATATTAATTATTAATTGGTAATTATTTTTTTAATAATTATTTATTGGTATTTGTAAATAGTTTAGATTAATTTAATAAATATATTTTAAATATTTTAAAATATTAGTTTATTTATAAGTATGTTATTTTTAACTTCTATGCTATCCAACACTTTCCCTACTGTTGCACTCTCTAGAGTGGGAATAGTAATTTTTACCCCTACGCTATCCAACACTTTCCCTACTGTTGCACTCTCTGGAGTGGGAATAGTAATTTTTACCCTTACGCTATCCAACACTTTTCCTACTGTTGCACTCTCTGGAGTGGGAATAGTAATTTTTACCCCTACGCTATCCAACACTTTCCCTACTGTTGTACTCTCTGGAGTTGGAATAGTAATTTTTACCCCTACGCTATCCAACACTTTCCCTACTGTTGCACTCTCTGGAGTTGGAATAGTAATTTTTACCCCTACGCTATCCAAAACTTTCCCTACTGTTGCCTGGAGTTGGAATAGTAATTTTTACCCCTACCCTATCCAACACTTTCCCTACTGTTGCACTGACTGGAGTTGGAATAGTAATTTTTACCCCTACGCTATCCAACACTTTCCCTACTGTTGCACTCTCTGGAGTGAGAATAGTAATGTTTACCCCTACGCTATCCAACACTTTCCCTACTGCTGCACTCTCTGGAGTGGGAATAGTCATTTTTACTCCTACATTATCCAACACTTTCCCTACAGTTGCACTCTCTGGAGTGAGAATAGTAATTTTTACCCCTACGCTACCCAATATTTTCCTTACTGTTGTTTTTTTGGGAGTTGGAATAGTATTTTATTCCCTCTGTTACTTAATATTTTTGTATTGTTTTAGTTAATGTAGTATATAATTAATTAAAAAAATATTAAAAAAACATTTTTTTAGTTTGTTTTGCATAATTATTTAATTTTTATTTATGTTATTATTTTATGTGACTAGATGAATTTGTAATATATATTTTTAATTATTTATAAGTTATTACAATAAATATTACAACTGATTATTAAGTATATATATTATATATTATATGTATGTTTAATTATTTTTTATTACATTATGTATATTACTTATTAATTTTAAATAATATAATATATTTTGTACTATGTTTATTCTATTTTTAAGTATTTTTTAATTAATTTTACATATTTGTTTTATTAAAAAAAGATATATTTTTAAAAACAATATTTTTGACATCGATATTTTTTTTCGATATTTTTGTACTTACCTTTTTGTAGATAGGATGTCGATATTGTTGACATCGATATTATTGCTCCGATATTTTTGTAGGTCGATATTTTGCCTTTCTATATTTTGTCATAGATCCGTTTCACATATGTCGTTTCCCAAGTATTGTTTACAAAAATATCATACCACTAGTTGTAGATTTGTATTGTTATCTAGAATGAGGCGATATTTTTGGAAACAATCTTAGGACATGACAATTATGCCATGATATTTCTGACTACAATATTCTGGTACAACACCACTGCACTCCTTAAATATGAACCTTTTCAAGGGATTTTAAGTGCTACTCTATTTTCGATGGGTACCTTGTTCACCAGTAAAGGATTGTTCTACTGAATATCGACTCCCAGAATATCATAGTACAAGAACGTAGAGGCACAAAATATCGAAATGTAAGTGCATATATGCAAGTATAGATTTACCATTACTAACCCCGCATCTACACACCTTGTAGATATATGTACCGCTGAGGTACATATATGAGTTAGGTATGGAAAATCTAGACTTACCCACCCATATATTTTGTGCTTGATATTCTGCTGCACTGATATTCTGGGGTAGATATTCAGGTTGCACAACCCAATACAATTTTGAAAAAGATTTTCCAGTAATGCACTCCGATGGAAATCACTTCCAATCTGTACTTATTTATTAAACATATTCAATTTTCATTGTTTACTGAACATTTGCTTATGAACATTTGCTTATCCAATCCATCATCCATCCAAAAAAAACTATGAGGCCGATTTAGTGTTTGAAAAGCTGAGACAAGTCCATAGGTATGACAAAGTTATTTACTCCCACCATATGAAGGGTCCTCTTTCTGCTAGCCCTGTGAACCACTCTAAACATTATCAGGAACCGCTTGCTGTCAATGTAGCAAAAGTTTAATGGTTGGTACTGTCAAAATGACGGTTCGATCAGTCAAACTTTAAAAAATGTTTTTGGTTTTTCAAAAACAAAATTTCAAAGCGGGTTTTTAGTTTTTGAGAAAAAAAATGCCCTGTACCATGGGATTTTTCTTTCATTCTGTGGGGGTCTTTTAAACGTTCTTCATGGCTGTAAGGGAGAGTAAAAACTAGCCATTCAGCAGCCTGATTTTAATCTGGTGGGTGGTTAAATGGCCAAATTTCCAACAGCCCGTACTCCATTGGGCCATGAGAGGAGTATGCCAGCAAAAGAAATGGAGTAGGCTTGTCAATGGCAAACTTAAGGTCTGCAAATCAAGGGCAGGTCTTCGGTTTGGCTTAGAGGGTACCCTGTCACCGATGTACCAGACTCCGCTCTCAACAGCAATATAAATCAGCCCATTTTCATTCTTCAAACAGTGACATTTATATTGTTAATGCTGAAGAATGAATATATCTAATTAATATTTAACATAACGTAAGTCAAGTTAGAATTGAGGAGAAGGGACTTGATTGCTCCATCAATTTGCACATATATTGCAAGTTACCTGGCAACCAGCAGACAGCTGTGGGAGTTCAGTCATCCCAGGAAATAGACACCACCATTTAGAAAGAGTGACTGCATGCAATTGCACACTCCAGCACTAGAGCAACGCAATTATAAACGTGTACCTACATTTTGTGTAATTGATTATTATAATCCTCTATATGCTACTTATTTTTACTTTTACGTTATATTCTTTACCTTTTCTTTTTTTCTCTTTTTCGTTGCAGTGGAGTATTTCGAATTAAATATTGATTTATTGCTGTGCGATCTGGCTGTAGTAATAAAACATTGTAAGCAAGCAAAAACAAGAAATGTAACTGGTGATGTCCACTAAATATCTCTAGCTGGGGTGCTTCACTCTTTTTAAAGGGTTCAAATGGATAAAAAAGTAGTTTGAAAAACTCTGCACTGAACATTTCACTTTATTGTGCACCTACCTAAGTACCTGTGACCAAGGAGGCCGGACTGGGATCGAAACAAACTCACTGGAAGACAAGAGTGACGCGATCACATCTCTCTCCGCTCTCTTTTCTCAGCAGCAGGACGACTGGACGGATCTAGATGTGACGCCGAGCCACGAGGATGAAGAAAAACAACACTGTTTCTTTAACTGGGGAAAGCTTGCCCTAAGCCACGCCCCACGCGATGACGAGGAAGGGGATTGGCTAGTAAAACCAGGAAGAACAGAGAGGACGGCACGCTTGAATCCAGAGGAGGTTGCAGAAGCCGAGAGTTTCGAGTACCGACCAGAATCGAAGTCTACAGGAGAGAAGGCAGAGTTGGAGGGTACACGGGAGTTACCAGAGCCAGGAGGCTAACGTTCCAACGCGTCGCCCAGCCACGCCCCAGGAGGAGCATGGCTATCGCAGGTACGCGAGCGTGTGACGGGTTGGGTGGGTAAAGGGAGGCAGCCCTGGGTTTGAGTGTCGGGTTCCTGGTTTCCCTACTCCCTGACCCTGCGCACAACAACCTCACTAAAAGAAGCAGAGCACCGTGTGAATCCTCACTCCTTTCCTTTACTTCACTGTACACATTTAACACCCCACCTAAACTATGACCTTTTCTCTCTCTCCCCGCCATTCCTCTTCACGCCGCATCCCCAGGAGACATCGTCCTGGAGCGGAGACGGAGAGTGAAGACCTCACCGAGGGACCGCGTTATACCAGAGAAAGCCTCAGAATCACCTCTACCCTATTACCCAAAAAACGTGTGATAAAACCAATAAAATCAGTACAAAGCTCCTCCGGTCTCCCTGTGTGTTCTCCTACCCCGCTACAACTGGCCATCTGTACTACCAAGATGGAAGCCCTGATACAGCACCTGGTTAAGGGCCAGGAACAACTCTGATGGGCGGTGGAACAACAGCAATCCTCAGCCCGGGCTGACAGGGACGCCTTTAAAGAAACCATATCTGCGCAGATAGAGGGACTGCATAAATTAATCAGTGACCAGCCTTTCCCAGCCTCTCGTGAGCTCCGTAACCGCCCCCAACCCCCCCCCCCCCCCTGGGCCTTTGTGGATTTTGCTACAAAAATACGTGTCAGGGGAAGACCCTGACGTCTTCTTGGTCAACTTCGAAAGAGCTGCCAGGGCCTGTGGGTGGCCCGTTGAAAAATTGCCACTTTTTTTAGCTCCCCTTTTGACTGGGGAAGCGCACGCAGCATACCAGGTGGCTAATGCTGCAGGAAACACTGCATAAGCAGATATATAAATCGTGATTTTGGACCATCTAGGGTTAGACGCGGAAGCATACCGTGTCCGGTTCAGAAAGGAGAAGGGTATGCCAGGGAAGAATCCTAAAACCCTTTTCTTCAGACTAAAGATGGCAGCCGATAAGTGGCTCACCCCGGCAACCAGTACTAAAGAGGAGATAATGGACAAAATCTATCTTGCCCTAACAACAAAAAGAGAGGAGGAGGGTCAAAGGGAATTTTAAAGACCAGCCCGAATTCACATCCCCAATAACTGGATTATAAACAACACAACGAACCAGGGGTCTAGATGCCTCAATTAAGGCACATCAGAAAACACTCTCCTGCTGGTAAAGTGTTTGCCTATGTCGCACCAAAGAGGAAACTTGGACAAAAGGAACCTGAGTCTCTACGTGATATTTGGTAAGGAACAGCCTATAACAGAATCTGGGTAACCATCAACTCTTCACGGTGATCAATATTATCATTTGGTCAGCCAGTTCAGGGGATGGTAAGTCTCTTGATCATAGAGCACACCACGTCGGTATGTACGAGGCTAGATCTCGCCCAAAATCACTCTAGAAAAGTGAAGTGAGTAATACTATAATTACCCACTGAAAAAAACAGGAAGGGAAAGCAGTGCAAAAAATGGTGAGTGGTGAGTTAAAATAAGGTGGTGTGCCCCAAAATAGAACTTTTATTCAGAATGCGGACAACAACCCCCTAATTAAAAACAGAACAGTGCAAGCTGCAGTTTAAACAAATAACTGCCAAAAAAGGCCAACATGTTTCAGCCAAGTGGGCTGTTCGTCCCCAGGCTTTCTTCAGGGCCTCTGCTCTTTTACCATTGCTACTGCATTAGTGAGAATTAACACATCTATACTATAGAATACTTGCTTTGATTAAGTGAAAACATAAAAAATCAGATCCTCCACATCAGGGGATGCAAATGGCATCTGTAATAAATCAAAATAAACACTTGTAAGTCTCCAGTTCCTTTTTTAGTGTCACTTTGGTAAACAAACATGTAACATGCAATGAATTCGAATTCGCTCTCCCAGCTTGACCGGGGACTGGACCTCACCTCACCTGGACCATGCTCAGAGTGTTGAGGCCCCGCTCTGTAAACAGTGAAATAAAACAAAACGGTTTCCATTGCGGGCCCCTACCACACGTCTGATCTCGGATAAGTTCTTGGAATTATTCTCTCGAGTGGGGTTCCCTAAAGAGATCCTGACAGATCAGGGAACCCCATTCGTATTGAGGTTGATGAAGGAGGTTTGTGGGTTATTGGATCTCCGACAGATCAAAACATCGGTCTACCACCCCCAAACTGACGGCCTCGTAGAGAGATACAACGGGACACCCAAATTACCCCTAGCCTTGTATGTTATAAGAGGTCAAACGCAGAGCAGTTTTGGTTGCTCATCGTTTGAGATGCTATACGGACGACAACCTAGATCCCTTTTAGAGATGACGAAGGACTCATAGGAAAAGGAGGAAGAGGAAGGAGAGCGTGGAATGCTGGAATATACACAAGCCCTAAAAGCAAAATTAGGCAAGCTAAGAGATTTGGCCTATTTTAACTTGGAGAGAAGCCAAGAGAAACAAAAGGTGTGTTACAACAAGGGCAAGGAATGGAGACGACTAGAAGTAGACGATTGGGTCTTTGTGCTGTTACCCGCTTCCACCAAGAAGTTCCAGGCTGAGTGGATGGGACCCTACAAGGTCGGCGGAACGATTGGGAAGACCAGCTACAGAGTACAAATAACACCTCACAAGTTTCAAGTCTTTCACATAAACCTATTAAAGAAATGGTTGGGGCCCCCTCCGAAGGCCGCTCACCTTACTCTGCCTACCCAAAATCCCTCTTCTTCAACTATCAGACAGCTCGTTATAAATGAAGACCTGCAAGAAATAGAGAAAGAAAGCCTTCAAAAGACCCTGGCGCAGTTTTCCTCCATATTTTCCGATAGGCCGGGGAAAACATCCTTGATTTAACATAGGATCGAAACACCAGAAGGAAAAATCTTTAAACAACGACCTTACCTGATACCAGCGGCTAAGAGAGCTGCAGTACAAAGGAAAGTGTGCGAGATGTTACAACTGGGAGTTATAAGACCTTCAAGAAGCGAATGGTCCTCACCCATAGTGATGGTACCAAAACCAGATGGAAGTGCGAGATTCTGTATGGACTTCCGAGCACTGAATGACATCTCCATTTTTGATGCCTACCCAATTTCGAGGATTGACGAACTCATCGAGAAGTTAGAGGAAGCCAAATACATCACTACCCTGGACCTGACCAAAGGTTATTGGCAGCTCCCTTTGCGGGAAGAAGATCAAAAAAAGTCTGCGTTCACCACTCCTGACGGTTTATTCGAGTTCAACGTCCTCCCCTTTGGCCTACACGGAGCCCCGGCAACTTTCCAACGCCTCTTGAACACCATCGTAAGGGAACACCAGTCTTTCACATCTGCATATTTGGATGACATAGTTATATTCAACCCGACCTGGGAGGCCCATCTTTGTCACCTACAAACCATCTTAGCTTCCCTACAACAGGCAGTATTACATATAAACTCGAAGAAGTCCAAAGTGGGCTACCAGAAAGTGAAATATTTGGGGCATGTGCTAGGACACGGAATGATCGAACCACAGATTGAAAAGATCAGGGCTATAGCGGAGACTCCTTTTCCCAGCAACAAGAGAGAAATTAGAGCATTTTTAGGGCTAATAGGATACTATCGCTATTTCAATCCCCAGTTATCTGAAGTAGCAGCCCCCGACAGACACTCTCAAACAAAATGTAAAGCCCCAAGCCCTGTTACATTCCACACCCTCCATGTGGAAAGCATTTAATTCCTTGAAAAGGGTCATAACCACCAGCCCTGTGTTGTCTTCTACTGATTCCAACCGCCCTTTTACACTTCACACAGACGCTTCTGACTATGGTATAGGGGCGGTCTTTTTACAAACATCACCTGACGGGGTAGACCTTCCCATTCTCTACATTAGAAAAAAGCTCTTTCCACTAGAATTAAAATATCCTACAGTGGAAAAAGAGTGCCTGGCAATAAAGTGGGCTGTGGATAAACTGCTATATTATCTTGAGGGCCACCCTTTCACCCTGTACACGGACCATGCACCCCTTCAGTGGATGAGTAGAAACATCGCTTTAAACCCAAGGGTCCTCCGTTGGTTTCTCTCTCTTCAGCCATTTTCCTTTACCGTGAAACATCGGAAAGGCACGGAGAATGGCAGTGCAGACTACCTTTCCAGATTCCCTCTCTCCAATCGGGAGAATCCAGGGGGGGTGGTATGTGACCAAGGGGGCCGGACAGGGATCGAAACAAACTCACTGGAAGACAAGGGTGACGCGATCACATCTCTCTCCCCTCTCTTTTCTCAGCAGCAGGACGACTGGACGGATCTAGATGTACAGCCGAGCCACGAGGATGAAGTAAAACAACACTGTTTCTTTAACTGGGGAAACCTCACCCTAAGCCATGCCCCACGCAATGACGAGGAAGGGGATTGGCTGGTAAAATCAGGAAGAACAGAGAGGACGGCGCGTTTGAATCCCAAGGAGGTTGGAGAAGCCGAGAGTTTTGAGTGCCGACCGGAATCGAAGTCTACCGGAGAGAAGGCAGAGTTGGAGGGTACACGAGAGTTAGGAGGCCAGCGTTCCTACATGTCGCCCAACCACGCCCCAAGAGGAGCGTGGCTCTCGCAGGTACGCGAGTGTGTGACGGGTTGGGTGGGTAAAGGGAGGCAGCCCCGGTTTTGAGTGTCAGGTTCCTGGTTTCCCTACTCCCTGACCGTGCGCACAACAACCTCACTTAAAGAAGCAGAGCACCGTGTGAATCCTCACTCCTTTCCCTTACTTCACTATACATATTGAACACCCCACCTAAACTACGACCTTTTCTCTCTCTCCCCGCCATTCCTCCTCACGCCGCATCCCCTGGAGACATCGTCCTGGAACGGAGATGGAGAGCGAAGACCTCACCGAGGAATTGCGTTATACCAGAGAAAGCCTCAGAACCACCTCTACCCTATTACCGGCCTATTACCCACAAAAAGTGTCTGATAAAACCAATAAAATCAGTACAAAGCTCCTCCGGTCTCCCTGCATGTTCTCCTACCCCGCTACAGTGCCATTGGGTGGATTCATCCGCTCAAAGGAATTATAAAGAGACTGAGCCTGAAAATCCTCCAATTTCTGATGCAAACTTTAAATAGGAATTAACATTCACCAACTGGATTCCCTCCACGATACCATCCTCTTGTTGGAGGAAATTTACCGGGTGGATTCTCATCCGTATTTTGTGTTTTCTTCATAAATTAGAGGATTTTCAGATTTCTCAAAGTCTCAATGAGGCCTTTCCTTTGACATTAAATTGGAAGCATTTCATGTTTCTTGCAATGATGCAAATTTGATGTGTGCAAACGTTGAGAAGCATTACACTACTGCGTTGATTTGGGTACTGAAGCCGATGACTCATCAAGACTCAGTTTATTCTTTTAGATATCCCCGCTAATAAGCAGCCCACAGTAAGCATGTGGTAGAGGTCTCTAGCGCTTTTTACTTGCACCTCAGTTCCTGGTTGCCAGAAATACTACAACAAGGTATTGAATGCTCGAAGGGGTCAGCTAATGTCTATGAGTTGAGCATCTTCCATGATCTTGTAATACCAATACAGTGAGATAGAAGTGTTTGAAATGGGTTTATTCCCCTTCCGCTTTTCCTATGAAACAAATCACTATAGAGGGAAACTACTGGTTGATTGACATGCTTTTCTCAAATTATTCAACTCGTCACAAACCCTGCCATAGGGGAATTCTTCCTATTTTTTCAAAGGACTCTCACTTACTAAAGTATCTATTGGCAAGCTTCATTATCCAATCTACATCCAGGCCTCAACTTGTGTCTGGGTGTGCTCATCTTTGTGGTCAAGGGAGCTCTTTTCTATGGTTGTTGATGGTGGCATCTGAAAAACTCAAATTAAAATTACCTCAAGCTGCCTCTCCCCGCTTTAATATGTTAAGAGGTGTCAAGTATGCCAGGTCTAACAATAGTAAATGATTTCTATGAAATAAATGAAGACCATAGTTGGGGAAAGTGTCAGTCTGGGTTCTCTCCTGCTCTTTACATGTCAAAGAACAAAACCAATCAGATTTGAAAGAGCTGTAATTTGAGCAAATATGGTCTCGGTGCAGATTCAATGAGGTATACGGTAGTAACAGCTGACATCCGGCCAGCTTACAACTAAGGCTCTACAGCTGGAATAATTTTTTTAAACACACTGTATTTTTTACAAGTCTTTAACTTTATAGCTTCTGCTGTTGGCTTTTCTTTCTTCAAACAACCAAAAGCAACTTAACGGAATCTTGGTGGGGCGTGGCTTCGCTGAGCAGCGAGATGGCCGCACTGTAAACGGCTCCGCCGACGGAGTCCAAAATCCTTAATTGAGCCGCATACAAGACAGGGAAAACCTGACACAAACACCAGAAAACTGGAGAAGAACCGTGCGGGATACAAGCGACAAAGCCCCGCGTGCCCCTGCTGCGGCACTGATAGTTGAAAATATCCTGGGCCCGCAGGCGGCCTCGTCACGCGGCTGCGAGGAAGAGGCCGGGGACTCACGTAGTTGCCTGGCCCACGGAGGCAGCGGAAGGCGCCGGGAACCAAGAGCGGTGATCGCCGAGGGGACTAGAAGCATTGCGAGCTGTTCACCTCGGCCCGCTTTCATGCATGTCGGCGACGGACAGGCATCGACTCTGTAAATAGCGGTGAGTGCTTAACCTCTGAAGACCGGGGCTGCCGCGGAGTATCGCACGGACGGACAGAGCAGGAAGCACGGCGCTCCGGGGGGTGGCTGCCTCCAATATCAGCGGTCTGTCAATTCATCGGGGCTATAACACATACCAGCTCCCCCGATCCGGGTCACTGCCGAAGCTGGCTGCGGTGATGTTATAAACGGCACCGACAGGAGTTGGGCTGCGCGTGTCGGGAGACGCATTTCAAGTTGCAGAACTCTCACATGTGATCCCCGGCTAAACAGAAGTCCAGCGGAGAGGTGTAGAGACGCGGTGCTGATCGCGCCCTGTCTGATCGCCTACAGAGCACGAGAGGCGCAGGACCGGAGAGAGCAGATAGGTGGGAAACAAGCCGCCATATTGTCAGAAAATAGTGAAGCGACGAAGGTAGAGGTGGGCCGTTGGGGAAGCTGCTACATTTGGTATATAACAGAGGGACAAGCCAAGGAACAGCATTTGGGGCCACACAAGCAACAAAGCTGCACTGAACTAGACTAGGTGGCAACACTGGCATTGGTGAGTCGACGATAAAAACGGCTGCTGAAATTTGACGACCTCATGCAGAACAACGCAACATGGTCAGAGACACACTGCGCTAAGAAGTGTAGAAGACGGAGTCGGAACTAAGTGCACCGCACAGGCTTTTGAAGTGGGAAGCATGTATATGTGCACAGAGGGTGTGTTCAAGGCTAAGATTCCCCCAAGCCAATTTGGGGACCGCCAGACACCTCCAGGGAGCTAGTGGACACAGCTCACACTCGAGGAGGAACTAAGAGGAACACCACCAAACTGGGGTGAGGGCGAGCTGGGACACTACTAGCAAATACCGTGGATAGCACAAGCTCAAAGAACAGGCGGCGTGTGGGGAGACGGACGGACACTCTTCCAAAAGGTCCTTTTCTAACCAGAGAGAAAATGGGGAAACCAGACACTCGAATACCTCGACTCAACTTTGACAAGAAACTGAGCAAACAAACTGAAGGAGACAACATCGCGCCAGACAATGCAGATGACGCAGCTGTTGGCCCAGTACCAGATGAAGACATCTGCACAATGTTTAAAGACCTAAAAACAAGCATACAAGAAATAGGCTCTAAGATAGACACTCTAGCTGAGCGCATGGACAGAATAACACAACGAGTAGACAAGCATGAAAACCGCCTGGACACTATTGAGAGGAAAGTCTCAGAAGCAGAAAACAACCAAACGGAGGAACGTGACAAAATGGTGCAAATGGACGCAGTACTAAACCTCATCAAAACCAAGAACGAAGATTTAGAGGCCAGATCGCATAGGAACAACATGCGCATTACGGGAATTCCTGAATCAACGGATATACCAAATATGGAGAAATATGTAGAGACTATGTTCAATGAGTTGTTTTAGTCAAACCTTCCAAAATTTATCTAATTGAAAGAGCACATCGTACTCTGGGCCCGAAACCTCCGCCAGGCGCTCAAGCACGACCAATCTTGGCACGTGTTTTAAATTATCGTGATTGAGATACAATTTTACGACTGGCCAGGGAACGGGGCTCCATCCAATATCAGAGCAATGGATTGTCACTATATCCAGACTTTACCTTACAAGTGCAGGCTGCACGCAGGGAATTACTTCCGGCCAAAAAGATACTACAACAGCTTGGTACCAAATACTTCTTAATCTACCCCGCAAAACTCAAAATTCATGGCCATGGACGACCCACCTTCTTCATGGACTCAAAGGCAGCTTTGAAATATGCTAAACAGATGGCAAAAGTCCAGAAATAGCGAACCTAGACGATCGTACAGAGAACAACCTCAGTGACAATGACTGAGTACAAGACATTCAGCATGGTCCCATGTACACGCAGATAAGTAGGCCGTTACGTGTGTTATATGTTGAAAATGGATAACAAGCTCGGGGTTCACCAGGGTAGAGTGACATCGATGGTATGTGAGCCGGGTCCCTGGGGGAGTAAGTTACAAGGGCACATGAATGATGAAATACAGAGCTCAGTGTGAACGTAGACCTTAAGTCCCACATTAAGTACTAGGCCACCCTGCAGAACCTGGCTGGGGTGTTTGCCGGCGACCCCACGCATCCCCGAGGGATGATTTCAACAAACTCCAGAGGTTTGGCAGATCTGTTGAAACTGTTTGGAAAGACTAAGGTGTGGGTGGGGGGAGGGGTAAGGGAGTTAAATGTTATTTGTTACCATCGCTGACCGCACGTGCAGTCTGTACAAGGGGGAGGATACCCCACACATACCCATGCTCGCACAGATCGACAGTAACAGCTGGCCAGAACTACAGGTTATACTGTGCACCACAGATGTGCACAGTAACAGATCAGATGCATGGCTGATACCCTCATGCATAGTACTCCACAATGTGTAGTAATGCCATGACAGCACTTAAATGCCTTACCTGGAACATACGGGGGTTAAATGGTCGTAGAAAAAACAGATTGGTGCACTCCTACCTCACTAGGCTTGCAGTAGATATTTGCCTATTACAAGAGACGCACCTGACAAGTAATTCAGCGGCTACACTGAAAACCAACAGGTGGGGAGAGATATTCAGCTCAGGCTACTCAAGTTACTCCCGGGGGGTAGCGGTATTAATTTGTAAAGGCCTTCATTGGAATACACACCAACTAATAACAGATAAGGAAGGGAGGTACGCTCTGGTAAAAATAGAACTATATAATAGCCCGATAATAATTGTTAATACATACGGTCCTGATTTAGACTTCCCCGAATTCTTTGAGCAAATCTGGTGGGAGATCCAAACACTAGGGGATGCAGCGCTACTGTGGGGTGGGGATTTCAACGTAGTCCTGTCCATTGAATTAGACAGAATAGGTGCTTCCAAAACTCACCCCCCCCCCAGGCAGCTTCCATGCTCAAAGATATCATCGAAGAATTGCAGCTAATTGATTCCTGGAGGGCATCACACCCTCTTGACAGGGAGGGGACTTGCATAACACACCATCGTGATGCATGCTCCAGATTGGACTATTGGCTCACCACAAAAGATTTACATGCTTGGGTCGCCGAAGTAGTACACTAACCACGTACATTCTCTGATCATGCACCTGTACAACTCAAACTAACTATACCCAAACCATACATTCAGTCTTTCAGCTGGAGATTCCCGTCAGGCGCTTTACTAGACCAGGAATTAATAGAAGAACTCCGTACTAAAATCACTAACTATTTTGAAGTGAACAAAGGCACGGTGGACTCTCCTGGGACCCTTTGGGAGGCCTTTAAATTGGTAACCCGAGGAGAATGCATAGCATTGAAAACCGGAGTGCTTCGAGATATACAAAACACTATTGTACGTTTGGAGGGAGAGATTAGAGATCTAGAGTGCAAATATTACACCACCCCCTCTCACACCACGTTAGCCTACATACGAAGCAAATTAACAGCGTTCCAGGAGGAGGCAGACAGAGAAACTAAGTATATACATAAGTACGCACAAGCACGTAGATTTGGGGAGGGAGACAGACCAGGGAAAAACACTAGCAGGCCTCCTACGCTCGCCTAGGGGCTCGGCATATATCACTGAACTACAAAATCAAGATGCACCGCCTTCACGCACACCACCAGAAATATTACAAACTGTGACACAATTTTACAAGACTCTATACACCTCCCAGACAGACCCATCGGAGGTCGATATAACTGAATACCTAGATACGATGGCATTAGTGTGGTTTAACCGCTGGCACCGAGAATATATGGAACTGTCAATTACTGTAGAGGATATAAGACAAGTAATAAATAGCATGCTGGCAGACAAGGCACCAGGAGCAGACAAATTGACTGCAGCCTTTTATAAGGAATATGTGGATATTCTTGCGCCACGACTCTTGCAGGTTTATCAGGAAGCACAGGAAACTGGAATTTTACCCCAGACCCTGCGAGAGGCCACAATAATTACCCTAGTCAAGCCAGATAAAGATACAACCAAGCCAGACTCGTACTGCCCATTATCCTTAATAAATCTGGATGCCAAGATCTATGCAAAATTACTGGCGAATAGGCTGCAGCCCCTTCTCCCAATGATAGCACTCCCGGACCAATCGGGATCAATACCAGGCCGATCGATGGCACACAATTTGCACACCATATTCGCTCTTTTGCAATGAATGGCTCCTCACGTGCAGGCCATTCATTGCAGCCTTACTAGACGCCACAAAGGCGTTTGATTCCCTTGAGTGGAAATTCCTTTTCATGCTGCAGGCATGCATGGGACTAAGTCCCATTTTTCTGAAGCAAATCCAGCTATTATATAACGCTCCCACGGCAAGAGTTGGGGTGAACGGACAAATTTCAGACCCAATCACCCGCTCTCGTCGCTCCTTTTTGCAATTGGTATGGAACCCCTGGCAGCCCTCCTTAGGCAGCATCATACCCAGTGCAGTATTGGGTTCAGTTCTAGGGGTTTGAAAATATCAATGTATGTAGAAGTTATGACGATATATCTAATGGACCAGAAACAAATATCGTGCCAGTGATGAGGGAATTGGTGCGCTATGGGGGCCTAACGGGTATCCAGATAAACTGGTCCAAATCAATAATACTACCACTGACAGATGGTACCACTCCTTTTGATACAGAATTCCCAATTCAATGGGCTAACGGCCCGATAAGATATATGGGGATATGGATTAGTAGAAATCTACAGGAGATATGGTCGGCCAATAATGGAAGGGCAATAGACTGGTTGGAGGGGAAGGTACAAAGATGGAGGAATCTGCTATTGTCCCTAGTAGGCCGCATAGAAACCACAAAAATGGTAATACATTCCAAAGCTGCTGTACCTTTTCGTGAATATACATAATGCCCGTAAACGCACACTTTTTTAAATGACTAAGCTCTAGTATATTAGAATTGATATGGGCTGGCAAACAACTGTGTATCTCCTGGAATATCCTGACGTTGCCCTTTACACAAGGAGGACTCGGTGCCCCGGACTTTGAATTGTACGCATACAGCGCACAAGCGAATTCCTCCACTACTGGCAGCATACCACACCATACCAGCCACACGTGGCGATTGAATTGGACAGTTGCCCCCCTCCCACTGAACACCGCACTTTATCAACAATACAAACTTCCTTACCAAGAGATAGACACAGTTGAAACACTAAGATGGGCGTGGCACGGGCTGGCAAAGACGGCACACCATACGATCCTGTTTGCGCCATCTATGCCGATAGGCGGGAACCCATTCATCACACCATTAATAGACAGTGCTACCCAAGGGAGGGCGGCATCCCACGGGCTCTTAAAAGGCACAGATCTGCACCCAGATGGCACATTCATTACACTACAGCAGATGTGTGCGGCGGCACCGCCCACAGCATTAGACATGCGTCTACTACCAGATCAGAGCAGCTTGTAAGGCCAGATATGACAACTTTTGACACATACCCCCTGCGCTATCAGCACTGGAAATATTATATGCGTACCATCAGCTCGTAAAGTTATTACACACCTTCATAGCATTACCCAACGCGAGTCTCCTATTACCGTAGTTCATTCTAAAACGGAATGGGAGAAGGATGCAGGCATTACAATCACAGAAAAGCAATGGGTATTTTGCTGTACCCACCTACAACATTTAACACCAAATTACAGGCTTCGGCTGATTTATTTTAATTACTTGCATCGCTTATATCGTACACCAACACAGTTACACAGCATGGGGTTCCATCCAGACACGCGCTGCTGGAGATGTGGCTCTCAGAGGGACACCTTTGTCCACTTGGCCTGGGAATGCAGACCGATAGCACAATTCTGGCTAGCAGTATTTAACCATATTGGACAAATGATGAACTATCCTATTGTATGCTCCACGTTGATAGCACTGCTGGACTATGTCCTCGACATGCCAAAGGGAAATAGGAAACTTGTAGCACTTCTGTTGCTGCTAGCCAAGAGACAGGTGGTGCTTCATTGGAAAAAAACAGGTGCCCTCAACCACAGCAGAATGGGGGAAGGATGCTACTCAGTGTAAAGACCAATTATCAAACTATTGGGAGCTAATGCCTAACAGGTCGCGCCCACAGGGTACCTGGGAACCATTTATGGCTTGGTTGGACACAAGTGGAAGGGAAGCTTGGGATAGGTAACAACTGATAAGGCAGCAGTACCGTAGAGGTATAAGTGTGTGTTCAGGTATAGCGTTAGCCATATAGCACAAGGGCTACTGTGTACGACAATGCTGAGGTGTATACTATTGTGGACAAGATACATGCAACCCCGGTGCTGTAAAAATTATATTAATCTGTGAAGTGAGCAATTGAGTATATATATGTACGACAGCGGTAAATGTAAGGCGGAAGTTGTTCCTCTTTTAGTTTTTTTAGTATTAATGGCACTGAAAAATAATACTTTTTTTTTGTTTGTTTTTGAAAACCTTTATTAGTGACAAAATAAAGATTACACAGCTTCATGCCTACAACCTGCGGCCGCAGGCCGGCAGCTATCTCAGCCAGGGTCATGCGTGCATTTACATCTAGCAGGGTGAAGTTACAGTTATTTAACACAGCATGTCGCCTACAACCCAGTTGGGCCGGCCGCGATGTAAAGTCGATGTAAGCTGATTAAGGATGCATTCTCTAGCAAGTAAGTTAGCAAGGTATAATCAAACAGTATATACTTGAGGTTCCTTTTATCTTTTATAACGAACTGAAAAAACCAGCGGAACTCGTTCCCTCCCATGAGTTCCCACCATACTTAGTATGTGGCATGAAGTATCTGGAGGTGTAGAGCTGCAGAGCGGCACCATCTGTATCAAGTAGTGACCCGCATCGGGGATAATGGTACTCTGCGCCCAATTAGCCTTTCTGGCTGACATGGGAGGGGAGAGGGGAGTAGTCTATGATCCGATCTGTGAATACAACAGTATATGACGTCCTGTGGATGCTGTGCTACATATGACGTTCTAGTGTAGTGCGTAAACTGTCTGGTGATGGGGATGAACGGCACTCAAGCTATCAGCCGGGTAGCAGCTGCTGGTACGGTATGTGTTCCTGTCTCTCGCAATATCAAGGACAGCACCGTGCCCCTAGTTGTCTGCCCCGGGGCCCATCATGCAGACTGACTTAGAGTGGAATGATGCACAGGGGGGGGGGCGAGGGAGTCTACTAGTCCCCGCCAGCCGGGATCCTGGTATAGGCTTGTGTATAGTGAACGGGTGAGCTTAGCTTGCTTCTCTGTTACTTCCCGCCTCTGACGTATCCTCGCCCTGCTCACGAAGAAGGTATGTAGTGAGGGGACCCCATAGGTCTTTAGGACGCGACTTCTGTGGTAGAAGTTCGGCATACGTGTGCAGTTGCTCCTGCCAAGTAGACATCGTGTCCAACCATATCTTGAATTTAGGCGCTCGACCCCAGCCCCATTGACACGCAACGTGGAGTTTAGCCAATAGGAGGCCTAGCGCGAACAATTTCCTATGTGCTTTTATCGCTGGATTCGACTGGCCCAGCAGGGCAATCTTAGGACATGGTACAATGTCCACCCCGATCATGTCAGACAATGCCTTAAATATCTCATCCCAATATGCTGCTACAGCAGGGCACATCCACGCCAGGTGGAGGAAGTCTGCACCTTCGCTTCTGCATCGTAAACAGCTGTCATTGTCCCTAAGTCCAAAGCGGAACAGTTTGGCAGGGGTATAGTAGAGTCGGTGTAAAAATGTAAAATGAACCAGTCTGAGACGTGTATTGCCTGTCACAGCGTTGGTATGCAGGCAACTTTCTTCCCATTGCTCGTCCGACAATGGTGCGTCTAGATCTCCGTCCCAGTCGCGTCGCGCTCTTAGTGACGGGGGCGACGGGGGGCCTGCGCATGTTTATATAGCATGGAGAATACATGTTTCGGGGCGTCAGTTTGTAGGAGGGCGTGTAGGGGTGCCATAGTATCCGGCTCATCAGAGAAACTGGGTGTGACCGTTCTGACATTCTGTCGAAGCCGAATATAAAGGAACGTATCCATCACTGAGGGGGTATTATCCCCAAAGAATTGAGCTGATGTGCGAAACGCCCCTGGAGGTATAGATCGACCCATGTGCGGATCGCATGTTTCGTGAGTATTTTACGGCCAATCTCCTCACACTTGACACTTAATCTGGGGTCATGTGCTAGGGGCATACATGGTGAATATAGGAACTGGACTCCCATATGATCAGCTATGCGCTTCCAAGCCTGTACTGTACAGTCTACCGTGGTTGGATCTCGGTCCACGACCCTTGCTGGAGCGTACAAATAACCCGATGGTTGGGCGGGCCTCATATATCCGTCCTCCACCGCCAAGTGAGCCATAAAGGGAGGAGGATGCAACCAGTACACACCAAAGTGGCCCTGGGCACAGTCATAATAGCGTTGAAAGTTTGGAACATCAAATCCACCTTGGCGATAGGGTAACATAAGTGTCTTCAGACTGATCCTGGCCTGCTTGCCGCCCCAAATGAGCCGTGATAGTTGGGAATTAAGGGCACGGAAGAAGTATGAGCCTGGACTGTACGGTATATTAGTGAAAAGATATAGGAGCTTGGGGAGAACCACCATCTTAATCAGGGAGATGCGCCCTGCCATTGACAGGGGGAGATGGATCCACTTAGTGATGGTGTCCGTCAGTTTATCAAGGACAGTACCATAATTAGCCCTAATGAGAGCTTCACGGTTCCTGGTCACTGTGATGCCCAAGTATTTTATTTCGTCTGTCTCCCACATTAGGGGGTAATCCAGAGGGAAACGCGAGGTCTTGTCAGTCAAGGGGAATAACGCCGATTTTGACCAATTAATCTGTATCCCCGATATGGCCCCGAATCTGGTGATCTCGCGTAACAGAGGGTTAAGGTTATCTTGCGGTTTGTGTACATATAAGGTCATGTCATCCGCATATAATGCAATGAGCAGCTGGCGTTCCGGGTATATTAGAGAGCGGTGGTTGTGATGTTGCCGGAGTTTGGCCGCCAGGGGCTCAAGGGCGATCGAGAAGAGGACTGGGGAGAGCGGGCACCCCTGCCGGGTACCCCTATAGATCTCAAATGGAGCAGAACGGGAGCCGTTTAACAGGACTGAGGCTTGCGGTTTGCAATATAGCAGTCCGATCCAATCAAGAAAGCTAAAGTGGATCCCCATCCGTTCCAGAAGGGACAGAAGGTAGTCCCATTCAAGGGAATCGAACGCCTTTGTGGCGTTTAGGAAAACTGCAGCAGCCTCGCATCGAGGGTTAATGTCCTGCAGTACAGCCTGAAGGGTGCGCAGGTTATGTGACGTTGCCCTATTGGGGACAAATCCCGCCTGGTCAGGCAGAACCAGTCGTTCCATCAATAGGTTAAGGCGTGTCGCGAGTACTTTTGCCAATATTTTCACATCGGTATTTAATAATGAAAGAGGTCTATAAGAGTCGCAGTGTTCTGGAGGTTTGCCTGGTTTCAACAGGGATGTTATAAGGGCTTCACGCATAGTGACCGGCAAAGACCCCTCTTCAAGGGCCGAATAGTAAACTTGCTTCAGTATTGGAGCGAGTAGGTGGATATAGGCCTTATAAAAGTCAATTGGCAACCCATCAGACCCAGGTGATTTGCCCGACTTCATAGACATGATAGCGTCTTTTATTTCGTCCAGCTCGAGTTCATGATGTAAACATTTCTGCTGGGATGGGCCAATCCACGCAATAGCAGTGTCGTCGAGATACAACTGTAAGTTGATAGGCGTCGATCTGTGGGAGGTGTATAGTGTGGAGTAATGATTAGTGAGAATGCAGAGTTGTTCGTTGAGGTCCCTCTGCGGGGCTTGATGTTCGTCCATTAGGGTCGCGGCATAGTTATTATATCTTGGGGATCTGATAGCAGAAGCAAGCGCCCTACCGGGCCTATCTCCCTCTCCATAAATGCGCGCAGTGTACGGTTTCCCTAGGAACTTACATTCCTTGTCAGCCACTTCCGCATACTCATTCAGCTTTTCCCTGAGTAGAGCCTTAGATGTATGCCCCTGCATGTCTTGAGTCATGCCCCGTTCAAGGTCACGGAGCTCAGTTTCTAACTTGCGCAATTCACCGCGAAGTGACTTGAGGACGCCGCCTCCTTTAGCGATACACCACCCTCTGACCGTGACCTTAAAGGCCTCCCATACCGTCGTGAGATTCGACACTGACCCCACGTTACGCTCAAAGAAGTCCTATATGTCATGTTCAAGTTCTGCCTTGAAGGCCGAATCAGTGAGGTGTGCGGGATTTAGGCGCCAGCTTATATAAGGGGAGGCATCAATGGGTATGCGTAGTGTTAGGAGAACTGGCGAGTGATCTGAAAACGTCCTGGCAAGGTGTAGGGCGTCAACCAGCCAAGTCACAAGGCCAGCCGATAAGAACACATAATCAATCCGTGCCCATGTGGAGTGCACTGCAGAATGATGTGTACCTTGTTTGAGGGAGGGGTGTATGTGCCGCCAGGCGTCAATGTAGTGGTGTTCCTCAACAATAGTCGATAATGTACGTTGTGCATGAGTGTAGTGTTGCGCCTGGGGGTGAGACCTGTCCAGGCCTGGTTCCAATGCTGTATTGAAGTCTCCCTCCAATATGACATGGCCTATGCCCAATGTTTGAATTTTACCCCACATCGTAAGGAGTGCGGTTGTGTCGTCCGTATTGGGGCCATAATAGCAGGCGAAGAGGACTGTATGCGAGTATAGTTTCCCCCAGACCATGCAATATCTACCACCTGAATCTACTTCGGTCCCAGCAGGTATAAAACGCATCCCTCGCCTGACCACGATTGTCACCCCTCTGGCATAATTTGAATAAGAGGAGAACACCTTGCATGAGGCCCATCTAGACGCAAATAGAGGGTAACTATCTGGTCTTAAGTGTGTTTCTTGAAGCATGGCAATTGCACCCCCTGACTGTCCAGGTAACCCAGAATCTGTCTCTTCTTGCGCGGGTTGTTCAGCCCGCGAATATTCCATGAGACCAGCCGAAACTGCTGTGCCGGCTGCGAGACCGCTACGTCACCCATTCAAACAAATAAAAAGTCGTGTAGCATGTAGGTGCATCATCACAGATCATAGTACAATCAACTTCACAGAGACAACAGTTCCACCCCATAATCCCCCCGTTAGACCGGTTCCGAACATGCGTTACTGACACTTTAGTAGTTTCTGCATGAGATCGGAGTGTCAACCCACCCACACCGGCAACCCCAACTGGCCGGGTACAAGGTCCCCACCCACCCACCCAGAACCAAAACAAAACCAAAACCAAAGAGAGTACTACATATGCCCCTGCCCTAAGTAGGGGAGGGGATTGTAGGGGTTCACCCATTGGGGGCCAGAAACTAGGGGCACCAGACCTGCCAACCACCTCCCTACTTACACCCACAGTCAACCAGGCTTACCCCGGTCGTCTATTGCGGGACGGAGGTGGGTGATCGAGCACTAAGCTATACTATAGACCAGTAAAGCATAAAGCAGAACAAGTACCTCACCAGTACACATAGGTATCAGTCTTCGCATAATCAGTGACCAGGGACTGCTTTGACCAGAAGGTCAGCATACCAGTACATCAGATTAGTCCTGTTGGGAAAATGGTGATTGTGTAAATGTACATGTAAATGTACAGGAATTTACATAGCGCAAATCACCAAGTGGTTTCTAAGCGCTTGCTTAGGGAACCCGTCCTGGTATTCCCCTGTGAGATCCGCAAGGTGAAAGCCAGGCATCCCGCCGCGAGGCGCCGTTGTGGAGATTAAGCAAGCTATTGCCCAGCGTCGCAGAGTGTGAACCCGTGAATCGAGTAGGCACCGGAGCAAGAATTGTCGAGTCCATGGACATTTTTTTTAGGACTCAAGACCCCGCCGAGCCGGGAATTGAACCCTGGTCCCAGGCTGACCTCTGCTTCCAGGTCTGCCTCCTCTAACCAGTGAGCCACACTTCTTTTGGTGACCTGGAGCGTCGACGTGTTGTCTCTTCCCTGTTCTGTTCTTTCCGGCATTGCTTTAGGAAATCTTCCACCTGCTGCGGAGTTTGAAAAAAATGGTGCTTGCCCTGATGAGAGATTTTTAGTTTTGCCGGATATAGCATGGCATATGGGATCTCCTGTGCTTGAAGTTTCTTTTTAACTCCTGCAAATTTGCGTTTGGCTTCTTGGACCGAAGGGGTGAAATCGGGGAAGAGGGATAGCGTTGTGTTGCCATAGTTCACAGTCCCCAGTTCCCTCGCCCGTCTCAACACCGCGTCTCGGTCTCTGTAGTTTAGAAAACGCGCAATGATGGGACGTGGTTGAGCTCCGGGACGAGGGCGAGCGGCCAAAGATCTGTGAGCTCTCTCAACGATGAGGTGTGAGGAGAAGGATTCTTTCCCAAACAGTTCCACTACCAGGTTTTCAACAAAGATCTCCACCTTCCTTGTGTTGGTGGACTCCGCAAGGCCTAAAATACGGACGTTATTATGGCGGGATCTCGCTTCCAAGTCCTCATTCTTGTCCGCTATTATTTTAAGCAGCCTGTCCATTTTAGTAACATGTCTGTTGGCAGAGGTAGCTCCGTCTTCCAGTTCCGAAATCCTGTCTTCCGCCTCTTTAATGCGAGTGTCATGATGCTCCAGCTTTGCCACGACACTGTCCATGCGAGTATTTATGGTGTCGATTTTGGAGTCTATGGTTGACAGACTTTGCTTCATACCTAACAATAGCGTTTTCCAGTCTTCTTCCTGAGGGGCAGAGGTGGTAGGGCTGCCCTCCCCCTCCAGCATCGTTTTTGAAGTTTTCTTGGATTCAAATGGGATTTTTGATGGTTTGGCATCGCTGCGGCCCATTTCTCGCCTAGGCGTCCGCGACGCAGTAGAAAAATGGCCGCCAGCTCTCAGGAGGGTTCAGGCGGAAGGGGGGGGCTGATGCAGGCTGAGCGGGAAATCGGGGCGTTGGTTGAAGACCGTCAGGCGTCTCAAGCTCCAGGTGAATGGGGGCTCCGGGCTAGTAGAATTCCGCCAGCGTGATGAGGAAGTGCCGCCTGCTATCAATTTATGACTGAACGGGGTGTGTTTCCAAGTCTAGGAGGAGGGATAGGGCGTGCGCTGAAGTTCCAATGTCGCTTACAGAGCCGAGTAAGTAGGGACCTAGGGCTACCTGGGGTAACTTCGTGTGTTTCAGGCGGATCTGGCGATGGGTGAAACGAATTGTGTGCAAGGCCACGACCCAATCTCCCTCATCCAAAGTCAGAGGAACTGCAAGGAACCTCATGAGCGTGTCAGCAGAGAATGTGGCGATAGGGGGAGCAGAGGCAGCTAGGAGATCTCCAAGTGTCGCTGTGGGGCAAGTCCCAGAGAGTAACCAGTAAACAAGGAAGAAGGCCGTTAGAAGGTGTAGCCTGTACCAGGAGGGCACCTTTTCGTCTCAGCCGCTCTGTACGTTAGGATGTGCTATCGGGCCCCTCTGCATATACACCTCTGCAAATGTACTGCCTTAGGGAGGGGGAAAGCAAGCCGCAGTCAACTGGTCCGCGAGGATTGCAAGGCGCACCCCTTCCTCAATAGGTGAGCCGGGCTCAATACACGGGAAGCAGGTACATTGCGGACCAGAGTCCCACGCAATGGCTGCCGGTAGTCTAGGCCCTGTGCTGACTCGCGCCACTAGTTCAGCAGGTTGAGATGCAGGAGCTCGGCTGCTAGTCCACAGACACGAGATAACAGTTGGGATGTCGCTCCGCTCCGAGGGAGGGAAGCCTCCCCCTAATGACCTACTGTAGGGAACACGGGGGGACGTGGCAGGCGAAATGATGGACGGAGCGGGCCACAGCAGTGACGAGGCTCTCCGGGGGGCAGCAGAGAGGGGAAGGCAGCTACACCAGTCGGGTGAGTAATTGTGGCTTTGTGGCTGACGTTGTGGCGTTGCGGCTGACGTTATAATTTCCAGATTCCCCCGCAAACAAATACCCCGGCGCAGTCACCAAAATGGCGGGCCTCAGTCCGTGCCTGACGTCCGGCCTACGAGGGTGCAAACGCGGCCGAGTGTGCCCACAGCGCCAGGGAGCTTCAATCTGCCGGTGTCTCTCACCTCTGGCAGCAGCAGCTAGGGTTGCTCCAACGTCGGCGTTGTTTCCGGCCTCTCAGGTGCCTCGGAGTCCTCGGGGGGGAATGCCTTCTCCGGGTGCTACGTAGAGGCCGCGAAGCCTCGGTCTTTCCTGGCGAGAGAGGCCGGCGTCAGGAAGCGTCCTCTCCAAGGCAGCAGCCCGCCCCGAGTTCGACGGCCGATATCTCCGCAGCCGGCCGGATCCTCCCGGCAATAAAGGTATCGCTGAGCGCAGCGCTGTGTCCCGGTCACTATGGAGCGATGTTTGGACGGATAACACCAGTCAGGATCATTGAAGGATGGGGAAAGGTGCTCGATCCGGCGGGAGCCTCACACCAGTGCGGCCATCTTGGTTTGGCGCCACCTAGCGCCCACCACTGAAAAATAATATTGCGCACATGTAATCTAACTTTCAATGACTACATTACTGTATGGAACAATGATGCAGATTTGTAATGTTTGATGGCATGTAAAATCTCAATAATCAAATATTTTTTTTTTTTAAACTTAACGGAATCTTATGAAAGGAACTTGAAATTGTAGCTTTCTTTGTTGGATATTCGTACTAAGTAAATCCACCTTCACACCATGCAGCACTTAAATTAAAGCTCTGCTCTGAGGAATTTCACAATTTCATTGAGTGAAATCTGACACTTCCTAATTTTTTCCCTAGCTTTTTTCCTCCTCACCTCTTTCTATGTGTACACTGCTGTGGCATCTGATTCTGCTGTGTAAGAGAAAAGAGGGCATGGGACAGAAGAAGGCCTAAGAGGTAACAATAATGGTATAATGGGTGAGGCAATGCAGAGAGAGGAAGAAGGCAGGGATTGCAATGAAGTAGAGGAATACATATAGACGACTTGTAAATAACGAAAGGTGAGGTAGGGGGAAAGAATGATGAAGAAAGTTAGCGAGACCTTGGTGCGATACTCCATCACAGCCCACCATTCCTCGTCATGTAAAATGTCTTGTAGATCGGTTTCTAAGGATTGTCAGAGGGGCAGCCGTGTCACTCCCAAGTGTTTCCAGACCGCTCTCTAAAGCCATGTGATCATTCTCTTCCCATGACCTATCAGGTGGAGTGCTGGTAATACAGTGCGTGCAGGGAGCTCCGTGTGTGCTGTATGCCAGGCTGCCAGTAACACTTGGCATATCCTCCATACATGAGGAAACTACCTCTCGGCACGCCAGATAACTACTCCAAGGTCTTCAAATCCACTATTTGAAAGCTCTTCTCTCTCTGACACTAGCCAACATGTTTTGAGTGGTGACCCAGGGCATTGGGCAAGGTGCGAAGGGGGCACTGGAGACATGGGGGAGGAGATGCCAGAGGAGTCACCGGGGGTGAGGGTCAGTAGAATTGCAGGGGGGGGGACAACGGAGAGGCAGGGGAATCATAGGGCAGAAGGAGATGGGAGACCTAGAAGACACAATGGTAGAGGGCATGGAATACCAGAGGTGTGTGAGGCCAGAGGAGTCCAGGGGGATGGGTGCCAGACGAGTGGCCAGGAAGAGAGGAGCCATAGGAGTCACATGGCAAAAGGCACAGGAGGCAAATGAAAGGGGCACAGAAGGCAGGGGCAGAAGAGGACACAAGTGGCACAGGGCTGCGGCGTTGCACAAGAGGGGCAGGGCTATCTGTGGAGATGGCACAGGAGGCACAAGAAAGATGGCAAAGGAGGCATGGGGCTATGGAGGAGAGGCCAAGGGAGACATAGGGGATGGGCAAAGGGGCCACAGGTGAGAGGAGAACATGAGATACAGGTGTAGGAGCCCTGAGGAGAAAAGGGACAGATGAGGGGGTCGGAGGAGACATGGGGTAGGTGGTGAGAGGGGGCCAGAGGTGGAATGGGACAGTGAGGGGAGGGGTCTAGGGTTGACATGAGAACATTTTAGGAGGAGTCCAAATGAGTGTCAGTTCCAGATAAATGAGTACTGGTATCATTTACAATCTCTGTGATTCTTTTTGTTGTTGTAAAAATCTGATTTTTACAAAAGTGCCACTTTCATTTTTTTGTGCAAAACATAGTATCTCTAAATCTTCAGGGTCTGTCTTGTACAATCATATAACTTCCATTTTTGCATGCAGTACAATGACAATATACCCCCAGAATTTTGACTATCACAATTCTGGCAAACAAGAATTTTCACTTAATTACTTTGGCTTATCACAACATCAGTAGGACGTAATCTCGGATCTATTCTTTTAATGATAATAATCTTGACTTGAAAAAATTACTAAAAATATAAAGTCGTGTTGTACAGTTCTTTTTAAAATTAGTGATATGTAGAAGAAGAAATTCTGATTTATCATTGATTCACAAAAGAACACGGATTTCCCAGAAGTAAAAGTTATTTATTTCTTTGTTTGAACAAAAGAAACACAGCTTTGTAGTGGGGTGTGACGGTCTCCCACTACCAGGCTACCCATCCACACATACATCTTGTATCTCTTTCTTTGTATTACCAGATGTGAGAAGTATGCTGTTTCCGGTTTTCAGTTCAGAAATAAATTGATGAAAACAAGTGTTAATTTAAAATTGACATGTAAAGTAGCATTTTCAGGTAGGAAAGTAGTTTATGGAAAAATTGCTATATTTTAAAATGGTCATATGTGTTCAATAAAAATTCTTACAAAGGTACTCAAAAGTCATACTGATGTTCTTCAGATAAGAGGGTGCCCTAAGGGTACCCTTATTCTTTTAAGATGGTGGTGTGTCCTTAGTTTCGCAGCATTGGCTTTCCAGCGAGGGTCCTTATCTGGGTGGCCACTGGACACTCACAATTGGCAGGCATTCAAGGAGAATGCAGAGAGTGTCTTCTCAGTTTACTTAACATTGAGGCCTGGCAATACAGGTAGAATCACAACAGACGCAAGAAAAGCACAAGGAGAGAAGAGATCATCACTAATGCCTCCCTGGATGGAGGCATCAGGGTGATGGGAGGTGGGGAACAGTCTCACAGCATGCCGAATTTAGGCTCTGGAGACAGACAGACTTAGAGGATCTTGGCAATGTTAATTACTGGATTTACACACAAAAGGATATAAGGATCCTCACAGTAGGCCTAATGCACGTCAAGGTAATCTGTTTAAATCACTATTGTACTCCCATTGAAGCCTACAGGTAATGCAAAGTGTGAATAATAAACCCTCACATGGGAACAAACTAGAATATAATAGAGCAGCCAATGTGCTTGGTTTTGTTACATTTTGTTATGCTATGGTATGCTATAAGAATTTCTATAGCACATTTTTATTTGCATGGCATTGCAGCGCTGTGGAAAGTCGGGTGAGTGTTTTCAAGCACAGAGCTGGGCAGTCTTGCTGTTTGAGTCTTAATCACAGAGTGTACCACTACCACATCAGTTTTGTTGTCGGTGCAAGAACAGGGTACATGCCTCCTTGCAAAGTTTGTAGGCATGTTTTGCACATCTTTCCAGTGGTTATGTTTTTAACAATTCAATATTTGTTGGAGCTAAAAAACATGATTTGTTTTTTAAATGTCGCTCTATATCGCTGGTATATAATATTTGGGGCAAGTTTCATTCTTCTGAGTCACTGTTTAAGGCTTATAGTTCAGGCATCCGCAGTAAAAGGCCTTCAACTGCTACCTTGAGTAGATGGGCGCAACTATTTCTCAGGCCTATCTTTCTTTGGGTGAGTCAGCTCCAATAGGGGTTTCAGGTACGTCCACTTGGGGAATGGCGGTCGTCTGGCTAGAGGCTACCACTACTACATGCATGCGTAGAGGGCTCTCAAGAATTGTTTTTATTCTTCGGTCCTTCAGCAACAGTTTTGTAATTCTGACTGTGTAATAAATTGTTAACCCTGCATCCTGAGTACCCTCGTATCTGGGTTCCAAGAGGTGATTGTGGCTTGGAACAGCATCACATATTGTAAGGACTGAGATGGGAAATATGAACTTAGTGGTAGTGCGCTGATTACTTACTGGTAATGTTTGTTACCCTGAGTCCCAGTCTTCCTCGCCCCACTCACTCTCCCGCCAGCCTCCATTCTATGCGTCCTTCTTTGGGGACCTGGACAGGACTCTAGCCGGGCCTGTGTGTGTGGAATGCTTTATTACCTTCAGAACGTGGGGAAGGGTTTCAAAAAATAGAACGGGGAGAAAGGCTATACAATGAAGAGACAATTAAGACCTACTTTTCTGCATACATTTACCACATAGAATTATCTGCCATTGGGCGAAGCTCACTTCACATATGTAAGGAATGGGACGAGGTGGTAATAGGAAAAGTGAAGTTAAATTGTGATGGTATCTGTGTTCTCTTACACCTCGCAAACACCTTGCTTTGGGTTCCTACCGCTTTTTTTTTACTAAACTGAGACCTGCCTCCTATCTCTCTCATAGCCTTAAAGTCACATTGACATGTGCCAGGGAGTAGACAACTGTTGTGTAAGGTACAAGTGAAAGATCTCTCAGCTGCGTTTTTTCCTGGTTTTCTACATTCAAGAATGGAAATAATAAAGCTACTTTGGATGAACTACAATATGTAATCACTTGCTCAGCTAATGTATGGCACAGTCACTCCAAAGTCCCTTTGGCTGGGCTAATTCCTTATCTCGACTACACTACACGTTATGAATGTGTTTGTGGGGGCAGGCCTTTCTTTGTTTTGCATAATTCAAAGTGTTACAATGTTGTGCTCCATACTAACAACCAAGTGTTATTTTAACTTTGCACATCATTATACATTCTGCATTAACACTGAGAGCACTAACTGTATCCCCACCTTAGCCTATGGCAAATGCCCTTGCCAAGTAAAAAAAAACTATTGTCCATTGAATGGAAACCATGGCCCCCAGGGACAGTTGCCCTCTCTTTTCGGCTGTGCTCATTAAAACCTTCTGTTGAACATGCGGTCACCCCTAATAACCATTCACTTGGTACTGCCACTTTGTATGAACCCTATTTGTTTAGGGTTAGTAAATTCTGCAGCTGGGGGTTATTCATGTGTTAGTAATAAAAAAACAAGAGCCACAGCATGTTGGGGTTTTGGTGGTGAGAGCAGGAAGATAAATGCTGGATTTCTAGTTGACCTAGGAATCCACTTATTAATTTGTCAGCTGTGAAACAATCGGTAAGCAGTTTGCAAAATAGCTTGACAATGTAAACAAACAAAGACTTTGACTGAGCGGTCCCCCACCTCCCCCTATGTGCCCTGAGATTAGCCCAGGGCCATTTTCAGCTAAAGCTTTCTTTATCTCCTGACAGTGTGAAAAAAGCTTACCTGCAAATTGCAGTGTGTGGAGGAAGCCATCATTCACGCTAATGGGCCCATCAGTTTGCTTTCACTGTACCATGATACCCTGAAGCAGAAACGTGAAGCCACTTACAGGCCCAAGATTTAAGCAAGAGGATTCAACAACAGAGGGAAGCCCAGCCCCAGCCTGGCTAGGGGCAGCCCTTTTCTATCAACTTTCCTTTGGAATGCTGTTTGGAGCTCGAAGGAGTGGGTTTAGTCTCAGAAGGGCGCACTTTGCATTTTTCATCCCGCATGAACCATTTACTGAAAGAGATGTATCCAAGCCAATACAGAGGGGAAGTCGGCAGTTGTGGCTAACTCGACGGATTAGTTAGTTTTTAACCAGGGCGAGCAAAAATCTTAAACTAGCAAAATCGTAACTGTTCCAAAAAATACATTTACGGCATGTTTTTTTTTTATCGGATTGCCACCAGCAACATTTCCCCTTCTGTCAATTTGTTGTAACGCTCTCTAGCCGAGGCCAAACAGTGATTTATCCACAACTATTAAATACTTTTTGCAGCTGGTTGTGTATAATGGAAAAAAGAAAAACAAACTAGTTCTGGGTTTGAGGAATTACTTAGGCACTTCTGGGACAACTCCAAAAGTTAATTTTGACACCAAATATAATACCTCCTTTGTGGGTCAAGAAAAATGTGCCCCTTAGGTTGTTTAATCTCAGTGAGTGTGCTCGTTTTTAGTAATGTACTTTAAAAATTTCCAGAGTGCACAAAGAAGCACTACAGAACTGAAGGGAATGGCAATACATCAATTTAAATCCAGGTTTCTGGGATTTGAAATATTTTTTGGTATTGTAAAAAAAAGGCATAACAAATAATAGAGTATGTCGAAGCAAATGTTTTGAAATCATAAAAGATAAACTCCAAGTGAAACCGGAAGCGAAAGCAGGAAAACGTAAGAGTAGTTGATCGAAAAAAAACATTTCAACAACCACTTTAACTGTAATTATCAATGTTTTCTGACCATTTCTATTAGCTGAATGCAGTGGCGGCTGCCACCTAAGGGGAGTGGTGGGGCTGCAAAAGGGTGCATGCACGGGCAAAACTAAATTCATGCTGACATGCATCACATTACAGTTTTAAAGTTAAAATGTTTAACTTTAAAACTGTCATGTAATGCATGTCGCGATTTAGGGAATACATACACAAACAAAATACATTAAAAAGTAAGAAAATAAGTCACATACGGTCCTGATCTTCTTCTCTCCTCCAGCATGGCCCCAGCCAACTCCCTTAACCAACCCTGGCACTGCTCTCATGCTGTTAAAGAGCATTAGAGAAGTACCAAGATTGGATGGAGCGGTGGCTGGACACTCCTTCAGGTCCTGGAGGCCTGTGCTTGCATGCACACGTTTTGTTTACATTACTTACAACCATTTATCCCTAAACATCTGCATTCAGTGGAAATGAAGACCAATCTGATACTTTTACCTTCGTGTACATTAGGAAGTTTCATTGGGCAGGAATTTCAAAGACCCCTATCTCCAAATCTCTAATTTCAGACTACACCAAACTACATTAGGCACATTAATTCACCCGCATAAACTAGGGTGGCACTCATAAACCACATCTACTGTCCACAACATAAGGCTGTGAATCTGTGTGTCTATCTGTAATCACCTAGTCTTTTGTGTGAGGCTTTATCTCCAATTATACTTTAAAGCTATTGTGAACATTACTTGATCTCCATGCACTCTGTGCTGTCCTGTGCTACTGTTGTTCTGTTGTGACTAATATGCACATGTTTTGTCTCCAGGTTTCATCAAGCCAGTAATGGGCTGAGACACACACAAGTCATATCCTGTGGTGCGGGAGTAGGGACAGTCAGGCAGACACTGCCTTCCCATTGAGGAAAAGGCTGTGGTCATTTTACCGTCAACAGTCGCTCCATTACAATTAAATATTATTTCTGGAATTAAGAATATTAGGGGTGGATGGTTCAAGGCATGCACACTGTAAGTAGCTGATGTTAAGTGAAGGACCTGTTTTTTAGAATTGAACTTCAATTAGTCTTTCATTTTACGGCTACAGTGTATGATAAGGATTTAAATCCCATCACTGAGGTTTATTTTTGCATTGCTGGTTATTTTTTGTTTACCTTTCGCTCTGAAAACCTACCTTCACAAAAGTATGGCGTTATTGAGTTTACAGCAAAAAGAAAAGATGATAGACGGAATACTGAACAAATCAAACATGCACCCCCGGTCACAGATCTGGGTTGAATCCATCATTTTTATGCTCGCCACACCATGCCAGCGTGGACCCTGCCACATGCAAATGAGTCTTGATCCTGCTCCCCAAGGGAACAGATCATCCCGAACTGCCAGGCCAGGTCCTCCCTGGACAGGAAAGGGGTATAACTCCTCAGCCCTGCTAGCTTGAATCTGGTGGCATAACGAGCATCGGACCCACGTCTGGGCATACCCTTCCCACTTAGGGCGACAAATGCAAAAAGAACAGAAGATAGACAGAATGCTAAATAAATCAAACATTCACCCCAGTCACAGTTCTGGGTTAAATCCATCATTTTATGCTTGCCCTGCCATTCCAGTTTGGACCCAACCATATGAAAATCAGTCTTCACCCTGCTCCCCATGGTAACAGTCCAGTCTGCACTCTCATGCTAGGTCCACCCTGGACCAGAAACAAGCATCCTGGGAATGGTTTCGTGGAATCACGCCTCATCAGCCAGGCTAGCTTGAATCCGGTGGCATAGCGAGCACAGGACCCACACCTAGGCATACTCCTCCCACTTAGGGCGAAAAAATGCAGAAAGAATAGATAAGGGACGGAATGCTGCACAAATCAAACATTGACCCAGAGTCACAGATCTGGGTTAAATCCATTGTGTTGTTCCTTGCCACGCCATTCCAGTTTGGACCCAGCCATATGCAAATCAGTCTTGACTCTGCCCCCCATGGGAACAGTCCAGCCCAAACTGCCAGACCAGGTCCTCCCTGGACGGCAAACAATCATCCTGGGACCAGTTTCAGGGTTTCACCCCTTATCAGCCAGGCTGCCTTGAATGTAGTGGCATAGAGAGCAGGGGACCCATGTCTGGGCATACCCTTCCCTCTTAGGGCAACAAATGCAAAAACAAGCATTTGCAATGCAATAGGTCTCGCATTTTTTTAAACTTTGAGCTATTGGCATTGTAAATGACAATGCCTTTTATTTATGTGTATAAAAACAACATATAAATAAAAGGCATTGTAATTTACAATACCAATGGGTCGAAATCTCGCAACTGCGAGACCTATTGCATTGCAAATGCTTGTTTGAATAGGCATTAAGTTCTAGTGTGGCATGCGGGACGCATAGGGAGGATCTGCTGATGTGTGTTTTTTCATTGATGCACAGAGAGTAAAGAGAAAGAGGCTTTAGTGTAGAGTACAAGGACAAGAGGTCCATTTCTGAAGTTTGCACAATAAATAATGCGCTCTGCTTCACCTGTGGTTTGCATGGTAATTATATATTGGGCATCCTGCCTTCAAGTAATGAATTCATCTAATTCAGGAAGTTACTTTGAACTGTAAAGTTTTGAAACATAGTAGAGGATGTTGAACCATGCTCAAATCTTAAAACAGATCAAGTAGGAAGATGTAGCTTCTTCATTATAATCTACAGTTATGTTGATATCCTTGCACATCGCAATCTGTGATAACTCGGTAATAACCCCTGGACAGAATCCATTCTGATAAGTTCGAGAGCAGGTTGTAATGTTCTATGAATGCTGATGTTTGCTTGCATACAGATTTTTTAAATTTGTTATTGGTCTGCATTTTTGGTGTTAGATGGTTCCAATCTGTTTTTATTAATTGTATAACCACAGCTATTTTGTGTCATTTCAAGTGACTCAGGAGACTTCCTATTGATAAACAACAATTGATTAGCACTGCCTGCTCAGCTTTTGAGCAGGATGACCTTGCTGTAGGATCTCTAAAGGACCCTACAAGAAGGGCGACCAAGGTAAGCCATGTGGACGCTAGCCAGGAGACACAAGTGGTGCTTGGAATGATATATATATATATATATATATATATATATATATATATATATATATATATATATATATATATATATATATATATATATATATGTGTGTGTGTGTGTGTGTGAGAGAGTGAGAGTGAGAGAGTGAGAGTGTGAGAGTGAGAGAGAGAGTGAGAGTGAGAGTGAGAGAGAGAGAGAACACAAACAGAGCTGGTGGACATGCATTCAGAAGGTGAAACCCCTAAAATACTTAGCTCCCCCCCTCAGTGTCTGATGAAGACAAGTCAGGAGATTCCTCTACAACAGCCTCATGAACTCACAGGATAACATGGGGAAGTCACAGTTGCCAATCACAGATTGTACTAACTGGTTTCAAGGACTGGTGATCCTTCACTCACAGCCGCCTGTAGTGTCCCAATTAATAATACGAGGACACAGGAATGATTGTTTATCATCACCTTTATTCTGCACGTCTTGTCTCTTCCAGGTCCCTACTCTAACTGCCCTCGTCCTGTCTAAACCCCTCCTCTTCCCTTGACTCCGCTGACTCCGCCCACCCAACTACTATACCACTTATCGTGTTACATCTCCCCCTTTCTTAATAAACAAAGAATTAACAAATTCACAGTTTTTCAATCAAACGCCTGGGTCGTTGAATGTTTCTTCGAGGTCTTGATGATGTGTTTCCAGCTTCAGCCTCGGATTCCACTTGGGGATCATTTCCCGCCTCACCATTTTCTTGAGTTGGTCTTTCAAGCCTTTCAGGCCTATCAGAGACCGTATTGTCTGTCAACTTCTCTAGAGACTCTCTCATCGCCTGTGAGCATTTCTGAAAGTGAGATGCATTTCTTGTGGTTCGTCGCTGGTCAGATTCTGCCGTAATCATCGTGCCCTTTTGTCGAGTAATCAGCAACGGTTCCGGCCGGAACCGACAGTCTGTCTTGCGTTGCTGTTCTTGCTTCACAATCACGCAATCTCCTTCGTGCAGCGATGGTGACTTAGCTCTCCTTCTCGCATCCGCATATGCCTTCATTCTTTCTTTCCCGTGACGGTCTGCATTTGCGACTTCTCGATGGACACCGAGGGGTGACACAGCCCTTAGTGCACCCTCCCAAGTCGGGATGCGAGTTCGTATTGGTCGCCCTAGCATCAGGGTGGCGGACATTTTCCAGTGGTGGCATGAGGAGTTGTTCTGTATGCCCTGAGAACTTCATTGAGTGCCACCTGTAGATCCTTTTTCTCCACGGTGGCCTGTTGAAACATTTTCTTCAGTGTGGCCATAAATCTTTCAACCGTGCCATTTGCCTGTGGCCATAAGGGTGTGACCTTTCGATGCTTAAAGTTCAAATGTTTTGCGAAAGCATCAAACTCACGTCCATTGAAAGGAGGACCATTGTCTGTTTTTAATACTTTAGGCACCCCCCACGCTGCAAAGACTTCATCCAGTACCATGAGAGTGCTGGAGGCACTTGTAGACGGCACAAACTGGGCAATGGGGAATCATGAATACTCATCTATAATCACCAGGACATATTTGCCTGTTTGAAGAGGTCCATAAAAATCCATGGCGAGTTCCTGCCACACTCCCTTCGGTAGTGCGGTCATTTGAAGTGGAGGGGGAGGATCTCCATGACTGACCAACTGACATTGTGGGCAGTCTTTTAATGTCAGTTCCACAAGTTGGTCAAGAAGGGGAAACCATACACGTTCTCTCAAAGCTCTTTTAGTTGCCACTATTCCCCTATGGCCTTCATGGGCAAGATTAACAATGCCCTGGCGTAATTGACGTGGAACAACGATTCTCTGGTCCCGTAGCAGCAGCCCTTCCTTGGTGGCTGAGAGCTCATCACACACATGTCGAAAGGCTTGTAGTTCCTGGCGAAGTGTCGGATCCGAAGATTCGTCATCACTGTCCTGCCTCCATCGGTTCGATTGTAATCGACACAGTACTTTTTGCAACACGACATCCTGAGCAGTGGCGTCTCGAAGCACTTCCAAAGGGATCGCTGGGGGTTGAGCATGATCCACCACAAAATGAATATATTCCTCGGCAATAGAAGGACTCGATGTAGATGATGGCTGGGGATGACGAGACATGTAATCAGCAGGGTTTTCTGACTTTCCCGGTTTATGTACGATAGTGAAGGTGTATTCCTGCAGCCGCAGGCCCCACCGTTCTATCCGCGGGGGCATTTTGGATCTTGGATTCCCAAAGATGGAAACAAGAGCCTGATGATCAGTGATCATGGTGAAGTGTTTTCCGTAGATGAATACGTGAAAGTGTTCGCAGGCCCACACTACCGCTAAACTTTCTTTTTCAGGCTGCGAGTAAGCCTTTTCAGGATCAGACAGACTGCGACTCGCGTATGCCACTATACGTCTCTTGTCCGTGTCATTTTCATATTGGGCCAGAATCGCACCAAGACCCACAGGACTGGCGTCCACTGTAATTTCTGTCTTCCGGCGAGGACTGAAGTACGCCAGGTTGTTGGCGGATTCAACCGCCTGTTTAATTTCCCGAAAGGCTTGTTCACACTGAGAAGACCAGACAAACGTCTGACCCTGTTTCGTGAGTAACCTGAGCGGATGGCTGATCGTGGCATAATTCTCAATGTAGCGGGCGCAGTAACTGGCCATGCCCAGAAATGATCTCATATCACTGACGTCCTGAGGGATCCTGGTCTCATTCAGCGCTGTTATTTTATCAGGGTCCGGCTTCATACCCGAACCGGAGAAGATGTGCCCAAAGAATTTGCGGGTTTCCTGATGAAATTCGCATTTTTCTTTATTAGGGGTTAAGTTGGCTTCCAGAAGTGCATGACACACCCGATCCAGTGCCTTGTCATGCTCTTTCACGTCAGATCCATATACAAGAATGTCATCACTATAGTTCAAAGTGTTAGGAATATGGTGAATGATCCGACGGATGGCCTCCTGAAAGATCTCAGCAGCCGAGGAGATGCCAAAACTCAGCCTTTTAGATCTGAATAAGCCCAGATGAGTTGCAAAGGTGGTGATGTACCTGGATTTGGCATGCAATTCGAGCTGGTGGTAGCCCTTGTTTAAGCCCAGTTTCGAGAATACTCTAGCCCCATTTAATGCTGAAATCATGTCGCTTAGATGTGGTCCAGGGTGTCGCTCCCTTTCAATGGCTGTGTTGGGGAGCCGCATATCCACACACAGTCTTACTTTACCAGCCGTTCCTTTCTTAGGTACGATCACTACTGGTGACACCCACGGTGTCGGTCCATCTGTCTTTTCAATGCTGTGCAGAAAGGAGTTCTTGTAATTCATCCTCTACAGCCTGTTGGAGGTGAAATGGTACTCTTTGAGGGTGTTGGGCTACAGGTTTGATTTGTTCATTGATGTGAAGTCGAATCTGACACCCTTTAATTTTTCCAAGCCCACTGAACAATTTGGGGAATTTATGGATGATGTCGGGATCATCACCGACCCTATACAGGATCTCGACCAACCGAAGACGTTCGGCAGTGGGCAAGCTAAGCAAACAATCAGCCTCGGGGCCTTCAATCACATGGATGAATGCTGGTATAGACAGTGTCTTGTGTCGGAGAGTCGTTGGAAATTTTCCCAAACAGGGAAGAGGCTCCTTGGACATCCACGTAAAAACCCGGATGTGAGCTGGACTCAAAAGCGGTCTTGGCTCCATTTTTTTGTATTCTGTAACTGGGATGTAATTTAATGATGCCCCACTGTCCAGAACAAATGTGGCAGCATGATTTCCCACGCTGATGTCTAGTCGAGGGTACCTTTTAAGTTGATCAGGGTCTGCGATCATATTTGCATATTCCACCGTGTACTCAGATTCACATGATGATGAGCGGGAACTTCTGGAACTTCTGGACGGTGATCGTCTCAGCCATTGAGACTTCCACGAGTCTCGGCTGGAGTGTGATGACCCTGATGATGACTTCGGTCTGTCCTGAACCGCTCTGGCTTGATGTTGTCTCACGTTGAGTCGCGATGACCTGGAGGTCCTTGTCGTTTCACTCCGTTTTCTGCTGTGATAATCCCCACAGATGGCCCCAAAATGGTTTGACCGACCACACTTGTGACATCGCTGACCCATGGCTGGGCAGGCATCCACATGTGGATACTCATAGCCGCATCTATAGCACTTGCGTGATTGATCAGGCCTCCTGTCTCGTTTGCTTGAATCGCGTCTCCGCCGTCCTGTGTGTTGATGACGTGATAGAGTTCTTGAACTCCCTTGTCTCTCCTTTGAGTTTCTCCGACTGCTGCTGGCTTGAACTCTGCACACCTGTTCCCTGCCATCTGCTCGACCGGTCTCCATACTCTTGGCGTGCTCTTCCGCCTGATCATATACACGGGTCATTTCTTCTATGTCATCCAGTTCATGACACTTTCTTAGCAGCCGCCTCCTGAGTGTTTCGGAGTAACAACCATCAATGATCTGTGATTTGATGGCAGCATCAGTTGAGAACGCGTCGAATTGACAGTGTCGAGACAGTCGGCACAGTCGAGTGATGAAGGTGCTCATTGCTTCCTCTTTTCCTTGACGCGCTTTGTGGAATGCGTGCCGTTCATAGTCCACGTTCCTTTTATGAAGGAATTTCTTGTTTAGAGCATCTCGTACCTTGTCATAGTCTGCTGTGTCTGCTGGTGGAAGATCTTTGATTATCTTACTGATTTCCCGTCCAGCCAGATTTCTTAAGGCTATCAGTTTCTCATCGTCCTCATTTACCTTTGACCCTTTGATGTAATCTTCAAAGTCCTCAAACCACTCCTGCCACTGGGGACCCATGCTTCCTCCAGTGGTCAATGTTAGAGGCTCTGGTGGTCGCAGGTGAGACATTCTCGAAATTATTGGTTTAACCTCATTGCGCTGTGGGGAGTTGTCGGGAGTTGGCATGGTGTGCCCTTGTGTCTATCACTGTATGTATATTTATCCTTGACAAGGCTTGTTTATTTGTCAGTGTCAATGCTTATTCAACTCTTGGTGTCAATGCCCTTTATCTTTTTCTGATTTACTGAATGTCTGACTTCAAAATGGCCTCTTCAAAATTGCACAGGGATGTCCTTCCCCAGCTGCCTGACTCCAAGATGGCCGCCCAATTACCACGAGGCTTGACTACATTCAGCTCGTCTCCACATGCAAATCTCCACATGGACTCACCCAGGTCTTCCTTCTAGTCCTGCACCTTTCTTCTGGGGTTTTCTTCTCTCCACCACCAGGTAGGCTCGAGGTTTCAGTCCGACTCGATCTCCGGACACGGATGCAATAGCTCACCCATCAGGGTGAGGTTTTCCGACGGGGCGGCACAGTTTCTTTCGGCGGGACAGCGCTTCTTTTCACGGCGCTCGGTCAGTCCCCACATTCATTCATGCAGCATAGCAGGGTCGGGGTTGAGCTCCCGATCCCTTGCTTGATTTCCTTCGGCCTCACTTCAGCCAGTACTCACTTGGGCGCTGGCAGTCTTTTCGCACGAACAGCGCTCGATTTGAAAAATCCCTCTCTGGCACTCGGGCAGCGCTTCACTCAGCTGCACCAGGGGAACCCCACGCGATTTACCAATCGCGGAGTGCAGGTCTTGATCGCTGGTCGTTCCGACGGCGATCTTGGCGGGCTCGCGTGTCGCTACAGCGACTTGATCAGCGCGATACCCAGGGACCAGACAGTGCTTGTTTCTGGGGCCTTGGGATAGCGGACTGCTACATCCCACCCTCTTCGCCAGTTGTAGTGTCCCAATTAATAATACGAGGACACAGGAATGATTGTTTATCATCACCTTTATTCTGCACGTCTTGTCTCTTCCAGGTCCCTACTCTAACTGCCCCGTCCTGTCTAAACCCCTCCTCTTCCCTTGACTACGCTGACTACGCCCACCCAACTACTAGACCACTTATCGTGTTACACCGCCATGAATACATTTATGAGCGCCCACACAAACACCAAATGTTTGCATATTGTGAAGAAACAACATTTAAGTGAATACTGCATTTCTTCCAGCAAAGGACAATCAACAACACAGCAGGTGCACTAAGACGTGTAGGCTTCTGCACTTCTGAAACGCGTTAATCACTTTCACGAACGTCAGAAGAGAGAGAGAAGCAGGAGCTTCATCAAAGGCACGTTATAGGCCTGAGACACAGGATGAAAGAAAGACACACTGATTTGGGTGTGATGAGCCCATGGCCAGTCATGCCCTCAAAGCAGTAGTGTAACAAGCATCCTGCTGGGGGTCGGAGGCAGTGGGCCGGTGGGTTGAAGACTGTGCTACGGGGTGGCATGGGCCTGATCCGTGGCAGGCAGATAGAGAGGCAGGCCAGGCGACTGACGAGGCATTGCTGCTACAGCCTGCAGAGGTATAGGTTGGCAAATTCAACTGCAAAAACATCCAAAAAGTAGCCCGGAGTTCACCTGGATGCATGCTGAGGCTCCGAGTGTTAGCCATCGGTTAACACTTCACTATGCATAAGGTGAATCTCCTTGCACCTATGGATGAAAATCAAAGCAGGCTGGAAGACAGCGTGTTGCTCCACCCCCCACAAAGCAGAGATGTTGATTTTTTGACAAGAGTTGGCCGAGCCATTGCCGCCAGGGTTTGTTTAGGTTTCAGTCGGCTGTGACTACATGCAGCGTCTGTACTGTAGGTAGAAAAAAATGCACATTAACAGCAGTGTGGAGCAGAGAGTACAAAAGCAGGCACATTGGTGCAACGTAAAGCGCAGCACCCTTGTTGTGAAAATAAAAGCAGAGATGTTTAAGTGGAGTTGGGTGAGCTGCACGGCCGCCACTGTTCGCTTAGTTTCCCGGTCGCATTCACGAATGGCCTCTCAGAACGGGTTAAATGGAGGAGCGTTAGTGTGAACGATGGTGAGTTTCAATGACATTCTAGCACTCCACAAAAGCAGTTTTAAAACCATTTCTCAACCTCATTAACTTCTTGATGCCTGATAGTTTCGGAAGTTGCACGGGCGCAGCTTGGGAGAGAGAGACTCATGCACGCTGACCGGCTCACATCCCAGCACAACACACTGGGTTGGCAATGCCGAAAGTGAACACGATTGCAAAAGTGAAAGCGATCGCGATTGCTTTATTTGCAGAGGGAGGCAGGCATGGTGCGCGTGTAGTTGTGTGAAGATTGGCATTCACGAGGAAGAAAGGAGGCAGTAACCCACACACGGGGAGCCAGATCCCAGCATTACTAGATGCACAAAAACAGACGGACGGAAATGTGGGCATGGATATGAGATATGAATGTCATGAAAAGGTTGGCAATGCCGAAAGTGAACAGCGATCACGATTGTAAAAAAACAAGCTCTAGGCGATAGTAAAAAAAACAAGCTCTCGGCTTTGCCTGGCAGGGGGTGGGGGGGGCAGAAGAGTGGGGCACGTCGAGTCAAGCAACAAAACAAGCTCTTGGCATTGCTGTGGGGGGGCGGGGCGGGGGCACATTGGCGAGGGAGCAGCAGCCTTTGATGTGCGAGCGAGTGGGAGGGAACACCAAATGGGGTGTGATTGAGAAGTGAGCTCAAGCGCGGGCTGGGGAAGCGTCGCGCTTGAGTACCTCACATGCATAGGGGACAATCCTCGCTGGTTTCAAGAGCTTGTTTTGCCTACTATTCTCTCGCAGAACAATGCATGCGCGTTGGTTCAGCAAGACCTAATAACAGATGATGGACGGAATGCTGAACAAATCAAACATTCACCCCAAGTCACAGATCTGGGCTCACTCCATTGTTTTTGCTCGCCACGCCATTCCAGTTTGGAGCCAGCCATATGCAAATCAGACGTGGGTTCAGTGCTCGCTGTGCCACCGGATTCAAGCTAGTCTGGCAGATGAAGGGTCATACCCCCAAACCGGTCCCAGGATGCTTGTTTCCGGGCCAGGGATGACCTGACTTGGCAGTTTGGGCTGGACTATTTCCATGGAGAGCAAGGCTGATTTGCACGAGCAACAAATCAATGGATTTAATCTAGATCTGTGACTGGGGAATGAATGTTTGATTTGTTCAGCATTCCGTCCATCATGTGTTTTTTTTAATATTGCTTTGGAGGGCTGGAGTGTTTTCCAAGTATTTTAATGTTTCTAAAGGTAAAGAAATAGTGGCACTGAAGGAGTTCAGGACTAGCCCTCACAATGGAGATGTAAGGAAAGGTTTAACCACTAAAGTATATAATCGTTTTTTCTTCAATTTATAGAATTCAAACCATTACTCATTTGGGTTCACATTTCTTATTAAGCACACAAAATGGAACGTGAATTATTTTAGGTGCATTCCCAAAGGATAAAACATACTCAGCTTTTACACATAAAAATGCCAAAACATCACAAGTCTGCACACAATATACCAATGTGCATCAATATCCTGCTACAAACATTGTAAATGCTCCCAGAACTGAATTAAAATTGTCACAACGTCAATAAAAATAAAACACCAAGAAAACACACCTTAAAAGAATATACTGTCAGTTTTAAAACAAATCATGTCAAATTTTTTTTTGATAACAGTGTAACACAAAACTTAGCATCAAAAGGTGACGTGGTTACCCTCGCCCGCCTAGCCTCCATAGGAATCCGCGAGAGCGATTCCTGCTGGAACTGCAACAAACAAAAGGGGGATCTGGCACACCTTATCTTTCACTGCACCAAAGTCAGGAAGTTCTGGAACAAGATTGGCACACTGATAAACGACATCACAGGGGCCACACTACAACTAGACTTTCACAGCCTAGCAATAGGGTTCATGGCTCCCTCAATCACAGCAAAAGAAGACAGAGACCTGATTGACCTGCTACTGACAGCGGCGGTCAAAACGGTACTGTACAACTGGAAGGACACAGGGAAAGCCACGTTCAGAGCCTGGTTCAACTGGGTCACCTTCCTGAGGGAGGCGGACACCATAACGGCGAAACACACACCGAAGACGCACAGACGATCAAACATGTGGGAGTCTCTAGACAACTACCTTTCCTCGCACAAACCCCCATAGACAGCACAGCCGGGTACACACAATCACTACATGCATATCACTCATCCAGCAGTAGAAACACCACAAGACCCATAACGATCCTGCGCTTCTTACTCTCCACTCTCTCTCTCTTTATTATTATTTTTTTTTCCTGCTACGGTCGGGGATGGGGATGTAACAGAGACAATCATCGAAATGAGGGGGAACGGAGAAAACTAAAACGGACCAGCAACGAGGGGAAATGCGATTGAATGGACTAACCCCAAGAAGACTGTGACCCCCCCCCCGGGCGTTTTTCTTTTTCTACTTCCCATGTATATGTAATGCTCCATGTAAATATAATCTTCAATAAAAAATTACGGAAAAAAAAAAAGTGACGTGGCCGACTCTCGGAGTAATGCACGGCTAACGCTGCAACAAAGGGCACCATTATGAGCTGCTAGCAATCTTAGATTGGTCCACTGACCGGTGTTACCAGGCCCACTGGGATTGTGATGACCACTGAACTCGAGGGCCCTCACAATTTCATCCTAGCTACTTAAAATAGCCGAAAATCTCCAGGAAAAATGAGGAATTACTGGGGCAATTAGTTGTAGTTAATCAGATTCCATGGAAATTTCCCATTTCTTAGTGCATCCTAAGAGTCCAATTCATTATAACATGATTTTTCCGTAACCCTGTAGTTTCCATACCACCCAGCATCCTTAACTCCGGTGGCTGCAATTTCCATTCCCATTATTAAAACACTCATAATGAACGCTTATGTGAGAATTTATTTAATTAAATATACATTACATTTCGAGAGATTGTACAGTTTTCAATCATTTGAACCGACTTCAAATGATCAACGGAGGCAAGAGTTTGTATGGTTTTCTATGCAGCCATGGAAACAAATTCCCTTACTTTAAAAGAAAGCTTTAAGATTATCAAACCTAGTATAGACTATCTATTTGCTACTTCATTTTTAGCAATTCACTCCTCATTTTATTTCAGTTTGGAGAAATGCAAATATAGTTTGCATGAATATTCTAATCAAATCCTAATCTCCTGTCTGTGGTGATTTGATGGGGAGCAAAAGGGTGACACATTCGGAGGAATGCGAAATACAGGCCTATTTTATAAGGCCAGCTTCAGCAATGTCTTACAAGTAAGTTTCTAAAGTTTGCATGGCATCACTGAAAGGGAATCCTGGCCTTTCCTTCACCCTTTTGAGAAGAAATATTTCTTGGAAATAGAAATCCTTTAAAAGGAAAATCGAGTAGTGCAACTATCCCTCTTCATAAAGAATAGTGAGTCTCATACCCTAAACAAAACTCGAGAAACTAACAAATCTGTACAGAACGTGTTTATCCGAAGCTTTAGCCAATGTATACTAATATCTCTCAATTTAAAACCATCCTCAAAAACACAGACTCTTTTTCAAGGATAAACATCCACATGGTAGAATTCAACAGGAAAACAAATGGTGTCAAGTACCAGTACTTGCAACAGAAACACAGAAGATCTGCCCAACTGTTAGCTTGTGTATCTCTACAGCAAGGAGATCCAAAGGAGTAAAAACCTAAAGTTAGGCAGAGACTTAAACTATCAGAGCAAGGAAGATTATTTTCTTTGCTTACCAGTGGAATGGCAATTTCATGTTTACAACACATGTCTGGGGAACTCCAGGAAATACATGGTATCTCTCCATTATTCTAAAACAAAAGACTAAGGGCCTGATTACGAGTAATGCGGGCCCGCAATGTGGCAGTGGTCAATGATGTAAAGTCTGTAAAGGCTACCCTTTATTTGTGGAATTTTAGCGGCTTTGCCAGCCGCGGAGAGACGCCCACTGCTGTGTTGCAGGCCTGTGCTGAAACCAAGGAGGAGGCGGCACTGGGGAGGCAGTATGACGGCGCCATGCCCGTGCTGTCAGTATGTTCGTGTTTCGGCAGTTAAAAAGCAGGACAGACTTTACAGCATTGACTGTCACCAATCCACAGGGGTTTTGAACATTGCTTATATTTTGTGCACACAGGACAGACCCACTTGGTGAAAACTCTGGTGCACTACGAGAACCAGAAGGCCATGCGGCCACGCCCACTGGGGCAGGTACTTTAAATACACGTGCGCTAGATATCCTGCTCTGTTGTTCACAGCATTCGAGCCACTGAAGAAAGGAAGTGTGATTCCTGAAACGTGTTTGGCTATCTTCACGAAGCGCTGCCAGTCATGCTGTTAACCTGGTTGCAAGCTGCAGAAGAGAAACAAAAATGAACGAAATTTACCTGCCTGTGGCGTCTCTCCTTGGGGCTACCCTTTTTTTGTGGAATTTTAGCGGCTTTGCCAGCCGCAGAGAGACGCCCACTGCTGTGTTGCAGGCCTGTGCTGAAACCAAGGAGGAGCCGGCACTGGGGAGGCAGTATGGAAATGGAAATGGAAATGGATGTGAATTTATAGAGCGCGAATTGCTGCCCAGGGGCGTCCAAGAGCTGGTAATAACAGAGGAGACCTCGTAAAGTGGCTAGTGGGGAATTAATGAGGGGGAATTAAAAAGAAATGTCTTTAGCTGCTTGCGGAATACGGCGAGGTTAGGGTTGGTTCTAAGCTGAAGGGGGAGAGTGTTCCAAATCTTGGAGGCATTGTAGGTAAACGTCCTGCCGCCAGATCTAGACTTCTTTATTCTTGGAATCGTGGCCAAGTATGTCTGGCCTGAGCGAAGGTTTCTGTTAGGTTGGTAATGGGTGACTAAGTCCCGGGTAATCATAGGACCTGTGTCCCAGAAGGCCTGATGGGCAAAGCACATGGCTTTGAAGAGAATTCTCTGGCGCACTGGTAACCAGTGGAGGCTGACCAGACCCGCTCTTACTGATTGCCTGCGAGGAAGCTCAAGCAGGGTGCGGGCCGCACAGTTCTGCACTGTCTGTAGTCTGCGTAAAGTATAGTCAGGGGCGCCAAGGTAGAGCACGTTGTTAAAATCTAGGCGGGACTGTATTAAGCCCTGGATGGCTACCTGCTTAGCTTCCGTGGGTAGAAGGGGGAGGATTTTCTTTAACATCCTAAGGAGGCCAAAACAGGTAGCCGAGAGTTTTGTGGCCTGGGTATTGAATGAGAGGGATCTGTCCAGCCACACTCCTAGACTCTTGATGTTGTCCTTAGGTGCTGGGGGGGTGCCTAGGCAGGGGGGCCACAGAGAGTTGAAGAGACTGGGATCGGAGGGGCCCAGGAGCATCAGCTCCGTTTTGTCTCCATTTAACTTAAGGGATGAAAAAGACATCCAGCTCTTTACTTCCTGTAGGCATTCTCTAAGTCCGCCATTCATTGGCGTATTGGCCTCCTGTGCCAGTGAGACCACCAGCTGGGTGTCATCCGCGTAGGAAATGATCTTAACCCCGAACGGACGGACAACCTCAGCCAGTGGCCTCATATAGACGTTGAAAAGGGCAGGGCTTATAGAGGAGCCCTGAGGGACACCGCACTTTAGTGGTCTACTGGTGGAAACAGATTCACCATCGAAAACTCGGAAAGATCTGTCCTCCAGGAAGGATTTAAGCTAGAGCCAGGCTTTGTCCTTGATTCCGACGCTTGCCAAACGGTGCAGCAGGGTGTCATGGCTGACCATATCAAATGCCGCGCTGAGGTCAAGGAGGATCACTGCCACTGATCCAGGATTTTTCTGGATTCCTCAGTAACCATGAGGAGGGCGGATTCAGTTCCGTGTTTGGGTCTAAAACCCGTCTGGGTGGAGTCTAGCAGTTGATGGTTTTCTAGGAAGTTTACCAGTTGTAAATTAATATATCTTTCCAGAATTTTACTTGCCCACGGGAGCAGGGAGATGGGCCGGTAGTTACTAAAATCTGAAGGGTCCAGATTGTTTTTTTTTTAGTAATGCTCGGACCATGGCCCGTTTCCAGACAGGAGGGACAGTACCGGTGGTAATGGATGCATTCAGGACATCCTTGATGGTTGGCAGTGTGATCTGGGATGCTGATAATAGGATATCAGGTGGGGCTGGGTCATCGGGGGAGCCGGATTTGAATTTCCGAGCCATAGATTCCAGGGATGCAAGATCAAGGAGAGGGAAGTGATCCAGAATCGGTTGAGGCTGAAGAGGGGGGATGGCCATGATTATATTGGTACGCGCAAAGGGAGTAGTAATGATGGAAGGAAAGGATGAATATATTTTATTGACTTTTTGGTGAAAAAATTCCGCTACATTATTGCAGTGGGTTGTGGATTTTGATTCGTGAGGGGTGGATGGGAGTTTAGTGAGTTTTTTAACAATTTGAAAAATTTCTTTTGGTTTTGATTTTGCTAGGATGATTTGGTTCGAAAAATAAGCGGCTTGGGCAGCTTTGACTTCTGCTTTATATTTATTGATTGACTCTCGGTAGCAAATTTTATTCACTGGAGAGTAGTCTATACGCCATCGTCTTTCGGTTTTTCTGCATTGGCGTTTCTTTTCCCTGAGAGTCTCTGAATACCAGGGGGCGGTTTTATGAGAGCGTTACAGCGTGGTTTTCCTTTTTGGGAGGGTATCCTCGAGAGATTGTGTGATCCAGTCGTCGTAAGCCTGATTGGCTAGACATGGATCCTCGTTGTAGACGGGTTGATTACTGGCAAGTTTGATGGACCATTCGTTGACTGGGAGGCGCGACCAGGCTCTGGTGACTTTTGTCGTGGGTCCCTTCGTGTGGAGTTTAAGTGTGGTCCAAGTGAAGGGGATCAGTAGATGGTCCGTCCATGGGAGAGAGGTTGGAGGACCGGCTTCAAGGTCTACACAGTTGCTGAACACAGGGTCCAGCAGATGGCCCTTAACATGAGTTGGCATTTTGACATGTTGGAATAATTGCAAAGCAGCTAGGTCATCTACAAGCGTGGCGGCTATGTGATTCGATGCAACATCGAAGTGAAGGTTGAGGTCACCTAACACAGTGAAGTTAGATGTGGTACTAACGCGTTCCGCCACGATTGAAGGGAGCTGGTTGTGGAATTGCTTGGGAGGGCCTGGGGGGCGGTAGATGAGTGTTCCTGAAAAGCAGTTATTGGGGGAGAGTTCTAGACTAAAGGCTAAGCTCTCACAGTCAGGAATAGTTTCAGAGATAACTCGGCAGTGAAACCGATCTTTATAGATGATTGCTAGGCCGCCTCCTTTCCCCTCCGGTCGGTCCTGCCGAGTAATTTGGAAGCCTAGCGGGAGAGCAGTTACTAGTGCGGGGTCGGAGTCTGAGGTAAGCCATGTTTCCATTAAGAATACTATGTCCGGCATGTATTCTTCTAGTAGTAAGTCAATTTCCGCTCTGTGTTTCGGCAGAGATCTGCAGTTTAGCATAAACATGCGGTAGTCATGTATCAGGTCGGGGGCCGGCTTAGGTTTGAGGCTGGATATGCATTTTGAACAGGTTTGCGGGATCTCTTCAGCATGATAAGGGTGCGATGGGCAAATCGTGTTCGGTGGCCTTAGGCTGTGAAGGGTTTCGGCACTGTAGTACCCGGGCACTTGAGCCTGGGATATAGGGGATGTGGCCCTTGGCCCGGACTCGGCGCAGACGAGCTTGCCTTAAACGCGCCTTCGGCGCGCAATCGTCGCGCCCGCTGCGCTTCCGGTAAATACACATGTTAATAGGGCCCAGGGAGGGTACAGGGGCGTGGCCTCAAAGTGGGCGTGTCCCTTGGCTGGGCGTGGGTAATGGCGGCTGAAATTGGCCCGAGTGTTCTCCTCTCCAGCGCTAATTCCGCTGTGTAGGGGTGCCTGCACACAATAAATCGGGTGTCAGGGAAGCTGGGTAAGTGATTTAAAAACGAGTTCTATCACAGATAAAAAAAGATGCAACGAGCGATTGTGACTACTCCCGGCTGAGCCTCAGGAGGTTCCAAAGTTATATGCAGCGCTTGTATTTCAGCACGTTTTTATGCTTGTTGCAGGGGGCGTGGCCTCAAAGTGGGCGTGTCCCTTGGCTGGGCGTGGGTAATGGCGGCTGATATTGGCCCGAGTGTTCTCCTCTCCAGCGCTAATTCCGCTGTGTAGGGGTGCCTGCACACAATACATCGGGTGTCAGGGAAGCTGGGTAAGTGATTTAAAAACGAGTTCTATCACAGATAAAAAAAGGTACAACGAGCGATTGTGACTACTCCCGGCTGAGCCACAGGAGGTTCCAAAGTTATATGCAGCGCTTGTATTTCAGCACGTTTTTATGCTTGTTGCAGGGGGCGTGGCCTCAGAGTGGGCGTGTCCCTTGGCTGGGCGTGGGTAATGGCGGCTGAAATTGGCCCGAGTGTTCTCCTCTCCAGCGCTAATTCCGCTGTGTAGGGGTGCCTGCACACAATACATCGGGTGTCAGGGAAGCTGGGTAAGTGATTTAAAAACGAGTTCTATCACAGATAAAAAAAGGTGCAACGAGCGATTGTGACTACTCCCGGCTGAGCCTCAGGAGGTTCCAAAGTTATATGCAGTGCTTGTATTTCAGCGCGTTTTTATGCTTTTTGCAGGGGGCGTGGCCTCAAAGTGGGCGTGTCCCTTGGCTGGGCGTGGGTAATGGCGGCTGAAATTGGCCCGAGTGTTCTCCTCTCCAGCGCTAATTCCGCTGTGTAGGGGTGCCTGCACACAATAAATCGGGTGTCAGGGAAGCTGGGTAAGTGATTTAAAAACGAGTTCTATCACAGATAAAAAAAGGTGCAACGAGCAATTGTGACTACTCCCGGCTGAGCCTCAGGAGGTTCCAAAGTTAGTATGACGGCGCCATGCCTGTGCTGTCAGTATGTTCATGTTTCGGCAGTTAAAAAGCAGGACAGACTTTATAGCATTGACTGTCACCAGACCACAGGGGTTTTGAACATTGCTTATATTTTGTGCACACAGGACAGATCCACTTGGTGAAAACTCTGGCGCACTACGAGAACCAGAAGGCCATGCGGCCACGCCCACTGGGGCAGGTACTTTAAATACACGTGCGCTGGATATCCTGCTCTGTTGTTCACAGCATTCGAGCCACTGAAGAAAGGAAGTGTAATTCCTGAAACACGTTTGGCTATCTTCACGAAGCGCTGCCAGTCATGCTGTTAACCTGTTTGCAAGCTGCAGAAGAGAAATAAAAAAGAAACGAAATTTACCTGCCTGTGGCGTCTCTCCTTGGGGCTACCCTATATATATATATATGTATATACATATATATATATATATATCAGGGGTGTGGAATTTATTAAAATATCTACTTGTCCATGGGGCAAGTTGCTTCATAAATCGACTTGTCCTGTAACAAAATCCACATGTCCCTTTGGTGCCATGTGGTTCGGCGACAAATTATAGCAGCAATCTCATTATATAAGAGCTCTTATATAGCCTCTCTGATTATGCTGGGGCTCATACCATAGTAGTTTTTGAATACTAGCAATCCCTTTATGTTGCCACGTTTCTGCAGATCTACATACTGGGACTGAAGGTAGTGGTAAGCAATAGTTCCAGGGTTGGAATGCCCTTTAAGTCTGTGTAAATCTACTAACTTGCATGTTTTAAGGGTTTTCAACAACTCTTCTCTAATCTTTTCCCATACTGAGAAATGTTGGAAATTTACTCCTGACAATGGCAGACGTAAACCTTCTTCCAGAGTTGGGAAAAGGTGGTTAATGGGAAAATGACCATGCAAACACTCGGGTTTTCGCATGAGCAAATCTACACATGCATATTTGCTCATGATAAACTTCAGTTCACAAATATTTTCCAGGAGTACATTTCTTGCCCTACTTCTATAAATTCTTGTAAATTCACGAAAGCCATATAGCTGCACTTAATGCAAGGACATATACCAAGGGTGCACTTTTGAGACTTTCTTTAATAATAGGGCCCCTAATTTGGTCTGGCGTTAACCACAACCTTTTGTGTTTATTAAACTTCTCTCTCCCTCTCTCCCTCTCTCTATATCGGCTGGCTTCACTGTGAGTGACGGCATTAAGCTCTTTCACAAGAAGTATATTGGCACACAATGTAGTTTTGTTCAGTGGCAGTAACTAATGTGGCAGTGAGTGCTTTTTTTAGACCAATTTTTTTTTGATTTTGCCAATGTTTGTTATAATGGTGAGGGCCCGGCAGCTCTCACATCAAGAAGGCTTTACAAAAACCATGCTAAAACAAGTCACGTATTAGCAAAACTAAAAAGCTGACCAATTACTTCAGACCTACTGGCTTTGCCAGTGCTTGTTTATTTTTATGTTTCTCATAATCTTATTGAAACTGGTTACACTGATTTTCCAATATGAATATTTTTCCGAAATAGTAGCATGCATCAACACATTTTACTAAATGCTGCTGCAAAGAAACTGTACCTGAAATTTCACAGTAGTTTAGCAAAATGTTTTTTTGTCCTACTTTCATTTTTTTAGGAACATTTTATATTGAAATCAAAGAGTCATTAATCTTGCTCTCAAGCTTCTGTAAGTATTTGCATCTAATCAGAGAGCATTCTGGGAGCATTATGCATAGCCTCATATTGCTAAACTTTGAAACCGTGAGTACACATTTTTATACTGTAACCACTGTAAGTAGTGCAGTCAGAACTTACATTTACTTAGATCGCTCACCCTAATAATAAAGGCTTTCAATTAATGAAACATGAATACAAGTTTGAACAGCATTAACATAGACACACAAATAATAACTTAACTTCAGGCAGTGCCCTTCCCTGACCCTTAATGTGCTACTGCAAACTGGCAGCCAAAGGGTTTGTGCTGTAGGGGGTTGAGCCTACTTGTCCCAAGGACAAAATACACATTAAAACTTGTTGCCCTTGACCCCAAACAATATGTCCTGGGCGTCGGGCTATAGGAATTCCACATCCCTGATATATATATATATATATATATATGTATATGTGTGTGAAAAGCAAACGCCCAGGAGCTTGGGAAAGAACACGACCTTGCTCTGCCCTCCGGTCTTTTCATGCAACCTGTTTGCTTTTGTCGTGTTGTGGTTCAAGGTGCCTACGCGTTTCAGGGTCAACAGCCCCTTCTTCTTGGGCAGTGTAAAATCCACAACAGATTCCTGTTTGCATTTTCATTCAAGGGGTTTTATTCCCATCTCCGCCCTACAGGGGCGTGTTTCGATTGCATTGTCCCTTGGTGCATTGTGGGAGATGGGGTCCTGCAAAACAGATAAAATCTCCTTTTAGTAAGTTCTGTCATCAATTTCCAATTGTACAAATGTTCATTACTCTGAGTGAGTCACGATAAAAAGCAGACAGGATGTCGTTCGCATGTTTGAGCGTGGTGCTGTGAATGTCCAGATTTGTATCTGACTACAGCCTCAGATAGCTGGCAGCTGGCGTTTTTTCCAGGTATCGATGGTTCCTTTCCCCACGGCCGGGGCGGCCGTGTATAAATGTGAAAAGCAAACGCCCAGGAGCTTGGGAAAGAACACGGCCTCGCTCTGCCCTCCGGCCTTTTCATGCAACCTGCTTGCTTTTGTCGTGTTGTGGTTCAAGGTGCCTACGCGTTTCAGGGTCAACAGCCCCTTCTTCTTGGGCAGTGTAAAATTCACAACAGATTCCTGTTTGCATTTTCATTCAAGTGGTTTTATTCCCATCTCCGCCCTACAGGGGCGTGTCTCGATTGCATTGTCCCTTGGTGCATTGTGGGAGATGGGGTCCTGCAAAACAGATAAAATCTCCTTTTAGTAAGTTCTGTCAACAATTTCCAATTGTACAAATGTTCATTACTCTGAGTGAGTCACGATAAAAAGCAGACAGGCTGTCGTTCGCATGTTTGAGCGTGGTGCTGTGAATGTCCAGATTTGTTTCTGACTACAGCCTCAGATAGCTGGCAGCTGGCGTTTTTTCCAGGTATCGATGGTTCCTTTCCCCACGGCCGGGGCGGCCGTGTATAAATGTGAAAAGCAAACGCCCAGGAGCTTGGGAAAGAACACGACCTCGCTCTGCCCTCCGGCCTTTTCATGCAACCTGTTTGCTTTTGTCGTGTTGTGGTTCAAGGTGCCTACGCGTTTCAGGGTCAACAGCCCCTTCTTCTTGGGCAGTGTAAAATTCACAACAGATTCCTGTTTGCATTTTCATTCAAGTGGTTTTATTCCCATCTCCGCCCTACATGGGCGTGTCTCGATTGCATTGTCCCTTGGTGCATTGTGGGAGATGGGGTCCCGCAAAACAGATAAAATCTCCTTTTAGTAAGTTTTGTCATCAATTTCCAATTGTACAAATGTTCATTACTCTGAGTGAGTCACGATAAAAAGCAGACAGGCTGTCGTTCGCATGTTTGAGCGTGGTGCTGTGAATGTCCAGATTTGTATCTGACTACAGCCTCAGATAGCTAGCAGCTGGCGTTTTTTCCAGGTATCAATGGTTCCTTTCCCCACGGCCGGGGCGGCCGTGTATAAATGTGAAAAGCAAACGCCCAGAAGCTTGGGAAAGAACACGACCTCGCTCTGCCCTCCGGCCTTTTCATGCAACCTGTTTGCTTTTGTCGTGTTGTGGTTCAAGGTGCCTACGCGTTTCAGGGTCAACAGCCCCTTCTTCTTGGGCAGTGTAAAATCCACAACAGATTCCTGTTTGCATTTTCATTCAAGGGGTTTTATTCCCATCTCCGCCCTACAGGGGCGTGTTTCGATTGCATTGTCCCTTGGTGCATTGTGGGAGATGGGGTCCTGCAAAACAGATAAAATCTCCTTTTAGTAAGTTCTGTCATCAATTTCCAATTGTACAAATGTTCATTACTCTGAGTGAGTCACGATAAAAAGCAGACAGGATGTCGTTCGCATGTTTGAGCGTGGTGCTGTGAATGTCCAGATTTGTATCTGACTACAGCCTCAGATAGCTGGCAGCTGGCGTTTTTTCCAGGTATCGATGGTTCCTTTCCCCACGGCCGGGGCGGCCGTGTATAAATGTGAAAAGCAAACGCCCAGGAGATTGGGAAAGAACACGACCTCGCTCTGCCCTCCGGCCTTTTCATGCAACCTGCTTGCTTTTGTCGTGTTGTGGTTCAAGGTGCCTACGCGTTTCAGGGTCAACAGCCCCTTCTTCTTGGGCAGTGTAAAATTCACAACAGATTCCTGTTTGCATTTTCATTCAAGTGGTTTTATTCCCATCTCCGCCCTACAGGGGCGTGTCTCGGTTGCATTGTCCCTTGGTGCATTGTGGGAGATGGGGTCCTGCAAAACAGATAAAATCTCCTTTTAGTAAGTTCTGTCATCAATTTCCAATTGTACAAATGTTCATTACTCTGAGTGAGTCACGATAAAAAGCAGACAGGCTGTCGTTCGCATGTTTGAGCGTGGTGCTGTGAATGTCCAGATTTGTATCTGACTACAGCCTCAGATAGCTGGCAGCTGGCGTTTTTTCCAGGTATCGATGGTTCCTTTCCCCACGGCCGGGGCGGCCGTGTATAAATGTGAAAAGCAAACGCCCAGGAGCTTGGGAAAGAACACGACCTCGCTCTGCCCTCCGGCCTTTTCATGCAACCTGTTTGCTTTTGTCGTGTTGTGGTTCAAGGTGCCTACGCGTTTCAGGGTCAACAGCCCCTTCTTCTTGGGCAGTGTAAAATTCACAACAGATTCCTGTTTGCATTTTCATTCAAGTGGTTTTATTCCCATCTCCGCCCTACAGGGGCGTGTCTCGATTGCATTGTCCCTTGGTGCATTGTGGGAGATGGGGTCCTGCAAAACAGATAAAATCTCCTTTTAGTAAGTTCTGTCAACAATTTCCAATTGTACAAATGTTCATTACTCTGAGTGAGTCACGATAAAAAGCAGACAGGCTGTCGTTCGCATGTTTGAGCGTGGTGCTGTGAATGTCCAGATTTGTATCTGACTACAGCCTCAGATAGCTGGCAGCTGGCGTTTTTTCCAGGTATCGATGGTTCCTTTCCCCACGGCCGGGGCGGCCGTGTATAAATGTGAAAAGCAAACGCCCAGGAGCTTGGGAAAGAACACGACCTCGCTCTGCCCTCCGGCCTTTTCATGCAACCTGTTTGCTTTTGTCGTGTTGTGGTTCAAGGTGCCTACGCGTTTCAGGGTCAACAGCCCCTTCTTCTTGGGCAGTGTAAAATTCACAACAGATTCCTGTTTGCATTTTCATTCAAGTGGTTTTATTCCCATCTCCGCCCTACATGGGCGTGTCTCGATTGCATTGTCCCTTGGTGCATTGTGGGAGATGGGGTCCTGCAAAACAGATAAAATCTCCTTTTAGTAAGTTTTGTCATCAATTTCCAATTGTACAAATGTTCATTACTCTGAGTGAGTCACGATAAAAAGCAGACAGGCTGTCGTTCGCATGTTTGAGCGTGGTGCTGTGAATGTCCAGATTTGTATCTGACTACAGCCTCAGATAGCTAGCAGCTGGCGTTTTTTCCAGGTATCAATGGTTCCTTTCCCCACGGCCGGGGCGGCCGTGTATAAATGTGAAAAGCAAACGCCCAGAAGCTTGGGAAAGAACACGACCTCGCTCTGCCCTCCGGCCTTTTCATGCAACCTGTTTGCTTTTGTCGTGTTGTGGTTCAAGGTGCCTACGCGTTTCAGGGTCAACAGCCCCTTCTTCTTGGGCAGTGTAAAATTCACAACAGATTCCTGTTTGCATTTTCATTCAAGTGGTTTTATTCCCATCTCCGCCCTACATGGGCGTGTCTCGATTGCATTGTCTAGCTACTCTGGCTGCACCCGCCCCACAATCAGTACTATTTTCGTTCTCCAGTGGAGCCTCCAATGAGGTTAGACCCACTATAGACCGTTCATGATCCGATGAACCACCTTTACCCAGTGAGGCCCTTCTGTCATTGATGATTTTATTCACCTTTTTTACTAAAAAGTTGTCAAGAGGACCTACCCCCGTAGAAGCCTTATCTTTCTTTGGTCCCGACATGAGGCTGATTAATATAATGAATATTTGGGTCGAGACGTAGATATCACAAACAACTTCGCACCCAGTGTCTCAATACATACACAGTAGACCTTCAGCGCTTATCCGTCACTTTACCGTGTTGTATTTAGGGCACCGTGGGGTTCACATAGGGTCTCTGGCCCAGCCTAGCCTCCTCGTGCCTCTGACGGCCTCAGACGGCCCGCCCTCTGCCCGGGCTCCGCCCGGCGTCGCCCGCGCACGTCCCGCGGCGCGGAGGTAACGTCCTCCTCAAGTACCGGCAAACCGGAAGTCGCCGCTAGGCTCCCTGGGAGCTGTAGTCTCCAGCCGCAGGCCGTGAGATGGAGCTGTGCGGCGCGGCGAGACTACAGCGTTTGGGCCCCAGGAGTCGGTGTCCGCCAGGTAAGTGGAGTAGAGTCCTCAGTCCCTCCGTTCCTCCACTCGCTTGTTCAGCTCTCCCCCGCTCCACCGAGGCAACGTCCTCCTCAAGTACCGGCAAACCGGAAGTCGCCGCTAGGCTCCCTGGGAGCTGTAGTCTCCAGCCGCAGGCCGCGAGATGGAGCTGTGCGGCGCGGCGAGACTACAGCGTTTGGGCCCCAGGAGTCGGTGTCCGCCAGGTAAGTGGAATAGAGTCCTCAGTCCCTCCGTTCCTCCACTCGCTTGTTCAGCTCTCCCAGACAACCAATGTTGATGTAAAATATGCAAAATAAGTAAAACAAACATGTTGGTTACTTTATTAACGTTATTTGAGGTTCATGAGTACAAGCAAGTCGCTTCTCGTGCGAATCCTTGCTCTATCACCATGTACACGAGAGGTTTTAATATAGTGTACATCCTGAACTGATGTATTTAAAGAAACGCTCTAATATTAGAAGGAAAGAAAAGGGGGCACTGTAAAAGAAAATTATTGCCTAGGATCACCCAGTTTGGTCAAGCAGGTGAAGTCGGGCCTGAACCCAGGTTTCATATTTTCCAATTCAGCCACTTGATGGGTATCTTTTTCTCTCTCCCATTTTACAACAAAGACTAATGTTTCTGTTTAATCTTTCAGGAGCTATATCTGTACACTGCATTAAACAACTAAACATTATTATATCTCAAATCAAGTTGAAAGAAGACGTTTCTCTAGAAATAAATTACGAAGTTAATTTAAGAAAGTTCTGTTGTTCAGATCCTCTGACTTAACAAAGGGACCGATTTTAAGAAAAGGCAATTACATGTATTAACCAAAGAAAGGCTTGTGGAGCTCGGATGCATGCATACAGATCCCACACCATTGAGACATTTGTATTTTTCATACCTGTCTGGCGGTAAGGATGGGTCAGATATGTTGTTGACCATCGATACCTCGTAGACTGCTATTAAAGTGAGAAAGTGCTTGCAGATGGATCCAAAGGTAGTGATTTTTCAAACTGACTTCTCTGACAACAGAAGCATCAGCATATCACCCCTTTCTGGGTACCTCTTCAATAACCGCAGCCCTTGCACTTAAACCGAGCCATGAAACAACGGGAGAATTTCATGAGTGCCATTTCAGAGTGACTTTACAAAGCCTATGGCTTTTATTACATTTAAGTGAAAAGTGGGCTATAAAATGCACTATTTTACCCTTTTCCCAAGATTTTTTCCTGGGAAGAACCCCACCTGCCTCTGAACCCTCCTTTGAGAAAGGCAAACTTGATTCTTTTTCTTGTTGCACTTTAACTTTGATCACTACATACAGGCAGTGGGTGGGGCCAGTCTTGAAAGAGGATATAGTCAGGGAAGTGGGTGGCCTCAGTGGGAAAGTGAGTAGCAGCCTTATAAGAAAAATTGTAGGCAGGTACATATTACTTTATAAGTATTTGGTAAAAGAGTGCCTGACTTTGATCATTTAGGATGATTGAAATCTTGACAAAAATAACATTTTTGCAACATATATTTATTTTGATTTGTGCAAGATCTCAGGTTGCTCACTCACGGGAGAACACATGGGAGACAATCTGTTGACGATGGAGCGATGCTTCAACATTTGCATATGCTTTACATTTTTGGGGGATCCATGCACTTAACACTTGGCCCAATGCCCTAAATTAATTTAGATTTAGATTAGCTAAATTATATTAAAATCTATTTCCATTCAGCTTTCCTTTGACGGTTTCCTCTGGCTCAATGAACAAAGAAGTATATTTATTTTTCACATTCACAAGTGCTCATAAAGATAACCAGAACCCGTCTCTATAATAGTATTCTTATATATGAACAAGACTTTCTCAAAACGTTAATTATTCTAGAATATTTGTTCGACTTTTTCTGTGATCACCCTCACAAAGGGAAGATAGTATAAACAATTTTAATGGTTCAAGTCCGTGGGAAATGCACGCTAGCACAAACATTGCCAGCATCAGTTTTAACAGCTTTGCTGTCTCAGTTGGGGTAACACGGGAATGCGGTTCTAGATATTCTGACCATTCAACACTCAAATCAATTGATGCAAAGAATCAAAATATTTGACATAGTGTAATTTAGTGAGACACAGAATTGTAAGTCTCGTAGTTTGTATAATGTATCCTGGCTCTAATTTTGGAGCAAATAACTACTTGCTGACATCCTGACATTAAATCACAAGAAAGGCAGACTGACTATAAGTCTGCAAGGTAACTTGGGCACACCAGCGCCAATATTTTATTAATTAATATTAAATTCCAAAAGAATATATTTGGGTTTGCCCGCCCCCTCTCCCCTCCGTTTTTAGCTAATAATATCATTAATAATAACAATATTAATAATAACAGAACGACAAGAAACGAATTTCCATTCTATCGTTATTTAAAAATTTGCAAAATATTTTCTTAAATATTTGTGGTCACAAATATAAAGATACAGATCAATATAATTAATCTAAACCACTTAACTGGGGGTTAAAAAAATCTATTACAAATGTTACCTCCTTAGCAAAGTAATGTGAAATTGACAATATTCGCACATTAATAAAGTTATGCAGTTATCCTCTTCCCAAAACTGCTAGTGCCTTAACTGACTCACCCTTTAATCTACCCCCAAATAACAAAAATGAGAAGCATGCAGTTGTTCAATACCAGCATTCATTCCTTACAGTGCTATGAAACTAGCATTTGCCAGCCAGAAGAATACATAAAAAGCTACTGTTATTAAGAGAATTGTCACATTAAAAGAGAAAGGGATGAGGAACAGCTATAGGATTTCATTCCAAAAGGTGCATGTAATACAAGTAAATGCAAAATAACAGCTCATATCCTGAGCAATAAATTTTTAATGCAGTTGAAAACATACAGACTGAAGAGGAAAAGTGATACTCTATAAATTACTTGACTCGTGGACTGCACAGTGCATGGAACTCCAAACACAGACTTATTTTCACACAAAAAAGAACCCAGGAAAGAAATCATTGCATATTTATTGATATTTTTTCTTTTTTTTTTTTAACGAAAAATAGTAGCCAACAAGCTTTCAATGGGAAAAAAAGAAAGCAGCACCATATGGCTGGATGTCAACACTGACTCAAACAAATTTAAGTTCATTACCTAGCTAGCAAATGCAATGACATCTGGGAAAGGAGCGGATTAAAGGCCGGGAGTGTGTATTCTCTTCTCTGATGAGTAACTGGGGGCATGACTGTTCAACATTCATCCCTGGCAGACGGAGATAAGCCCCCCAAAGTCATTGCAAAGTCATGACAATGGTCCAAGCAAGACCGGATTTAGAGGAAAGAAATACTAGGCTCCAACGGGTATATCTGGATTATAGAAATCCAATGTATGCTAGTCACCACCAAACAATACTCCCCAATAGGATTCAGAAGCTGCAGAACCAGGCAACCAGAATGTGTGTGCACCTTTGCAAAAACAGGAACAGATATTTAATGAGTTGAAAGGCCTCCTGATGGAGTATCAAATTCAAAATTCTAAACAGTCCATAAAGCATATAGGCCAAAATACTGGGGAGCATGCAGAAACATGCAGCAAACTACACAGCAGCCAAGAATCTGCATTAGGTTTTGCACACTGAATGACTCAACCAATTTTGAATTACCAAAAACCCAAAGCCAGGCCCCGCTGAACCCGTGGCCAAAGACTCTAAAGCTCTATAAACCTGATCTTGAAAATAAACCCAGGTACACCTTCTTCAGAAAACTCCTGTAAACAGCATTGTTCGACGGGCATTCCCCTAAAGCCCTTTTTAGGCAAAGATAGCTACTGAGGAACACAAAATCACACTAAACAAGGCACCAATTTCGATCCTGTCTCTTACTGCCTTGCGATCAGAAAAAATTACTGAACAACTCAGAGCTCTGAAGTCACTGAGAAAAGCCACACAGACATGATAAAACTGTCAATCAAATAAATAAGGAGGACCCTCCTCTTGCCTAAGCAGTCCATGAAGCAAATGTCACTAATTGTCAGGTGAGGCGAGCAGCAAAGTCCACTATTGCCTAATGAGGCATGCCTTGTACAGCTATCCGTAAACGTGTGAAAGGAAAAGTATTACATTTTGACTCTATAGTTGGAGGGTGTTGATTTCCACATCCATTTGATAAGCTAGGTCTAATTGTGCAATCTTGGTCATATACATAGGTATAGCTGTAAATAGTGCAGCTGGTGCAGAGGTAGTAGTGTGTGGAACGGCCCATGGCCTACAATTATGGATGGCTTTCACTAGCCACGGAGGAGGTAGGGGCCCACTTTCCTTGCTTGCATTAGGGCCTATATCACCCTCACCACCCACTAAGAATGTCACATATTCTGCCTTTACTTCATTTCTCTATGTGCCAAGCAGTTCCTCACAAACCCCCCAAAATAAAATAGGAGTATGGGGTTTAATTCGAAAAAGGCCTACGGCATATTGGGCTGTATAAGAAGTTAAAAACTTCCATTTTCCACAGGTGCTACACATTACAGGCAAGGCCACCATGTCACGCTAGCTATAAATCTTAGGTTTCTCGAAGACACGACTATTGCAGAAGGTTGAGTATCAGCCTTTTGAATCAGCCAAGATTTATAGCTCGGATTGCTACGCAGGGTGCAGCATAGCTGGCAGGTTACCGTTACCGAAATACAAGCGGAACCATCAAAGTTTCATATGCTAATCTTCGGGCAACCTGAAACAACAGTGAAATCACACCTTCAATCCAAGCAGGCCCTTGTTGAGGTGATACCTGGCGCGCGACGTAGAAAGCAATGACGTGGCCTCCCGCGCGCGCTGGCTCGGGTTACCAATCAAGATGAACCTTTCCGATTCGCGCTCATTGTCCGCAGCTGTGAAGGATTCTGTTGTCCGCCATTGTCTAGGGCTGGTTTCGATGCCCATTTACGAAGCCGTGTCTCCGGGCGCTCCTCTTACCTAATTAAAAGGAGAGAAGGATAGTTTTCAGTCACCTCCAGGTCACGTGATTCATCATGCCTCGGCCTTCATTCCTGCGGGGAAAGTTGAAGCTGCGGGGGGCCATGCTACAGTACAAGGGAAAAGAAATGTGAGGTGGGTGGACCGGCTAACGGTTTCTTCTGCCAGAATGTAACGGTTTATTCTGTCGTGATGGATAAGGCGCCTGACAGAATTGTTAATGTTGGGCTCCCGGGATACTAGAGGTCTAGTGAGTGGAAGACTGCCTTTACGACTGGTCATGAAATGCATTCTGCCTACGTCAGTAGTTAATCTACGACATAAGACTAGTGCAGGCATTCTCAATGCTAGGCTGTTGCCTCAACATATTAAACAAATTCCTGCGCCCAAAGTGTTTTGATAGATGTCCAGCTGCTGTTTAAATACAGTCCAAGTGCGATGTCCTGGGCCTCTCAACCAGCACTTAATATTGTAAAACAAAAGCAAGACTGTGTTCTTTATGTTTTCTTTGAAGCTATTATCAAAATGTAGTTATAAAACCCATATCTTGTTTGGGGAAACAAAGGAAGGGCTAAAGCATACATCATAAGTACAACAGTATGCTTAGCAGCACTGGTAGATGTACCCGACCCAACATACTTTTTCTGACTCAATTATTTTGGAGTAAAATAAACATTTCAAGTAGTACACATACAATTTCACTTTAAGGTACTTCATAGTCAACATTTTACTTGTAAGTTCGCATATACACAAGTACATAAAATACAGCATAGCATTCTCTCAGGATATTTTTTTAAATTAAGCTTTGCCTATCTGGAAATGTCCCTATATCTTGGGATGCTTATGCGGGCATTCATGTGCATTGTAGATTGGTTCTTCAATTTTCAGCCACCTGTCTACGTCGACGCACATCCATATCCTTAAACCATTCTTTTCTGGGGGACCTCTTTCTGATTTCCAATATTTAGCTAAGTCTCTTTTATCCAACACAACTCACATACCTATTGGAGCCTTCCCTCCCCATTGTCCCCCAACTCATCTAATACCCTTAATAAGATCATTTTGGGTGGCATGTCAACCAGTCTCCCCAATATCTCTGTTCGTGTGTTCAAGATGTATTGCAAGTGTTGTATGACAATAGGACTTTTGCAAACTATGTGAAAAAAATCTCCATCAATTTGACATCTATGGCGTGTAGGGAAAAGGATCCTCCCAGGGTAAAATGATGTCTGTGAAAATAAATAATGAGTACTAGCCTCTTTCTGGATTAAATGGCCAGTGAGCATGGGAACATTGGTGGCTCTCTGCAGTCAGCCTCGTCTAGGTTGCCCAGATATTCCTCACATTTAGATTTAATGTCTCAAAGGGGGTTGGGAGTGTTATATATTAGAATACCAGTGTTCTTTAGGTCATGAAGGTGTCACCTTGTGCTAGGCGTCCCATTTACACTCGAGCCTCCAATGGATTGAGCCATGATAACATCTGATTGTGTTTTGTGCAGATTACCTTCTTGCTGTAATGTGGCAAAGTCCATCATGCAGTTCATTTATCTGACTTCTTAAACACTAGCTACCTTTGGTAACATTAAATACCAACCCAACAATTAGTGAGATGTTTTAACTTCTGGCAGATTAAAGACTGCAATTTTTGCTCAATTTAGAAATGAAACAGGCAGAGTTCTGATGTTCATGGCAAACAATTAAGTTGTGAAAGAAAAATATCAAGTGAACCCACTTGATGCCTACAATATGTTTATTAAGCAAAAGTATAGCAATATCACTTCTCAGATAGACAGGTTCACCTCACCAAGCAACTGACCATCTAATATTTGCCCATCCCTAAATTTCCCCAACATTTGTAGATTTTACTCACAGACAGTTGAGGTAATATACACATGACAGAAATTGAAAATTTAGATAATGGTGCCAAGAGGCGCCTAGGATTATCAAGAAGAAAAAAAATACCTTGTGAAAAGACACAACAGCGCAGATCTCAGACACTGAGCTAGCTTAACTGAGAATCCTTGCTTCACAGTGCCATCTTGAAAGCAAAGGAGCCCATGTGGGAGGAGAAATAACTCAAGTATATTAGTATAACATGGGCATGGCAAATGCCTGCTGTGTGTTGCACATGCCAGATTGTAAATTCATAATTTAATTTATTGTTAAATCATTATATCAAAGAACCTTCTCTGTGCAAATCTATAAAGCAGACCTTTGCTATTAATCGCCTCATTTCTATTTCATTGTTATTTTCATTACAGTTTTCGGTTCTAGATTTATCGTGACTGCTTTCTAAGTATTCATGAATGGTCAATCGAAATGAATTAGCAGTGCCTTTGTTGGTTTTGAGACAATGAAAAGGCCAAAAGCGTAATTGTACGAAAATATAAATATAACCAATAGAATGGATATTGCAAGGATTATTTAATAAAGAAAAACTTCATTCCCCATCCCCTAAAAGCACCTCTCAATCAGTACCAAAGGCTTCTTCCATCTAGGGCAAATTCATTGTGGCTCTTATTTAGTTCCCTAACTCTATCTCTAATATGGTCTAACTGTTCACAGATCCCGAGTAAGGCATTAAGCGATGTAATGAAGAAAGAAATACAACATTCAGAGCCCACTATAGTACATACACACCCTTGACAGTCAAGACCACTTCCAAAGCCGTTCTATTTTGTAACGTGATTGAGCATTTAACTGATCAGTAATAAGTCCCAACGAAATTGAAGAGACATTGACCACATTTTCAAGTACAAAGGCAGTAGTTCAGATTTAATAGCTAGCATGCCCCATTTCCTACATTGAGAAGAGGATGGAGGGCTCGATCACGGGGAGATGGCTACAGATAACCATGCCTTCGTGTAGCCACAGGTGATCCACAATCGCCCACCCCCCCTCCCGGCAATGGCAGTAGCTGGTAGCCGAGCTTGGCGTTGGCATGCTGCTGCTTCTGAGGAAAAGTGACGCCGGTGTTTTCTCTTTCTGGAATACAATGAGCAGAGAGCGGCGGAGGACATGAGGAACATCGGGACGTGAATTCCAAAAGGAGCAGGGGATTTTGTGGCAAGTGTCGGTAACAGAAACAGCGAGAGAGAATTTCACGCGCCCACCCGGTCAGCGTGTTCAGCCCGGGGGGGGGGGGCAAGGTGTCTTGCGGCAAGTTTACTTCCCCCAGGACCGTGCTTGTGATGGCGATAGGGGGGCGTGTGAGGCAGCCATACGACAGAGAAAGGTGTCGGAGTTAGGGAGACACCTGCCATTAAAGGAAACAGAGCTGAGAAGACGGGAAAGGAGGTGAGGAGGAGGTGAGGAGGAATGAGGAGGAGCTGGGAGGAAGCTCAGGAGGTTCAGGACGGTTCAAAAGTGGCGGAGCAATCTGTATAAGATTAATTTGAGTAGAAGCTGGTGTCAAAGTGAAAAAAGATTGGGGGAGAGCTGCATAAGTACAGAACTGACAATATAGTGAAAGTGAAGAGGGGGGAAAATGGGCAAACCCCAGAAGGATATGAATATTGTGAGTAAACCTTGGAAAGCAGATGTTGCGGCTCGCCTCAAAGCGAAAACACGCCAAACTTTGGCTAAAAAAGCTGCACTTCGGGCTGCAAAGGACAAGGATAAGGAAAACAATTCCACCTCCCCGGGTCTCGACAGCACCCTTGAGAGCTCAGAAGAGGAGTCCTCCCTCACCACCACCACCATTTCTCCACAAGGTGAGGGGCAATCTGAAGCAGTGGCACTAGTGGCTAACCAGATAAGTGTTACATCAGAGCGGGTAGAAGCTGTTGCTGTATCAACTAGCCTTCTGCAAGATAGCCTGAGTAAAAGAGTAAAAGAAAGAAAGGAATTTCCATTATTTGTAAAGAAATCCATCTCACAACCTCTACAACTTTCACTCCCACAATCCCCCTCACTAACCTCAGGCTCAGCCGCAAAATCCCCGAACACCCCAAACACTTTACTGCTGGAGACAGGACTGGTCTCACCAGGATCACAAGCTCCTGAAGTTTCGGTAGCGATGCAACAAAGTCTTGAACCAGATCATTTAGGAGTCCAGCAGGAGCAGGATTCAGCTCAAGTACAAGCTTTGGCAGCGCCCCACATTTCAACCTCCTTGTGTGCAGCAGGGGAGATGATCACTAGGATAAATCCCTCTCACGATTCAGCGGCCAGAAATAATACAATCGAAATCTCTGTGAACTCGAAGACCCCACAGCCTCAGCTGCAACTCCAATCGCAGCTTCAACTAGGACTTCAAGGGCATGTATTGCCAGAAGCTGTAGCGGCGCAGGTAGATCCTAAGGTGGGAAGCACGAGCGCTGGCACGTGCGATCCATTAAGCAACTCCAGCCCAAATACGGAGACTACGGGGGTCCACCAGCTAGATATTAGAGACATTCTGAATTTAATTCTGAAAGAGTTACGCGAAATTAAAAAGGCTCAGCAAATGGAAATCGCTGCTCTGCACCTAAGATTAGGTAAAATTGAGGAAGTGATGACGTGCTTTCCCATAAAATTACAGGAGGCAGAAGCCAGAATTTCCGTGTTGGAGGATCAAATGAATATGGCTATGGGAGAGGCAAAAGAGGTGGCAAAAAAGAAAAACTACCTGGAGGAACTTGAGAATCACTCACGGAGGTCTAACCTCTGGATTGTTGGGTTCCAGAAGGAATAGAAGGCTCTCAACCCCTACAGTGGGTGAACTCATTTATCAAACAGAATGTTTTGCCTGAGTTTGAGGGCGACCTTACCATTACAAGGGCTCAGCGAGTTCCTGCACAACCCTTTCCTAGCTCCACAATACCAAGAACATTTTTGCTGAACTTTGCCGACTTCAGTATTAAGGAGAGGATCCTGACAAAAGCAATTCAGCAGAGGCAGTTTTCAGTGAACGAGACTAATAAGTGTCGCATATTTTCTGACATGACTGCTGCTGCTGCTCGCAGGAGAAATTAATTCGTAAAAATTCTTCATTTGTTTAAAGCTCATGGCGCCCAAGCTTCAATTGCTCAGCAGTCGAAACTAAGAGTCTTAGTCAAAGGGAAGTTTTTTATGTTCTCAGATTTAGAAGACGCACAGGCCTTATTAAAGGAGATCTCGGCAGGGTCTAACACAGTGGCTGGTGCTTGAATATTTGTGATATATAGATTTATTAATACCCTCCCCCTAGGTTCAAGTTGGGTCGTTTAGCCTTTGAAATGGTCTCAAAATGTGGTTGGGGATCCCGAGGCCAGCAAGATCTACATTGAAGTGCAGACTGAAGCACAATATGGTGCCGAAGAGGAGGGACGATCTCCTTCCCTAGAATAGGACATGTATCTGTGTCTAGGCAACTTTGATCCGTTTCTTAAAGGCCTTTTGCTGACATCAGGCCATAGTTTGGACTTATTTTATGGATTTACTAGATGGTAATGGGGGGAAGAAGGATCCCCTTTTTTCTCAATGTTTAGTCTATTAACTCTTAGATCGATTATTGGTAAAATTGGCAAAATAGGGGTTCTTTTTTCTTCTACTTGTAATCTACTAGATAGCTTTCTTTGCCTTTAATGTAAGATGTGTTTACTAGCCAGCTAATTTTGGTTTGCTTTGAAAGTACTGTGGGGGCTCAGGGGTAATTTCATGACACCCATGAGGGTAGATAGGAGGGGCGCAATTTGGTCAGCGTGATTGGAAGGGGTTCTTCCACATTTCGGGGGAGGGCTTGTTCTTTCTAGGGTGGGTAGGGTGGGGGGGTCAGGGTTTATTGCAGAAAAAAAGAGTAAGAGCAGAAGATACTGAGAATAAACAATCGAAAATGTCGACAGAAACATTCAATAATGGAAACCAGTAAATATAAGATCCTATCAGTTAATGTAAACAGAATTTCAAACAAAAAGAAGTATGGTGCTTTGATAAGATCATTGACATCCTTCAATCCCCAAGTGCTGTTCTTCCAGGAGGCACACTTAAAATCTAATTCTCCTAAATTATTTGTTTCCCATGTCTCTTCTAATGTTTTTTTGAATCTGCAGATCTTGCCATGAAAGGAGTTGCCATTTATTTCTCTAAACAACTCCCCAGGGAATTTTTACAAATACACAGGGACGTACATGGTAGATGGATTTGGGTGGTAACAAGGCTGCTGGGGAAAATTTAAAATTGTATCAATTTCTATGGTCCTGTGTCAGATGATATCCCAGCCCTGGTCGAAATGAAAGAGCTTATGTTAGGTGCCCCTGGGCAGTTTATTTTTGGAGGGGATTTTAACTTCATACAGGACCTGAGAAAAGACACTTCTAATAAAAATAAAAAACAATTGAAACCCAATACTAAAAAGTTAGTGGAAGCCATTAGAACAGAATATCAATTGGTAGATTCATGGCGGGAAATGAATCTTGATAAAGAATATTATACCTGTTATTCGCATCGTTTTCGAACGGTGTCGCGGATTGATTTTTTTCTTATGTCTAGATCTCTTCAAGTTCTTAAGGCTGATATCGGGTGTAATCCTTTTTCAGATCATGCGTATGTCGGGCTAGAAATGGTGTTTAGGGGAGAAGGATGGGAGCAGCCCAGGTGGCAGCTGGACCGACTCCTCTTGCAGGATCAGGACTGGGTGAAAGAATTCAGAAAGTGGATATCTGAATATTTTGATATCAATGAGAATACAGCGGAGCACTTCTCAGTTTGGGGTGGGTTCAAGGCGGCTGCCTGCAGTCAAATAATTGCCTTTACAGCCGCTCAAGTAAATACCCGGAGGTTAAAAATAGCTGAACAACAATTGAAGGTGGAAAACGAATATGCTCTCCAACTTCAGTTGCTTCCTAATCATTTTGAACAGGCAAGAATAGCACTGAGGGATTTTTTTTTGTTTTAGATGAGATTTGTAGTTCACAAATGTTCCAACAAAGGGTTTATGAGGAAAGCCAGTTAATAGGTAAATTCCTGGCTAACTCAACTAGAAAAAAACAAGAAGCCGCCATAATATCAAAAGTGCTCGACCCCCAGACAGGTCGGGATGTAGCCCACAGTAGCGAGATTCCCCAGATATTTCTGGAGCATTTCCATCGACCTTACTCTACTGAATATCTGATGGAGGAGGAGAAGATCCAGGAGTATTTTTTTAATATGGATACTTCTAAACTATCAGATAATAGGATCAGTTTAGTGGGATCAGATGTGGAATCCGATGAGAACTCGGCAGCCATTAAAGCAACAGCTGGGGCTAAAGCATGTGAACAGGATGGATTCCCTACTGAATTCTATAACGTTTTCTTAGGGGAACTGATCACTCCCTTGAAGAAATTATTTAATTATATAAAAGGAGGTGGCTTCGTTCCAAAATGTTTTAAAGAATCGATAATTGTATCCTTTGTCAAAAAAGATAAAAATCTGGCGGACGTCAATTCATATAGGCCCATTAGTCTTCTGAATTCAGATTATAAAACACTAATGAAAGTGTGGGCCGAGCACTTTTTATTGGCAGCTCAGGAGATTATTTGTAGTGATCAGACTGATTTTATAGCGGGCAGATCAATGACGGCGAATACCCAGTTTTTAATACATGCCTTGGATTTTTTTAATATGAACTCTATCCCGGCTAGTATTGTTATGGTCGATGCAGAGAAAGCAGTTGACCTCGTGAACTGGAGAACCTTGTTTTTTGCTCTTGAGTGGTTTGGTTTTCCAGTTCAGGTGGTCAATATGCTTCGTAATATATATCAGGGGGCCACGGCCCGGGTAGTCATTAATTTGAAACAAGCAGGGACTATGAAAATAAAACGCGGGACCAGGCAGGGCTGGCAGCTTTCGCCTTTGCTTTTTACCTTTTTTATCGAGCCACTTGCAATTAAAATACATAATAACATGGCGATTAAACCACCTATTTCTGGCATGGCAAAGCTGAAACTCTTTGCAGATGATATCATTTAATATCTGACCCCAGACAAAGAGAATTTCGAAATGGTTTTAAGGGAATTTAAAAGGTTTGAGCTAATTGGTGGTCATAAAATAAACGCAAATAAAACGGAAGATCTTGCCCTCAATGCAGACTTAAATTCTTTTCCATCTTGCTTGAGGATGCAAGCAATTAAACCGGATCCAATTAGATATCTTGGGATATCTGTGTCTAGCCAATACCACCATCTAGTTAAATTGAACTATTTAAGGATGAACGAGAAAATTAAGAAACTCTTGGAACAATGGCTTCTACTCCCTCTATCGATAGTAGGAAGAGTTTCGCTAATTAAAATGTCTATACTCCAGTTACTTATATTTCTTTTTACCAATGTCCCAATAAGGATAAACATGTCTATTTTTAAAGAACAAGAAAGTTTATTTAGAGAATTTGTCTGGGGAAAGAAAGTACCAAGGGTCGAATTGACAGTGGTTCAACTACCTATTGCACAAGGGGGCTTAGCCTTACCCCATTTAAGAACGTATTACGAGGCAGCCTTTATAGATTTAGTATCAGGACTGATGGGATCTAAATGTATTAAAGATAGCTTTTTTTTTAGATAAAATGATTCAAGGAAGTGATTCGCAAACCCCAGTGTTTTTAAAAACTTCCAAACTTCTGAAAAAAACGAGGTATAAGACCTTGAAGGATGTGGCTTCTAGACTTGAGTCATTTTTTAAAAAGACGGGCTCCTCGGGTCTCCAATATTTAAAATTGAGAGAAATTTCCAGCTTTGGTTTCCAGGTTCGATCTAGACATATTAGCAATTGGGAAAGCTGTGGACTACTCGAGTTAAGACATTTTATAATTCAAAATAGGGTGATTTCTTGGCAAGAGGTAATGGCCAGGGCAGAAAGCCATCAGAAACCCCCTTTTTTTTTAATATTTACAAATCGTCCACTTTTTTAAAAAAATGAACAGTATTTTGGACACCCCAGATCAACTGATGGTAACTCTTTATGTGGCCAGGGTGAGCGGTGTGGGGAGCTGGTACCGGTTGATGCATAAACAAGGTCAAATTTCTGTGTTGGAGAGCCATTTAGCTAAAATAGATCGCGAGACAGGGTGTACCCTCTCCCCGAACGACTGGGAGGCCATAAGCCATCTAAGAGGCAAATATTTGCGTGCAGCGAATTTCAAAAAAGGATGGCCTTCCTATCACGATGGCTCTCCTATTTAGCTCAGGCCGCTTTAAAATAAAGATTTTCGGGAGTTGAGAATAAGTGCTTCCGCTGCCAGGCAAACGGAGAAGGTGGTTGGCATCATATCTTTTTCGGGTGTCCTTGGCTGAGACCCTTCTGGGAGGCTATTTTTGCTGATATGAGTCAACAATTGGGAAGAGTGTTTCACTCGAGGCAGAGGCCGCGTTATTTGGATTCTATCGAGATAGAAAGACTTTCTCAGCCTCTGTTAAAATCATTCTATCTATTTCTTGTATTGTAGCTCATTCATTAATTCTCCATATTTGGAAATCTAGTGAAGCCCCCTCGCATTTGAAATGATTTAACAAAATGAAAAGGACCCGAGAATTTGAAAAAGCTTATGCCAGACGGGTCGGGACATCCAGGAAATTTGAAAAGAATTGGAAGTTTTTTATTGATTTAGAAAAGTCTAAAGAGGGATTGTAGTATTCACTTTATATATCGATGCTGTAGCTGTATTATATTGCACTTTAGAAGCATTTGCACTTTATACTTTTGCACTTTATTGGTATTTCAGGAACATTCCCAACCGCATTGGTTATTGCACTTTAGAAAAGTCTAAAGAGGGATTGTAGAATCCACTTTTCATATCAATGCGCTAGCTGTTTTGTATTGCACTTTAGAAACATTTTGCACTTTATTCTGGTGTACTTTATTTAAACTTGTAACGCATTAGCTATTGCACTTTAGCTTAAATGATTTGCACAATGCCAATGTTTGATGATGATGATATTTGCTGCTACAGTTAAATATTTTTCTTTTTTGCTTTTAAAGTTTTATCTTGATTCTGTAGTACTGTTTTTTTCATCGATGTCTTTTAAATAGATCATGTATCTATGTATCTAAAGCTCTGCTCAATAAATAAAAACATTTTAAAAAAGAGAAGAGGATGGAGAAAAAGCAGGTAGTTTCAGACATAGAAAGAGTAGAATTTGTTGATGGGGAACCAGATAAAAAAAAGAGTGTGATCGATAGCTGTTTCCATATAGGCAAAGTAGCATGTGCCAGACCAATCTCCAGCAAACAGGGATAAGCCTGAGTGTCACAGACCTAATATATTCCCTTATCCTTGTTGAACCAGATGCAGACATTCAGGAGTTGAGAAGCAACTCGAAAGCTAAACAAGAGAACATAGAAATTATGTTGGTGTGGACCAAAGGGAGTACGGGAGCCAGAGCGAGGGAGAAACATGGCGGCGGCAGGCTGACGGCTGCTGCGGAGCTCCGCACCTTGGAGAACGCCAGGGCCTACCATAGCAAATTTCCCGTATGAAAATGAGCCGGTCTGCTGATAAGAACCTTGCGGTGAAAATATGAAGGACGCGTTTCCGCTAAATTCCCTCTGACCTGCGTTAAGTCGCTTTCGATGTTTTTCTTTGTCTTGGAGGTCTGACGGGCACTAGGACCCCCGCGGAATGCTCGAGCCGGTCAGCCGCTCTACCAGGAAGTGGGAGGTGGAGGAGCCGATCTACGGATCGAGGAAGGCTGCTGCAGGACGGTTGGAGCTTGAGGTGGATAGGCAGAGACAAGGAGACAGCCGAAGGAGTCTTTGGCGCCGTTCCAGAGGTGCACTTATCCTTCGCGCCAGAGGACCGGTGTGCTGGAGTTTTCTTACAGTTCGGACTGTGAAGGCTTGCGGTAAGGAGGTTCCGAAGGGGAGGGCCTGCATGGAGGCAGCAGTCCCAAGGGCAGTGCTAACTGTGTCCGGTCAGTGCGTTATTAGAGGGACAATCGGCGAGAGAGAAAGAGAAAGAGAGGGGGTGTCACCTAGTAAGGAGGGGTCCCATTGCGTCCCCAAAAATTCTGAGGCCCCGATTAGGAATAGATATCAGCTCAGGTCTAGGCAGGCGGTCTGGGACCCAACAGAGCCAGCTGAGAGAGGGGGTCCGATACCGCTGTCCCCTTACAAACAGAAGAGGAAGGGTGGTACAAGGAAGGGGGCGGTTGCAAAAGTTGTTAAGCAGTCCCAGGCATATAAAGGCACCCCTTCACTCAAAAGTTACTTTAAGATAATGGAGCAGGCAGTAAAAGCAAAGGAAAGCTCTGGGGCTAAATCAGGTGCAGTGCTAGGAGTAGAAGCTATCAGTTCAGGTGACACGGGAAAAGGGGGGGGGTATCATCTGAAGTAGAAGTAGAAGTGGGGGCTACCCCCTCCCCAGACAACACGCTTATCTCCCCATCGGTACCTCTGAGGAATAGGTACGCAGTGCTCGAGCCTCCCAATGGGTAGGGTTTAGAGGCTTTAACACACCCTGATACAGTATATATCTCTACTCCTAGTCCTAGTCTCTCACTACCATCAGAAGCTCAGAGATCTCATGTTTTGAATACTGCTACAGCCTTGGAGAGCTTAATCTCTGTACTGCCTTTAGCTCAGGATCCGTTAGGCACAGAGTCTCATAATATCTCTCTTCACCCCCAAACAGTTTGCACTGCGTTCCAATCCCAGTCTGTTCCTCTTTCAACCTCCGATAAACAAGTCTCTGTCCAGCAGACTGGTAGTTTGCCGGCTGAGCCAGTTGAGGCAGAGATTGTAGGAGATAGATTGGGTCTTCTATTCCAGACATTGAGAGGAGACCTGCTTGGGAAATTTGAAATATCAGAGAGCAATCAAAAAGGGTTGCACGACAGATTTGATGCTTTGGAGTCCAAATTGGAGGGACTAGCAACTCGAACAAGTATGTTGGAGAGTAAAGTCAACTCATTGGTAGAAGTATCGACAGGGAATTCAAGGACATTGACGCTATCAAGGCACAAAATCGAACTCTTACTATGGACATGGAGAGATTGGAAATTGCGAGTCGGCGGAACAATCTAAGAATCCTTAAGATACCAGAAGGAGCAGAGGTTGAAGATATCAAGGGATTTGTTTGCAGATTATTACGAGAAGACATACTAAAGGACCGGCTAGACATCGATCTAGAGGCTGAGATCCAGCGTGTGCACAGAGATCCTTTTAGGTTGCACCCTGATCGTAAAGCTCCAAGAAAAATCTTAGTCTACTTTCAAACATATAGTGTTAAGGAGCTAATTCTGAATAGATGTCTTGCACGCTCCACCCTCCATTAGCGTGCCAACCCCTACCAAATTAGATCAGATATAGGGGGGAAGACGACCCACAGGCAGTGGGAGTTGGGCTCCAGGATGCCAGAACTTCGTTCGTTGGGAGCTCAGGTCCAAATGAAGTTCCCTGCTTTACTCAAAATAATGTGGAACAATAAGATGTTTAATTGCAACCACCCAGAGGAAGTAGATGAATTACTTTTAAAAATGAGAAAATAGTTATTTTCTGGGTCCAATCAGTCTTCGGTACTAGGGTAAATGAGAATTTATTAAAACGTTATAGCCTTTGTAATTTCACTTAACATGGGAAGCTAAAATGCAAGTCAATATGCACACGTAGGTCACATACACGTTTTATATGCCCGGGGGTCGGTGGCTTGTTATGGATTGTTTCCGTAAGGCACATTTAAGAGGTAAATCATACTTACTACAAGTGTTTGTATAATAGAATGGGACTGACTTATCTCCTTCAAAAAAAAGAAAAAAAAAGTTTTATTTATTTTTTTAATAAAACAACAACAAATGACTATATGTAATATAAAAAGGGGAATCAGAAAAATGGGGGAAAAATACATAGATATGGGTCAGATTTAGCACTGAATAAATGGGAAAACTGTTCTAAATATTGTTGGTGTCTCAAGGGTGTGGGGCCCCTTAAGGCGTCTTCACGCCGGAAAAAAGGGGAGGGTTCCTCGGGGGGAGGGCACAGGGGAGTGGGAAAAAAAACACATAAAAATGTCCTTATATGCCATAAGTTGTTATTTTGTTAGACAGAATATAAACAGAGGTCTCCATTAGCTGCAGGTCTGGTTATACTATGCGATGGCTCCTAGCACGGTATCCAGTAATAAATTCCTGTCTTGGAATTTGAATGGTATAAGAAGCCTGAGGAAACAACAAAGAATATGTGAATTTTTAAAAAATACCGAGGCACATGTATACTTCCTACAAGAGACTCATCTTGAGGCGGAGGTGTGTAGCCAAATATTTGGAAAACTTAGTTGGGTGCAGGAAGTTCTCTGCTCCAGACAGAGGGGTTCCACTAGAGGAGTAGCTATAGTAATGCGCGCAAATAGGGGGATTAGGGTCCAGAATTGGGAAACTGATCTGGTCGATGGCTGGTGGCAGTCCTCTCTATTGGAAGCTTTACTTTTCAGTGTGCTGTTTACTATGGTCCTAATGAAGACAATCCGGGCTTTCTTCGAAAGCTAGAGAAGTATATGATTCAGCACCCAGCTCCAGTCATTTTAGGAGGTGACTTCAACCTTTTATTAGACCCACAGCTAGACCGTACCTCAAACGCTAAATATAATTCCCCAAACAAATCCCTTTTAGCCCTGAGGAATATCATGAAGGAATTTTCCTTACTAGATGCCTGGAGAGTAAAACATGGTAACCTTAGGGAGTATTCCTTCTATAGTAAGAAGTATAAACAATACTCCAGAATAGATCTCTTTCTTCTGGATCGAGCCTTTCTGCCTGACATTATTTCAGTTTTATATATTCCTACAGGACTGTCTGATCACTTTGTTGTTGAGTTAAATATCAACTCTAAGGTTAGCCCCTCAGAGTATAGGTGGACCCTAGACAGAACTATTCTTCTCAACGATGAGATTAAAACCAAAATTAGAGCCAGTCTGTTAGAGTTTATTTCATTTAATGTTGGGACTGCCTCAGAACAAATAGTCTGGGACACTCTTAAATCTTATCTGAGGGGTATTCTTGGTTCACATATGGCACTAAAAAGAAAACTTAGGAAAGAAGAAAATACCAAGGTCCTTGATTTAATTAAAAAGAAGGAATTACAGTTGCAGTTAGCTGTTATAGAAGAAAGGGACAGCATTCCGTTACTTGAAAAAGAGCTTTTGCAGCTACAGACAGGCTTCAAGGCACGAGCTGACAAGGTAAACAAGGATAAGTGGGAAGTAAGCAAGCTTCGCAATTTTGAATATGGAGAGAAGTGCGGCTCACTCTTGGCATGGAAGGCTAGGACCGAGAGGAGCAGGAATAACATCAGCTCGCTAATCCAGAGAGGTTCTGGGATGTCCCTAACAGAGGATGTCGAAATAAGGAGAGAGGCTAGAGGATTCATGGAGGAGCTTTATCACGAAGAAAATAGATGTGGGTCGGAGGAGCTTGAAAAGTGGTGGGATCTGAGAGAGCTACCCCAGCTGAGTGAAACCGTTTTAGCTTTCCTAGGTACAGAGATTACTGAAGGGGAAATACGGGCCCAGATAAAAAAGATGTCTAGGAATAAGGCCTCTGGTCCGGATGGATTGCCAACTGAGGTGTATAAAGATAATTTGGAAGAAGTCTTAACACCCTTATTGACGCTTTTTAACAAAATGTTCCTGCTAGGGGAGCAAACTCCGCCTTCTTGGTCAGAGGCTACCATTACCTTGATAGCAAAGCCCAACAAAGATCCCAAAAAAATAGAGTCATATAGACCTATCTCCCTACTCAACTCTGATCTTAAAATATACTCCGGCATACTCGCATCTAGGTTGGCAAAAATAATTAAATCTATAATCAATCCGGACCAGAGGGGGTTTATACCAGGCCGTCAACTCAATGAACTTACGTTCCAAGTTTTAGGAGCGATAGATATAGCAACAGACAGGGGACTGCCACTTGCCATCGTTGCGATCGATGCAGCAAAAGCCTTCGATCAAGTGAACTGGTTATTTCTATGGAAAACTATGGCGAAGTTTGGGTTTCCAGATATCTTCATCAAAGGCATTGTAACATTATATAGGAGTCCCCGGGCCAAAGTCTTGGTCAACGGTTGCCTTACCGACTGGTTTAACATCTCAAGGGGAACGAGGCAGGGTTGTCCCCTATCTCCCCTCCTCTTTGATATTTATATTGAGCCCTTTGTCTGTTCCTTAAGATCAGATCCAGTAATCTTACCATTTAAAATAGGGGATTTGACACTTAAGACAGCATTATATGCTGACGACCTCCTCCTATACACATCTAACCCGGCCGAGGCTATTCCTAGGTTGTTTGATTTGGCTGAGGACTTTGGTACTGTGTCTGGATATAGAATCAACAAAGACAAAACAGACATTATGAGCTGGAACAACCTAACCCAGATACCAGAAGCTAAACCAAAAATCAGATACTTAGGAATTTATGTTACCCACAACCTGGACAACGTTTCGAAAGTAAGTTGGGAGATGGTGGTAAAGGAAGTGAGGAAATTATTGACCAGATGGAATACCCTACCGCTTAACATCTATGGTAGAGTTAATCTGGTCAAAATGATTATTTTGCCGAAAATTACATTTCTATTTAATTCCATCCCCCTCAATTTCAATAAAAAGGACATTGCGAACCTCCAAGGAAGGATTGGGCAACTAAATCCCCAAGGATCGCCTGGAGGAAATTGAGAAGGGGACTGAAACTAGGTGGGTTGGCTCTTCCTGATTTACTTCTTTATTGTTATGCCTTTCAGTTCAAGAACTTTAGACTTTTAGCAAATAAACTAGACTCTTCATCTCATGATAGACTTTTTCAGGCTATGCTTTTAGATTTGCCACACGGTTTAGAGTTTTTTCTCTACAAATTCGGGGATCAGAGGTTTTTTAAAAAGGTTCGACTGAAGCTCTTAAAAACAGCACTTAACATCTAGCAATCAATACGCAGAACACTTGATATACCCTATTACCATTCCCAAGCCCCAATTTGGGACTCCCCAGGTACACCAGAATGCCTATTAGACCGACTGGCCCTACCATTGAGAGCGGCAGGTATTACAAAATGGGGGGACTTGTATAATAATTCGGCACTATTAAGCTGGGAATCCCTTTCGAATCTAACAGAGGGTTCTATCACAAGGTTTAAATGTTATCAGTTGTCCTCCTGGTGGGGGAGGCAGCTTTGGGCCAATGATAAGGAAATACCTCTATTGGGATTCATCGATAGGGGCAAGGGATGGAAAGGTGAGGTTGCGCATTGGTACAATACATTTGTGGGGGCTAAAGACAATCTAGGAGCTGAAGCTATGGGATAACTTTCCAGACCTTAATGCCGGGGAGGTACTGAAGGTTTGGACAGACTCTTTTACGCTCTCCCAAAAAATTATAAAACCATCCAATCGCAGAAGAAACCACCTATTCACATTATATAGGGTCTACTGGACTCCAGCGAAACTATCTAAGTTGTCAGCAGAAGTATACTTCTGTCCAAGATGTAAGTTTCCAGCTGCGGATGACAGACATATGTTTGTCGATTGCCCGGCCATTATGAGCTACTGGTGTGAGGTGTGTGAATTCTTAGAAGAAGTGGTATCATCCCCAATTGCTCTCAGCCCTAGATTGATTCTTTTTGGTCTCCCCCAAGATTATGATATTCGAAAATGTACTTTACAGTTCATTTTCTATGTTATTGTTATTGCTAGGAGAGAGATTTGTAGGGAGTGGAAGTCTGTAAACCCCCCCAGATTTGTAGATTGTCTAAGAAATATCATGGCGGTTAGTCATTTAGATATGCTGTGTGGTATAGAAAGCGCCAATAAGATCTGGTGTGCCCTGAATGCATGGACTGAGCAATAGCATCGAATGAGTCCAATGATTATGCCAGAGGTTAGTGGTCCTGTCCTCCCAAAGTGGCAAGTTACATCGTGAATGGGAGTTGGCTCAGGAAACAACCTACCTCTGGGTGATCTCCATTGGCTATCCATAGACCCCAGGGCGGAAACAGCTGGTCTGTGTCAGTGGCCTGGAGAGAGCCTATCTAGAGTCGACATTATCTGGTGGCATTTATGAGGACAATTTTTTAAAATTTTTTTTTAAAAACCATAGAAATTATGTTGAGGACAGTGTAGTGTTTTTCATGGCCCATAAAGAGGCTGCCATTATTGGGCTCACACATCCAGAGAAGGTGAAGGGCAGGAGGCATGATATATTTATCAGGAAATCGGAGACCTTTGTGCTCTACGGGTATTTGTGCTGGGTAGGTGCTATTCTCTTTTATTTAATACCCATGAAAGTACAGTTTAAGACAAGTTACTTACTTCACTATCAAGGGCCCAGGAATCATTGGCAAGCACCCTCTCCATCTGTGGGGAAGTGAATGGTGATATAGCAAGAAGAAAGGTTCAAGAACTGTCAGTACCCCTCTACTAGATGCAAGTAAGTGTTGTCCTGGTAGACAGAGCATTGGTACAGCAAACAGGCAGAGTGCTGTTGCTTTGAATACATGTGCAACCCTTGACTTCATTGAAGTGCCAAACAGTGATCAAGGGGACAAGGCTTGCAGCAAAAACTACAGTGGGATCTGGTAGGGGGTGACCAGCCTGTCACCAAGAACGACGTTAGTAATAGTGAGATGGGGGGGGGGGGGACAGAGGCCTGAGGCACAGCAGAAGTGGTATGCGGAGGTCCTGGTGCTCTCTTGCAGTGGGATGAGTGGGTACAGGCAGGGAGTTGTCAATACTTCACAGCAGTGTTGGTGCTGGGCAGCACTTGAAATTACATTTCCACCATGGATGTAGATCAGACATCCATTACTGCAATTTCACAAAGATCCACTGTCCGAGCAGCAGGTGGTGGCAGACATTGTTAGGGCAGTCAGGCAAGACAGCTTGGACATGAGAAAATTGTCTGCAATGTTCTGAACCTAAATCATCGTCCATTTCTAAGTCTAGAGCAGCAGGTGAACCTCAAGGGTTTGATGTGAGCATCAGGGGATGGCCCATGATATACCCACAGGGGCCTCAGTTTAGTCCTCTGCATGGGAATTGCTCAGATTGACCAAAGGGTAGAGCATCAGGCCATTTCAACTAGGTCTCTGAACATATGTTGGCTATTTTACTCTTTAGAGTGGAGCTGCATCTTTCTACCCTACCAGCTGATTTTGGGGATATGCACACTGGAAATGCTGTTGAAATCCTAGAGCTTTGCACACTTCCTGAACTAAGGAGGAGTTGGTGCCCCAATCACTGGAAATGTGGAGGGGCACCCCGAACTGGGGAACAAAGTCCCCTAAAAGCATTTTGACATTGGTGCACACACAAGGCTGAGCTACAAACTACCCAGAAACATACACACTACTATGAGAACACAAGAATAGGATCAAGACTTGGGCTTCGAACTAAAGTCCATTTACAAATGGATGAAGGGCCCACAGCGAGGCATGTGGGCAGCAGGGACGGTCTAAATCCATTTCCCGATTTTATGGGTTTGGCAGGTGAGACAGGAATGGCATTAGTTCTGGACATCAGAAGGAATACTGGTGTTTCACTTGGGTTTGTGCTGCATGAATCATACAATTTTTTCAGACATGGAAAATACCATGCGACAAGCTGGCCATGTTGAGAAACCAGGGATTTCAGAGTCACCACTTATTTTATATTGTTACATGCTCTTTTGGGATCCTTTTCACAGTTTTGTTTGATTCATGCCAAGGCATTAGGATGTCAACTCCTGTGACACTAATAGATCCTCGAGAGTAAGCTTGGGAAATGCATCAAATTGTAAAACATTCATGGAAGATTCGCCATATGGGTATAATGCAACTTTTCTGCCTAGCTAATATGCCAGAGCATTTCATACAGACATGTCATCTTGTACGGATTGGTCAGCAATACAAGTTACAATGGCAACTTTAACTGTTAGCAAAGGGGCATTCAACACATTCTGTACATACACCCCATTGTTTGATAGGTTTTGCTGCAGAAGTTTAGAATCCCATTTCATCCACAGTAATCCAAGTAATAAGTAACACCAAATGCTTATTTTTATGTAAGTAACAATTATTTTAATGGTAAGGATTTATGCACAGGTCAAAGCAACAAGCTCCTTTATGTGGGCAGAGTGAACCAGAGGCAAACATCGTCTTTCAACAACGTCATTTAAGGTACATACAGCATAACCAGCTACAACAACCCCAATATAATTTCTAAGATCAAAACCATCATCAAAATAGGCCAGTGTGCTGTGGGTTATTGGTGCATCGTATAAGTAATGATGTGCTTTAGTCAAGTTTTTTTTGGTTGGTCTCCCTGAGCAAAAAAATATATAATTTCTCTCATATAAATTCACAAAGTTCGTAGGTCAATCAATTCAAACAACGACAATTATCCAAATAGAATGTCCGTGGTCTGTTTTATTCTTCTTTGATTCTTTTACTTTTCTCCACATTACCTTGTAAGACAGATTTCTCCAAAGAATATATCTTGTATTTAGATCACAACACTACAGCCAACATGCATGTTTTGTCTTTGGTACATCCCCAAAAAGACTTCATCAGGGCTGTGAATACAAAATACAAACAATACCCAATAAGTTACCTCCCCATTCTTGATGGAAGCTAAGCCTAACCTCCACCATATGGTAAAACATTTTTTTATTTTCTTCCGACATGAAAAAAGGACAACAAAGAAGTCAATGAAAAAGGGAAAGAAAGAGATAATCACCCATACGTGTGATATAACGTAAACACAGTTCAACCCATGTGGTAAGAATTAAAATTAAAACACAAGAAAAAAGAGGGTTAATTCATATTTTCAGCCATCATAGGCAATCTACAAATTCACCGATTCAGCATGCAATGCAACGTGGATACCAGCCTATTATAAAAATTATTAGGTCCACTCACCTACAACAACAATTTCTGCATTATTAGTTTCCGTATTTGTATAGAAGCGAGTAGGAACAACTAAAAACAAAGATCATATATGTCAAAAAGTCTTTCCGTACAAACTATCCGCTTATACACCAAAGAGTCATTGAGCACAGTGTCCCATGCTTATTCCCTTACCTTATCGGTAAATCAAAAAGACACACATCGCTTATTCGCCCAACATCTTATTCTATGTGACGATATTAGTCTCCTGTTTAAACAGATACAATTACTACATTTAAAATCACATCTATAATGTACCAAAATTTCGTTACACATACCACTGGCATTTGCTTTGCATATAACCAAATCCCCTTATTTACAAAATTCAAACCAAATAGCTTAATATATTAAATAATCGCTCATAAATATGCCATGAAAAACTCAGTCATGCATACCCCTGGCATTTTCACTATATCTGCCAAGTTTCTTTTATTTAACGGTTTCATCCCAGAGCGAGTATCATTAACGTAATCATAAACATAATCCAAGTCTATATTCTTGGGAATGCCCAAATGATATACATTAGTGAGCATATCCAGACATTAAGTACAAACACGTAGGACCACTGCTCGATCTTTAAAAGCCCTTCCCGTCAGTATGACATTTCCTCTTGCCTGTGTGATCCCCACTTCAGTCTGCGTTCTACTTCGCCGCCATGCTATATAAGCGAAACTGAAGACGGGCTATTCTTACACGGGGCTCCCCGATCCCGTGGGCGTCATCTTAAAGTGGTTAATCGGATCCAAAAGGAGCCAAATGAAGCTCTACCTATAAAGAGATGCTTATACCTAATAGAAAATACCATTAGCACTAAGTAGTGTTATTAACAGATAAAACCTGAAGGTTTATGCAAAGACTTTAAAAGGGCGAATACGCCGCAAAGCCAACCAATAAAATGCGGCATTCTAAATGCTATAATATTTAATCCAGGCCATATATTATATTACTTGTGGCCAAAAACGTATCAATGTAAAAATATTCCAGCATCAATTTATTATTATAGCTATTTTACCCAAACATCAGCTCATCAATATTATTCACGCTGCCTGCATGCCTCCAGTGAACCACTGTCATGAGCAAAAATAATAAAATAAAACACAAGGGGTGAATAGAGATGTATAGTGCAAAACCCAAAAAGATATATATAAAACATTAGAGCCAATCTGTAGAGAATTACAGACTTAGGTCAGATATACGTTAGCACAAGGACAAGATGATATCTTGATCAATTAATTCTTGTCCTCATAGACCTTAAACAGTTTAAACTTCATACATATTGTGCACATTTACATAAAGCAACAATTGGTTTGTAACCTCGCTTTTTTACACAGTGTTTAAATTACTTCATGAGTCAAGGATATAACATTTCCAGCACAATTGTAGTATGTATCCTTGCCCCTATTCACATTTAAAACCAGAGATAATATACCCAGAATGATTTATGAAGGTACAGTTTAACATCCCAAAAAATATTGTAGTTCCGAGTCAATGTTAATCCCCTGTTCGACCGCACGCAATTTAAGTAGCCATTTGGCCTCACATTGGCGGACCTTAAGCTCCCTATTTCCACCCCGTTTATCACCTGGGATATGTTCTATGCCATGAAATGTAAAGGACAAATTTCCTCTCTGACTTGGACAGCTATTTGCATGGCTTGCTAGGGGATATCTGAGGTCCAATTTCTTCAGAGCCCTGAAGTGTTCCGCAATTCTATCCTGTAAGCACCTAATTGTGCTACCTACATAGATTATTTGGCACTTACATCTGATTGCATAAAAAACATACTTGGTGCTGCAGTCAATATGTTGAAAGATCTTATACTTAGCCAACCCATTATATTGAAACTCTTTAATGCAGTTTTCAGCGTATCTACAAATACTTCAGTGCCCACATTTGAAAGAACCCATGTTGTGGGCATGGAGCCATGTTGGTCCTTTGATCTCAGATTTGGGGTAACTTGGGCTAATCATACTGCGGATCGTTGTACCCCTTCTGTACGAAATACTGGGTTTGTTTTTAACATATGTGTTTATGCTTGGATCAGACTTCAATAAGTGCCAATGTTTGTTTAGGATGCCATAAATTTTGTGAGACCAAGGATGGTAATTTGTTACCAATCTGATGACATCAGTTTTTTTATTCTTACAATTTGGTCTTTGTGTCAGTGTTTCATTCCTGCTTAGTTTTAGTGATCTTTTTTTGGGTGCAACAATGGTATCGTTACGATATCCTCTCTCTTGAAAACGTACCTCCATATCCTCAATACAACTGTGAAAGTCCTCATCCCTACTATTATTTCTCCGAGCTCTATACATTTCACCATACGGGATGGCATCAATCTGCACTTTGGGGTGGGCACTACTGCCATATAATGTCGAGTTACATGATGTACTCTTTCTCTATAAACGGCTATTGATTTTACCGTTGGTCACAAACAGTTCCGTGTCTAAAAAGACAACACTCTCTTGGCTAGACGACATTGTGAATGACATGTTAAATTGGTTGTTGTTCATGTAACTTACAAATTCATTCAATTTCTCAGTTCCACCTGTCCAGATAATCAGACAATCATCAATGTATATTCCATAATATAGGATATTTTCTTGCCATTTAGCTCCTCCTGGGCCCCAGACATGCACCATCTCAAACCTCCCCATAAAGAGGCATGCCAGAGATGGCGCAAATCTGGAGCCCATCGCAACTCCGCATTTCTGCCTGTACCAGTCCTGATTGAACAAGAAAACATTGTGCTCCAAAATGAGCCATGACATTGCAATCAACATGTCCGAGTGTTCCATCATAGTTATTGGTCTTTTATACAAAAATATTTCAGTGCTTCTAATCCCTGTTCATGTCTTATATTCGTATACAAGGATACGACATCCAATGTTACTAAAGTCATAGTGTTGTCCCAGTTCAAATCCACCAGTATATTAAGTACATGCCCAGTGTCTCTAATGTAGGAGGCTAGGTTGGATACATAAGGTTGTAAAAAATATCAAAAAATTCTGAAAGTCGTTCCAAAGGGCCCCCTATGCGAGAGACAATAGACCTCCCTGGTGGTCTAGAGGCATCTTGTTGGATTTTTGGCAATGTATAGATACAAAGGTATCGCGGTTTCACAATCTTAAGATATGCATGTTCGTCATCATTCAACAAACCTTTGATATTCCAATCCCTGAGCTCTGAATTTACAATGCGTGTGATTTCAAACCTAGGATTACTGGCAAGTTTCACATAGCATTCTACATTCTCAAGTTGACCCAACAGCTCAGCCTCATACATATCTTTTCCCATAACAACTATATTTCCACCCTTGTCAGCTTCTTTGATGACAATTGTACTGTTGGAGCTTAATGATTAAGGGCAAATTGTTCACATTTAGTTAGATTATGTGAATAGAAGGGTCTACTGTTTTTGTTTCTCATTTGATCTTCATATTTGTCAAGTTCTTGATTAACAATTCGGTGAAAGACCTCAATGTTGTTCCCGCTAGAGAGTTGTGGCGTCCATCTGGACTTCTGTCTTAAACCACTATCATCGCTCGCGTCTGTGTGTAATTCAAGATCTCTCAGAACTTGATCCAAAGTAATCGGATCCTGCTCATTTTCAGTTATAGATAACAATAAAACAGTATCCCTGATATCTTGAATGGATTGGTTCACCACACATACTTGTGTTTGCTGTAATGGTTTATTTATTTGAACATTTGCAAAATATTTCTTTATCTTTAGATTATGCACAAATCTATACAAATCAATTTTCACATTGCCATGTCACATTTCGGTGTAGGGCAGAAACTCATACCCTTCTTAAGCACAGAAATCATATCTTTTGATAGGACAACATTGGACAAGTTGAATATCTGAATGTCATTTTTCAACCCGGTATCTATTGTTTGTTCTTGTTCCACGATCTGGTGTGCATGCCCTCCCTGGTTTTTGGATTTTCTCCTCCCCCTTGTGCCTCTTTTGGTCTTGGCGCTCCTCCCTTTGTGAGATATTTGGTTCTTTGTTGCCCATATGAATACGTTGTATTTCTTTTAAAAAAGAGTTACCAGGGCTCCCCCCCGTTGCACCTTCATTTGTCAGATCATCACCCAGACTGGATACAGTGCTGGAAGAGGCTGTGCTATGTCCACTTATAAGCAACATTTTACTCCCTGCTCTCTGTAAATCCTGTTTGACCAAGTTGTCAAAACGCTTAGCAAAGGTAAATACCCTACCATTGTATAATCACGTTTGTCTCTCTTTAGTTTATGCGCTTTCCTTTCTTCAATATCCTCTTCATATTTCATTAATACCTCTTCTAGTATAGTATAGTTCTTTTTAGATACCTCTTCAATACCTCTTCCATTTCCAGCTCCTTTATTTCTTGCTCCAGTCTATCAATTTCTGCTACCGCCTTCATGACCTTTCTATCTGCGTTTTCAACTAAAATGTTCATTAAACGCATTGAATTGCCAGTAAGTTCTTTTTCCCAACTCAAAAGGAGATCTTCCTCTAAGTCATCGTAAGTTGGGAATATCTGTGCACTAGGTCCCCTTAGTATCCTTTCCAATCTAAGATATTCTTTAAGCGTGGCACCATCCCACCACTTAGAAATTTCGTTTTTTCTCAATCTCTCTAGCCTAATGAATTTCGCTTTTAAACCTTCATTTGGTTTATTACCTGAGGTCACTGCCTTACTAATCGGTACTCCTGCATGCAGTTTTTTAAACAAATCCTCCGCTACTTTGCTCCTGTTATGCCTTGAAGACATTATACCGTTATTAATGCACTAAACTAGTGACCACCAAAACCTGCTGCAACCTTTAGTTTATGAATTCTAGCAATTGGGTAGTAAGGTATTCGTGCGCAATGTCTGATGGTTTAGGTGTCTTGAGTGTGATGATTTGCACTGTGCTACCAAGGGAGTCCAGACAGCCACCACCCTATACTGCCTGATTGCAATCTGTTATAATTGCATAAAATACGTCTTTTTTGGTTGGTCTCCCTGAGCAAAAAAATATATAATTTCTCTCATATAAATTCACAAAGTTCATAGGTCAATCAATTCAAACAACGATAATTATCCAAATAGAATGTCCGTGGTCTGTTTTATTCTTCCTTGATTCTTTTACTTTCTCGAAATGGACTTGTAAGACAGATTTCTCCAAAGCATATATCTTGTATTTAGATCACAACACTACAGCCAACATGCATGTTTCGTCTTTGGTACATCCCCAAAAAGACTTCATCAGGGCTCTGAATACAAAATACAAACAATACCCAATAAGTTACCTCCCCATTCTTGATGGAAGCTAAGCCTAACCTCCACCACACGGGAGCCATGTGTGAGCCTTATACCCCAAGGGGACAATGGTAAAACATTTTTTTCTTTTCTTCCGACATGAAAAAAGGACAACAAAGAAGTCAATGAAAAAGGGAAAGAAAGAGATAATCACCCATACATGTGATATAACGTAAACACAGTTCAACCCATGTGGTAAGAATTAAAATTAAAACTGAAGAAAAAAGAGGGTTAATTCATATTTTCAGCCATGATAGGCAATCTACAAATTCACCGATTCAGCATGCAATGCAGCGTGGATACCAGCCTATTATAAAAATTATTAGGTCCACTCACCTACAACAACAATTTCTGCACTATTAGTTTCCGTATTTGTATAGAAGCGAGTAGGAACAACTAAAAACAAAGATCATATATGTCAAAAAGTCTTTCCGTACAAACTATCCGCTTATACACCAAATAGTCATTGGGCACAGTTTCCCATGCTTATTCCCTTACCTTATCAGTAAATCAAAAAGACACACATCGCTTATTCGCCCAACATCTTATTCCATGTGACGATATTAGTCTCCTGTTTAAACAGATACAATTACTAAATTTAAAATCACATCTATAATGTACCAAAATTTCGTTACACATACCACTGGCATTTGCTTTGCATATAACCAAATCCCCTTATTTACAAAATTCAAACCAAATAGCTTAATATATTAAATAATCGCTCATAAATATGCCATGAAAAACTCAGTCATGCATACCCCTGGCATTTTCACTATATCTGACAAGTTTCCTTTATTTAAAGGGTTCACCCCAGAGCGAGTATCATTACTGTAATTATAAACATAATCCAAGTCTATATTCTTGGGAATGCCCAAATGATATACATTAGTGAGCATATCCAGACATTAATTACAAACACGTACGGACCACTGCTCGATCTTTAAAAGCCCTTACCGTCAGTATGACATTTCCTCTTGCCTGTGTGATCCGCAAATCAGTCGGCGTTCTACTTCGCCGCCATGCTATATAAGCGAAACTGAAGACGGGCTATTCTTACACGGCGCTCCCCGATCCCGTGGGCGCCATCTTAAAGTGGTTAATCGGTTCCAAAAGGAGCCAAATGAAGCTCTATCTATAAAGAGATGCTTATACCTAATATAAAATACCATTAGCACTAAGTAGTGTTATTAACAGATAAAACCTGAAGGTTTATGCAAAGACTTTAAAAGGACGAATACGCCGCAAAGCCAACCAATAAAATGCGGCATTCTAAATGCTATACTATTTAATCCAGGCCATATATTATATTACTTGTGGCCAAAAACTTATCAATGTAAAAATATTCCTGCATCAATTTATTATTATAGCTATTTTACCCAAACATCAGCTCATCATTATTATTCACGCTGCCTGCATGCCTCCAGTGAACCACTGTCATGAGCAAAAATAATAAAATAAAACACAGGGGGTGAATAGAGATGTATAGTGCAAAACCCAAAAAGATATATATAAAACATTAGAGCCGACCTCTAGAGAATTACAGCCTTAGGTTAGATATACGTTAGCACAAGGACAAGATGATATCTTGATCAATTAATTCTTGTCCTCATAGACCTTAAACAGTTTACACTTCATACATATTGTGCACATTTACATAAAGCAACAATTGGTTTCTAACCTCGCTTTTTCACACAGTGTTTAAATTACTTCATGAGTCAAGGATATAACATTTCCAGCACAATTGTAGTATGTATCCTTGCACCTATTCACATTTAAAACCAGATATAATATACCCAGAATGATTTATGGAGGTACAGTTTACAACCCAAAAAATATTGCAATTCCGAGTTATTGTTAATCCCCTGTTCGACCGCACGCAATTTAAGTATCCATTTGGCCTCACATTGGCGGACCTTAAGCTCCCTATTTCCACCCCGTTTATCACCTAGGATATGTTCTATGACATGAAAGGTAAAGGACAAATTTCCTCTCTGACTCGGACAGCTATTTGCATGGCTTGCTAGGGGATATCTGAGGTCCAATTTCTTCAGAGCCCTGAAGTGTTCCGCAATTCTATCCTTTAAGCACCTAATTGTGCTACCTACATAGATTCTTTGGCACTTAATCTGATTGCATAAACAACATACTTGGTGCTGCAGTCAATATGTTGAAAGATCTTATACTTAGCCAACCCATTATATTGAAACTCTTTAATGCCGTTTTCAGCGTATCTACACATACTACAGTGCCCACATTTGAAAGAACCCATGTTGTGGGCATGGAGCCATGTTGGTCCTTTGATCTCAGATTTGGGGTAACTTGGGCTAATCATACTGCGGATCGTTGTACCCCTTCTGTACGAAATACTGGGTTTGTTTTTAACATATGTGTTTATGCTTGGATCAGACTTCAATAAGTGCCAATGTTTGTTTAGGATGCCATAAATTTTGTGAGACCAAGGATGGTAATTTGTTACCAATCTGATGACATCAGTTTTTTTATTCTTACATTTTGGTCTTTGTGTCAGTGTTTCATTCCTGCTTAGTTTTAGTGATCTTTTTTTGGCTGCAACAATGGTATCGTTACGATATCCTCTCTCTTGAAAACGTACCTCCATATCCTCAATACAACTGTGAAAGTCCTCATCCCTACTATTATTTCTCCGAGCTCTATACATTTCACCATACGGGATGGCATCAATCTGCACTTTGGGGTGGGCACTACTGCCATATAATGTCGAGTTACATGATGTACTTTTTCTATATAAACAGCTATTGATTTTACCGTTGGTCACAAACAGTTCTGTGTCTAAAAAGACAACACTCTCTTGGCTAGACGACATTGTGAATGACATGTTAAATTGGTTGTTGTTCATGTAACTTACAAATTCATTCAATTTCTCAGTTCCACCTGTCCAGATAATTAGACAATCATCAATGTATCTTCCATATTATTGGATATTTTCTTGCCATTTAGCTCCTCATGGGCCCCAGACATGCACCATCTCAAACCTCCCCATAAAGAGGCATGCCAGAGATGGCGCAAACCTGGAGCCCATCGCAACTCCACATTTCTGCCTGTACCAGTCCTGATTGAACAAGAAAACATTGTGCTCCAAAATGAGCCGTGACATTGCAATCAACATGTCCGAGTGTTCCATCATAGTTATTGGTCTTTTATACAAAAAATATTTCAATGCTTCTAATCCCTGTTCATGTCTTATAATCGTATACAAGGATACAACATCCAATGTTACTAAAGTCATAGTGTTGTCCCAGTTAAAATCCACCAGTATATTAAGTACATGCCCAGTGTCTCTAATGTAGGAGGCTAGGTTGGATACATAAGGTTGTAAAAATATATCAACAAATTCTGAAAGTCGTTCCAAAGGGCCCCCTATGCCAGAGACAATAGGCCCCCCTGGTGGTCTAGAGGCATCTTTGTGGATTTTTGGCAATGTATAGATACAAAGGTATCGCAGTTTCACAATCTTAAGATATGCATGTTCGTCATCATTCAACAAACCTTTGATATTCCAATCCCTGAGCTCCGAATTTACAATGCGTGTGATTTCAAACATAGGATTACTGGCAAGTTTCACATAGCATTCTACATTCTCAAGTTGACCCAACAGCTCAGACTCATACATATCTTTTCCCATAACAACTATATTTCCACCCTTGTCAGCTTCTTTGATGACAATTTTACTGTTGGAGCTTAATGATTTAAGGGCAAATTGTTCACCTTTAGTTAGATTATGTGAATAGAAGGGTCTACTGTTTTTGTTTCTCATTTGATCTTCATATTTGTCAAGTTCTTGATTAACAATTCGGTGAAAGACCTCAATGTTGTTCCCGCTAGAGAGTTGTGGCGTCCATCTGGACTTCTGTCTTAAACCACTATCATCGCTCGCGTCTGTGTATAAGTTAAGATCTCTCAGAACTTGATCCAAAGTAATCGGATCCTGCTCATTTTCAATTATAGATATCAATAAAACAGTATCCCTGATATCTTGAATGGATTGGTTCCCCACACATACTTGTGTTTGCTGTAATGGTTTATTTATTTGAACATTTGCAAAATATTTCTTTATCTTTAGATTACGCACAAATCTATACAAATCAATTTTCACATTGGCCATGTCACATTTCGGTGTAGGGCAGAAACTCATACCCTTCTTAAGCACAGAAATCATATCTTTTGATAGAACAACATTGGACAAGTTGATTATCAGAATGTCATTTTTATACCCCGTATCTATTGTTTGTTCTTGTTCCACGATCTGGTGTGCATGCCCTCCCTGGCTTTTGTATTTTCTCCTCCCCCTTGTGCCTCTTTTGGTCTTGGACGCTACTCCCTTTGTGAGATATTTGGTTCTATGTTGCCCATACGAATACGTTGTATTTCTTTTAAAAAAGAGTTACCAGGGCTCCCCCCAGTTGCACCTTCATTTGTCAGATCATCACCCAGACTGGATACAGTGCTGGAAGAGGCTGTACTATGTCCACTTATAAGCGACATTTAACTCCCTGCTCTCTGTAAATCTTGTTTGACCAAGTTGTCAAAACGCTTAGCAAAGGTAAATACCCTACCACTCTATAATCACGTTCGTCTCTCTTTAGTTTATGCGCTTTCCTTTCTTTAATATCCTCTTCTAGTATAGTATAGTTCTTTTTAGATACGTCTTCCATTTCCAGCTCCTTTATTTCTTGCTCCAGGCTGTCAATTTCTGCTCCCGCCTTCATTACCTTTTTATCTGCGTTTTCAATTAAAATGTTCATTAAACGCATTGAATTGCCAGTAAGTTTTTTTGGTAGCACAGTGCAAATCATCACACTCAAGACACCTAAACCATCAGACATTGCGCAGGAATACCTTACTACCGAATTGCTAGAATTCATAAACTAAAGGTTGCAGCAGGTTCTGGTGGTCACTAGTTTAGTGCATTAATAACGGTATAATGTCTTCAAGGAATAACAGGAGCAAAGTAGCGGAGGATTTGTTTAAAAACCTGCATGCAGGAGTACCGATTAGTAAGGCAGTGACCTCAGGTAATAAACCAAATGAAGGTTTAAAAGCGAAATTCATTAGGCTAGAGAGGTTGAGAAAAACCGAAATTTCTAAGTGGTGGGATGGTGCCACGCTTAAATAATATCTTAGATTGGAAAGGATACCAAGGGGACTACGTGCACAGATATTCCCAACTTACGATGACTTAGAGGAAGATCTCCTTTTGAGTTGGGAAAAATAACTTACTGGCAATTTAATGCGTTTAATGAACATTTTAATTGAAAACGCAGACAGAAAGGTCATGAAGGCGGTAGCAGAAATTGACAGACTGGAGCAAGAAATAAAGGAGCTGGAAATGGAAGAGGTATCTAAAAAGAACTATACTATACTAGAAGAGGTATTAATGAAATATGAAGAGGATATTAAAGAAAGGAAATCGCATAAACTAAAGAGAGACGAACGTGATTATAGCAGTGGTAGGGTATTTACCTTTGCTAAGCATTTTGACAACTTGGTCAAACAAGATTTACAGAGAGCAGGGAGTAAAATGTTGCTTATAAGTGGACATAGCACAGCCTCTTCCAGCACTGTATCCAGTCTGGGTGATGATCTGACAAATGAAGGTGCAACTGGGGGGAGCCCTGGTAACTCTTTTTTAAAAGAAATACAACGTATTCGTATGGGCAACAAAGAACCAAATATCTCCCAATGGGAGGAGCGCCAAGACCAAAAGAGGCACAAGGGGGAGGAGAAAATCCAAAAGCCAGGGAGGGCATGCACACCAGATTGTGGAACAAGAACAAACAATAGATACCGGGTTGAAAAATGACATTCAGATAATCAACTTGTCCAATGTTGTTCTATCAAAAGATATGATTTCTGTGCTTAAGAAGGGTATGAGTTTCTGCCCTACACCGAAATGTGACATGGCCAATGTGAAAATTGATTTGTATAGATTTGTGCGTAATCTAAAGATAAAGAAATATTTTGCAAATGTTCAAATAAATTAACCATTACAGCAAACACAAGTATGTGTGGGGAACCAATCCATTCAAGATATCAGGGATACTGTTTTTTGTTATCTATAACTGAAAATGAGCAGGATCCGATTACTTTGGATCAAGTTCTGAGAGATCATGAATTACACACAGACGCGAGCGATGATAGTGGTTTAAGACAGAAGTCCAGATGGACGCCACAACTCTCTAGCGGGAACAACATTGAGGTCTTTCACCGAATTGTTAATCAAGAACTTGACAAATATGAAGATCAAATGAGAAACAAAAACAGTAGACCCTTCTATTCACATAATCTAACTAAAGGTGAACAATTTGTCCTTAAATCATTAAGCTCCAACAGTAAAATTGTCATCAAAGAAGCTGACAAGGGTTGAAATATAGTTTTTATGGGGAAAGATAATATGTATGAGGCTGAGCTGTTGGGTCAACTTGAGAATGTAGAATGCTATGTGAAACTTGCCAGTAATCCTATGCTTGAAATCACACGCATTGTAAATTCGGAGCTCAGGGAGTGGAATATCAAAGATTTGTTGAATGATGACGAACATGCATATCTTAAGATTGTGAAACCGCGATAACCTTGTATCTATACATTGACAAAAATCCACAAAGATGCCTCTAGACCACCAGAGAGGCCTATTGTCTCTGGCATAGGGGGCCCTTTGGAACGACTTTCAGAATTTGTTGATATATTTTTACAACCTTATGTATCCAATCTAGCCTCCTACATTAGAGACACTGGGCATGTACTTAATATACTGGTGGATTTTAACTGGGACAACACTATGACTTTAGTAACATTGGATGTTGTATCCTTGTATACGAATATAAGACATGAACAGGGATTTGAAGCACTGAAATATTTTTTGTATAAAAGACCAATAACTATGATGGAACACTCGGACATGTTGATTGCAATGTCACGGCTCATTTTGGAGCACAATGTTTTCTTGTTCAATCAGGACTGGTACAGGCAGAAATGTGGAGTTGCGATGGGCTCCAGATTTGCGCCATCTCTGGCATGCCTCTTTATGGGGAGGTTTGAGATGGTGCTTGTCTGGGGCCCAGGAGGAGCTAAATGGCAAGAAAATATCCTATATTATGGAAGATACATTGATGATTGTCTAATTATTGAAGAACTTGGTAAATTTCGCTCCCAGGGAATACTTACTAATATAACAAGAACTTGGCACAGACTCTGAAAATATGAAAAAGACATCTTTATTAAACACAATTAAGTGAGGCTACGTCACCCAACTGCCTTAGCAATTGAATGAGGCAGTCTGCTGAATGGTCTCAGCACAGACCTTTTATACCATTTATTATGCCCTAGGCACACATTTTCTCTCTGAAGTACATTATTGTTGGTCACTCCCAGGACGTGCACACAAACCCACTTTTCAGTTTGTCCAGCCCAAAATTAATCATCAAACAAACCCATAATAAACATTCTTCTTTAGACAAGCTGGACAAGAACCATAATGAAAAGGCCCGCAGCCCACATCATAAATAGACCATAAAGAAGAAACAGAAACGGATAGGAGCAAGATAAAAGGGGTGTGTGCGTGTACAATAAACATTGCAATGTCCTGCTCTTTGATCTCTATCTGACCAGCTGCCTAACAAGGAACTGGCTCAACGAGGTCAGCCTCGGGCAAGGGAGTCAGCTTTCGCCAGGTCATGCAGGAGTCAGCACAAACCCATGCTAAGGTTATGTCCTTAAATACTTGTTCTGCCACAGTGAGGGCCTACTGTAAGGGCAATCCACAAAATGGCTGCCGTTAACAAAATGGAAGCCAAGGGTTCAGTACGAAAATGACGATTTCGAGGTGAAACCGTTACTGGAATATGACGAAAATGCTTGTACATAGTGTACTAGTCATTCTCGGTCTTTTGATATAAAAATCGTCATGCTACGACAAAGTTTATTACACGAGTCCAGAATTTTCAGTACCACATTATCTGGACAGGTGGAACTGAGAAATTGAATGAATTTGTAAGTTACATGAACAACAACCAATTTAACATGTCATTCACAATGTCGTCTAGCCAAGAGAGTGTTGTCTTTTTAGACACGGAACTGTTTGTGACCAACGGTAAAATCAATAGCCGTTTATATACAAAAAGTACATCATATAACTCGACATTATATGGCAGTAGCGCCCACCCCAAAGTGCAGATTGATGCCATCCCGTATGATGAAATGTATAGAGCATGGAGAAATAATAGTAGGGATGAGGACTTTCACAGTTGTATTGAGGATATGGGGGTACGTTTTCAAGAGAGAGGATATCGTAACGATACCATTGTTGCAGTCAAAAAAAGATCACTAAAACTAAGCAGGAATGAAACAATGACACAAAGACCAAAATGTAAGAATAAAAAAACTGATGTCATCAGATTGGTAACAAATTACCATCCTTGGTCTCACAAAATTTATGGCATCCTAAACAAACATTGGCACTTATTGAAGTCTGATCCAAGCATAAACACATATGTTAAAAACAAACCCAGTATTTCGTACAGAAGGGGTACAACGATCCGCAGTATGATTAGCCCAAGTTACCCCAAATCTGAGATCAAAGGACCAACATGGCTCCATGCCCACAACATGGGTTCTTTCAAATGTGGGCACTGTAGTATGTGTAGATACGCTGAAAACGGCATTAAAGAGTTTCAATATAATGGGTTGGCTAAGTATAAGATCTTTCAACGTATTGACTGCAGCACCAAGTATGTTGTTTATGCAATCAGATGTAAGTGCCAAAGAATCTATGTAGGTAGCACAATTAGGTGCTTAAAGGATAGAATTGCGGAACACTTCAGGGCTTCTGAAGAAATTGGACCTCAGATATCCCCTAGCAAGCCATGCAAATAGCTGTCCGAGTCAGATAGGAAATTTGTCCTTTACATTTCATGGCATAGAACATATCCCAGGTGATAAACGGGGTGGAAATAGGGAGCTTAAGGTCCGCCAATGTGAGGCCAAATGGATACTTAAATTGCGTGCGGTCGAACAGGGGATTAACATTGACTCGGAATTGCAATATTTTTTGGGATGTTAAACTGTACCTTCATAAATCATTCTGGGTATATTATATCTGGTTTTAAATGTGAATAGGTGCAAGGATACATACTACAATTGTGCTGGAAATGTTATATCCTTGACTCATGAAGTAATTTAAACACTGTGTAAAAAAGTGAGGTTACAAACCAATTGTTGCTTTATGTAAATGTGCACAATATGTATGAAGTGTAAACTGTTTAAGGTCTATGAGGACAAGAATTAATTGATCAAGATATCATCTTGTCCTTGTGCTAACGTATATCTGACCTAAGGCTGTAATTCTCTACAGATTGGCTCTAATGTTTTATATACATCTTTTTGGGTTTTGCACTATACATCTCTATTCACCCCTTGTGTTTTATTTTATTATTTTTGCTCATGACAGTGGTTCACTGGAGGCATGCAGGCAGCATGAATAATAATGATGAGCTGATGTTTGGGTAAAATAGCTATAATAATAAATTGATGCTGGAATATTTTTACATTGATTTTTGGCCACAAGTAATATAATATATGGCCTGGATTAAATATTATAGCATTTAGAATGCCGCATTTTATTGGTTGGCTTTGCGGCGTATACGTCCTTTTAAAGTCTTTGCATAAATCTTCAGGTTTTAACTGTTAATAACACTACTTAGTGCTAATGGTATTTTCTATTAGGTATAAGCATCTCTTTATAGATAGAGCTTCATTTGGCTCCTTTTGGAACCGATTAACCACTTTAAGATGGCGCCCACGGGATCGGGGAGCGCCGTGTAAGAATAGCCCGTCTTCAGTTTCGCTTATATAGCATGGCGGCGAAGTAGAACGCCAACTGAATTGCGGATCACACAGGCAAGAGGAAATGTCATACTGACGGTAAGGGCTTTTAAAGATCGAGCAGTGGTCCGTACGTGTTTGTACTTAATGTCTGGATATGCTCACTAATGTATATCATTTGGGCATTCCCAAGAATATAGACTTGGATTATGTTTATGATTTTAGTAATGATACTCGCTCTGGGGTGAACCCTTTAAATAAAGGAAACTTGTCAGATATAGTGAAAAAACTAGGGATATGCATGACTGAGTTTTTCATGGCATATTTATGAGCGATTATTTAATAAATTAAGCTATTTGGTTTGAATTTTGTAAATAAGGGGACTTGGTTATATGCAAAGCAAATGCCAGTGGTATGTGTAACGAAATTTTGGTGCATTATAGATGTGATTTTAAATTTAGTAATTGTATCTGTTTAAACAGGAGACTAATATCGTCACATGGAATAAGATGTTGGGCGAATAAGCGATGTGTGTCTTTTTGATTTACCGATAAGGTAAGGGAATAAGCATGGGACACTGTGCCCAATGACTCTTTGGTGTATAAGCGGATAGTTTGTATGGAAAGACTTTTTGACATATATGATCTTTGTTTTTAGTTGTTCCTACTCGCTTCTATACAAATACGGAAACTAATAGTGCAGAAATTGTTGTTGTAGGTGAGTGGACCTAATAATTTTTATAATAGGCTGGTATCCACGCTGCATTGCATGCTGAATCGGTGAATTTGTAGATTGCCTATCATGGCTGAAAATATGAATTAACCCTCTTTTTTCTTGAGTTTTAATTTTAATTCTTACCACATGGGTTGAACTGTGTTTACATTATATCACATGTATGGGTGATTATCTCTTTCTTTCCCTTTTTCATTGACTTCTTTGTTGTCCTTTTTTCATGTCGGAAGAAAAGAAAAAAATATTTTACCATTTTCCCCTTGGGGTATAAGTCTCACACATGGCTCCCGTATGGTGGAGTTTAGGCTTAGCTTCCATCAAGAATGGGGAGGTAACTTATTGGGTATTGTTTGTATTTTGTATTCACAGCCCTGATGAAGTCTTTTTGGGGATGTACCAAAGACGAAACATGCATGTTGGCTGTAGTGTTGTGATCTAAATACAAGATATATGCTTTGGAGAAATCTGTCTTACAAGTCCATGTGGAGAAAAGTAAAACAATCAAGGAAGAATAAAACAGACCACGGACATTCTATTTGGATAATTGTCGTTGTTTGAATTGATTGATCTATGAACTTTGTGAATTTATATGAGAGAAATTATATATTTGTTTGCTCAGGGAGACCAACCAAAAAAGACGTATTTTATGCAATTATAACAGATTGCAATCAGGCAGTATAGGGTGGTGGCTGTCTAGACTCCCTTGGTAGCACAGTGCAAATCATCACACTCAAGACACCTAAACCATCAGACATTGCGCAGGAATACCTTACTACCCAATTGCTTTAGTCAAGTGATGGGGAATCCAGAAGATAATCTCATGGGGTTCGCCTTCACAGGAGGTGGGCATTAAAGAGCCGCTTTTAATAGATTGCAAGATGGGGAGGAGGGAGTCCTCTGTAATGGGAGGGAATACAAGAAGAGAGCCACCATGTTGATATGGGCCAGATATCGGTTCTGAAGGGCGTACAGGCGGGTTGGGGGGGAGGAGTTTTAGAATATTTTCTATTTTGTCGTTGAAATATTTGGCCAGCTCGTTGCAGCGGTTGCCTGAGGGTTACGGAGGAGGGGGAGGGTCTGGAATTTTAAGGAGCTTTTTTACAATACGGAACGTTTCCCTAGGTGAGCTGGTGGAGGGTCGAATTTTCTCCTCGAAAAAGGCGGCTTGGGTGGCTTTGAGAGCCTTTTTATAGGTTTGAATCGTATAGTTGTATTCTTTCTTTTTTTGCGGTGCAAATTCTTTTCTCCGCGCTCTTTCAGTTTTTTTTGCAAAGTTTTTTTAGGAGGCGCAGGTCGTTGTTGAACCAAGGGGATTTGGGTTTGCCCCTATGGGTAGAGGCCGGTTTCTTGGGAAGAGTTGAGTCAAGGGAGTTCTTAATCCAATCCGAGAATGTAATGTCTGCTACTGTGATGTCAGGGTCAGGGTCAGGGTCAGGGGTGGTGAGTTCCAAGAGATGTCTCCATTCATCTTTGTCAAGTTTGGACCAGCGACGCTCTAAGGTGTTAGGCTGTGGTTTAGGGGGGATGGTGGCAGGAATATGCCAGCTGAAGGGGATGAGAAAGTGGTCGGACCAGAGTAGCAGAACTGGGTTGAGTGTTACCAGGTTGGAAATGTTCGAGAATATGGGATCCAGAAGATGGCCTTTTATGTGGGTAGGCTGGCAGCTCAAAGGGTGAAGGTGGTAGGCCGCCAGGTCAGAAGCCAGCTCAGTGGCAGATGTGTCTCCAAGATTATCAAAATGGAGGTTCAGATCACCTAAAAAAAATGGTGAAATTGGGGGAGGTACTGGAACGGGCAAGAGAGGATTCTAAGAGAGAACTACAAAATTGTCCCAGGGGGCCTGGAGGACGGTAGATGAGGATCCCTGATAGCGATTTAAGGGGGGAAATTTGAATAAGAAAGGAGACATTTTCACAATCTAACAACGGGCTGTCAGAAAGACGGCAGGTCAGGTGATCTTTAAAAATGATTGCTAGTCCTCCTCCCCTCCCAGATGGTCTATCAAGGCGTTGAATGAGAAAGCCGGGGGGGAGGGCTTGGACTACATCTGAGTTAGAGTCAGGTGAGAGCCAGGTTTCAGTTAGAAACAAAACTTCAAAACAGAATTCCTGGAGAAGCAAAGACATCTCGACAGCGTGCTTGGGCAGGGATCTGCAATTGAGCAGAGCCATGTTAAGGAAGGCGTGTGGGGGCTTGGGGGGCTCGGGGGGCTTCGGATTCATGAGATCGAAAGAGCAGGGGCAGCAGGAAATACAGGGGTCTGTCACAATGAAGGAATGTGCACAGGGGGCCTGGGCGGTAGGTCTGAGTTGGAGGAGAGATTCCCTGGTGTATCTGGGGGGACCACAGGACTATAGACGATCGTGCTGGGCCCTGGGCTTTGACTGGCGCAGACGGGCTTACCTCTGGCGCACCTCCGGCACGCCTACGGCGCGCCCGCTGCTCGGTCGGTACATGGTGGTGTAAGTAATGCTCCGCCTGCCGCCTAGCCGAGGCGTCGGGCGTGCCAGGGGGAGTGTCAGGCCGTGTGTGTCCGCCCTCCACTCAAGCAGCGTCAGCTGTGGTGTACCGGGGTCGGAGTACACGAGCCGGGAAACAAAGCGCTTGGTGCCGGTAAGCTGACAAGTTACCCAACAGCAGTGCAGGATTCACAAATAAATGCCACAAGTTTTAAAAAGGTTCCGTGCAATGTTAAAAATCAACAGACATACGCGCTAGCAGCCCTCACAATCGACTGCGCGCTTACTGTTTGCTGGTTAAGTAATGCTCCGCCTGCCGCCTAGCCAAGGCGTCGGGCGTGCCAGGGGGAGTGTCAGGCCGTGTGTGTCCGCCCTCCACTCAAGCAGCGTCAGCTGTGGTGGACCGGGGTCGGAGCACACGAGCCTGGAAACAAAGCGGTTGGTGCCGGTAAGCTGACAAGTTACCCAACAGCAGTGCAGGATTCACAAATAAATGCCACAAGTTTTAAAAAGGTTCCGTGCAATGTTAAAAACCAACAGACATACGTGCTAGCAGCCCTCACAATCGACAGCGCGCTTACTGTTTGCTGGTTGAGTAATGCTCCGCCTGCCGCCTAGCCGAGGCGTCAGGCGTGCCAGGGGGAGTGTCAGGCCGTGTGTGTCCGCCCTCCACTCAAGCAGCGTCAGCTGTGGTGGACCGGGGTCGGAGCACACGAGCCTGGAAACAAAGCGCTTGGTGCCGGTAAGCTGACAAGTTACCCAACAGCAGTGCAGGATTCACAAATAAATGCCACAAGTTTTAAAAATGTTCCGTGCAATGTTAAAAATCATCAGACATACGCGCTAGCAGCTAAACGGCTAAAGAATGGTGATGGAATAAACCCAGATCAGTTGACTGGGGGTGAGTGTTTGATTTGCTCAAACGCTCCGTCATCATCCCCTTTTGTATCGCTTTGTTCGCCCTAAGTGTGGCAGGGTATGCTCAGACGTGAGTCCCTTGCTCACTTGGCCACTGGATTCAAGAAAGCCTGGCTGATGAGGATTATGAATCCGAAACCGGTCCCAGGATGCTTGTTTCCGGTCCAGGGAAGACATGGCTTGGCAGTTCGGGCTGGACTGTTCCCATGAGGCACAGGGTCAGACTGATTTGCATATGGCCATGTCTAAACTGGGGTGGCGGAGTGGGCTAAAGAATGGTGATGGATTAAACCCAGATCAGTTGACTGGGGGTGAGTGTTTGATTTATTCAAACGCTCCGTCCATCATCCCCTTTTGTATCGCTTTGTTCGCCCTAAGTGTGGCAGGGTATGCTCAGACGTGAGTCCCTTGCTCACTTGGCCACTGGATTCAAGATAGCCTGGCTGATGAGGATTATGAATCCGAAACCGGTCCCAGGATGCTTGTTTCCGGTCCAGGGAAGACATGGCTTGGCAGTTCGGGCTGGACTGTTACCATGAGGCACAGGGTCAGACTGATTTGCATATAGCCATGTCTGAACTGGGGTGGCGGAGTAGGCTAAAGAACGGTGATGGATTAAACCCAGATCTTTTGACTGGGTGTGAGTGTTTGAATGATTCAGATGCTCCGTCCATCACCACCCCCTTTTGTACCGCTTTTGGCCACCATGAGTGTGGCAGGGTATGCTCAGACGTGAGTCCCTTGCTCACTTTGCCACTGGATTCAAGCAAGCCGGGCTGAAGAAGGCTGGAATGCTAGAAACCGGTCCTCGGAAGCTTGTTTCCGATCCAGGGAAGACATGGCTTGGCAGTTCTTTCTGATCCCGGCAAGACATGGCTTGGCAGTTCGGGCTGGACTGTTCCCATGAGGCACAGGGTCAGACTGATTTGCATATAGCCATGTCTGAACTGGGGTGGCGGAGTGGGCTAAAGAAAGTTTTTTCATTTTCGGGTCAAAATAGTATTTCACGTCTTCTGCAGCAAGAGAATTTTCTCATTGCATCCATTTTGGATCTAATGCCACAGCAGTCAAATTGCGTGGGCTTGTTAATGCCTCAAGGGCTGATTCTGCTGTTAAAACAATTATTCTTCTGCCTTGGGCTTGGGCTCTTTCTTTTGCTACAGCAGTTTGAACCGCTATTAGAATTTTTTCATTAGAACTGAATTTAATTTCAGCTTGTGTGTACAAGTGTGATTTGTACGCTATTGGTACCGTTTCTCCCTCATTAGAGGTTAGGTATGTGAATCCGCGTCTTCCTGTGATGACTCGGATTACAAGGTTGCGTATGTTTTCGCGAGTTTGCAATTTTGTTTTAGCTAACATGTCTGTTTGCAATGATCTTAAAATTTCTGTGTGTTTCTGAGTCCAATTGATTGGTTTGAAATCAGGTTTTATTAATTCATAGAGAGGTTTAACCCTCTCTGCATAATTTAGAATGTATGTTCTTCCGAAATTCTGGAAACCTAGTATTGATTGTAAGTTCTTCAGCGTTTTAGGTGCTTGGAGTACAGCACACTTCTCTAAGAAGTTGTCTGCTAGGCTTTTGCCTTCACTTGATAATTCATATCCTAGAAATAGGACAGTTAGATGGGCAATTCTTGATTTTTTAAAGTTGAATTTGTAACCCTCAGCTGTGAAACCAAGTATTATGGTGTTCACTCTTTTCAAGTGAGTCTCCAGGTCATCATCTGTTAGATAGATGTCATCGACATAAGATAATGCTTCATCATCATATATTTGTAGTAACTCTGTTACTCTTGCTGAGAATAATCCTGGGCTATTCTTGAATCCCTGTGGGAGTCGACAGAAGTGTTTTTGCGATCCCATTATTGAGAAAGCGGTCAAATACATGCTTTCAGGTGCAATGTTTTGACAAAAGAATCCATTAGAGATGTCTAATGTCGTTTTGTATTTTTTGCGCTCAATGTTATTCATTAGTGCTGCACTGTGTGAGTTTTGTACTGCAAATGTTTTGCAACAGGAGTTTAGGTGTCTGTAGTCCAAAACTAGACGATATGAATCGTCTGGCTTGGAGACAGGAAACAAAGGATTGTTCATTTGTGAGGTGCATGTTTCAATCACCCCCTGATATTCAAGTTGATCCAAGATCTCCTTGACTTGCTTTTTAGCTCCTTGTTTAACAGGATACTGCCTTTGTGCAGTGGGTTGACTTTTTAACTGGATTTTGTGAGGAGAGTCCTCATCCCATCCTACATGATTTTTATATAATGCAGGAGCTTGGGCTACTGCCCATTTTCTTGCAAGTGTATATTTTTTATGAATTGGAATATGATTTGAGAAGGCAGGCATAATCATTTCTTCGCCATGAGGGCACTCTGGTGGCCAGTCTTTCTCAGCTAACAGGATGTCATAGCCTTTCGAAAGGTTATCCCAAAAGAGACCCCTTACTTACCTGGTCTTGTCCCCCTCTATACGTAGTGTTATTTCGTATATTTTATGAAGTTTGCTAACTCTGGTATCTGCAGTTTCCACTTGAATGTATTCATTCGTGTCCACTGTCTCCAGAAGATTCATCAAGATCTTGCGAGCTATTGTCACTTCTGCTGCGCTGTCTAGCATTGTCTGGGCCCACTCTCCATTTTTCAGTTGTGTCTTCAGTATCCTCTGCATGTTTAATTATTTTAATACTGGCTACCTTCTTTCTTGGAAATTGTAATTTTTTACTTTGATGAGCAGGTTCCTTGTCTTTGGACTTGGCGTGCTCTTCCTTGTGTTCTGAACGTCCTCTTCTTTCCGATTTCTGTGAGAAAGTCTGAAAAGATCGAGAGGGACGTGTATCAATATCTTGATATCTATCAGGTTTTCTTAATTTATCCCTATCTCTAAGGTTGTATCTTTTCTCAGAGGGCTCCCTCTGGGGAGACTTGTTTCCTTGGTCCGGAGATCTTTCTCTCCGTTCAGGAGACCTTCCTCTGGACTGGAATCGTTTTTCTTTGGGAGTGGATTGTTTATTACCATCCCAATTCTTTTTTGGAGTATTTAGATTATTTGTAATAAAAGTTTTTTCAGGATTTTCAAGTAGTTGGGGTTTTACTGGTTTCCCACCCAAACTATCTCTACCTAGTTCTTCATAGGATTTCTCTATGATTCTGGCAAGTTCAAATGGTTGTTCTGCTATATCTGTTTCTTTCAATTTCTGGCGGATCACCACAGATGCTGCTTCTCCTTTTATGTTGGCTAATAATATAGCCGAGACCTGCTTGAAGTCTTTCAGTAATTTCATACCCAGAGTTAAAGCAGGTTCTGGACCGTATTCATTTTGAATTTGTCTTAGCACATCTGGTATAACCGCCATGGACGGAACACCATGTGTTTTTGTGTAGATGGAAGCAAAGACTGTGCCCCAAGTGTCACAGTCCTCCACATGTGGTGCGATCCCCATTGGAAGACAGATAGTCAGAATTCTGTGTTTCTCATTGGCTGTAGTATCAGGAAATACTGCCTCTATTTGAGTAATTTTTTGTGCTAACCAGAATGGAATTTGTTCCCGTTTTGCTAGTGTTTTACCAAGACATGATTGTATGTTCTGTGGTGTAATTTTGTTTGTGTTCCCCTGATGAGGGGTCAGCTGTGGAATGTTAATTGCTGGTTGGACTGTTGAAGTCCGCATTACATATTGGACCAATTGTCTATGTATCTTAATTAGTATTTTTAGTTGAGCTAAAAGTTCCGGGACTGACATTTTGTCAATGTCTGGATGTGGTGTGTAGCTGGTTAGAACCGGCCACGTTGCTCCTGGTCTACCTAGTGGACCGAGCCTGGTGATGTGATTTTGATGTTTTAGGGCACCTTTAAACCAGAGCAGGTGCTCTTGGTAATTTAGTGGGATTTCAACCTCCTCGAAAGGAGTGTATTCATCCGGAGGTACCTCTATTTTGTAATAGTGGAATTCTTTTGTTACAGCGTTTGCTGCTGGAAACTGTATCCATGAATAGAATACCTCTGTCTGCCAATATTCATGGGCGTTTACCACGAATATGACTGTACCACCTCGTGATGTCAGTCCATTTTCTATAAGTTTAATAGTTATAGTTTTTCTTACATTTACCGGAATGATTATAGCATTCGGGTCATTCTGTTGGAGAGTTGTGTCATCTAACAACAGTTGAGACGCTGTAGCATCTCTTTCTTCGTCACCGTCCGGCATTTTACTGACAGAAAGTTTTTTGTTGCAGAGCAAGTTTCAAGGAAACAAAGATTAGGTGCACAATATTTTGGAACACTGTATCCTTCAACGTTGACTAAACCAAAAACTATACATAGGAATCTCTTCCTACAAAGTCCCGGTGGATTTTAACCTTTTACCCACTCCAGACGTCTATTGGAGTTTTTACGGGAAAAGGGTCTGTGTGAAAAAGCACGACTGAGTTACTCTAACGTCTTGCGTTAGATTTATCGCCTTACCAAACGTTGGGCGCCATGTAGTGTAGTTCCTATATTCCCAATAGGCTCTGCGCATTGGAATAATATAAACAGCGGTGTCGACGTAGGACTGAGGTCGACTAGGTCTCTACTGACTATATTAGACTTAATTAGTTTTGCCAGCTAGCTCAGAGGTCACTAGACACTTTCTCGACTAAACAAGGAGGAGTTTAACTTCCCTGGATAGACAAGAAGGGATTAGCTTCTGACAACCATAAACATGACAACGTTGCTCCCTCAGAATAAGAGTGTATCTCTAGAGTCATGTGAAAACAATAGACAGCTATTTCACTCAGTCAATTGTGCATACTTAGTTTCACCAGAGTGCAGAGAAATAGAGAGACGGGCGTTTTCAATAAAAGGTGTTATTTATTGAGCAGTCTTCTTTCTCGTGCAAGAGAAATGAATTGCCACAATTGCAATACTTAACATGAAGTAAAGTGCGTACAGTAAAAGGAGTATTATGAAAGAATACTGTAAAAGCATTGATATGGTTTCTAAGCCATATGATACTTTAAAATGGATAAAATATATACATACATAAATACATTGACTAACGTACTCAACTGGTGCTTCTAATCTACGCCTACCCCGGTGTACCTGACCTAAGCCTAATACGTGGGAAGGAGTAAGTAAGTAGCAGTTTAAGTTAAGTTGGTTTTGCCAAGAATCTGAGTCAAGAATTCTCTTTAAGGGTTTAGTCAGCTCCGTACCTGGGTAATAGAAAGCAGGAGGTCTGGTATCTCTCTCTCAGGACTCGATATCCCAGCAACCCGCAAGGGCGGCTGAAAACACCGGAGCTGGATTTTCTCGGCTGGAGAAAAAGACAGCGTCTCTCTCAGTGCGTCAAAGGGGAGGGGCGGCGTCCGTGGGCTCTCGCATCAGCTGGGCTCTCGGGCAAGTAGATAGTCGCTCTGCTCCAAACCACTGTGTGTTTGCTTAAGGCAACGTTGGTATATTTATACCTGAAAGGTGCCGGGTTTGACGTAAGGTTGGACATAAGATGTCAATAAAGATGTCACTAAGAACTGGCCGTTCTTTCAGTGCTCACAGGAGTTCTAGGACAAATCAAAACAGAAGCATGGGGATTTCCCAGGTTGCTGGAGGTTTGCTTTGTTTAAAGAACGCGTTGTACTCTCTAGGAGTCTGGGGAAGTAGCCTTGCTTAATTTGGCTGCATGGGCTACGACTAAATATGGATATGATTCGTATGCCTTTATAAGGATATTATTTATTATAGCCATACAAGGGCATAAATTAGGAATATTGAATTAGGGTCCTAGATAGAAATACAACAACAGTACAATAAAGTATGTGGGAAGGATACATCCGTAAAATATATCAGGACAATCTAGAGGTGGGAAGTTACACAGTTTTTTTGGTAGTTTAAACCTAACATAATATTCCGAGTGCAGAAGTGGCAACAGAGTACAAGCAAGGTAAGAGCCCCGAAGGGGAGAGAACAGGAATAAATGGCAGTAGGTTTTTTTCTTGTCCCCACAATCCTGCACTAATACTGCAAGAGAATTCCCATTTTGTTCATGAAGATAAAACGTAAAAGTCTTTTTGTAATTTAGGAGTGCTTTATACTGTGGAATGTGGGGGTAATCTCTTTGTTGGATTTACCTCACTCTTAACCGGTTAATGGAGAGAATGCATTCCATGTCGATTGCAGGGGCAGACCACAAAGGGAAGGGAACTTGTGCAAGCTACTCAGTTAAATCTTCAAACATTTTAGATTCACGTTTAACGTCCTCAATATCCGGTTTACACAACACAGCTAGAACCTCATTTTTGCTTGCAGAATGTTTAAGAACACTGCACTACTCGTACATAAAATAGTACAGTTCGGTTTACACAGTAAGTCTCCATCCAATAGATCTACAGAGTTTAAATTTAGATCTACAGGTGAAGGAGGGCTTAACAAGAAGCCATGTTTGTCAGCGATGACACCCAGTGTAACGGAAATGGATCAGTATTGTCATAGGGAACGTTTAGATATTAGATGCTGACTGCATTGGCAGACAAGTCTCACAGCGGTACTCAAGGGAACCCTGAGGTTTTAAAGGGCCGGTGTCAATGAGGTATGAATTAGGCTTAGCATTAATCTTGTATCAAAGGATTTAGAGTACTTATAGTAGAGTCAGGACTTCTTGGACTGTCCTAGTAATCTGGATAACGCACGGTTGATACTTCTCTTACCTCAGCAAGTTCCATTTTTTGGCGCAGCAGCAAGCAGCAGACTCGGAGGAGCGGAGGAGGAGCAAGCGGAGGCTGGGAGGTCAGATCGGTGAGAACTTAGGCACCCCCACCAGTACAAGCAATCGTGTCTGCGATTGAACACTGCATGCACGCCTGTCCTGCCCGGCCCCGCACCGCACTGGACTCTGTGATTACGGGAGCCGGGGCAGGAGTCAGCGCGGTCAACGCGCTCGATTGCAAGCAATAAGTGAAAACTGGTGAGAATAAGCAGTAACAAAGGGCCGTAAGGTGCCCTTAGATGGAGGACACAATATTCAAATTGCAGCAAGTATCAGCGTTGCATTGGCATCAGCTGGATTGTGGGAGTTGTAGGCTGCAGGCTCCCTGCTGCTTGGAATTCGTAAAGACCACCGAAGACGCAGGATCCAGCAGAGGACAGTAGTAACACCAGTGAGTCAACGCTTGCAATTGAGCGTGGTCGCCTTGGAGGCAGCTGCTGAGTGCGTGCCCGGTGAGTCTGCAGAAGCAGCCCAACTAGGTTGGACGCAGCTTGCGGCTCATCAGAGTGCTCTGCTCTCGGTAGTCTTGCCTACTGTTCTTATTGCTCTGGTGTGAAACACTTAGCCAGTTTTTATTTCCCGCTATTTACTGCCATCTACTGCCTACTTATAGCCAGTCTGCCTGCCAGATATTTGTTTTCCTCATTGTGTCACCTACTCTTTGTTTCACTGCATAATCGCTCCATCATCGCCGCTAGCCACCACAATTTCTAACCTAGAAACTAAGCCCAAGCGATATTGGGTGACCTCAGAGATTTTGTGAACTCTTGAACTTGTGGCCCATGGACTTCAGAGCCTAACTGTTACCCAGCCCATAGCTTGAAGAAGAGTGAAGAGGAGTGGCCAGGTGGAATCACCGCCTGAAAACAGTAGCTCCTCTGTAAAAGAAAACCTCCAGTTATAACTAGGGGGGAGAAATGCGAACAAGAAACTCTACGCAGTTGCAAAATTCCCATCTGCCCCATAAGACCGCCAAACGACAGAAAGCCAAGATTTTGTATTCCCAAGTAGGAAGGCGAGAGAACCAGACACTATCCCAATATGTGGGAAAGCTGGAGGCGCACGAAGTGTCTGAGATGACCATATCGGGCAGGTCCTGTAACTCCCCGGTACACCCGATTGAAGGAAATCAAGAACCCTACAAGAAAGTGCAGCAAGACACGTCCTGGTGTCAGTCAATCAGAATATTTGTGGCCACCAGAGACACTGGTGATATAAAAGACTATATTAAGTGGCCTGATAAAGAACCCCAAAGTCACAAGCAAGAAACCCTCTCCATGAGATTTGCGAGCTTAAGTTCCCATTATCAACGTGAGGACACTCGAATAAGTACATCTCCCCAGGTTGCTCTTTACCCAGAAATCATCCTTCATGGGAGGGATTCAGTCCCTCTACAACTAGCTCCACTTCTCCCCCGAAGATCATTTCAAGAAAATCATCAGGATGACTTGCAAAATAATAAGCCAATTCCGAGTTTGTCCAGACACTCTGGTAGTAGCCCCGACAATTTGAAGTTAGCCAGGGCAAGAAACAACAGGGTGGATGGTGTCTCTGGACCCTCAAGAGGACAATGACCTTGCCTCAACCCACGATTCAGCTTAGAAATCATTAAAATCACCAATTTTGGATTTCGTCTAAAAGCCTAGTGAGCCCTGTATCCCAGATCATAAGCCTATCGAGTCCATCGCCTCCAGAAACAGAAGCAATACAATCCAATAGCGCATTGAAGATTGGTACTCAAAAGCTCAAGTTTGATTTTCCCTTGCCTGCCTCTACACCAACCTCAGCACCTTGTGGGCAATTTCCTAAAAAAAATCTTAAAGATTTATATCGGTTTGATACTAGGGGTTGCTTATTTAACACCCCTCTTATGGTTACAAACAATAGTAGAGCCAGCCAAGAAGCTTTCAACCAACAGCAACATTTACAACAAAACGTAAATAAAACTCACAGAAGGAAGCAATCGTGTTCAACTAGTAGCTTCCTAAATTCAAATCCAACTCCTCTACATTGTCAAAGTAAGGTCAGTGATATTCCAAAAATAGAACCTCGGCTCAGGGAGCCATTTTACACTCCTACTACACAGAAGGTCGAGGTGCTACTCTCGGATACCAACCAAGCCCTGAATTCAATGGCTAGTGCTGCCCATATGCACGCAGACAAACTGGATGCCCAAATAAATATCTTACAGCTGATAGCTGATTTAATAACCAAAATTGACACCAAACTAGACCAATTAAACTCCCTGATATGCATAGCCTAAAATAATATAGCGTTAAGTCAAAGCAACAGCATGTGTAGCTGCAATCCGATATTTAAAAAAATTAGAAACTCTCCCGGAAATAATGTCCACTTTAATAGAGGACCTGAAGAATGAGGATGTAGACGTACGCCGAAAATTGCTCCTTCCCAGCCACCATTGGGCCAGCACTTACACTGGCCACTTTAAGAAAACAACAATCTCACAGTGTGGAGCACCCAGGGGACAACAAGACTGACCCTAAAACAAGAATCCAGTTTACGTCAATGACCCTCTTGATTGCCTAGAGCAGCAGACCATTGTTACACAAGAGCAGCCGGTCAAATGCTCGAAAATCGTCGACAAACAAGATCACAAGCCCACTCTAAACAAAATATACACAATAAATGGCGCTGATAACTCCATTCAAGAAAATGTAATTCATGTCAACACCACCCAACCTAAAACTGCAACAGACATTGATAATCTGCCCTATTCCATCGAACCATTGAAGGTGGCTACTGCAAGGCTGAAGGACAACCGCTCTCCAGGAAAAACAAGAAGAGATTACAGAAATTTAACAATGCCAGGAAAAAGAATGGAGTGCTATTACGCTAGCTCACAGCCGATGACACTGAATCGAAAGCCAATACAGCCCCTGCATCTAGTAATACCATCCATGGAGGAGGAATTTTAGCCACCTGCTCTCCAGAACAAACTATCGGAGTGTAAATTGTGGGTCAATGCAAGCCCGAACTCGCCTAATGCACTGTACTCAGCCCAAAGGAAACTATTGGGAAATGTAAGGAAAAAAAACAGAACCCAATAGCCACTGTGGAGAATTCCTAAAGACTTTGGATAAACCTACAAAGCCATCAAGCAATCGACCCTCCCTTCAGCATGGTGTGAAAAAGCCCATGTACTTGGATTCCCCTCACGAGCCCACAGGCCGCCACGACTCATCACAGCTACGTGAAATTGAGAAAGAGGGCTATAACATAAGAAAACTCACAGAGGAGATAGCCATACCAGTTATTCTTATAGATGGGCCCAGAAAGAAACGAAACGAGAAGGCATTGAATACGGTCGAAATAGTGGACCAGAGGCGGTAGTTCCCCCAAGGGCGTACAAAAGAGGAAGAAGCACCCTATGAGGTCAGTCTGCACTGTTCTAACGTGAACAAACCAATAAATCAACCTCTTAAGATCGAGATGCCCGAAGATGACTCAGTAATAAAACTCTTACATCAGAAAAATAAAGCTGCATTGAACAATGCTGAAACAATCCAATCATCCCAAGAAGGCAAAAAATTAACGCTGTATCCAGAGTATGTATCCCAAGGGAAATGGGACTTCCTCAATAGAGGAAACCTCCTAAAGCTGTGTTCGTACCTTCCAGGACTAGAAAAATATAAAAACAACAGACATTGAAAGTGTGACTTTTGTCGCCCCAGATTAGGGCCAAATAAATGAGACCATGGTAGCAACCCTCCACAGCAAAGATATGGCCTCTGCCCTACTGAAGAATAAAGATCGTTTGGGTGAATGGGGTATTCAGATTAGTCTTGTGACCAAAGTTAAGTACCCTACTTTTCTAAATGACAGAGTTCCTAATGCCTTAATGGTTTTCATCATTCCAACTTTGTCTAAGAGTAACATAACCAGGCAGTTGCCTACCTCAGTTCTGTGTGGTTCCCTAGCGGGTACCCAAATAGTACCCTGGAAAAAGAACGTGCTACTAATAAAAACATCCAAAGCAGCAGGTTCCTGCCAGTGTGCTCTCAAACGACAGAACTTTCAAGATTGGTCTTGGCTCTCTCAGGCCTTGGGGTGAGGCAAAAAAGACATCTGCAGGATATCAAACCAGTAAGGATGCTGCTTATCACCTTAGAATCTCTTCTTGGAACATTCGAGGACTAACCAAGGAAAAAGCTGAAAGACTAACTACCTCTTTTGTGAAAAAACATGACATTATTGTTTTGCAAGAAACTTGGTCCTTGCAAACCATTGCCTGGGAGGACTATACTGTTTATGAATCTCGTGCAATAGCATCTCAAGTAGGCGGCCATGCGTCAGGAGGAGTATTAATTGCTCTGAAGAACAACCTGGCCCTAAAGGTCTCCCCACTCTGTAAAGGGCAAGGCGATTATATTTTCATTAATATCCGGACACAGCCTCTTGGGAAAAATAATTTGAAACAACAAACTATGATCCTCGGCTGTATCTATCTACATCCCTCCAAAATCAAGCGATAGTCAACCCTGAATAAAATTCTTCCTATCTTGAGAGATCTTCTTGTGTACTTCCCAAACGATATGTGGCTAGTAATGGGAGATTTTAATGCTAACCTAATGGAGACAGGCTTGGATTCTCCTCTCCTCTCCTCATTGGACAATTAAATGTGGGCCATCCCGGACATAAGGTACCAGTACCAACGGAAGGATAATCAAGGGACACAGGTGGCACAGTGCTTAAACCAACTAGGGCTCCACATTTTAAATGGAAAACTCGATTTAGACTCGCCCGCTGCTTATACCCATGTATCCCCCTTCAGAATGGCTACCTTGGATTACATATGGAACTCGGTTTCCCACTTTCATCTTGCTCAGGAATTTGTGGTAACCCCCTCATTGGAAAGTGATCCCGTCGTCCTAGCGTGCAAAGTTCTATCTTGGCAGACTTAACACCCAAACAATTATTTGATTGGGAAAGAATCTATATTGGAACCTGTTAGAAAACTACAGTGGACCCTGGACCAACAAAAAACAATTGAAGAGAAGGTGGACAACTTCTTGGAAAACCTGAACCATGAGTCTAGCGACCAGCTGACAGCACTATCGTCGGAACAGGTAGTGGAGGGCCTCAAATTTTTTTTATCTATAAAGAAATTTTCAAGTTCAAACAATTCCCCCTCAACTATACCCCACTCCAGTGAACACAAACAAACTATGTTGAGTATCGAACACAAATTGATAACTTATTGCGCAAATGCGCCTACAATAACAAAGATTACAAATCCTTACGAGAGAAGTTATTGATTACTAGTGAAGAGTATAGGAAGGCAAGGTTCACCTCTCAGAGGATAAAAGAAGGACATCATTGGACAATTGCCTATGAAATTATAAAATCAAAGGATCAAAGGAGATTCTGGAGATGGGTAAATAAGGCTGTTAGATCGGATCAACCATCTACCATAAAAAATATCTCCCCCACTGATTGGGAGGCTCATATTGAAGCACTTTACGTTGAAACAACTGGCCTAATTATCACAGCTCTACTCTCCTTAATCCCCATATTGGAACGCCACCCACTATTAAGATCATCCCTAAACAAGTTGCACTAATTATAAAGCAAATTCGCCCTGGTGGGGCACTGGGCCCAAATTGTTTACCAACAAAGATATATAAAGCTTCTACTCATAAGTGGGCAGCACTCTTTGCCCCCCTATTTGAGGCATTTAGAATGGGCGGGCCTATTCCTGATTCTTGGCAAGGCTCTCTCCTCGTCCCAATCTACAAAAAAGATCAGCCGTCTAATCCTGACATCTATCGGATGATTGTCCTCCTTGACGTCGCTGGGAAAGCCTATGCAAGGACTTGTTACAAGAATTGACCAGCTGGGTGGAAGACCATAAACTAATACCTTTTACTCAAACTAGTTTCCAAAAGGGCTGCCACAGAGGACAATCTGATCTGCTTAGCCCACATGATTGAGGGTACCCTTGCAACAAAGGGAAAATCGCTATTCTTGGGATTTATTGATTTTCGGAAGGCATTTGATAGCGTTGTCCTCCCCAGGCTTTGGGAAAAACTAATCAAATGGGGCATTCCTCAGTTTCTATTGAATGCCCTTATCGCTCTCTACACCGATACCTGTGTAAAAATAAAAGTTTCCTCTGATTGGTCTACAACTAATACAATCATGACCAACAGAGGCCTAAAGCAGGGATGCATTTTGGCCCCTCTACTTTTTAATTTGTACCTTTCAGACTTGCCTGAGTGGCTGGCCCGTTCTCGAGCTTTCCCACCAAGAATCGCATCTGTTAAAATCCTGTCAATGCAATATGCAGATGACACGATTCTCCTTGATCAAACCCAGGTGTGCCTTCAACGGCTTTTTGATTCCTTGGCATCGTACTGTAAAACAAATGCTTTGGAGATTAATATTTCTAAAACTAAGGTGATGATAGTCTCGAGGCGTCAGGCAAGACTGCGCCCCTGGTACATCGCTGGGAAACCTATAGAGGTAGTTGCCATATACAAATATCTTGGAGTCTGGATAGACCACAGAGGGAGTCCCGGTCTGCAAATCGCAGCAATGCAAGGTATGGCTCGCATCCTGGAGGGGGCCTTCTTAGGAACGAAGAAAGCGCTCCATTCTCCAGACTTCACTCCATTAATCAGGGTTATAGGTGCCAAATTACTACCCACTATAGCTTTTGGTGCCATTACTTTTAAAGATCAAATGTTCATCTGGTTGGATAGAGTGCAATCAGCTTGTTTTCACAGAGTGTTTCACTCACCCAACTCGACCTCTCATGCCCAAATCCGTTTGGAGTGCTGCCTGTCTTCCCAACACTGGATTATGAAAGCAAGATTTAATGCCTATTGTGTAAAAACTAAAATGGCTTGTGACTCCACACTAAAGAGCTGTATATGGTCACTGTTAAATAACTCCAGGACTTCCTGGACTACATATTTAATATTCTGCTTGGACGCACTAGAAGCTCATGAATTATGGGCAAGCTCCCTGCCCATAGGGGTGATCGCTAAAGTTTTGACTAAACAAGCAAAGATCCTCTCTGTGGAACACGATGCATCAGCCCTGAAAAATCTATCCCATGGTAGCTGGACATCAAAACTTTATGACCTTAAAATCTTACTGCATTATCTGTCATCCATCGGTGAAACATCATCTAATGGGACTACGTTGTGGCCTAATCCCCCTGATGGCGTATAAGTATGGACGGAGGTATAAGGCAGATACGCCCTCTCAGTGTCGAAAATGTAATACACGTTTTGTGCATCTGTAGAATCCTACTCCCCTTTCAAATTTCCTGGTTGTGCCCCATCTGGAGAACTCTCAATGTGCGGACAGGCCAAGAAGCCCTAGAGGAGTGTATGAAGGGGGACTCAGCTCAGATGTCCTCCCGATTTGTAAAATTCATGACCAAGTTAAACTCAATTTTATCAGTAGATGTCCCCAACGAACCTCCGCTGTGTTAACTATGACCTTCTTCTTTTTTAAGCTGAACTTTTTAATTGAGAGTGGAAAGTGCTTTTTATGTCCTTTTTGTATGAATTGCAATGATTTTAATTAATTGTGCAAATAAACATATCTATCTATCTATCTGGATAATGACTTTGCATGACATACAATGTCAAATATTTGATTTTGCACTGCTGCTTTATTTCAATTGTGTTTTGGAAAATCAATAAATATATATATTTTTAAATATATGATTTTGCTTGACCTGAGTAAACCCAGGATGGTTCAATTGAGAAGGAAACCCTGAGGTTAGGTTGGGGCACTCTCTTTATAATGTCCTAATTGACCACAGTTAAAATGTGACCCTTCTGAGGTGGTTTGCTCTCCTCACACCATTCTGTTGCTTTGACCTGACCACCCTCCTCCTTGATCACCCAGTTCCCCCCTCAGGTTGAGAGGTCCCCCACTCGTTCCTTCTACATAACTGTTGAAACATTTGCATTTGTAAAGACATTAGTTTAGATTTGTTTGACTCCTTCATTACAGTACCGGACCACTCAAACCAACTCTGCTAAATTCTTAGTTTTCCAAAAGGGATGCACGGCTGATTCAATATGCTAAGTAATAATCCATGTACTATGGTAGCACCTACAGCTTCCTGACCTTGTTCTGTAGGACAATGCCTGATTATAATTAAAACAATCCTTGGGCCTGTCTAAATATTATACCAGTCATTCGCCTCGATTCTGTTTACAGTTAGAAATTTTCATCCAGTCTGCCTTGACTGGGCAAACTTCCATCACAGGATTCACAAACCTATAATTTTCCAATGTGAAACTTGCATGATCCTGAAGGACTTATCGCAGCCAGTCACTTTTTTCTATCAAACGGACTTGCTCTTCTCTTGGCACACCAATCTCAACAACTGTTTCACATATGCCAAATGTGGCTTATATACTTCAAAACCCATTTGCAATTCTTCACAGAACTTTTCAGGATTGTTATGTATGCTAGGGAACTGTTTCCTCAATCAGGCAGGTCAATAGGGCACCAAAGGACATGGACAGTTACTATGCCACTGGGGCACGATCGTCTCTTAAAGAGATATCAGCATTGGATGATTCTGAGAGGAGTTCCTCATCTAAGCATGACTGGAAGATGAGATGTGTTGATCATCATGGTTGTTTCTATCTAGTCAGTGGCCCATAGATTGTACAATAAGTCTCAAGCTGCCTCTGGTAATAGTCAGACAACTGATCCAGACCATCCCATGCCTAGAGGAAAAGGAGCAGTCTAAGCCTGGATTAGGTAAGCAGGATGGTGGAGGCAGCCTCACGTCTTAACACATTGCACATCGTTCTCTAGTGCTTCACTGTCTTGTCGTACTCGTGGTGCCAGCTTGCATGTTTCCTTGTGCCCGTCTCATTGCATGTACTGCCTGTGTTGCCATGTTTTCATATACAGTCATTACTGCACCCCTGCAATCTCCTGTCGGCATGGGGAAGCTTAGAATTTCCAAAACATCCTCATTTTCTTAATCTGTCTGAGGTGGTTCAGGGATTTGGAGATAGGAGGAAGACATATGCCCTTGCTCTGTTCCCCAAATGACTTATTTGGTATTGGAGTTTTTCATGACTCTGGCTTATGCTTCTTAGGTTCTTCATACCAGTTAAAAAATACTGGCCATTGTTCTGCACCAATCTTATTTTCAGGATTCAAATTGATTACGCCCCGGGGGGAATAGCAGACAACGGCGTGGTGTGAGCCATGGGTCTCCGACTGATTTTTTTCACTAGTGATGATTCTGGGAAAAGAGGGCTACCAGAGAACCGCCGGCCTCGAGATTGGGGAGTACTGGCTTTATGCGGCGGCCGCTGAGGCGTCTGTGCGTGTCGTCCAGGCCTTGGAGATCAGCAGGTCTTCATTCTCCACTGAGATAAAGTACCTGGATGGAGATAGACCCGGAAGAATAGTCGAAAGCGGTGAGGAGAGGGCCTTGGGTCCCCATCGACTTTTCACGGGGCGGCCCAGAGAGTGGGGAGCTGCCCGAGGTTTGTCTATCTAAAGTGTTGGGTGCTCTGGCTTTACGCAGCCCTGGGGGAATAACCAACAGCGGTGAGCTGCATTTACTTTCAGAGCCCCCCTGGAGTCCTGAGTCTGCACACAGTCGGTCTCCCTGCATACTGAGTCACCAGAAAGCTGAGGGAGAGTTAGAGTGGTCCACAAGGGTGGTCGTCACTTGACCCACTCCATTGAGGCTGCATGAGCTGCCCTTTCCGGGGGACCCCCTCCCTCCCTTTTGGGGGCGAGGTAAGCAGGCCCTATACCAAGGCAGGGAGGGGAGGTGCAAAGTGGAATGACCCCCTACAAGAGTTTGCTTGGCCACTTGAGGCTATCCCTTGAGGAACTGGTCAGCTGCCCAAATTATCTTATGAATACTGCCCCGCCAAGTGGGGAAGCCACGCCAGAACTTGAACACTATTAGGCCTCTAGCCTAAGCGATGGGGTGCACGCAGCCCACTAAATCAAAGAAACTGCCTGCTAGGCCCCCGGAACACCACTTGGAGTATCTGGGGGACCTTCACAGACAAGATAAACTGGATACCATTTTGGCAGCAATTGAGACTTCTAGGGTCCGCCTGGAATCTAAAGTAGATGCTGTCGCACAGAACATTAGTCTGATCTGACAAGACCATAAGAAACTGTCTGAGCGAGTCACCCTCACCAAAGAGACTTTGGCGGAGCTCCAATCCCAGACGTCCAATTTTCTGAGACAGCTGTGGGATCTCAAGCAGCAAGCGCAACTCCTGGAAGCCTGAGCTGAGGACATGGAGTGCAGAGCCAGACGCAGTAACATTCGTATCATTGGTCTTCCCGAGGGCAGGTCTGGGATTGGCTGGAAGCTGTGAAACCAAGGGCTATCAAACTAGGGGATAGTTGAGAGACTCAGAACTGTGGGATTGACCATTGCAGATATCCCAGACGACGTCACCCCAGATGCTCAGCGGCCCGAGGGCACAGTCACCTGAGCAGGTTCATAATAGCCGTCAGTCAGCGTTGGAAGTGGCGGCGTCCCTTCGGGATGCCCCAGGGCACCACTCTGATTCCTTGTCGAACACAAGGAAGGTAGCTCTCACACTTCCTACATCCTGGCCACAGATTTAACGATGAGGGTGACCCACCAACAGACAATATTATGTATATGAGTTACCCACAAGTCCCGCTGGAGCCCACTCTTGATGCCAGTTCAGGACCAACAGCCTCCCCATAAGATATGGTGGACGCTCAATTTTTCCCTGTGATTCTTCCAGGGGTCCGGCCACGAAGCAGGTCTGGCTGACTTTCCCCTCATTTTACCCCTCTCACAAAATGGACTGGACTGGTTGTTTGGGCGGTAGGAATTTGCCCACAGTGTTGTTATCTTGTTGTGTGTTATGTTACCTTGACGCTCAAGATTATGAAGCTTCCACTATCACTCTCCTGTCATTTACGGTTAGAGGGGCACCCTTCCTTTCCTCCCCCTCTTTCCCAGCTTCCTGTTATAATCACCTTCTCATGGGGCAAGTTGGGAGGGTGTTTCATCTTACATCCATGACACGTCAGTCTTATACTTTAATGTCTTGGAATATCTGTGGTATGCACACGCCAGCTAAACATTACAGCGTCCATGCCTGTCTCAAGTGAGAAGGGGTGCACATCGCCTTGATCCAGGTGTCACATATCACGCAAACCGAGGGGACCTGACTGCAGAAGAGATGACGGGGTAAGGTTTACATGACTAACTAACTGGCTTCTGCCAGGGGCGCACTCATATGGAAAAACGCAGGGCCTGCAGTCGACATACTGTTGCAAGAAATAGATCCAGAGCGCAGACACGTTTTCCTCGAAATAAGACTAAATGGTTATCCTGTACTAATTGGAAGAACATACACCCCAAACACAGAGCAGTCTCAATTCATGCAGCAACTATCCCTTAGTCTAGCTAAATGGTGCACCGCCCATGGCTACTGGGGCAGACTTCAACAGGTTCTTGACCCAATACTGGACCGATCTCAACCGCCACTCCCTCAACAACTACTGAGGCTAGAAATTTACAGCTATGGCTACAACAATGGGCCTTGACCTGTGCATGGTGTTACCTTAACCTGGGCGTGAGTCTCTACTCTTTTTACTCTCCAGGCCATCAGGTCTATGTAATGTTTCATTATGTGATTTGTAAAGCGCGTGGCTGCCTCAGCAATGGGGCTTCCCAGCACTAGTTTCGTCAGAAAGCCACAACTGTAAAAGAGAGACCTGGGGAAATGAAAATGACCAGCAGGACATTTAGATGGTAAGCAGCCAGGTCTTCAGCAATTTCCTAAAGACAAGTGATTCCGAGAGCACATTAAAGGAAGAGGGAGGGCAGTCCAGAGGGCAGGGGCTTTGGTGCAAAAGGACCGGCCGACTGCCCTTGCTCTTCTAACACGTGGCACACAAGCTAAATTATGATCAGCAGAGTGCAAAGACCGAGAAAGGAGGTATCGAGTCAACAAATTAGATAAGATGAGAGCCCCCTGAGAACAGAAGATCTTATGAGCCACGCACAATGCCTTAAACTGAATACGCTTATCCACCTGGAGCAAGTGTTATTTATTAATGGCATCCACAGCTGAGCAGTATTTAGAAAGGGAAAACAGCAACCTTACAGCTGCATTTTGAGCCAACTGGAGCCTACTAATCACAGGCTTATTTGCTCCCTGGTATAGAATGTTGCAATAGTCCAACTGGGAGATATTAACAGCCTGAATGATGACTTGACGAGTGTGGGGATCGAAAAAACCCAGAATGGGTTTGAGCCCACGTAGCAACCCAAAACATGTGCCTGTCAGCGCTTTCGTCTGTGCTTCAAATGTTAGGGCATCATCGACCCAAACGCCTAGATTGTTAATAACCGACTTGAGACAGGGGGGAGTCCCAATGGAAGAGGGCTGCCAGTAGTCTAACCCAAGCGTGAACATCCGTGCCTACGAGAAGAATTTCCGACTTAGTGGTATTCTAGCTGCAAACAATTAGCCGCCATTCATTTTGCAACAGCCTTCATACCTTTTTGGAAGTTGACCAGACCTGATGAAGGAGTGTCGGAAAAAGAGAACACAAGCTGGGTGTCATCAGAATAAGACACCAACGTGAACCCCAGAGCTTTCACCACCTGAGCCAATGGGCGAATGTAGCTATTAAACAACGTGGGGCTCAGGGAGGAGCCCTAGGGGACATGTTTGGTGTAAAGTGTGCCAGTTGGAGCTAAAAGGTGGAGACACCATCTGAAAAAAGCACTCAGCAAGGAAAATAGAAAACCAGGTAAAAGCAGAGCCACCGACCCTAATCTCTTCCAGGCGCTGGAGCAAGATGTTGTGACAAACAGTTTCAAAAACAGCACTTAGGTCATGTAGAATCAGTACAGAGGAACTGCCTTCAGCCAAGATACCGCAGAGTTGTTTGGTGACTGCGAGAGGAGCTGACTCAGTACTGCGCTGTTACCTAAAACAATTTTGTGAAATGCCCAGAATGTGGTTTTCATCTAAGAAGTTGGTTACCACGAGTCTCTTTTACGTTTGCAAGGAATGGCAAAAGTGTAGCGAGGCAGTCCTGTAGTTTCAGAAATAGGTCTGGCCTGAGAGGGGCAGCAGGTGAGTCCAATTTGACCTATGCGAGCTTGAACTGAGTGGTCTGCTCACAATCTATCTGTCCCTTAATTATCTCCCCAGATAACCTCAACAGAGAGCTCTCTGATCACAATCCCTTATGGCTTGGTTTGCAGTGGGAGAGAAGGCCTCCCTAATTGTGACCTGGAGGCTACAGCCCTCAACCCTGTGGGATCCACCCTTTAGAGACACCTTGGCACGTACAATCCAGGACTTCTCTTCCTGCAGTGAGGGCACAGCTTCCTTCCCTGGCGGTGGAGTGGGAGGCCTTTAGGGTGGTACCACAGGGAGACTGCATGCAAAGATTAGTCGGGGTAAAACCCACATTTCTCTGGGAACTTAATGCCATTGAGCGGGAGTACAGAGAAGACGAACAACAAGTGGCCGCAGACTCCCCAACTCCTTCCCACTTTGAATCTCCTCTGAGAGAAGGCTCATCGTTCTGATGGATTGCTGGCATGGTTGGCTAATGGAGACCCCAAACTACCACAAGTGATTACTCTACGGGTCTACTCCATTTGTAGCAGGCAATACATGAGGCCTTTACACCCTACCATGCGGATCTATACAGATCCCAAGCAGGGGCTTTGCCCACTGTGTTGGATACCTTCTTAGCACATAGGCCCCTTCCCAGACTCTCTGCATGCGGACCACGAGGCCCCCCTTAGGATCCAAGAGGTGAAAGCAGCAGTGACGATCTTGTTCGCTGGCAAATCGTCAGGGACGGATGGGCTACCAGCAGAATTTTATAAAACATTTCAGGGTAAGCTGGCTCCCAGACTGCTTACATTGTATGAGACTGCGCTGTTAGAGCAGAGACTCTGCTCCACATTAAGGGAGTCCTCCTTGGTGTCCTTATTAAAACCTGGGACAGACCCTCTAGCTATTGCTTCCTTTCGCCCTATGGCAATACTAAATATTGACTAAAAAATTCCTTAAATACACTTTTTAAGTGTAATTCCTGATTGCGGAGTAGTATCTGCTTTTATGTTTTATTATCATTGAATTGGTAATGACAAATCCTCTTTAGTGGTAAAGTTGGATTTGGTATTACTAATCTAAAATGCCACTTTTAGAAAGTGTATTTTAAGGAACAGTGGACCCTAGTTTATCAGGATCATGGAAATGATAGGCATACACTGGATAGTACGTATGTCCTTTGTCTAGCCGGACAGGATTTTATTAGTTTCAGTGTGTGAAATAGTTCATATAAGCAACATATATTAACAAGTGGGCACGACCCGTGACCCACAAAAGACAAGACAAAACAAGAAGAGAAGGTTTATGCAAGGGCGCACAAGGCGGTCTGTACTAGTATTCAGTTTAACAGACTTGGTTCTGTTTTAACACACCATTGTAAGTAACATTATATGAGATTATTTGGTACATATGGTGCTCATTGGTCGACGACGTTTCGATACCACCACTCAAATAAAAGGCATCATCATCAGGACAAAAATATTAATCATGTTTGTCTTTGAGAACATTTTCAACTTGGCCTATATGACATTTACATAAAAAACATTAAAAGGAGGGGGCGTGGCTAGCAGCCGATGATGGCGGCAGCTTAGGAGACGAGCTCCGCGAGTAGAGCGGCCTCTCCTTAGATCCGTGAACTTATCCGACAATACCAAGGTCTCTTTCGGAGGGTCCCGAAGCCTAGGACCGGACAGCACCAGCGGCCGAAACTCCGACTGCGAAGCGTGATCGGGTGGAAAAGATACTGCCGTTCACCTCAGCGGCCTGTGAAGACAACGTCCGTGACGAACCCAACCGGAAGTGCCAACTGCGTGGATACGACTCGCCGGAAATGCCCGGTGGCCGCTGAGTGGAGATCGCGGCGACCGGACGGGTGACAAGCCAAGTACATCGGCACAAGCGGTGAGTGTGGACACGTCTGCACCGCTATACAGAAGACGCGACTTCCCTTCGTAGGAGCCGGACTGCGGGCAGGAATTGCGGAAGCAGCCGAGAGTAGGCACCACCGCCATTTTGAAGGGCACCGGCCGGCCAGGAGATGCAGCGTCTCTAATTGCCAGAGAGGAGGTGGACAATCACTGAGGCACCGAGGTGGCCGACATCCCCTCGGGAACACTAGCTGAGTTAACAACTGCCCCAGGCGCCGGCTCCGATCAACCGAGCAATACCCGGCCGGGGGCTGCTTCACCCTACTAACCCATGCATGCCCCTAGGTTGAGAGGACTGGGCGAGTGAGCTCTAAAGTAATACACATAAATGGAGGCCAGGCGAAGTATGCCAAACACACCGGAAGACTGGTGAGAGCTAGGGACCCCAGGGCTCGATCATATATCGGAGCACACTAAGACCCGGGAGCAGGCGCTGGGACACGGCAGCCGCATAAGAGACCAGCGCTGTCCGGGACACAGAGTAAGACGGCGGTGTTTAAGCGGGGGAAAGCAGATACCGGCAAAAGCGAGGGGCACTAGGCATACTGAGACAGAGCCTGCCGTGCCTGTGAATGATCGCCGGGACAGCATCAGCGGCGCCTTAACCAGTGGAGACGCAATTCTTGATGAACACGGAGGGCCCCCGGGCTCTCTATTAGGTCTGAGCAAAGCGTGACCTGGGAATAAGTGCTGGGACACGGCGGCCGCATTGAGGTACACGCTGACCTGGGGCACAGAAACAGACAGTGGTGGCGCCACCGAGGTGGGCAACAGGCACCAGCAACAACGAGGGGTATCTGGCGTGCTGAGACACATCCGCCTGCCGGTGAGTGGCCACGAGGACATCAACGGCACTTAGACCAGAAGGGGCACGACTCCTGGTGACCATTGGGGAGTCCCACACGCGCTCAGACGGGGAAGGGATGTGAGAAGTAGTGGCGGAAGACAGCCACTGTCAGTGGGCAACATAGGGAGTTCCATAAATACCAATCCACCCCTAGTTATGGGGGAAAGAATGTAGCCAATAGCGTGGGGCAGCAACACGTTCTGGGCAGGGTGCCCCCTTGGAGGAGAAGAGCTACCCGTGGGCCTAACACAGCAGTGAAGGGGAACATCTACCGGCCCAGACAAGACACTTATTGTACCACAAGGCACCGCAGGACAAACCGTGCCAATGGTCTGGTCGGTGCAGTAGGCACATTGTTGTGGGCACAGCCGTCTGCAAGACAGGTGAGAGAGCAGCAGCTAACAGAAGAAGCATAAGTTTGTTGGGGGTTCCTTCAGTGACCTCCTGTACGGCAAAAACACCTGGGTGCACAGGGCAATCGTGAATGTCGTGCGACACTGTGAAGCCACCATGGCGGGCAGGGGATCGAAAGGTGGCACGACGCAGACCCGGATTGACAAATATGCCTGCGACAAAGGCACTTCATCCCCCGGTGACTGGAAGGCGACGTTATGCGGGCATTGACGCAGGTACAGGCGACGGTTGGCACGATTTCCACTGAGATCACCCTGATAAGAGCGGACTTCCACAAAATGTCTGAAAAAGTGAGCTCGATGGAGGTGGTCACGAAGCCTTTAGTGGAGGATGTCTTGGAGCTGCAAACGGCGATGGAGCGCATTACGGCTGAGAATAAAGCGCTGAAGGAGAGGCTGGACGATCAGGAAGGGCGCTCCAGGAGAAACAACATCAGGATCATAGCGGTTCCGGAATCCGAAGGTACTAGAGCGATGGATCTCTTCGTGGAAGACCTCGTCAAGAAAGAGCTCCAACCGAAGGGTCTCTTCACCTTCTTCTCGGTTGAGAGAGCACACCGAGTACCGGGAGGCCGACCGAAGCCTGGAGCGGCTCCAAGACCCATTTTAGCGAGACGCCATTCTGCAAGCGGCGCGGGTGTCCCCTCCTGTCAAAATTCTGAATTCCACGCTGGCCTTTTTTCCGGACTATACGGCGGAGGTAGCGCGCTGCCGCAGAACGTTCATGGATGTGAAAAGAGAGTTGCAGGCGAGGGAGATTCCATATTCGATGCTGTTCCCGGCCAGGTAACGGATTGTGGCGGACAACAAGACCTGGTTTTTTGACACTCCTGAAATAGCTCAGGATTGGTTGGAGGGATGGAGGCCAGCCACCCAGCCTCGTCGCTCACACAGGAGAAATAGAAATCAGCATGCAGAGGACCGTGCAGGCTCCCAAGACTCAGGTCGTGATGAGGCGGAACTATCACCAGCACGAGAAGGCGTGGACGAAGACGCAGACACAGAGCAATAGACACCCGAGGAAAGTAAGACAATTGTTGTTAATATTTCGTGCCGAATGGGCTGCCACTGGACACTGGGCGAGGGGCCCCCGAGGAGGGTAAGAGGGGCTGCCCCGACGAGAAAGTATTTTGTGTGGGGGATGGGTAATGCGCTCTGCTAAGTTGGGGGGCAGGCGATTCAATGTCCGTGTAGCAGGAGGGCAGGGAGGGGGGGAGTTCAGGGGGGGGTGTTGTTTTTGGGTTGTTTATCTCGCAGGGCAAGGTACTGTTTTCAAATCGTTTGACTCATTACAGTAACATACGATACCTTATCAACAACATAACGGATCCTAGGTTTAGGTGTGGACTGCACGGAGGCCCACCACATATGTTAGAGCTCCTCCAGGACAGCAATGGCACACGGCACACCAAATAACACATTAGAGCAGTGGTTCCCAAACTTTTTTGACCTGCGGCTCCCTTAACCTAATCGGCAGTTGGCCGTGGCTCCCCACCATTTTCTTACCGGTGGGAGGGGATGTAAGCCCGACCTCGGGAGTACTTCCTGTTGTCTTCCATAAATTAATTGGGATGCAACGAAGAATGAAGGTATTATAATCATATTTGTAACAAAACAAAAATATAACCGTTGTTTAATAAAAACTTGTTAAGTGAGAAACGATGCTTCCCCTACTGTTGCAATAACTGGAGTGGGAATAGTCATTTTTACCCCTCCGCTATCCAACACTTTCCCTGTTGTTGCACTCACTGGGGTGGGAATAGCAATTTTTACCCCTCCGCTATCCAACACTTTCCTTACGGTTGCACTCACTGGAGTGGGAATAGTATATTTTATCCCTCCGCTATCCAACACTTTCCCTACTTTTGCGCTCACTGGAGTGGGATTAGTCATTTTTACCCCTCCGCTATCCAACATTTTCCCTACTGTTGCACTCACTGGAGTGGGAATAGCAATTTTTACCCCTCCGCTATTTAAGTATTGCTTCTATCATATTATCAGTAGGTGCTGTTAAAAGCAAGGGCTATGTCACACGTCGGTCCCATGCTGATGGTGCTACAGGACTCACGGTATGCCACACTGGTGAGATCTGAGTTGTATAGTATAGTAGTACATAAATCTTTATCTGGCAGTAATCACAGCCATAAAAGATAAAAAGACAGAAATATAAAAACAACAACAGTTCCGTGAGGTCAAAGTAGGTGGAAATTGGTCTGGGGTCTTTGTGTTCCCGTTTGCAGGTACCTGGGCTGGCAGATTGAACTTGAATGTTCCCATTGGAATAGGACCAAACCTGTTTTGCATTTGGCAGGTCTCTGTCCAGAGTTGCACAGTGGGGGGAAAACCATGGTTTGGAATGTGTTCCTGAACGATCGCCAATGGCTGGCATTAAGTTAAGCATTCCTTCCATCACTTTGTTGCTTTACCTGTCTGTGTTCCCAATGCTGGCAGACCTCCTCATTCACAAAGGTATGCCTGGAAAGGCACATTTGTGGGGGTTAATGCGAGAATCAATAAGTGCAATAACACAACACATCCAAGTCATTCCAAACAGCAGCGCAGTGCTGAGCTCCAAGGCATATTTCTGTGACAAACTATTGAGCCATTGGGTTTTTAAAATACCTGCAAAAGTGGCCTGGTGGGAGTTTCCGTTGATCTGGCGCCTGAGAAAATGATGTTATAATGCCACCGAACCAAATGCCAGAGCGGTTTTCTCCATTCTCCTGCAGGTTTCATTTAAAGTGCATTTCAACCCAGCTGGCTGGGGCAGTCTTCCCTGTGGTTTGTTGTCAGCGTAACTGAACATTTTCACTATTTCTACATTCGCAGGAAGTCAGACTCTGCTGGACCAGGGAAAGAGTGGCGATTTACATGTAAATGGATTTATTCAGCCCCAGCCCCTGGGTGACGAGGGTCCTTTATCCTGGAAACCTGGCAGAAGTGTGCAGATAGAGCTTGTTAAAGAAATCAGACAAACGAAGCCAATTAGCAAAGGCTTTCTATCTGGCAGCTTTAACAAGCTCCGTGGAGCCTGTTTTTTACACTAAAAATAATGCAGGTGATAATGGGTGTAAAACGGAGGTTGGCCAGAAGATCGGCATGACAATGCATTTGATTAATAATTAATGATAATCGAAAGCCATGCCGATCTTCTGCCCAACCTCCGTTTTACACCCATTATCACCTGCATTAGTTTTAGTGTAAAAGGACAGGCTCCAGGGAGCTCGCTAAAGAAATCAGCTGCAATAAGCTTGCTTTTCCTAACGTGAGCGCGGCGCCCCTGGCTACTCATGACGGCGCACCGGGGTGCCGCGGCGCACAGTTTGGGAACCACGGCATTAGAGGGTGGCCATCGGATAACTCCGGTGACACCGCTACAGCTACTGTCGTGGAATGTACGAGGTCTAGGGGACAAGATTAAACGGGGACTGGTTATGCAGAGTATTAAAAGACTGGGTCCGGCATTAGTTCTGCTCCAAGAGACGCATCTGACAGGCAATGCTTGTAAGGCATTGGATAGACGGGGGTACCATATGATAGCACACTCAGAATTCACCTCGGGGTCACGTGGGACGGGCATACTGTTTCGGAAATTGTCCCCGTTCATCCTTCAAACCACCAAAATTGATGACCACGGCCGTTTTGCGGCTGCACATGGGCAGTGGGAGGGCAAGCCACTCACTATCGTGTCTGTTTACATTCCACCAGCACTTCATTCGGTCGCCTTTCCCGACCTAGGGAAGTTCCTTCTGGAGCTCCCGGAGGGTGATCTGGTTATAGGAGGGGACTTCAATGCAGTGGCACACAACACACAGGATAGATTCCCTACTCGATCGCAGACACCAGGTCCCTCCCGGTTCAGTGACTTTCTGGAGGCGCAGGGTCTAATAGACGTATGGCGACTTACACATCCCACTGGACTTCAATATACCACTACACATAATAGTTTGTCTCGTATTGAATTGACTATTTTCTTACCCTAGGCGGAGGCTTTCTCACCATAGATGACGCACAGATTAGACCTCGGGGCATTTCAGATCATTCGCCATTGACACTAACATTGTCCTGTCTGGAGAGGGCCCGCCAAAGAATATATCCGATTCGCCCAGGGTACTTAAAAGTTCCATCCATACGGAAAGATCTGAAAAAGATGACCCGGCACTACTTTGCAGAAAACACGGCCTCGGTTGAGTCCCCCACAGTGTTATGGGAGGCCTACAAGACAGTCCTGAGAGGGCAAGCAATTTCGACAATAGCTGGACATAAGCGCAATCAACGGCAGGAGCTATTAGAGCTGGAATTGAAACGTAGTGCGGCGAACGCAGCACAAATGGTAGACCCGACTGCGGACACACTGCACTCACTTCAACTTTGTCAGCAACTCCACGACGGCCACCTAAGGCGACAGGCGGTAGGTGAAATAGAGGCAACCGCACATAGAATTTATGATGTGGGGAATAAGGATAGTAAACTCCTGGCCTGGTTGGACAAGAAGAAGGGTGGAAGTAGGACTATATTGCAATTGACCGATAGTGACGGGATGTTGCATACACGACCGTCAGAGATAGTAGAAATCCTAGCTGATCACTTTCAAGAAGTCTACACATCTGACTTCGAAGTGACGGAAGGGGTGGCGAAAATGGCGCTTCATGATGTGCCAACACCGACTCTCTCACAAGAAGCGGTGGAAGAACTTGAGGCCGAGTTGACGTCGGAGGAGGTGCAATTGGCCATCAACGCGATACATTCTGGCAAGGCGCTGGGCCCCAACGGAATCCCTATCGAGTGGTATAAGGCGGAATCGGAGAAACTAAGTACACCTCTGTTGGCTATATATAAGGATAGCCTCGAAAGAGGGATCTTACCTCTCGATCAACGGATGGCGACTATTGTGGCGATCCCGAAGCCGGGCAAGCCGCCCACTGAATGTGGGTCGTACCGTCCGATATCACTCCTGAACGCAGAAGCCAAGATTCTGGCGAAGCTCTTAGCAACCAGATTACTGCCCCACCTTACACACTTGATCCACCCAGACCAATCGGGCTTTATGCCGCATAAGAGCACAGCGTTAAATCTTCGTAGAGTTCATGGAGCAGTGGCGCACGCACCACTGTTGACGGAACCGACTGCCATCCTATCTCTGGATGCCAAGATAGCATTTGACATGGTGGAATGGCAATACCTCTTTGCAGTGTTGGCCCACATGGGCTTTGGTCCCAAATGTATTTCCTGGCTCAGACTCTTATATACAGAACCGGTGGCGCATGTGACGGCAAATGGCCACATCTCTCGCGAGATACCACTGACTAGAGGAACGAGGCAGGGGTGCCCGCTCTCGCCGCTATTGTTCGCACTGGTCTTGGAACCACTGGCCACTGTCATTAGGACAACTCCGTTACTGAAAGGGATCAGATGGGGGGACAATTGGGAGGACAGAGTCTCCCTCTATGCTGATGACATGCTGATATATTTGACAGACCCGGAGAGGGGTGTCCCGGAACTGCTGAAGCTGTGTGACGTGCATGGTAGGACATCGGGATATACGATCAACTGGTTGAAATCAGTGATGTATGAGTTGAGGGGTCCCTCTCCAAATCTCCCCAATGACTGCCCACTAGCCATAGCAGACACCTCCTTCAAATATCTAGGGATACACGTCACGCGTAGCGCGACAGACTTCTACTAGCAAAACCTGCTGCCGCCGCTTGCTCGGCTACGGAGCGATGTGCGACACTGGAAGACCCTTCCACTGACACTGTTAGGGAGGGCAGCGCTGTTTAAAATTATGGCGCTGCCGTGTTCTCTGTATGTCCTCGAAAACGCGCCAAGCATCGTAACGCCACGCTATTTCCAAAAAGTGACGGCTATGGTGACTGGACTGCTGTGGGGCGATCGCCCGGCCCATATAGCACATCTGAAGCTTAACAGAAGCTGGTACGACGGTGGTATAGCCCTGCCGAATATCCAATTGTATTACTGATTCAGAAAAGGGGGTGGTGATGAACAGAGTGTCTGAATTAAGCAGACCACTCTTACCCAGTCCAAAGATCAGGGCTTGATCCATCACCAATATTTAGCTCACTGCACCATCCCAGCTCAGAACTTGGCTGGGATGGTGCAGTGAGCTAAATAATGGTGATGGATCAAGCCCTGATCTTTGGACTGGGTAAGAGTGGTCTGCTTAATTCAGACACTCTGTTCATCACGACCCCCTTTTCTGAATCATTTTGTCCACCATAAGCGTGGAAGGGTATACTCAGATGTGAGTCCCTTGCTCATTGCACCATCAGGATTCAAGCAAGCCGGGCCGACGACGCCTGAAATGGCAGAAACCGGTCCCCGGAAGCTTGTTTCCTTCCCAGTATAAGAATTGGCTTGGTAGTTTGGTTTGCCCTGTTCCCATCATGCACTGGGACAGGAACAGACTAATTTGCATATAGCCAAGTTCTGAGCTGGGATGGTGCAGTGAGCTAAAAAACGGTGATGGATCAAGCCCTGATCTTTGGACTGGGTAAGAGTGGTCTGCTTAATTCAGGCACTCTGTTCATCACCACCCCCTTTTCTGAATCAATTGTATTACTGGGCAGCACAACTTAAAGTTCTCAACCAGTGGATACACGCCCCGCAAGACGACCCGGCCTACCTCGCGACAGGGCACAACTGGGCACACACAGCCTGCTGGCACCACTTTACCACAAGGGATTAGCAGCAAAGTTATCGGGACCGACTAAACACACAGTGACATTATGGCATAGGGCGCAGGCGCGGCTTAAATGGGGGGGAGTCATAACGAAGATTACACCACTATGGGACACTAAAGCACTGGGTCACCTACGGCGCAGCAAGGGATTCACTCAATGGGACAATATAGGCATCTCCACGGTGGGTGACATGTGGTCAAAGGAGGGAGTGGTCCCGTTCTCGCACCTACAGCAGCACTACAACCTGGGTCCCAGCGAAACCTATCGCTATATCCAAATTAAACACGCACTGACAACAGCCATCACGGCAGGTACAGAGGTCCCGAAATACTCACCGTTGGAGGATCGTCTCCTGACGGACTACATACAGACTAGCGCGACCTCCCTCACATACCGCAAGTTGCTAAATAACCTGCCTGACCCACTGGATAAATTGCGGGAGAAATGGATGAGGCGGACTGGAATGCTGCATTGGCGTTCCCGAGAGAAGCCAGTATATCGGCAAGATTCCGACTGGTGCAGCTTAAGATACTGCACCGGATCTATTTTACGAGGACTACATTACATAAGCTACACAGGGCGGAACACTTGTATTGTCTCAGGGGCTGTGGGGAGGAGGGCACCTTCTTGCACACACTCTGGGAATGCCCGGCCATTTCAGACTACTGGCGGCGGGTGATGAGAACCAATTCACAGACTCTAGAAGTGCCAATTGCACCTGACTCCCGTATGTGCCTGCTAAGTATATGGAGCCCGAATGATCTGAAACGCCAGGGCCAGCAGTGGAACAGGTTAGGTGTCATGGTCGCAAAGAGAGATATAGCGCAGAAGTGGGGGGCAGTGGAAACACCGAGTCTGGCGCAGTGGTGCAGGAACATGGATGCGCTCATGTTGACTGAACGAGCTGTGTATAAAATGAGAGCCAACCCTCGTAAATAGAATAAGGTATGGCAGCCCTGGAACCGGTATCGGTGTGAAGTATGTGAGCCACTGTTGGAGGAGGACATTGAGAGTTCAGAGGATGAGGAAGAGATAGACTGAGTGGCTCCATTAAACGGCAGATAACGGCACTAGACGGATACAATAGGGGTTACTAACATGACAGAACATATGCTTAAAGCGAGTAGCTTGGGGGAGGGATGGGTACTGTAGGAGTCCACACTGAACCACCACAGAGCATGATTACTGGAACGGTAGCGATGTACTATACTGTTTAACACATCTCACTGAGTCATAAGTTGAGTTATGTTTGTATTTCTACAAGAAAGAGAAAAAGTGAGACGGAACATTTGTATGTGCAGAGAAAACGATGAACGCATGTGTTGCCGTTTTGACTGACTTCGCTGCCGGACCGGAGGTTGTCGGCTAAACAGCTGTGTAATATACCTATGAAGTGAATCTGAAGTCTTGCTGCCGGCCTCAGGGTTGTAGGCATAATGCTGTGTTATTTTGGCAACTGTGAATAAAAGTCTTGCAACCAAAAAAAACAACAACAAAAAAACATTAAAAGGAGTAGTGGGAGAAAAGACGGGGGGAAAAAGAGAAACATATGCAGATTCCGTTAAGTTGCTAGGCATAAATTGAGTACAGATGTTGCATCATGCGAAAACTGTCACACTGTGTTTCCACAAGGCGAAAAATGAGCTCTAATAAGCCGAGGTGACTAAACTGAGATTTGTGCAATTTATAGTTGCCACGTGGGAGTGGTGGGCCTGGTACCGGTAGTGAGTGTGCATCAAAAAGTGTGTTTGTCGGATCGATAACCAACGCATTTAGGGCTGACACAAAGTTCGATCTTGAAACATTTGATGCGGCGCAGTGATAAGTGGCCGTGATTTCTGCAGTAACGAAGGTTGGTAGAAGAATTTGCAGGTGTATGTGACAGGCAATTAAAAACTTTTCGGCGCAGTGATTCGAAATTTAAGTGCAAGGCAGGGTGGTATGGGGTGGGAAGGAAAGTCGGTTAGGGTCGGATAACTACCTGCGTAAGATTCACGCGTTTTCCGGAGTGGAAATGTGAAAATGCAGACTTCGTTCTGCTCACTGTGCAGAATTGAACAGTTCTATGTGGGTGGGCGAGATAAGGGTTGGGAATTACGGTTCTATGGAGGACTGCGTAGTGTGCATTTTGGTTAGAGAAACGGATACTTACTTATCCGGCCTGTCGCCGTGATGGGCGGCACGGCGGGGCACTAATGGGGAACACTGTGGGAAAAGAAGGGGGAGTTGGTGTGGTGGAGATCAAGGGCAGCGACAGGGGATCATGCGGTAAGCATGCAGACTAACAGTACTTACTTAGCGGTGTGATTGTTCAAAGGAGAAATCGCGGCAGCAATTAGCTTGGGCCGGGAGTGATTCTATGAGATAAAAAGGAGCATGAGAGTAAACACGGGGATTCTTGGCGGCAAATAGCGCGGAGGAAAGGTGCATCTGTGCAGCGGTACTTACTCTGTAGTATCTTGCTCGATGGCAGATAGGGTGGGGTTCTGGCGGTGATCGCTGCCTTTGTGCTCGCGGGACACTGTTTTATGAAAACCGGCAACAATAAAGATAAAGGAAGGACTCGGAAGGTTAGTGTAAACCGTCATGAGTGAACCGGATTGGGAGGGTGGTGCGGCGGCCATATTGGAGTGGGGCTGGCGAACAGGTGATTTGTGAATTGTGACAATTGGAAAATTACAGTGCATAGAGCGACTTATATATATTCATAAGCAACAAGGATAATTATACATAAGTTACATTTTGGTCTCGAGGCAGGAGTAAAATTATTTTTGGGAAGTCTCTTTTACGAGTGGGGTCACTCGATCTGTTTACAGCAGTGAGGTCCAGTCTTCCACTCGGTTCAGGCCTTTCCGTATGCTGTCCGTTCTCAGGATCCAGTGCAGTTCCTCTTTGTTTAGGAGTTGGGGAATGTCTGCTCCTCGAGGGGGGGCTTTTATCTGTGTGATCACCGTCCATGTAAATTCATTTTCTGTGTGAACTTTGTCCAGGAAATGTTCTACAAGGGGCGCATTGGCTGTTTGACAACGGATCCTACTTCGGTGTGGTCCCGTCCGGAGTTTGATCTTCTGACTTGTTCGTCCTACATATATTAGCATGCATGGACAGAAAATTGCGTAAACTACATTTGTTGAATTGCAGTTGGTGAAGTAGTGTCTCTCATATTTAATTGTACCAAAAGAGAAGGTCTTGCCTTCAACAGTTGACTTACATAAGATGCAATTACCACATTTTGCGTGACCTGTGAGGGCTGGTAAGTTCCACATGTCATTAAGGGTAGTTAGAAAGTAGACATTTCTATCCTCTTAGCTCTCTTGTGTACCTTACAGCCTGTTTCCAATACACTTCTGGGGTAGGGAGACAGCTACACTTTGTGCATTCCCTCTTGACAGCCACAAGTACAGGTGACTCGGCTGCATCTACATACTGATGGGTCTTCCTGGGCAAGAGGGAGGGAGGAGCTGATACATACACCTGAATAGGTAGTGGCCTGGTCTCACATAAATCACTGATTTACCCTCCATAGATAGGTTGGCAGACAGAGCTAGGCTGAAAGGAGAGTTGTGCACCACAAAGGCTTTGCATCATTGTCACCTCCACTTCAAGGACACATGTGGGTATAGGTATAGGTATTGGGTCTACGACCCCCTCTCACTAGTTCACTTTGGGGTCCTAGGAATACTCTGCCAAGAAGAGCAGCTGTGCCACAGGAGGGACTGCCACTTTGCTAACTGCTTTGCTGTGTTGGCCTGATGATTGCTGGGCTACAGGAGGGACTGCCACTTTGCTACCCGCTCTGCCTGTTGCCTCTGACCAGGGCAGCGAGAAGGACTGGACCTACTCTCTCCAACCTTTTACCTAAGTAACTTCAAGAGCTTATTGTCTCGCCCCCTGTCCAGGAAATCTCCGGGCCATCAAAGATTTTATTTGCTCAAACGACCGTTGCTAGGCTCTGCTAATTCGCAGTTTGACGCTACCTGACATGCCCTCAACCAGTCCTGGTCCTCTGCAGAGTGTTGTCAGACACTTTTGGTCTTCCGCAGCTTCAGCGCGGTGCACCGATCAAGAACCACCTTGTATGCCTGCACAAGTGCAGGCCATCGTGTTTGCCGACTTCGATGAAGCACCCAAAGGCAGTCCAGCGTGACTCAGCACCCATCAAGGAAAGACTGATGTTTGCCCTCCGTGACTCCAATCACCGCATCGTATCTAGCAAGGAGAGACTCCAGTAATGTAGGTCCCGAGCCCGAGGCAGACGGCACTGCCGCAATCCTCCGAGAAAGGTACTGTGCCCTCCGGGACTTATTAGGTCCCTGCCACCTACCAGCGCTCTCACAGATGGCCCCAAACGGAGCAAGCAGATCAGTCTCCCGCAAACTTGACATTGCATTTCAATTGTAATAACTTTGGAAGCATTACTTCGCGCTAACCTGGGGAGAAAGTCTATTCCTGAACCAAGGTGTGGATCGCTGTCATTTCCCCATTGGAGCCAAAAGGAACCTACTGAAAGTACAAAGGCTCTTTCAGCATTGTACATTCTTGAAGTATCCGTAACTTGGGATGGTTTACGTGGATTCTTATTGTTTTTATATTGTTGTGAAGAGTAATAGAGATACTGTTTTCTTACCTCATGGTGGAGTCTTTTTTGTGGAGTTTTTACTGTGTTACTGTACCCACATATAAACAACAGCTTTACACATTAGATCTTATGCTAAGTCTGACTGCTTATGCTAAGGCTGACCAATCTACCAGAGGGTGAGCATGGGCTGATTTAAGTTTTGACTGACTTACCCTGACTAGAATTGTGGTCCCTATCTTGACAGGGTGCATACCTCTGCCAACTAGTGACATGATTTCTAGCAACCATCAGGCACCCAGGAATGCAAAACGACTTCATGATTTCCTGTGGATCTCCAATGTAGATAGTCCTCTCACAATTCTGCAATCCAAAGTGCACTGCCATCAAAATATCAGACTCATAAGCCACTGCAAATATGTTTTCCTCCAAAACAACCTGTACGATTACCTCAGTTACAAGACGACCAGCATTCAGCCTATGATTAAAGTGACAAACAAAACAAGTGGCATAGTCTTTGACCATCTTCAAATAGCTCACGGAAAGCAGGCCATCTAACTCCTCTCTGGCACAAACCTGTAAGGACATCTTATTTACCAAATTTGCTACCCCTAAACAAAAGACATATTTGGCAAATTTCTGGCAACAAGAACATTTTCTTTCAATCTCAAGAACTTCTTTAGCAGCTTGTTCATCAAAAAAGAGCCTTATCCCATTAGATCTAGTGAGCTACTGATTAATGTCCCAGGGCCCATTCTTAGGAAAATTAACTGAAAAGATTGCTCCATCGAGATCACCAACCATATACTCTCTGACCACCAGTCAGTGTTATGCTCAAGCACAGAATCCACCCTGGTATCTAGATAAACTTAAAATGTCAGTGGGTGGATATGGAGTAGCACTTCTACTGCCGCTGCATGTCTGCTACTCTTGACGCTTCCACTGTTGCAGGGATTCTGCACAAACACAGAACTATGCGCAGGATTATAAGGCCTTGGTGTATAGGGACTGAGTCTTCCTACCTCCTTAGTACCCACAAACCCAGGACCATCTAGCTATAGTCTCTCACTTGCTCTCCTACTCACTCACAAAGAAATAAATGATTAGACCCCCCAGATCTCTCAGGAATTGCAGTCACAAGACACACTTTTTAACTCGCACTCTTGTGCTTGTCCACAATAAGATCTGACAGAGACACAAAAAAGTTTAAAATATGTATTTTACTAACATGCAGTATGCCTGCCACAACAAGCAGGAAAATGCATAGTACAAATATAGTCAGCGTAGCAACTAGTCCATAGATCATGAAGGGAGATGTCATCATGGAAAGACAATAGAGCCTAACCTCCCTTCCCTTGCTACAAAGCAGTATTATTATATGTTAGAAGATCTTTTGGCTTTGTCAGCAGACCCCATACCTTAGCCCAGAGCTTTCCAAACTGTGTGTCCCGACACAGTACTGTGTCACCTGCAAATGGTGGGTGTGTCGCGGGATGACACTCGTATTAAGGGCACTTAGCACATAACTACTGCTAATTAAGAGGCAATCCTTTGAAAGAGTGTCTCGGAGTCTGCCACAGCAGCGCAACTCCGAGACACTCTGATCTCTGGGGGCCAGGCGATTCACAACAAAACCCCATTAGCAAGTAAATGGTCTTGCGAAGTACTCAGTTGCGGCTGTGTGTGTGTGCCCTGTAAGCTGGGGTGAGGTGACAGAGGGTGACAGGCAGAGTGAGACGGACAGAGGGTGACAGACAGAGGGTAACAGGCAGAGGGTGACAGGCAGAGGGAGGGAGACAGAGGGAGATAGAGAGGGAGACAGAGTGAGGGAGACAGTTAAAGAGAGACAGACAGAGGGAGACAGACAGAGGGAGGGAGACGGAGGGAGACAGAGGGAGGGAGACAGAGGGAGGGAGACAGAGGAACTGAGACAGAGGGACGAGACAGAGAGACGAGACAGAGGGAGGGAGGGAGGGAGACAGAGGGAGGGAGACAGAGGGAGGGAGACAGGGGGAGGGAGACAGACAAGAGGGAGACAGATAGAGACAGAAGGAGGGAGACAGAGGGAGAGAGAAAGAGAGAGGGAGAGAGAGAGAGAGAGAGAATGAGAGAGAGAGTGAGGGAGACAGAGAGAGAGAGTGGGAGACAGACAGAGTGAGTGAGACAGAGGAAGGGAGACAGAGGTAGAGAGAGAGGTAGAGAGATAGAGAGAGGGAGGGAGACAGCGAGAGAGGGAGGGAGACAAAGAGAGGGAGGGAGACAGAGATAGAGACAGAGACAGGGACAGACAGAGACAAATAGAGGCTGAGACAGGGGCAGACAGACAGAGGCAGAGACAGACAGAGAGGGTGAGGGAGACAGAGGGAGGGAGACAGGGACAGACAGAGACAGGGACAGACTGACAGATAGGGACAGGCAGAGACTGAGACAGACAGAGAGGCAGAGATGGAGAGGGAGACAGAGGCAGAGAGGGAGACAGGGGGAGAGAGAGAGAGGGAGACAGAGGGTGACAGAGGGAGGGAGAGGGATGGAGACAGAGAGAGAGGGAGACAGAGAGAGAGGGAGACAGAGAGAGGGAGGCAGAGGGAGACAGTCAGGGGGAGACAGAGGGAAGGAGAGGGAAAAAGACAGAGGGAGGGAGACAGAGAGAGACAGAGAGGGAGACAGAGGGAGGGAGACAAAGGGAGGGAGACAAAGGAGGGAGACAAAAGGAGGGAGACAAAAGGAGGGAGACAAAAGGAGGGAGACAGACAGACAGAGGGAGAGAGAGAGAGAGGGCGAGGTAGGGAGACAGACAGAGGGAGGGAGGAAGACAGGAACAGAGACAGAGGGAGAGAGACAGAGGGACGGTAATAGAGGGAGACAGAGAGCGGGAGACAGAGGGAGGGAGATAGAGGGAGCGAGACAGACAGAGAGAGACAGAGGGAGGTAGACAGAGGGAGACAGACGGAGACAGACAGAGGGATACAGACGGAGGGAGACAGAGGGAGAGAGAGGGAGGAAGACAGAGAAAGGGAGACAGTTAGATATAGAGACTGAGATAGACAGAGTGAGTGAGAACCCCCCAAACTCCCCTTAGATGGTTCGGGCTCGCTATGCTACGCTCGCTCGCTACACTGCCTTACTGTGTCCCAAAATGATGCATGTCCAAAAAGTGTGTCCCCAACATGAAAAGTTTGGAAAGCTGTGTCTTAGCCTATAGATGGTAGATCTACATCATAGGTGCTGTCTCGCTCTTCTCCCCAAGTGTGTGCTACCTATTGGTGTATCCCACTAGAAAACCAAAGTGCATTGCCCAAACAACAGCTGCATCGTTATGTTTTGTCTAAGGGCTAAGGTCTGGCCAGAACAAAATAACAAGGGGCATTGTTGTTCGACCTTGCACAAAATGTTCAGTCAAAATCCCAGGAGCATGCAGAGAGTGACCACAGCAATGAATTCTCATGTGAAAGCAGCCATAGCAAATTTTACAAAAAATAAAGACGTGTAGTAACGTTCGCAAAGCAGCAGGCAGGCTGCAACGTGCTCATGCTAACTTAGTGAAGACGACAATGTCCCTACGGGCCACGGGACACCACCTCCAGACTCTAGTACTGAGACTACAGAAGCTATGCATACAAGTAGGTATCTTGAACTGGATATCTAGCTGCTATAGTAAGGCAGGAGGAGGCTTGTGGCACTACCCCATTCATATCAACTCATTTCCCCACACACTCTAGAGTACTCCAAGACTCGATCATTGGACAACAACTATTTAACCTGCATCTCACACATCGAATCCACCTGTTAATTATTTCAACTTCACCTACTACAATAATGCTGTTGACACACAGAACTATACCTTAAAAAGCTAGAATTGTCCATATTTGACAGAGACTGCCTCTGTGCACATTGATAAATTATGAACAATCATTATAAACGTAACTCTTCCAAAACTGAGATCCTCATAAGTTGGCAATAGAGAATCCATCAACCTACAACTACCAGGTCTAAGGAAATAGACATCCCACCATCTGCATGAAATAAAGTATAAAATATTGGAGTGATTATGCACTCCAGCATTTCTGTGATCCCTCAAGAGAATCAAGTCATAAGGAGGATATTTTGCAGAATGTGAACTTGTTCTCTCTACAAACGGCTAAACCATGGAACTTTCTCCCAGAAATGACAAGAAGCATCCTAGACTATCTGGACATTACAAAGGAAGTAAAGGCATTGTTCTTTCTTAACTAAATGTGCAGAACCACACAGACTGTTTTGCCCTGTAAATGCTGTACGGTCATGTAGCACCTTCCCAATAAAGGCAACAAACATATAGCAGCAACTCAAATAAGGCATGTAACCTGGCTGTCTATAACAAGTGCATGCTGTGGGCTTCTACCATGTTGCTTCTGAGTGGACTCAAGAGGTATTTATTGGGCAGCCTAGGACCTATAATATTTTGGGCTACTCCTCTGTCACTCCTAATTGACATGTAGAGCATTTATCCTTGCTGCATTTAAGAAAGCCAGTTTATGTCACAGGCTTCTCCTCCATTGCTCCTGAATGTACCCTTGCAGGAAAAGCCTTAAAATGCCTGCCACTGCTAATTCTCAATGACAAAAGACTGAATGTCCTTCGTAAGAATTGAGCATTACATCAGTCTCCTTGATTTGGGTCATGCCAGACTGGTTTGTCTCCCTATGCCTAGATTCTTTCCATGTGTGTCTGCACACCTAACTATGGCCTTGGGACCTAGACTGCTTGTAATCAGTTAATGACTGTGGATTCACCCACTGTCAATGTTCATTTTATGCAATCAACACAGAATTTTTCTAGGTGCCCTTACTATGAAAAGGGCACCTATAAATAAGGTGCATGTCCTCTTTACTAACCTTGTGCTTTGCTTTCTGGCTGAGTGCTAACAGCCACGACCCAGATTAGCGCTCGGACAAGGACAGTCACACCCCCTGGTGTTCGTCCTGATTTCCTGTTGCTCTTTCTATGTACAGCCTGCTGCGGCATCATACACATGGATTAATCTCAATCCATTTAATTACTATTCACTAACTTTGCCATTGTGATCAATCAAGATGTATGCACTCAGTTTTACTGAACCCAGGGCCTACTAGTTTTTAGATCTCGGCTAGCATAGGCTGCGCACATGCGCAGTCTTGCTGGTGAGATTTTATGTTTCTTAGTAGCGAGGCCCTCCTAAACGGCGGCCAGCCATTGGAGAAGAGGGCTCAGTGATGTCATTTTGTTGCTCTGAGCCCCGTCTTTTTCGGATTGAGGGGCGTGTTTTTTACGTTTCTTTCTCTCCTCTTTCCATTGGCTGGAATGTAAACAAGTCAAAAACACGCCCGTTGTTTACATTCCAGCCAATGGCGAAGAGGGGAGAAAGGTAAACACGCCCCCCAGTCTGAAAATGACAGGGCTTACAGACATGGCGAGCGCTTGTTTTCCTCTCTCTGATCAGCAGCTTCCAGTCTCTCCCGGCACCGGCAGCCCATGCTTTTCTCCATTCTTCCCTCCACCGTTGTCCCATCCCAGTCACCCTCCCCTTCTCTCCTTTTGCTCTCTGAATTCTTCCCTTCACGATCCCTCCCCTGGTGTCCTCCTCCTGCCCCGTCTCTTCCCACCTCTTCTCTTTCCCTCTGTCTCTCTCCCTGCCCCTTCTGTACTCCTCCCCACCTCCTCACCCCTCGGTGCACTCCCACTTCCCTCCCCTGGCTGCCCCAGCCCGTGGGGGGGCAGGAGGAGGAGCCGCCTGCATGTGCTGAGCTGGCAGGGCCGCGGTTCAGCCTTGAAATGAAGAATTTGGTCTGAAACCGATCAGAGCTGGTCATTTTCAGACAGCTCCGCAGGGCCGCCATCAATCACCCCGCGCACTCACACCCTCCTCCCTCCCACTCTCCACCCTGCCCCCCTCCGCCCCCTCTTCCTCCTGCCTCTGCCAGCACCTCAGATTCTGCAGCTTTGCTTCTCCTCTGTACCCCCTGGACCCCCTCCTCTCTATACAGAGGGGGGCAGACACCTCTTCCCTGTACCCCCCAGCCCACAGACAGAAGCCCCCGCCCTCCCCTTATCCAAGCGGAGCCAGCGCTGCTCTCCGGCGCACCGGCCCTGCAGATGTGGCCATCAAAGCTCACCAAGCCAGAGGAGGATCCCTATTCCCAGCAGGGGAGCGGTGGACAAAGGGCAGGGGACCCCCCACACACCTCCCTGTGAACCGATGATCCGCTGCTGCCTGCCCACCTGGGCTCTCTGAGAGGCCCGGCTGCTGGAGACCCCAGGATTCCTTGCACCCCTTTATAGGATCTGTATCATTCTTTGGAGTGCAGTGACTCTTTAGGAGGGGTGCACCCTGGCCCCTCCCCTCAAGGGGCCCGACTCTAAGCCACCTGCACTGTGACCAAGGTAAGCTTCGGGGTCCCCCTCTGGCTACTTGCTGGGTGGTCACCTCCAGCTTTTTAAGGGTGGACTCTGATGGTTCAGGGGAGTGGATTGTTTTTGTAAGTAATGTGTCTCCTGCCTGTTCTGTGTCTGTGCATCTTGAGGGGGGGCCCACAAACACCGTGCTCCATAAACCGCACTGAATGGGCGAACCCTAACCTAGACTTACCTGATATTATCAAAACCTGCCTTGAAGGGAAAGTGCTTGTTGACCTCCCACCTGCTCTAAGAGCCAGACTGGCACTGCCCCCGCACCAGTTGCCTTTTTTAATAGGCATTGTTGTTGTCTACTGTGGGTAGAAACTTTCTGGGGAAGTTGTCTGTCTTTGCGTCGCTGGCAGCATAGGCAGGAGGAATGTGTGCACGGGCTGCGGGGGTTTTAAGGTGGGGGCTTTATGGGGTGCGTCGTAAGCAGCTTCCTGGTCAGGTGGCGGCGGCCGGAGAGAGGGACCTCGCTTTGGTATGGAGGGAGAGCTGCTATGGCGAGGAAGCTGAGGCCAGCCTATCGGGTGATGGGCAGTATCTGAAGGAGACAGGGACCAGCCTTGAGTATAGGGCACGCACCGGCCTTGAGTATAGGGCAAGTATAGGGCATGCACCCGTGAGTTTAGGGCACGCACCGGCCATGATCATAGTGCATGCCCAGGGCACGCACCAGCCGTGAGTATAGGGCATGCCCAGGGCACGCACTGGCCATGAGTATAGGGCACCCACCAGCAGCGAAGACAAACATCTGCTCTGGGTTGGCATATACCATATCTGAGACTCAGAAGGGTAAAGCAGGACCCGGCAGCCCATTCGATACAGGGGAGGCCCTCGTCCAGTTACGGGCATCCATTCAGCTAAAGACCGATGAACATCTATGAGATATGGGAGACTCGGGCCCCTTTCAAATTCCGCAGGGGGCCCCTTCATTTTCCGTCACCCCACTGCTGAGACTAAAGACATCCCAAGGCGCGGCCAACTGGGAGCGGAGCCTTGCTCTTAACATAGGGCAGGCACAGCTCAAGCAGAGGCCCGGCGCCTGCTGTGAGCGCAACAGCTGAGAGTGGCCGCATTCTGAGTGCCACAGACACACCAACCAGCTCGAGGTCAGAGGTCAGCCAGCCCCGTGCCGGGGGGCATTCCCTGCTTCCCACAGCTGTTAACTGGTCCCAACTAGAGACTTTCAGGCACTTCTAACTTTTCAGCAGCAGTAAGCTGGGTCTTGTAGATTGGATTTTCCCATAGACCATAGATCTACGGGTTCTAACACGTGTAAAGCTGCTGGATGAGAAACCAGGACCCTCTGGACGTGCCCCTAGAGACTTAGGGGCAGTTGAGTTGACAGCTCCATCTATGTGTACATTTCCATATTACCTTCTCTTTAAGCCTCCCAATTAATTGTATTAACATCCGCCCTTCTCTCTTTCTATTCTCCATATATTTATGCCATGCCGGTGAACATAAATGTAGTCCCACATCCCAGCATCCAACAGTTGTCCATGAGAGTAAGGGGAATGACATCATGACCCACTGTCATGGCCCCTCCCAACACTCAACAGTGGTAATAAATAGGGCCAATGAAATGATGTGATTCTGTATCAATTGCGTTTCTGTATAGTTGTTGCATTTGTCACATAAATACTTCATTCACTGTATAAACTGAAGATTTTAACCCCCAAAAATGTTCTTAGCTCAAATGATTCAAAAGTTATTTAAAACATTTGTAAAGGGTTTTCGGCGAATGGAAGGCCCTTCGCAAAACAAGACTGTCATCATTCAGTTGCTTATTGGGGCATTTGGTTGTTAAACAAGTACTAACGAGGGGACATCTTTGCCCAGATAGTGATACTATGAGTAAAAATAGCAAAATATTGAATATTATCACAAAATGTACGGCATTATGCTGCATATTTTGCCTTTTCTGCCAGGATAACTTTGTCAAACTTATTGCAGAATTTGGTCCTCCCCTGCTGCATAATTCCATATGTCCTGGTAATACATAACCTATTGCACTATGCACATGTGGAGATCTGCTCAACTCAAATGTTGCGGTGACCCGATTTCGAGTGTCTGTGTTGATGTAGATCAAGGGTCTCTAACCTTTTCTGTAGTAAGTGCTACTTAAGATCAATGAAAATCGTCTCCCGTTTCTAATATTATTAGAATGTTAATACTGACCACATCAGACATGTTTACATTTTCATCTCAAATACACACTTTTCAATTTTTGTATACATATATTAATTCAACCAAGAAAAATCTAATTTGGTAGGCCGATTGCACACAGGAGAGCTTCTTACGGGTACTCAAAGAGCTATTGGTAGCTCACAAGCTACTCGTTGGAGAAGCCTGGTGTAGATGCTGTCTATATAAAGGAGCAGCTCTTCCAGAGTTCCCTATAGTATTCACCTCTCTCTCACGCTCTCTCACGCTCTCTCTCTCTCTCTCTCTCTCTCTCTATATATATATATATATATATATATATATATATATATAGCGGTGCTGCGAGGGGAGAGAGGGGGGCTGGCAGTGAAGCAAGGCGGAGCAGGCTGGCACCGGGCAGCGAGAGATCCAGGGAGGGGACAAGGCTGGAGACAGGGCAGGGTAGGAACAGGGGGGTGGGGGACAAGAGTGGAGAGTCGTGTGTGAGACACTGTGTGTGTGTGTGTGTGTGTGTGAGACACTGGGTGTGTGTGAGTCACTATGTGTGTGTGAGACAGTGTGTGTGTGTGAAACAGTGTGTGTGTGAGAGTGTGTGCGTGAGACAGTGTGTGCGTGAGACAGTGTGTGCGTGAGACAGTGTGTGCGTGAGACAGTGTGTGTGAGACACAGCGTGTGTTTGAGACACAGTGTGTGTTTGAGACACTGTGTGTGAGTGAGGCTGTGTGTGTGTGGCTCTGTGTGTGGCTCTGTGTGTGTGTGTGGCTCTGTGTGTGTGTGTGGCTCTGTGTGTGTGTGGGGCTCTGTGTGTGTGTGTGGGGCTCTGTGTGTGTGGGGCTCTGTGTGTGTGTGTGGGTCTGTGTGTGTGTGTGTGTGTGTGTGGGTCTGTGTGTTTGTGTGTGGCATTTGCAAGAGATTAGGCTATTGGCATTGTAAATGACAATGCCATTTATTTATCTGTTTTCAAAACCAACACATAAATAAATATTTTGTCATTTACAAAGCCAATAGCTCTAACTTTTGCAAAGGAGAGACCGTTGCATTGTAAATGCTTGTTTTTCCTTTCTAGTAATCGTGTGGTGATTTTCCATATCGCTTTTATTACTGTTTCATCTTTGTTGTATTTTGCCCTTGCTTCCCTACTAGATGCAACCAATGCCTTGTCATATACGGGTATGCACTCAGATTTAAGTGTCTGATCTTGTGCGATTCTAAGCAGTGAGGTCCAAGCTCTTTATGCGCAGACTATATAGGATTCTAAGCATATAACGCCTTTTGTGTTGATGTGGCTGTGCCTCTATTTATGGTCCCTCCTTTTCGTTTTTGATGTCAGGGCATTGATGTTGGGCCCACACAGTTGAGCCCCAACATGCAACTCCTTCTATTTTGATTGTAGCAAAGAGTGGTTCTTACTCATGGAACTCTGGGGAAATATTGCGAGTTTTGTGTGCTTGTACTTACTTATCATTCTCGCTCCCCCACAATTGGACCATTGATTATCTGTACTTTTAAAGTATGTTTTCTTTTTTCCGTATAGGTCTTCACACTAGGGTGGTGGGTTGGTCCAACATTTGCTTTCTGTTAACTCAGCACTAAACGTAGCATTATTTACAATTATTCTAATACTTCCAACCCAAATATGAATATTGCACACAAAGTGGTAGAAATGATATTGTACTTTGTGTTTTCTTTACTTGCAATCTACAAGCGAGTCGGTGTTGGACGTTTAGCTTACAGTTGTAAGTTTGACGGCATTATGATCAATCAATCAATCAATCAATCAATCAAGGCATTTATATAGCGCACTACTCACCCGGAGGGTCTCAAGGCGCTTGGGGAGGGGGGGGTCTGCTACTGCTCGAACAGCCAGGTCTTGAGCTGTTTCCTGAAGGCGAGGTGGTCCCGGGTCAGGCGGAGGTGGGTCGGGAGGGAGTTCCAGGTCTTGGCGGCCAGGTAGGAGAAGGACCTTCCTCCTGTTGTGGTTCTTCGGATGCGGGGGACGGCGGCGAGGGCGTGGCTGGTTTGTCGGAGCTGGCGTGTGGGAGTGTAGAAGTTGATGCGGCTGTTGAGGTATCTCGGGCCTTGGTCGTGTAGGGCTTTGTGTGCGTGGGTGAGGAGACGGAAGGTGATTCTCTTGTTGACCGGGAGCCAGTGCAGAGCTCTCAGGTGTCCGGAGATGTGGCTGTGTCGGGGGATGTCGAGGATGAGTCTGGCTGAGGCGTTCTGGATGCGCTGGAGTCTCTTCTGGAGCTTGACGGTGGTTCCGGCGTAGAGGGCGTTGCCGTAGTCCAGTCGGCTGGTGACGAGGGCCTGGGTGACCGTCTTCCTGGTCTCGGTGGAGATCCACCGGAAGATCTTACGTAGCATGCGCAGGATATTGAAGCAGGACGAGGAGACGGCGTTGACTTGTCTGGTCATGGAGAGGGAGGAGTCCAGGATGAAGCCCAGGTTGCGTGCGTGGTCTGTCGGTTTGGGTGCGGTGCCCAGGGCGGGGGGCCACCAGGAGTCGTCCCAGGCGGAGGGCGAGGAGCCCAGGATGAGAACTTCCGTCTTGTCTGAGTTCAGTTTCAGGCGGCTGGTCATCATCCACTCGGCTACGTCTTTCATCCCTTTGTGAAGGTTGGTTCTGGCGGTGGCGGGGTCGTTGGTGAGGGAGAGGATCAGCTGTGTGTCGTCGGCGTAGGAGATGATGTTGAGGTTGTGTTGGCGTGCGATGGCCGCAAGGGGGCTCATGTAGACATTGAAGAGGGTGGGGCTGAGCGAAGAGCCCTGAGGAATGCCGCAGATGACTCCGGTGGCCTCTGACCTGAACAGGGGTAGGCGGACTCTCTGTGTCCTTCCAGCGAGGAAGGAGATGATCCACTCCAGTGCCTTCTCTTGGATTCCGACGTTGCTGAGGAGCTGTACTAGGGTGCGGTGGCAGACGGTGTCGAATGCTGCGGAGAGGTCTAGGAGGATGAGGGCCGCTGTTACTCCGTTGTTGAGCAGGGCTCGGATGTCATCGGTGGCAGCGATGAGGGCGGTCTCGGTGCTGTGGTTGGCCCTGAAGCCCGACTGTGAGAGGTCGAGGGAGCCATTCATCTCGAGGAAGGCGGCCAGTTGCTTGTTGACGGTCTTCTCGATGACTTTGGCTGGGAACGGGAGGAGCGAGATGGGTCGGTAGTTTTTGAGTTCGGGGGGGTCCGCTGATGGTTTCTTTAGTAGAGCGCTGAGTTTGGCGTGCTTCCAGCTCTCCGGGAAGGTTGCGGTGTCGAAGGAGGTGTTGATGATGTCCCGCAGATGGGGTGCGATGACAGCGTCGGCCTTGTTGAAGACGTGGTGAGGACAGGGGTCGGTAGGAGATCCCGAGAGGATGGAGTTCATTGTGCGGATGGTGTCGTCGGTGCTGATCGGGGTCCAGGCGCTGAGGGTGGTGGTGGGGGGGCGTTGGTGCGGTCGTGGGGAGCGTTGGTTGTGTGCTGAAGCTGTTGTGTATGTCCGCGATCTTGTTGTGGAAGTAGGAGGCGAGGGAGTTGCAGAGGTATTGCGATGGGGTGATGTCGTTGTTTCCGGCGTTGGGGTTGGAGAGCTCTTTCACGATGTTGAAGAGTTCCTTGCTGTTGTGTGCATTGTTGTCCAGCCGTTCCTTGAATGCCGTTTTCTTGGGGGCGTGGATCAGTTGATGGTGCTTTCGGGTGGTGAGCTTGAGGGTGGTCATGTTGTCCGGTGTTGGGTCTCTTCGCCAGGCTCTCTCGAGGGCTCGGCAGTTCTTCTTGGAGTTCTTGAGTTCGTCGGTGAACCATGGGGCCTTCTTGCTGCCGGGTCTGCTGGGCGGGGTCCTCAGTGGGGCGAGGTCATCTGCGCAGTCGCTGATCCACTTTGTGAGGTTGTCGGCGGCCTGGCTGGGGTTCGCTGAGCTGGCGGGAGGGTGCTGGCTCAGGGATGTGGCGAGTTGGTCGGCTGTGATCTTGTTCCAGCTTCTTCGTGCAGCCTGTTGCTGGTGGTGGTGGATCGTGGTTCTTCTGAAGCTGAAGTAGATGCAGCTGTGGTCCGTCCAGTGGAGTCCGGTGGCGTGGCTGAAGATGATGTCCTTGCTGGATGAGAAGACGGGGTCGAGTGTGTGTCCGGCGTAGTGGGTGGGGGTGGTCACCAGCTGCTTGAGACCGAGGTTGGCGAGGTTGTCCAGCAGGGTGGTGGTGTTGCGGTCGTTGTTGTTCTCCAGGTGGAAGTTGAGGTCCCCGAGGAGGATGTAGTCGGCGGAGGGAAGGGCGTGCGGGCTGATGAAGTCGGCGATGTCTTCGCTGAATTGAGTGCGTGGTCCCGGGGGTCTGTAGATGAGGGTGCCTCTGAGGGTGGTCTTGGGGTCGGTGTGGATCTGGAAGTGCAGGTGTTCGGCGATTGTCAGGGTGTCGTCGGTGTTGGTCGTGATGCGAATGGTGTTCCTGTGGATGATGGCGATGCCTCCTCCCGTCAGGTTGGTGCGGTCAGGCATGGCTATAGTCAATGGCCCCATAGGGCGTTTGGCTTGACGCTTTATATTCATCTTTAATTAGTCATCATGGGGTATACACTATACCTTTTAATTGCTTTGCATATTTTAGGTGCTCTGTTTTGGTGATGTAAATATTTATGTTTAGTACTACATGATTGTTTTTAAGAATGTATCATTTATGTATTATGGGTAGGCTTGTTCTGTTTTTGCCAGCCTCTTTTTCAGTTGTGTATATGAGTGATGTCATATTATCTTGTATGTCTTACCATGCAACATGTTTTTTAAGTTGTTTTGATTATTGTCATGTCATGTTTATTTTTGTGTCTCTGTGAATTTTTATGTCTTTTGCATTGTCATTTTCAGCCCTGATGAAGTTCAATGCGAATTGAACGAATCTCGTTGGGTGGAGCCTGTATTTTGATACCATTGAAATAAATGTGAAATAAACATAAAGGAACATTTGTCCGTTAACTATATCTTTTGGAAAAGACAACGCACCTCTCCAAAATTACTCATTTCTTGATCTGCATTGCAGTTTGCACCCAACAACGGCAGGTGCAGGAGTTGTTGTGCACATGTCTGTAGACTACTGTAAGAAATAACGATACAAGGAACACCTAACTATGGCCTTGGGACCTAGACTGCTTGTAATCAGTTAATGACTGTGGATTCACCCACTGTCAATGTTCATTTTATGCAATCAACACTGCATTTTTCTCGGTGCCCTTACTATGAAAAGGGCACCTATAAATAAGGTGCATGTCCTCTTTATTAACCTTGTGCTTTGCTTTCTGGCTGAGTGCTAACAGCCATGACCCAGATTAGTGCTCGGACAAGGACAGTCACACCCCCTGGTGTTCGCCCTGATTTCCTGTTGCTCTTTCTATGTACAGCCTGCTGCGGCATCATACTCATGGATTCATCTCAATCCATTTAATTACTATTCACTAACTTTGCCATTGTGATCAATCAAGATGTATGCACTCAGTTTTACTGAACCCAGTGCCTACTGTTTTTTAGGTCTCGGCTAGCGTAAGCTGCGCACATGCGCAGTCTCGCTGGCGAAATGTTATGTTTCTTAGTAGCGAGGGTAAACCCCGCCCCACTTCTCCATTGGCTGGCCTCCTAAACGGCGGTCAGCCATTGGAGAAGAGGGCTCAGTGATGTCATTTTGTTGCTCTAAGCCCCGTCTTTTTTGGATTGAGGGGCGTGTTTTTTTTGTTTCTTTCTCTCCTCTTTCCATTGGCTGCAATATAAACAACAAGTCAAAAACACCCCCATTGTTTACATTCCAGTCAATGGCGAAGAGGGGAGAAACAAAAACACGCCCCCCAATCTGAAAATGACTGGGCTTACAGACATGGCGAGTGCTTGTTTTCCTCTCTCTGGTCAGCAGCTTCCAGTCTCTCCCGGCACCGGCGGCCCATGCTTTTCTCCATTCTTCCTTCCACCCTTGTCCCATCCCAGTCACCCTCCCCTTCTCTCCTTTTACTCTCTGGATTCCCCCCTTTATGATCTCTCCCCTGGTGTCCTCCTCCTGCCCCGTCCCTTCCCACCTCTTCTCTTACCCTCTGTCTCTCTCCCTGCCCCTTCTGTGCTCCTCCCCACCTCCTCACCCCTTGGTGCCCTCCCTCTTCCCTCCCCTGGCTGCCCCAGCCCGTGGAGGGCAGGAGGAGGAGCCGCCTGCATGGGCTGAGCTGGCAGGGCCGCGGTTCAGCCTTGAAATGGAGAATTTGGTCTGAAACCGATCAGAGCTGGTCATTTTCAGACAGCTCCGCAGGGCCGCCATCAATCACCCAGCGCACTCACAGCCTCCTCCCTCCCTCCCACTCTCCACCCTGCCCCCCTCCGCCCCCTCCTTCTGCCTCTGCCAGCACCTCAGATTCTGCAGCTTTGCTTCTCCTCTGTACCCCCTGGACCCCCTCCTCTCTGTACAGAGGGGGGCAGACACCACTTCCCTGCACCCCCCAGCCCGTAGACAGAAGCCTCTGCCCTTCCCCTGTCCAAGCGGAGCCAGCGCTGCTCTCCGGCGCCCCGGCCCTGCAGAGGTGGCCATCAGAGCTCACCAAGCCAGAGGAGGGTCCCTATTCCCAGCAGGGGAGCGGGGGACAAAGGGCAGGGGAACCCCCACACACCTCCCTGTGACCCGATGACCCACTGCTGCCTGCACACCTGGGCTCTCTAAGAGGCCCGGCTGCTGGAGACCCCAGGATTCCTTGCACCCCTATATTGGATCTGTATCATTCTTTGGAGCGCTGTGACCCTGCAGGAGGGGCGCACCCCAGCCCCTCCCCTCAAGGGACCCGGACTCTAAGCCACCTGCACTGTGACCAAGGTAAGCTTCGGGGTCCCCTCTGGCTACTTGCTGGGTGGTCACATTCAGCTTTTTAAGGGTGGACTCTGAAGGTTCAGGGGAGTGGATTGTTTTTTTTAAGTAATGAGTCACCTGCCTGTTCTCTGTCTGTGCATCTTGAGGGGGGGTCCCCACAAACACCGTGCTCCATAAACCGCACTGAAAGGGCGAACCCCAACCTAGACTTACCTGCCATTATCAAAACCTGCCTTGAAGGGAAATTGCCTGTCAACCCCCCACCTGCTCTAAGAGCCAGACTGGCACTGCCCCCGCACCAGTTACCTTTTTTAATAGGCATGGTTTTGGCTACTCTGGGTAGAAACTTTCTGGAGAAGTTGTCCGTCTTTGCGTCGCTGGCAGCATAGGCAGGAGGAATGTGTGCACGGGCTGCGGGGGTTTTAAGGTGGCGGCTTTATGGGGTGCGTCGTAAGCAGCTTCCTGGTCAGGTGGCGGTGGCCAGGGAGATGGACCCCGCTTTGGTATGGAGGGAGAGCTGTTGTGGTGAGGAAGCTGAGGCCAGCCTATCGGCTGATGGACAGTATATGAAGGAGACAAGGACCAGCCTTGAGTTTAGGGCACAAACCGGCCTTGAGTATAGGACAAGTATAGGGCATGCACCCGTGAGTTTAGGGCACGCACCGGCCGTGATCATAGTGCATACCCAGGGCACGCACCAGCCGTGAGTATAGGAGATGCCCAGGGCACGCACCGGCCGTGAGTATAGGGCACCCACCAGCAGCGGAGACAAACACCTGCTCTGGGTTGGCATATACCAGCTCTGAGACTCAGAAGGGTAAAGCAGGAACCGGCAGCCCCTGCGATGCAGGGGAGGCCCTCGTCCAGTTAGGGGCATCCATTCAGCTAAGGACTGATGAACATCTATGAGATATGGGAGACTTGGGGGCCCCTTTCAAATTCCGCAGAGGGCCCCTTTATTTTCCGTCACCCCACTGCTGAGACTGAAGACAGCCCAAGGCGTGGCCAACTGGGAGCGGAGCCTTGCTCTTAGCATAGGGCAGGCACACCTCCGAGCAGAGGCCCGGCGCCTGCTGTGAGCGCAGCAGCTCTGAGAGTGGCCGCATTCTGAGTGCCACAGACACACCAACCAGCTCGAGGTCAGAGGTCAGCCAGCCCTGTAGCTGTTAACTGGTCCCAACAAGGGACTATCAGGCACTTCTAACTTTTCAGCAGCAGTAAGCTGGGTCTTGTAGATTGGATTTTCCCATAGACCATAGATCTACGGGTTCTAACACGTGTAAAGCTGCTGGATGAGAAACCAGGACTCTCTGGACGTGCCCCTAGAGACAAAGGGGCAGTTGAGTTGACAGCTTCCTTTATGTGTAGATTTCCATATTACCTTCCCTTTAAGCCTCCCAATTAATTGTATTAACATCCGCCCTCCTCTCTTTCTCTTCTCCATATATTTATGCCATGGCGGTGAACATAAATGTAGTCCCACATCCCAGCATCCAACAGTTGTCCATGAGAGTAAGGGGAACGACATCATGACCCACTGTCATGGCCCCTCCCAACACTCAACAGTGGTAATCAATAGGGCCAAGGAAATTATGTGATTCTGTATCAATTGCGTTTCTGTATAGTTGTGGAGTTGTTGCATTTGTCACATAAATCCTTCATTCACTGTATAAACTGAAGATTTTAACCCCCAAAAATGTTCTTAGCTCAAATGATTCAAAAGTTATTTAAAACATGTGTAAAGGGTTTTCGCGCAGGTGAAGGCCCTTCGCAAAACAAGACTGTCATCATCATTCAGTTGCTTATTGGGGCATTTGGTTGTTAAACAAGTACTAACGAGGAGACATCCTTGCCCAGATAGTGATACTATGAGTAAAAATAGCAAAATACTGAATATTATCACAAAATGTACGGCATTATGCTGCATAATTTGCCTTTTCTGCCAGGATAACTTAGTCAAACTTATTGCAGAATTTGGTCCTCCCCTGCTGCATAATTCCATATGTCCTGGTAATAAATAACATATTGCACTATGCACATGTGGAGATCGGCTCACCTCAAATGTTGCGGTGACCCGATTTCGAGTGTCTTTGTTGATGTAGATCAGGGGTCTCCAACCTTTTCTGTAGTAATTGCTACTTAAGATCAATGACAATCATCCTGAGTTTCTAATATTATTAGAATGTTAATACTGACCACATCAGACAGGTTTACATTTTCATCTCAAATACACACTTTTCAATCTTTTCAATTTTTGTATACATATATTAATTCAACCAAGAAAAATCTAATTTAGTAGGCCGGATTGCACACAGGAGAGCTACTTAAGGGTACTTAAAGAGCTATTGGTAGCTCACAAGCTACTCGTTGGAGAAGCCTGGTGTAGATGCTCTCTATATAAAGGAGCAGCTCTTCCATAGTTCCCTATAGTATTCACCTCTCTCTCACGCTCTCTCTCTCTATATATATATATATATATTTATATATATATATATAGCGGTGCTGCAGGGTAGGGAGGGGGGCTGGCAGTGAAGCAAGGTGGAGCAGGCTGGCACCGGGCAGCGAGAGATCCAGGGAGGGGACAAGGCTGGAGACGGGGCAGGGTAGGAACAGGGGGGTGGGGGACAAGAGCGGAGAGTCGTGTGTGAGACACTGTGAGTGTGTGTGTGTGAGTCACTGTGTGTGTGTGAGAAAGTGTGTGTGTGTGACAGTGTTTGTGTGTTAGACACTGTGTGAGACAGTGTGTGTGAGACAGTGTGTGTGAGACAGTGTGAGACACTGTGTGTTTGAGACAATGTGTGTGTGTTTGAGACATTGTGTGTGTGTGAGGCTGTGTGTGTGTGTGGCTCTGTGTGTGTGTGTGGCTCTGTCTGTGTGTGTGTGTCTCTGTGTGTTTGTGTGTGCATTTGCAAGAGATTAAGCTATTGGCATTGTAAATAGCAATGCCATTTATGTATCTGTTTTCAAAACCAACACAAATAAAAAATGTGTCATTTACAATGCCAATAGCTCTAACTTTTGCAAAAGCGAGACAGTTGCATTGTAAATGCTTGTTTTTCCTTTCTAGAACTCATGTGGTGATTTTCCATATCGCTTTTATTACTGTTTCATCTTTGTTGTATTTTGCCCTTGCTTCCCTACTAGATGCAACCAATGCCTTGTCATATACGGGTATGCACTCAGATTTATGTGTCTGATCTTGTGCGATTCTAAGCAGTGAGGTCCAAGCTCTTTATGCGCAGACTATATAGGATTCTAAGCATATAACGCCTTTTGTGTTGATGTGGCTGTGCCTCTATTTATGATCCCTCATTTTCGTTTTTGATGTCAGGGCATTGATGTTGGGCCCACACAGTTGAGCCCCAACATGAAACTCCTTCTATTTTGATTGTAGCAAACAATGGTTCTTACAAATGGAACTCTGGGGAAATATTGCGAGTTTTGTGTGCTTGTACTTACTTATCATTCTCGCTCCCCCACAATTGGACCATTGATCATCTGTACTTTTAAGGTATGTTTTCTTTTTTCCGTATAGGTCTTCACACTAGGGTGGTGGGTTGGTCCAACATTTGCTTGCTGTTAACTCAGCACTAAACGTAGCATTATTTACAATTATTCTAATACTTCCAACCCAAATATGAATATTGCACACAAACTGGTAGAAATTATATTGTACTTTGTGTTTTCTTTACTTGCAATCTACAAGCGAGCAGGTGTTGGACGTTTAGCTTACAGTGGTAAGTTTGACGGCATTATGATCATGCATCAGGCATGACTATAGTCAATGGCCCATAAGGCGTTTGGGTTGACGCTTTATATTCATCCTTAATTAGTCATCATGTGGTATACACTATACCTTTTAATTGCTTTACCTATTTTAGGTGCTCTGTTTTGGTGACATAAATATTTATGTTTAGTATTACATGATTGTTTTTAAGAATGTATAATTTATGTATTATGGGTAGGCTTGTTCTGTTTTTGCCAGCCTCTTTTTCAGTTGTGTATATGAGTGATATCATATCATGTTGCATGTCTTACCATGCAACACGTTTTTTAAGTTGTTTTGATTAGTGTCATGTCATGTTTATTTTTGTGTCTCTGTATATTTTTATGTCTTTTGCATTGTCATTTTCAGCCCTGATGAAGTTCAATGCGAATTGAACGAATCACGTTGGGTGGAGCCTGTATTTTGATACCATTGAAATAAATGTGAAATAAACATAAAGGAACATTTGTCCGTTAACTATATCTTTTGGAAAAGACAACGCACCTCTACAAAATTACTCATTTCTTGATCTGCGTTGCAGTTTGCACCCAACAACGGCAGGTGCAGGAGTTGTTGTGCACACGTCTATAGACTACTGTAAGAAATAACGATACAAGGAACGTAGAAGTAAAGTGCGGCTCTCAAAGTTCGCTGTTGCTCTGTCATTTTGCCCTTGCTATGGCTGCATTTCTCCTGTGCATCCCTGTATGATGCTTTTGATTGTTCCTCAGAGAGCTCTTTGGACAATTTTTGATGGCTGCCTGTATAGAGTGCACATTTGTAGCTTGCTCTCCAGTGCAACCTATATAGTAGTTGCTGTGGCCACTTATAACCTGTTGCTCGTGTGCAGTCTCTAAAGATTATTTAAATAACTGTATTACCAGAGCACATGCTGGTGGTCACTCCTCTTTATTAGTTTTAAAATGTTGGTAATCTATCCGGCCCTGTACCTTCAGTAATGCTGGTGCTATATTTTTGTTGATATTTTTTTCACCAGGTTATAACCTTAGTTATTATTGTGAGAGCCACTCAAAATAGATAATGTTTATGCCTATTTGTAAGTCGTGGTTCTGAGCAAACTGCCATTGGTACCTTTTTTTGCCCACACAGCATTCGCTAGGGAATACTTGGAGAAATCTGTGTAACAAAAACAGTGCACTTAAAGTACTACAGTTCAGTGAAAACAGCTTCAAAGATTGTTGCTGCAGGTTATTCCCCATTACCATGTGGAAATCTCAAAATAGGGTGCACAAAACTACCCAATACCATGCAGTAACATTATTTTCTCCTGCGATTTACATCTCATTTTCGCCAGTACCTTAAAGGAGGCCCAATCGCTCTGGAACACACTTGGAAGGATGCAATCGCACTTGTCCTTTTGGGGGCTCCATGGTCCTTGCAGCTCCTCTTCTCAACTTAGTCAACTAGCCAACCTCTTTCTAGGCCCTGATGCTCCTGACCACTGGAACATTACATTGCAGCTAGGATTGTAGCCAATACGACATTGTCAGATGCAGTGTCCAAATTGTCACAAAGCAAATACGAGATTACTCCTTTTTTGCTGCACCAAAAGACAAACCATTCCATTTAGTCCACTTCTCTGCAAAACTCAAAAATATTTTTCTCTTTTTTGTCAATAGGAACTGACTACCTTCTCCTGATAGTGCCCTCCGACTACTTTTAACTACTTGCCTGAGCCTTGAAAAAGTCCAGGATATGAAACACATGTTCGTTTTCGTAAACTTTATGTGAAAAATAAGGAATAAAAAAATGTTTGTTAACGAATTTTAAAAAAAGGCGTAGAAACGTGCAAGTGTGTTCTTTAAGGTCACAATGGCTTGTGTTCTGCTCGCTCACAAACAATGCAAAGCTGCCACTGAGTTTGCATCCATTGCTTTCTAAGCCTCTCCTGCCTTGCTTAGTCTACTATCCTACTTTGGAATGAGGCTATTAGTTGACTTTTGCCTTGTATGTTTCTCTTTATAGAAATAGAAAAAGGACGCCATTAAAAATATTAATAAGGAAACTTATGGGATGTTGTGTACGTTCTGCTATATTCCTATAGAGGCCTGTGGGCATACTATTTTCCCCACAATTACTTGAACAGACAAGCAAAATTGCAATAGGAGGCATAACAGAATATCCCCCTTCAGTACTAGGCTGAAAGATGATAAATATTTTTCATTTGCATATATGCAAAATAATATGTAGAATGCATTTAACATGCAAAATAGGGTTCCGAGGAAATAAACACAAAGGTATGTAGCTTGTAATCTGCTGCAAAACAATATTGTAATCACATCAAATTAAGTCAATTTCAAAGCCAACTTTCTGGTACAAGTTGTGCAATAACATGAAGGTAGATTACTACTCCTCTGCACTGAAATTCAGTGGGACTATAAAACATGTCTTCTCACAAATGTGTCCATATGAGCTACTGTATGGATTTTTGGGAAGTGGAGACAAAATCTCAAAGATAGTCAACCATTTCGTGTATCTGTCAAAATGGCTACTTGTGCTGTGGTCGCAATGCGGCTATTTTTATTCACGAGGAACATTTTGATTGTAAACACAGGAATGTTGCTTCGGACAAATATGAATGTATTTGTATTAGTTGAAAATTCGTATACGCGAGATGTTTGGTTCTCGCACATATCGAACACAACGGTGACAAATATTGTGAATAAATTGCATCAGGTACTATAATTATATATTGATAGAATATATTTTGCGCAGAATGTCGGTGGGAATAACGATAAGTATATTTAAAAGTAAAAATAAATATAATAGTAGTCATAATATTAATAATGATAATAATACTGTCATTAATATAGTTCGCAATAGGTCTCCGACGCCACCGCTTGCGCCATATACGTATTAAGGAATAAAAATAAATCATGCCGATCGTATGGGTCAAAGAGGCGCTTTATGAACATAAAACTCGAGCATAAAACGAACGTCTACGCTAATTTCCATACTGCGCACTTTAAATATTCCCAGCACAGGTGAGTGACAAGAGAAGCCGAGCCCGGCTCAGAAAGGGGCACAGAGCCCTCTTTCTCTTTCTATCTCTGCATCTCCTGCCGAGCAACACGCCCTGCCCCGGCGGCCGTTACCCCCCCCCCCCCAATGAGAAGAAAGTCCCTCGCACATTCCCGCATGACAATGGGGGGGTCCCTGGCGAAACGCGCCCTCGCCCCTCACCGGCGGGAAGCCACGCAGAGAGACGTTTGTTTTCCAAAGCCCTATTTGTTTTTTTCCAACATACACCGGCCGTTCAGCAGCCTGGGGCTTTCTCTGGAAGTAGTGGAAGTGTCCGCGTTAATCTGTAAGTGAAGGAGGGAAAAACATCACGAACAATAAACTGCAAAGTGCAAACAAAATTCGAGAGAGAAAGCCCAAAAGAAGTGTTTGCCCAGAACTGGGTTTAAAGAAGGCATGTGTGCGGCTGTACAAATCCGCCAACAATCAAAAAGCAAACCGGAGAGTAGGGCTCATTGAGGTACGGTAAATTATTTAAAACTCCCTTTAATGTTCTGATTTTTAATCCTGCAAAGATAAATGCAACATTCTCGGTGCTCCCTCTAAGTGGTTTCGTTCCAAAAGCTGGTCGCTGCTTTGTACAGAACGACGTTTTTTGTGAGGGGTAACAAAACCTGCTAATGTTTGTGTAAACAGGAAATGTGCACCCCTGTAGCAAAAGAGGACATATTTTAAGCCCCACAATGTGCATGCGCCGTTATGTGTTCTAACGGGGAAAAACAAATCCGCGTATAATAAGGACGCCTTGTTGGTACTCGTAAGTACCTGCCCGTCTACTCTAGCCGATTATGACACCTGCTAAAATTCAGAAAAATTACCAGACAATTTGTTCGTTCGTTCGGGTGCTACCGTAAGGGTCGCCGGTCCTTTGAAGTCTGGCGTGCTACTGTAGGTGAAATGGGTGGGGTCCAGGAACGTGTATTTTCGATACAAAAAATATTAAAGAGACATGGTGCGAGTTTATGGACATATTCCCTTTCGAGGCAGAACGAAAAACAAGCAGAGCATGAGACGGAGGGCGACCAATGGACCCCACCTACCAAAGAACACGCGAGGAAAGCTCGCCGGCAACTTGTGATGTCGCACTACGAGCAGACGGAAGTTTTGTGCCGTTTTGATTTCGTATTTTACCACTAGACTTTTCCCTGCCTTTTATCAAGTTTTATGCACACACACTCTCTCTCTCGTGGTCCGATTGAGCCAGACACCAGTTAATAGTATTGCCAGCAGGGTTCACAAGTCCCTGGTTGGCCAGTGTGAATACGTGGCCTTGTGCCGCAAGTGGATTGCTGGCTGCAGCTTCTCCTGTCGCATATAACTAGTCTGATCACACAACACTCTCCGCGCGTTTAGTCCCCTTTTAAGCAACTACGTTCACGCTTCTTCGTAAATAAATAGGCTGCAGTACGCAGATCCAAAATGCTACTTTCGTCAGCCAGGATTTTCTCTGTAGATCGTCAGCTGAGGCTCGAGACCCAAGAGGGCAGCAGCTAGATGCAATGCTCCATTTGTAACTGGCCAACTGGAATTTCTACCTGGAAGTAAGTGAATTACGACACACTGGCCGTTTTGTGAATCAGCAGGGTGTCTGCAACTATGGGTGCCATAGAAAATATACAGTGTAGAAAACGAACAGCTCACCCTTGATTTCTGGGGTTCAGTCGCCTTTGTTTTTTGTAATATGGCTGGTGCAAACGGCATTTGTAATGTATTGAATTGTCGGCGTATTTCTCCTGTTATTCTCCATATCAGCGAGATTGCATTTTTGGAACTCGTACGTAACACAAAACAGAGACATACATCACCGCCTGTCCCCACTACATTCCCCTCCCTGGTTTCATTCACAATTCTACACATACATTTCTAGTGGATGAGGTAACCAAATATATCCTTTGGGATGAGGTAACTAAATATATCATTTGGTAAATGTGGTACATAGCACATTTACTTTCACAAAGTGAACTTTAATTTGCAACCCCCCCCAAGACTTTAAATGCCCTCTCGAGACCCCTGGGTGCTGAAAGTGGAGAGATTTGGAGGTGCTGACACCCCCTGATCTGCCAACTGTCTTTCATCGCCTTATGTATTGGTCTCCATGTCTGGTGTTTTGCAGCCTTCAATGGGAGGTTTTCTGCTGCCAATTACCCTGCGACCGAGACCTCTCTCTCAAGCACCTGAGAGGGGGGCTGCCTCTTCGTCCTCTGTGACCTCTCCTCCGCAGGGTCGAGCGTTGTATTTCCAGAGCACCTCTGATCAGGAGGGAGGACAGAGGCAGGGATTGTGTTCCGGGAAGCAGCCAGCCCTGACTATTGTTTCATCTGTCTCATAATGAAAGCAACAAAATCAGCTGCTGTCATCAATTACTGGAAAGGTGATTGGCCTAATAGCATATTAGCTTTTAGAGAAGTATGTCTATATACCATTCAGAAGAGACTTAAAGCGAGAAGTGAATCCCTTGCAACCGCTCTATACAAACTCTCGATATAATGGGAGTTTATCTAGATCTCCGCATACCTGCATATATCTAGATATATATTTCTGTGTGTAATATTACCTTATTTTTTTATATAGGGCATCAAACTTCACTTTTGCCATTTCTAACCCCCAGATGCATCAACAACCCATTTTGCGATTCCTTAATAGCGAAAAATACCGATTCGCTATTAAGGAATAGCAAAATGGAATGGATCAAGAAATCACTAAAAAAATAGCGATTTCTTAGAATTCCTAAATTGCGACTCGCAAATTGCGAGTCGCAATTAAGGAATACCTCCCCATTCATTCCTATGGGCCTAGAGGCCCATAGGAATGAATGGGAAGACATAGGAAAGAATGGGAAGACAATCTCAATTTGCGAATCGCAATTAGCGATTCGCAAATTGAGATTGCGATTTCAAGGGTGCTGGGGTGTCAAAAGGACACCCTGTTGCACCCCTGAAATTGATCTGTGCACATATGTTGCGCACACACATGCCCTTAGGGCATGTGTGTGCGCAACATGAAACTTTGAAAAATGCACTTTAATGCGTTTTTCAAAGTTTTTGCAAATTACCATGAAGTTGTACTTCATGGTAATTTGCGTGCCCTATTAGCGAATTCGCTATTTTTAAAACTTTCATGCATTGCATTTAAGGAATCTCAATTTGAGATTCCTTAAATGCAAATAATCGCAATTTAGCGATTTCTCATTTTGCGATTTTTGCATTTGGGATGATGCATCCCAAATGCAAAAATACCGGTCGCAAAGGGGCAGATTCTGAGAATCTGCCCCTTTACGAGGGGATTTTTGTTTGATGCATCTAGCTGTAAGTGCTATAAATAAGTGGTGTTACTATTAGCCCCTATGTAAGTGTATGCAATTCACCAACCCAAGGAGGATGGAGGTTGATTCAGCCTTTCGAAAAATAAAAGGTGATGTTTGAGCTAAATTGGAGGTTTGCAGGGGATTCTGGGTAAAAAAACTTTAGGGGATCCATGCAAGCTGTGTGTCTAGTTTTCAGAACGTCCCTAGATGGCCGCTGAGTCCGGAACCAAAAATGCAGGTGACCCCCTTGCAAAAACAGAACGTTTTGTGATAGATCATTTTGATGTCTTCACAATGTTTTGGCACCTTCGCTGTTGCGGTTACTTGGCCCACCCATGCAAGTGAGGTAGCATTTTATGCGGGAGTCCTGGGGAAATGCTGGCTGGTGGGAAATTAGTGTTGGCCTGGTGATCCCACAACTTTCCCTCACAGAAATGTGAGGAAAATGTTTTTTTATTTTAGCTTAGCTACAGTTGAGGTTTGCAGTGGATTCTGGTAGGAAAACTTTAGGGGATCCACGTAAGCCACACCTCCCTGGACTCCCCCAGGTGTCAAGCTTTCAGAAATGTCTGGGTTTGGTAGGTTTCCCTAGATGGCTGCTGAACCCGGGACCAAAAACGCAGGTTACCCCCTTGCAAAACCAGGTCGTTTTGTGATAGATCATTTTGATGTCTCCACAATATGTTTTGGGCCCTTCTCTGGTGCAGGTACTTGGCTCACCCACACAAGTGACACAGCATTTTTATCGGGAAATCTGGGGAAACACTGGGTGGTTGGAAATATGTTTTTTTCTGATTCTTGAAGATTATGGCACAGTAATGCAAGGACAATTTGTGAATTTAGTCACATTTTGAGTTTTGCACTGCATTGTGGGTAAGAAAACTTGTTAGGATCCACGAGAGAGACACCACTGTGTACCCCCCTGGGTGTTTAGTTTACAAAAATATCTAGAGTTAGTGGATTTTCCCTAGAGACAATATACACATTGACAGAGAAAGACAGAAAAGACAAATATTACTGCACAACCATCTATTCCTCAAATACATACACATACTGGTTGGATTTGGCACAAGGGTGAGTGATGGTTCAATATATAAAATTTTATTACCAAGATATTTCACAAAAATGAAATACACTGTTAATATTGAAAGTTCAAAATACTAAACCAGTGACTCCCAGCTCATCAGCTGTAAAGCTGTGTCAAGGACCCAACTGTATACAGGCCATTCACACATCTTTTCTACGTGACACATACAAAACCATTCACGCCGCAGGCCCATCACATTAGAACACTCACATCAACAGGCAGCGCCATTCTAGGGCCCATCACTTTCATAGGCCCACATGCCTGACACTGCAACTACACAGGCTGAAGGAGTGTGTGGACAGGCATTTGGCTACCAGCGTGTTAAGTGACCAGAAGCAAGTCACTACTCGCACACTGCCAGCCAAGTGCCAATCCACACACACACACACACACACACACACACCGCCAGCCAAGCCCCATGCCACACACCACCAGCCAAGCCCCATGCCACTCACACTGCCAGCCAAACTGCAGTTCATGCACTGTCAGCCAAGCCCCAGTCCAGACACACTGCCAGCCAAAGGACAGTCCACTCACACGCCAGCCAAGCCCCAAACAACACACACTGCTAGCCAAGCCCCAGTCCACGCACACCGCCAGCCCAGCTCCAGTTCACACACACCATCAGCCAGGGGCCAGTCCACGCACATCACCAGCCAAGCGCCAGTGCACGCACACAGCCCAGCAAGCGCCAGTCCACGCACACAGCCCGCCAAGTGCCAGTCCATGCACGCTGCCAGCCAAGTGCCAGTCCATGCACACCGCCAGACAAGCGCCAGTCCACGCACACCACCAGACGGGCACCAGTACATGCACATCGCCAGCCTGGCACCAGTCCACACACCCCGCCAGCCAAGCACCAGTCCACACTCCACACTGGAGACCTCTCCCAGCAATGTACCTACATCGAGTCTAGTCATGTAGGTACATTGCAGGGAGAGGTCTCCAGTTGAAGACCACCCTCATGTTATCCGGTCCTGTGTGAAGCAAGCCGACTCCCCAAATTGGACGCAGCCTGGCAGTTGACACACATAACACTACTGTTACTTTGGGGAGCAGCTACTCTGCCCTCATTACACCATTAGGATAGGGACTCCCATCCTTCTTACCGCACATAGGGGGCTCCCTTGCCCTGAAGAAAGTCCCGGACCTTTATGGCCACGCAGGACTGAAACATGTTGGCACTAGGGTCATAGGACCATAATACCCTGACGAGACCCATTTGTATAAATAATTTTTATACAGCATTTTAACTTCTCAGATAGACCCCAAAATAAAGGGACACCGGGTATTTATCTGGGTGATTTTATCTTACGTAAAGGCCCCTCCTCGAATATATCAGAAGAGCTTCCCAACACTGTGGTTGAGCCCACCCCGACTTATAGGAGTCGGGGTGACCCGATGATGAAGCATGACACCACTAGGGTGTGTGAGGGTAATATAAACAAGCTAGTTTTTTGCCCCATATACACGGTTGTGCTAGACACAACCTTATAGTTTCTCTATTCGTGTAGCTCCTACTTTTTTACTGGACCTCAGGTTAAAATTCTTCACCTTCTTCTCAATTGACTACCCTGGGGTCTACTGGAGTATTTTTTCGTGTTGCAATCCAGATGCCTCTTGCTGCACTATCGGCACATCAATATCCTCCTCTAAAACAGGCACAACACCTACATTGAGAGTGGCTTCATCATCATATGATTCCTCTCGGACAGAAAATTCACTGCCAGAAATTCCACTCCCACAGATGCGGTTAGCCTCTGAACCATGGTCAAAGGAAGACTCGAATAGCATACCAATAACCTCTGAGCAGTAATTCAGCGGCTAGCCCTAATACTTACTAAGAAAAGTAACTTCACAAACCAGTCAACAACAACCAACACTGTGTAAAATAAGTAATAAACAACATGTGGCTTTATCACAAAACTAAAATCTGTCTACTCAAAAACAATACCACTCACTTGCCAGACAGCTGGTTTTGCAAGCACCTACTCTGCACAGACACAGCAAAAACCAACAATATCCCACCAGAAAGAAAATCCCCCCAAAATTACTCCCAAGACAACACAATACACATCATGCACAAATGCATATAGATTTTCACACACAATAAAACAGAAGCTAAACGTGCTGCTATTATTACACCATTTACAAAAAACGCATTCATGCAGGGAAAAGATACTCATTCTGATTAAATAGTAGAAAAAAAGTTTTCTTACCAAACACATGCAACTACACAAACTGCAGAACTCCCAGTGACAAAAACAGCAAGCAGGAATTACAAATGCAAATGACAAGAAATAAAACAATGAACATTATAAAATGCTATGTTATTACCCAAATGCCAGTCCACACACAGCAGGCAGCCGAAATCCAGACACACACAAAGGCTTTCCCTAGTGTCTAGTGGTTTTCTGTCGGGCCTACAAATATGGGGAATCTGCCATCTAGGAGGACAGAAAAACGGCCAAAGGTTATAAATAACAGATGCCACCCAAACACAAGGGGCCACTCCCAAACATAAATGTATACATATCCCAGGTGCTAGTGGGTTCTCTGCCTCCCACCCCTCCCTTGTGGCACATGGGCCACAAGGGAGGGGTGAGGGGAGGGGGGGGGGGCAGAAAACACTCCAAAGTAAATTTTAAAAAAGTAATCCCCAACTGGGGTGACCCTTGCCCAGCGGCTGCACCCCATGAACAATATATTCAACTCCCTGGCGCAAGTGGGTTTTCTGTCCCCGCCCCCAGGGGTGTGGGGGGGGGGGGGGGGTAAATGGCAGATGGGTCGAAAAATAAGGCAGAAAAGGCCAAAATAAATGTGTAATAATTATTAGCCCTGATAGGGGTGATCCTTGCCCAAGGTACAGCCCCAAAACATAAAGTGACTAAATCCCTGATGCTATTGGGGTTTCTGTCCCCTGGGGGCAGATGGGCCTCCAAATAGGGATGATCTGCCCCCAGAAGAAGGGCATAAAATGGCTAAAACTTATTAAATAGTGTATACCCCAATGGGGGTGATCATTTCCCAAGAAACTGCCCCCCATATCCCTGGTGCTAGTGTTTTTTTGCCCCGTGGGGGCAGATGGACCTCAAAATAGTGCCGGTCTGCCCCCAGGGGAGGCAGAAAAACAACTGAATCAAATTGTCCCTATTTGGAAGCAACCCTTGACCCAAGGGGTCGCTTCCATTTCCCCAAAAATAAATCCCTGGTGCTAGTGGTGGCATTTCCCAAGCGCGATTGTGCAGCAGGAATGCCCTGCAAAGAGACATCGAGGAAGAGGAAAAACTCTTTCCTCTCCCCCAATGCCTCTGTGCACGCCGAGACCACCCCCTGGCAGGAAAACCTACCTTCCTCTTCGATGACTGGAAACCAAACCGCTACCAGCAACTCTTGATGGCGTTGGCACGCACCAACCTAATTGGATTGCCGAGGGAGGGGTAGCAGCGCATGCCCTTCTGCTGCCATCCCTGTTTGGGGTTGGTTGCATGGGCAGCCATGGGAGGAGCGCCAGCGCTTCTCCCATGGGCGGGGACGAGCACAGAATCGTCCTGAGCACAAGCCCATCACAGCTCAGGAAGGAACCGCAAGGGTTTAGACAAAATAGATTTTTTTTATCACACAACTATAATGTTACTTTAAGCTTGGCTTTTTCAGTGAATTGTTTATGTATATCTGAAGGGTCCATGCTCATTCCAGGACGGAAAGAGGATGGTGGTTGCTTGGAAGGGGGCAAGAAGGGGGTACCACTGTCGGAGTACAAGCAAACATTGGTGTAGGAGAGTTTTCCACAGGCAACGTCATCTGGAGTATGGCCAGATAAAGCGTGCTTGCCTTGTTCCATGGCGATGCTCCACTCAAAAGGTTTGTATTCAAAGAGAGCAGGTAGGGGAGAGACTATGGATTTAAACCAAGACATTCCCTAATGATGTATATATAGAGAAGGATGTGTGGTATGTGCTTTTCCCCGTTGACTTCCTTTGGGCCGTGTCCATCCATTTTAGGTTGACATTTAAAGAAAGAGATGTTTGAATTCTCCAGTATTAGGGGTGTCTTTCATAGATTCACATGCTTGAATATTCCCCGTCGTCGAAGTGGGAGTCCCACGGTACATAAAATAGCAGTAATATATGCATACATAAGTAAAATTATTATAATTATAAAATACATATACATATAAATATATATATATCAATAATACAAAAAACTCAAAAGTACCATAGAACTGAATAGGCCCATAGAAAGCCTAAGGGAGAAACTCAACTTAGCAACATATCAGTGTCATTATGTATTGCTCCAAATTCCAGCCAATCAGGCTGCAGTTCCCTCTAGAACCTTCTCCTCAGAAGCCCAGGACCTCAGATTTTCTACCGCACGTCGTGTGAAGGGAGTCTCCCTGAGCTCTGCTCAGTTTTTCTTCTACTCTAGCTGTTATTTCTTCAAAAATGTCTTCAAATAAGAAATCTTTGTTTAAAGCCTGCCCTTCCTGTGGAAAACTACGCCTTTTTCATGAGGATCCTCACAGTAAATGCATTTACTGTCTCTACCCAGACCACGAGGTTAAGAACTGTAAGTACTATTGCACTTTTCCTCCAAAGACTCTGAGGGATAGAGAGGCCCGTCTCCTTCTGTGGCTACAGAAGTTGAAGACTTCGGAGTCTGTGGTTTCTGATGTGGAAAGTTTTTCTTCAGGCATTTCCAGATCCTCTCAGAAGCGTGGGTCTGAAACTGAGGTTCCATCTCCTTTTCTTAAGAAGAGTAGACTGTTGGAATCCTCCAGGACTGTTTCCTCACAGGATTTGCTTCAGGGCACGTCTACTGGACCTGGTTCTCTGACGTCTGCGCCCAAAGCCTTGCCTTCAACTCAGAAATTTGGCATTGGCTCGTCGACGGGCTCGTCGACGCGACCGTCGGCGTCTTCGACGACGACAAAGGCTGTAACCTCTACGACGACGACGACATGTTCTATGTCATCCACTGCGCCGTCGACGACGATCACCACGTCGACGTCAGCCCAAGAGACGAGACCCATTACGTCGATTATTAAGATCTCGTCGACGAGTGTCAAGTCGGTACCGTCGACGAAGAAATCATCGTCGACGCTTCTAACGTCGACGCGGACACCGTCGACGGTTTCGTCGTCGAAGCAAAAATCGATGACGAAGACTAAGTCGTCTACCAGAAGCTCGTCGACGGCTCCATCATCGTCGACGACAACCTCATCGACGGCACATCCGTTGACGGCCATCACATCAGCGACGGCGCCTCCGTCGACGGCTATCCCGTCGACGGTTACGTCGTCATCGACGACCAAAGCTCCAAGATTGTCGACGGCCCCGTCGACGGACAAGAAATCTTCGTCGACGACGAAAAAATCTTCAATGGCAGCGCCTCAGGTTGGTCGTACCACTGCTGCTACAGCTACCACTTTTACAGTGGTTACTGCTTCTACCTTGAAAACAGTGCCTCTCATTCAATGAAGTCCAATAAGGAGTGGCACCAATCTTCCAGAAAAATTGTTTCAATCTGGTGGAGAAGACTCCGACCATGATTCGGAGGTGGAACAACTGTTTGAACAGGCATCTAGTCCTTCTGATTTGAACATTAAGTGCAAGGAGTACAGTGATGAGGGTGACGATGAGGAATACGTCGAAGATGGGAATGATTTATTTCCTGTTGACAATGCAGAACCAGTAACTTCAGAACCAGTTACGCAAATACCTTTGTCTTTAGTCAAAAATTTGCAACACATGCTTGATGACTATAACCGCAGGTTTCCCCCATCTACACCTGCTTCTCCAGCACCACGACCACCACCCCAGCCTCAACCTCAACCTCCACAAGCACCTGCTCCGGTTCCACCCGCGTCACCTGAAGGAGCTCGCCCTGATACTGACAATGAGGATCCTGCTCCTCACGATACTGATGACGACGATGATGTCGATATGAACGAGTGGGACAATTACAGGGCTCAAACACCCTCCACTCCGCCCACCTCACCTCTTGCATCGCCCCCAGTGGACATCGCAAACTTCCATAATTTAATGGTCCGTGCTGCGAAACGCTTTCATCTTACTGTCGAGAAACAGCAACATGAGAGTGAATGCTTCCTGTATGATTTTAAGGACGTGTCACAAAGACAATCACACACAATTCCAATTATTGACTCTATTTGGACGGAGGGCATTAAACTTATGGAGCATCCGAATTCAGTCCCTGCTGTCTTACCCAGATTGGACAAAAAATATAAGGCTCCAGCGTCCGCTCCAGCCTGTTTGGTATCACAGCCAAAACCAGACTCGGTTATTACACAAGCAGCACAGAAAAGATCTCGTTATCCGGCTACACCACTCACATCTCCCCCTGATCAGGAAGGCCGCAAGCTGGACTCTATAGGAAAAAAGTTTACTACAATGGCGGCCACCACTGTCAGAGCAGCAAACACCTTGGCTATTCTGGGCCGTTACGACCGACAAATGTGGTCCGAGACTGCCGTACTGATTCCTCAAATGTCTGAGACGATCCGTGCAGAAGCACAGGCCATTATCCAGGAGGGAGAGGTAATCTCGTCTGAAATTATCGAATGCGCGCTCGACATTTCAAAAACGGGCTTTCGCCAATTGGCTGGAGCAGCGGTCTTGAGGCGTCAAGGCTGGCTGAAATCTACCACCTTTCGCCCAGAAGTACAAGCAAAGGTCCTTGACTTGCCGTACGATGGAGAATCTTTGTTTGGCAAGCATGTGGACGATGCTCTTGAGGCGATCAAAAAGGACACTGACACCGCAAAGTCCTTAGCTACGCGCCAATATAAAAAGCGGCCCTTTCGGGGAGCGCGAGGTAGAGGCGGTGGCTCCTCTACTTTTCGTGGATCAGTCCAGTATCGCTCATACAATACCTACAGCGATAACCGCCAGAGAGGTGCTTACCAAAACCAAAATCGTCAGTCTTCCTCCAGACCTTACCAAAGGAAAACAACTTATAGAGGTGGTGCAAACAACAAAAAACAGTGACAGTTTCAGTTCCTTTCGTCTGCCGACTGTGCATCTTGGAGGTCGCATCTCAAAGTTCTTTTACAAATGGTCCGAAATCACCTCCGACCAATAGGTCCTGGACGTTGTTTCCAAAGGCCATACCCTGGAGTTCACAAAATTCCCTCCCACTCGTCCACCTTCGGGGCCACCCTCTCCTCACCTCAAAGAACTTTTGGCCCAGGTGAAATTAATGATCCAGAAAGGGGCCATCGAGGTAGTGCCGCAAGGTCAACGCGGCAAGGGATTCTATTCCCGCTTTTTCTTAGTCAAGAAAAAGTCGGGAGAATGGCGTCCAATTTTGGATTTACGGGCCCTGAACAAATTCATCCTTTCCAAAACTTTTCAAATGTTAACTCTGCTTCAAATCCTGAATTACCTCAATCCAGGGGAATTCTTCTCAACGATCGACCTCCAGGACGCATATTTCCATGTGCCAATTCACTCCAGACACAGGAAGTATCTGCGCTTCACAGTCGGACACCTGCACTTCCAATTCAAGGTCCTACCATTCGGCCTCCGTTCAGCACCGAGGGTCTTTACCAAGATCATGGCCCCGGTAGCTGCCTTTCTACGCCTTCGAGGCATACAATTTTATCCATACCTGGACGACTGTCTCATAAAGGCTCCGAATCTTCAACTGGCAATCCAGCATACACAGTCTTGCCTCTCCCTGTTTCAAGACTTGGGCCTTTCCATCAATTGCCAGAAGTCACACTTTCGCCCATCTCAACGGCGAGATTTTCTAGGAGCCTTGCTAGATTCTCATCTGGCAATGGTTTTTGTCTCCCAGGAACGACAAGACCGTATGCTCCAGATGGTACGATCACTCCAGTCAAAACGGTACGTTTCAGTCCGGATGTTGAAATCATTCCTCGGCATGGCCTCTTCTACCATACAGTTGATTCCCCACTGCAGACTACATATGAGGGTCATCCAAGAGGAGTTAGACAAGCAGTGGAAGCAGATCTCGGGATCGTTCAACGACAGGATCCTGCTCACGCCCCGTATCCTAAGAGCTCTGGAGTGGTGGGCTCACCCTCCAAACATTTCAAAAGGTCGGTCTTTTCAAGACACTACTCCAACTCTAATGCTTACGACCGATGCATCCTTGGAGGGCTGGGGAGCACATATCGAAGGCCTATCAGTACAAGGAAAATGGACCGCGGTCGAACGCACTTGGCATATCAACCGCCTGGAGCTTCTGGCGATCTTCCTTGCCCTGAAGTCTTTTCAAAGGATTGTTCAAGGTCAATCTCTGCTGGTGAGGACAGACAACACACCAGCATGCATTATCTGAACAAGCAGGGCGGCACCAGGTCCCTTTTGCTTTCCCAACAAGCACAGGAGATATGGAATTGGGCGATTTGTCATCAGATTCATCTCACAGCCATCCATGTGCCGGGTGTTTCCAATGTTCTGGCAGATTCACTCAGCAGATCTTTCTCGGGCAATCACGAGTGGGAACTCAATCAACCAACTCTCAAGTTCATCTTCCGCCAGTGGGGCCAGCCGCAAATGGATCTTTTTGAGACTTTCACCTACAGGAAATGCCAACGCTTTGCAAGTCTTCATCCCCACAGAGAGTCGAGCGGAAATGCATTTTCTATCAGCTGGTTGAACGCATTCAGCTACGCTTTTCCTCCGCTTCCTCTGATTCCATGCTTGCTACACAGGATGAGGCTTCAACCCTGCCACATCATCCTGATTGCACCCAAATGGCCGCGGCGCCCATGGTTCTCGGATCTGCTCTTGTTCTACCAGAACGAGTCAATTCCGCTTCATCCACTGCCTCACCTCCTCACGATGCAGCAGGGGCAGATTTGCCATCCGGATCCAGCATACTTCCAGCTCCATGCCTGAAACCTCAACACCATGAATTTGCGTGTCTGACCATCGACGCTGACTGTAGAGATGTGTTGGCGCACGCCCGTGCTCCTTCCACCATAAAAACCTATCAGTTGAAGTGGAAGCGTTTCTGTGTCTGGTGTCACACCAAAGCCTTGGATCCGATGACCGCCAAACCAGAACAGATCCTGCCTTGCTTCCTATCCCTTGCAAAGTCAGGACTTTCCCACTCCACTTTAAAAGTATTTTTAGCGGCTCTCTCCCGCATCCGCCATGATGGTTCGACCTCACTGTATTCATCTCGAATCATCCAACAGTTTTTCAAAGGTCTCTTCCGTATGTTTCCACCCTTTCGGCGTCCTCCGCCTGCTTGGCGCTTGAATCTGGTTTTGTCTCAGCTCCTCCTACCTCCTTTTGAACCCATCCACTCAGCAAGCTTAAAATTCCTCACGTGGAAAGTTGCCCTATTGCTCGCCTTGACATCATCCAGGCGTGTCAGTGACATTCAGGCATTCACAATTCAGCCTCCTTTTCTTCAGTTTTCAAAAGACACTGTTACATTACGTACTAATCCAACATTTATTCCGAAAGTTCCCAGTGATTTCCATCTCAACGGACCAATCATTTTAAGAACTTTCTTTCCTAATCCACAGTCTCCTGCGGAATGTTCATTACATTCCCTGGATGTGAAACGTTGCCTTAAATTTTACATTCAGCGCACTGCATCCTTCAGGAAATCTGATCAATTGTTCGTGGCCTACGGCCCGATCTGCAAAGGACAACCTGTTACCAAACAAACTATTACTAGGTGGATTTCCTCCACCATTACCTTTTGTCATCAACGGGCTGGCAAGCCTCTTCCAGCTTCAGTACGTGCTCATTCCACTAGAGCTGTGTCAGCCTCTACTGCCCTCTTTGCGGGGGTACCTTTGCGACACATTTGCAGAGCTGCTACGTGGTCAAGCAGCCATACTTTTACGAAGCACTACTGTCTGCAGTCAACAGACGCCGCTGATGCAGCAGTCGGACAAGCGGTGCTGCGGAATCTTTTCCATTGAAGGCGAGCCTCTGTTGCTACCCGCCTCCAGTCATAAAGGTTTTTTCTCTTTAATATATATATATTTATTATATGCTTCAATTTACTGTTACCTTTATGACTTATATGGTGCTTACTGCTTTCTACTCTTATTCAAGCATGTGAATCTATGAAAGACACCCCTAATACTGGAGAAGAACATAAGTTACTTACCTGTAAACTATGGTTCTCCAGTATTGGTGTCTTTCATAGATTCACATGCGACCCTCCCATCCTCCCCTCAGAGGCTCTCTTCTCCTCAGGCACTTTTGGTTACTCTGTGCTACGAAAATCTGAGGTCTTGGGCTTCTGAGGAGAAGGTTCTAGGGGGAACTGCAGCCTGATTGGATGGAATTTGGACCAATACATAATGACACTGATATGTTGCTAAGTTGAGTTTCTCCCTTAGGCTTTCTATGGGCCTATTCAGTTCTATGGTACTTTTGAGTTTTTTGTATTATTGATATATATATATTTATATGTATATGTATTTTCAAATTATAATAATTTTTCTTATGTATGCATATATTACTGCTATTTTATGTACCGTGGGACTCCCACTTCGACGACGGGGAATATTCAAGCATGTGAATCTATGAAAGACACCAATACGGGAGAACCACAGTTTACAGGTAAGTACCTTATGTTCATATGTCCTCTGTTAAGTACGCTGTGCGTCATCATTCCGATGTTTGCCATTAGTCTAAAGCACGGGTACTCATAGTACAGCCCGTGGGCCACCTGCGGCCTGGCAAGCCTTTATTGGCGGCCCGCAGACTTGCAGATATCGTACCTGTGTTGATTTTTTTTTACAGAGTGTCAGCTCTATTGGGGGACAGGCGATTCCAGAGATAGAGTGGAGCTGCAGGGGCGCTTAGAAGAGTGAAGCACAACAAAGCCCCATTAACAAGTAAATGGTCTTTTAAAGACCTGTGAAGTACTGGGGTGCGGCTGTGTGTGTGCCCGGGAAGCTGACTCAGCCCGGGCTGACACACACGCGGGGTGAGGGTGATAGAGGACAGCAGGGAGTGAGAGCTGGGTGAGGGGAGACAGATAGGGACAGATAGAGGCAGAGACATTTAGAGACAGAGCCAGATAGAGGCAGAGCTAGATAGAGACAGGGGCAGACAGAGCTAGATAGAGGCAGTGACAGACAGACAGATAGAGGTAGAGACAGACAGAGACAGACAGTGAGAGAGAGAGACAGAGAGAGACCAAGATAGAGGCAGAGTCAGACAGACAGATAGAGGCAGGGACAGACAGAGGCAGAGAGAGATAGAGACAGAGAGAGGCAGAGACAGAGAAAGATAGAGACAGGGACAGACAGAGACAGATAGAGGCAGGGGCAGACAGATAGAGGCAGAGACAGACGGAGACTGACAGAGACGCAGAGGGAGACAGAGACAGGGATAGACAGAGACAGGGTCAGACAGATAGAGGCAGAGACAGAGACAGGCAGATAGAGGCAAGGACAGAGACAGACAGAGAGACAAAGACACAGAAATGGAGTCAGAGAGGGAGACGGAGGGAGACAGAGAGAGGGAGGGAGACAGAGGGTGACAGGAAGGAAGAGAGAGGGAGACGGAGTCAAGGGGAGACAGAGTGAGGGAGAGGGAGACAGAGAGAGGGAGACAGAGAGGGAAACAGAGGGAGGGAGACAGAAGGAGGCAGAGGGAGGGAGTCAGGAAGACAGAGAGAGGAGACGAGACACAGGGAGGGAGACAGACAGAGGGAGACACAGGAAGACAGCCGGAGGGAGGGAGACAGATAGAGCGAGTCAGACAGGGAGGAGGGCGACAGTGGGAAGGAGACAGCAGGAGGGAGACAAGGAGATAGGGAGACAGAGAGAGAGGGAGACAGAGGGAGGGAGTCAGGTGGAGATGGAGTGAGGGAGAGGGAGACAGAGGGAGGGAGTCAGGTGGAGACTATGAGGGAGAGGGTGACAGACAGAGGGAGACAGTCAGGTGGTGACGGAGTGAGGGAGACAGAGGGAGGGAGACATAGGGAGAGAGACAGACAGAGGAAGACAGACAGAGGGAGACAGACAGGGAGGAGGGCGACAGTGGGTAGGAGACGACAGAGGGAGGGAGACAGGTGGAGGGAGTCAGGTGGAGAGGGAGACAGACCGAGAGGAGGGCGACAGTGGGAAGAAGACAACAGGAGGGAGACGGAGGGAGACAGGTGGAGGGAGTCAGGTGGAGAGGGAGACAGAGGGAGGGAAACAGAGGGAGACAGAGGAAGGGAGACGGAGAGCGACAGAGGGGTGAAGATAGAGGGCGAGAGAGAGAGAGACAGACAGGGAGACAGACAGAGGGAGAGGGAGGGAGGGAGACAGAGAGAAAAAGGCAGGGAGACAAAGAGAGAGAGGGACACAGAGAGTGAGTGAGACAGGGAGAGAGAGGTAGAGGGAGGTAGACAGAGATAGAGAGGGGGAGGGAGACAGAGAGAGAAAGAGAGAGATGTGTGTATGCCGGGTCTGGTGTCTCAGTGGACGAAGGCGTCCGCTACAGAGGCCTGTGTTCAACCTCATGGTCACTGTTTTTTTTTTTTTTTGCTCTAGCCCCGCCCCCTCCAGGGCCGAACTAGGAACCACAAACGGCCCTGTAACAAAAATGGTCCCCAGGGGGCCAACACTGGCCCCCACCCGTGCGGCACACCGGGGATTGCCTGGTGCCGCTATGGCCAGTCCGGCCCTGGCCCCCTCCCCCACTGAGCCCGCCCCCACCGGTGCGGCCCTCGGCCACAAACCACACTGTAAATTTGGCCCCCGAGCGAAAGTTTGTGAGTACTCATGGTCTAAAGGAAGAATGGTGTCCCAAATACAGCGAGTGTCTGCTTTCAAGGGCTTGGGGGGGGTAGTAGGCATGCATTCATTAGCAATTGATTACCGTTGTTAATTTTATATCTATACTGCAGTATGTGAACAGTCAAATAAGGGGCTAAGGCGCTCGACCTCGGACCTGGGGATTCCGGGTTCGAGTCTCGGTAACGACGCCAAAAACCCCCTGTGATTCTGGGCAAATCACTTAATCTCCCCGTGCCTAAAATGAAAGTGTGTCCTCATGTAACGTAACTGGTGCTATGTAAAGCGCTCTGATAACTGATTCGGTTCGGTTCTAGTTCGCGCTATATAAAACTCTGCAAAAAAAAAAAAAATAGGCAACCAGTGGTAAAGTTTATTATTGGCAGTAGGTAGCTTACTTGGGAAGCAGCCACACTGCACCCTCAAATGCAGCAGAAATATCTACAAATCAGACTAGGGCATGGAAATGTGAGCGTCTGAAAACGTGCAGGATGGCTTTGCCAACTCCTAGGGGGATATCATGGACGTCCGTTTGGTGCACTAGGGTTGTTATTGGGGGGTCTGCTCTTTATGAGCCCCCTTTAACAAAGCCACAAAAACAAGAAATATGTGTGAACTTTTGAGGACAAGAGTAAACATGACAAGATGCAGCAGTGGAATCAGCCAACCATGAAAGCCCCCAAGACCCCATTCTAGTCACGTCTTCCAGAAGTGCAGGCTGAATCGAACATCGATAAAAAGGCTGGATATGGTTTGCAGCCCGGATCTGTTCGTATGCGTGGATAATTCTGTCCATGTTTCTGTTTAGGTTTTTGTGCGCGTGAACTGCAAATGTGTCCCTGTTTACATGTGTATGTATGTACAGAAGCGCCTGTGACTGTGCTTGTGGGTCTGTTGTCTGTGCGTGCTTCTGTCTGTATCAGGGAGTACATATACACGAAAACAGATGAGAGAGGGGAGTTAGGACAAGAAGTGATAGGTGAGAAAGAAGCTGTTTGAGACTTTGGGAGAAGGAAGCAAGAGAAGGTGGTATACTGGGATTAAAACAAGAAACGGAAAAGATGCGTGCGTCAACCACACAGACAGGGATGTGTATTTGGGTGCATTTTCCGCTACATGTAAAATTGTCTCGCCGGGAGAGGAGCTGCGCTTGTACATATTTACAGCGACTCGGAGGACGACCCTGACCTACGGTTCAGAGACATTGAGCCTTGACAGGAGAGTTCACTTGACCCCCGGCTCGCGTGGCCGGTATGCCACACTCGATCCACTCTCTTGTGTTCAACAAGCCGCCAGTGAAATCCAATCGGAAAACTTCCAGGGCCAGGCTCTGACACCACTCCGGGCCTGTTCATGAAATATTCACAGCCGCCCAAGTGTTGAGCCAGCGCAGATAACGAAGGTGAAACTGGTTTTCTCGCACATGCGGCGCGGCGCTGACAAGCGGCGTGACACATCGGACGGCTCTGGCCCCACAGACGAGGGACGCGGAGGAGTGGGTAAGTCCCTGCCAGGCCTCCGCACAGAGCACCCAGACACCCCAAATCTGAACCAGACTAGGCTTTAATAAATGTGCGAATTCCTCTAGCGGTAATACTGTAGCTTTCAAAATGCTGAACTCTGCTGGCTCTTTGGAGAACTAAAAATGTTTTTTGGGGGGGGGGGGGGGGGGGGGGGGGGGTTGAGAGAATTACCATCCGTTCTGAGCTGAATTTCAGCCGGTGGTTCCAGGTGAGGTCCGCTGACACCCACTTTTGAGAACCTGCGCGCTCTTTTCTTCATCAGGATTAGGCTCAGAGAGGGCTTTAAGTGGGGCGAAAAAACTGGGGGGAAGGGATTCGCACAAAGGGGCTTGGTCATGGCAATTAAGGACGTGGCTTACACACATAAACCAAGTAAAACTAGTGTGCCGACAGGTATTTTGCTGTTTCTGTCATTGCATCCACATATATAGTACAACAAATAACATTGCACCTACAACAAGCCAGGACTTATTGGCTTTGTCAATGGTTGTTAGTTGCATAAGGCAAATACGCAACAACTATAACTGCTTTGTATATAATATTGAAAATGCTTCCTTTCTGAAATGATGAGACTGTGAAAGAACTATAACGAGTCTTTTTGAAGTTACATCAAAGGCAGTGAAGGGTGGTATTGCTGCAGAATTAAGATTTCTTTTTCACCCTGATGGTGAGGGCAAAAATGGAGAGCCTGATTAAGACCAGTCTGCTGCACACCAGCAGGACCCGGCCCACTTGAAGCTCTGGGCCAAGCGGTAGAAACAAAAAAACACAAAATGAAGAAAGGAGGAGAAAGATGGACAAAGGGAGAAAGCAGAGAGGAAAAAGAAGAGTGAAATAAAGGGGCATGAGTGTATGGTAAAAGAAAGAGGCATGAGGTAGAATCAAGATCATGTAATATGTGGTAATCCTGACTTTTGTTAAAGCACCAACTGCAGGCTTCTGAGAAATAAGCTGGGCACCAAATTGTATAATTCAGAAATTAAGCAGTGCTTCTGTTTTTGTAGAATAACATGGCCCACTTTCTTTCCTCGCCAATTCCTGCATGTTCTTTTTCCCCCTACCTTATGGTGTTTCTGTTGGACTTATAAGGGCTATCTAGGTAGTAACGCCTGATAACGGCCTCATGGGGCTAACCGGTCCTTTTGTAGTTAGAGCAGACACAGCAGAGAGACAGGGATACATAAAGTGAGTAAGGCGGACAGAGGGATAGGTGGGTGGGTATTAAGTAAACCACAGAAATATATCTGTATGGCTGGGTGGATTTCGGAGACTGACGGTTAGAAAGCTAAAGAGTGATACACGTATGAAGAGACATTGGTGGATGGATTGGTTAATGCAGAAAATAGATATACACAAATTGATAAACCATATAGAAAAGTAAATGGTGGATGCATGTTATCAGATATCATCTGTACATGATAACAAGACATACATTTAATAATCAACACAACAGATAATCCCAGAAAAAGGCTAGCAAATACAAGAGATGCCTGATTTATAACAAGAGTTATACACATGCAGGTTATGTATTTATTTGTGAACAAAGCCAGATCAGGATTAATTTTTCTCTCAGGTTAAGCAGATAAAGCTTAAACAGACCATGGAATTTAGGTGTTTCTTACATGAGGTGCCTTGATTTATAGCGGTGTGTGGATACCTTAGATTTTCCACAATGAGGGGTAGCCAGTATAGTGTTAAGAGTAATTTACCCTTACCATATGTAAACTTAATAACACAGAGGTGTAGATATATATGAGACCAAAACTTTTTAACACGATTATTTGCATATGTATTGGGTTTATTGGCCAAGTCAAAGTGCTTTCCAGAGAGCTGGGTCAAGCAGACTCATTAGTCTCCATAGTAGGTCTAAAATGAAGTCCGCAGTGCATTAAAGCCTCTTTGCAGAGTGAACCAAATTAATTTATATTGCTTTTCTAACCTCTTGAATTGTGATTAAAGGCAGAGAATTGAATCGACACACCTCCATTCTGTGTGATCTGTCCATGGTATCTGTAGAATTTGTCTTGTGGAGGTTAGTATGTTTTTGAAGTCAGACATTGGCCTCCTGGTTTACTGGATCTATGTTTTAGTCATTATTAATATATAAAAATGTGTTATTGTTAGGTAAAATTCACTACTGACCAGGAGATTTTGGACCATACAGAACTCCGCAGCCAACTCACACTCAAACTTCCGCCCCTCTCCCATATCAGCCAACACCTCAATAACCCCCACTAGCTCTCCATGCACTAGCAAGCTCTTTTCACACTCCTCATACATATACATACATACAAAGTTTGCACAGCATTGGCTACACCTACCTCAACAATCGCATAAACTCCTGCAAACCTACCAGACATTTTTGCTCTGCCGGAATCCTACTTGCACACATCCCTGCTTAGGCAGAACCTGATCCGATGGCCCACCTTCTCCTACCTTGCGCCTCAAGTCTGAAACTACTTGCCTCTACACAACAGAGCTGCCTCCTCAGTTCTTGAATTTTGCAAGAAACTGAAGACTTGGCTTTTCACCAAATTCTCAGCTCTGGGACAGGTCCACGTCGAGATTGCATCTAACGCCAGGATGCCATCCCAGGTGAGTTGTGTGCTTTACAAATTCACAAAACATAACCTAACATAAAAATTTAATATTTGTATTGCATTTATTTATTTTGTGAATGTTTATAGTATACTTTACCTTTAATTGTTTTTTCTCTTTGTCATTGTAATGCTCTTATTATTGTGGTTATTTTAATTTAAAGTTCAATAAAATGATTACACTTCCACAAAATAAATATGATTTGTAAGAAATTTAGTTATTAGATAAGGGTGGGTAAGTAACCATTTCAAGTAATAATCACAGCCCTTGTAAGGGTGAACCACTAAAGTCACTAAATAAACCTGAGCTCAATGCCCAGGTAACTATGGCACACAGCAGACAGGCTTAACTTCGAGACAATGTGTAAAGTATTTATGCAGTACTAAAATACTGATAAAGTCTAAATGCAAAACAATAATAATCCCAAAATGAATTAGAGCAATAGAGTACAATCTAATAAACAAAACGACCACACAATGACAAAGATTCAATAAGGGGAACTAGAGATAAAATATTTAAAAAGTTTTAAGAAAGGCGTACCCCGTCGGCACGTATTTATATTTATTGTATTACTACACACAAGTGTGGTTGAGATGATTGTAGTCTGCTTGTCATACTTGACTTCAATAAAAAAAGAATTGTTAAAAAGTTTTAAGAAGAAATAGTGGCATGAAGCACAAAATGACTGATTGCCAATGGTCGTGGTAGAAGACTTAGGTACAACTTTATGCTGACTGCAATGGAGCACGGGACTGGTACACTAATTAGGTTAGTCCTGGTAAAAAAATGTACCTTGTAACTCCAGTCCTTTAAGTTTCAATCCAACACAGGAGTACACTTCTAATGGCCCCCAGGAACTCAGGGGTGCCACTTAGAGACTCACAGGGTGGCAAACAGAGGCCAACAGCAGAGTCAAGTCCAATACCAGTTGTAAAACACTTCTTGTAGCTTGTTGTGACCCTGTAGCTATAACACAAGGTAAGCCTTATGACCATTGGAGTCAACTTCTTTTTCACGAGGGAGAGCATGTCCAGTCTTCCAGGCACTTCTAAAGCCTCATCTCTAATAAAAGAGAGAGGAACCCAACAGCCAAAGGGGTAGGGTACCATAAAAGACAAATGTCAAAAGTGAAATCCCCTTTGGGCAATTTCAATCGCACTCAATCCACAACAAACATCAATCTAATCAAAAAGATTTGATTCACACCAGTATGATGAACAAAGAGGAAATGTAAAAAATATACATTTTTTTGTATATAATTTATTCAAGCAAATATTAAAAACATTTCAGACCTTCTATAAAATCATGATCCAAACCTATCATAGGTACAATACTAGTAAATTACACAATCCACAAAAAGCACAATATTACGACAAAAATGGGAATCCCACTAAGGAAAAATAGTTCCTATTACACAGAAGGAAATACAGTAGTCATCCAGAGATCAACTCTGATCAATACTCCAATTTTCAGTCAGAATTTTTTGTCACCACAGACTTAAAGTAATTATCCATCACATAAGCATCGACGCGTTTCGGTAGGCAAATTGATAGATAGCCAACACCTTCTTCAGGAAAAATTACATTCATTCCCAATTACATATTTTATATCTGTAATAATAAAAATATAACATTTTTTTACTTAACAGGTTATATAAAAAAACATACAACATATCATTACATTACCTCTATATTCAAACAAAAAGGGCTTCTCAGTGGGATAAATGTACAGTAAACTCAACAATCACGACAGCATATCATATCTATGATGAAGGTATGATTGAATCCCAGAACATATACTGCGGCCTCCACATAGATCTACGTAGCACAACCAATCAAATTTGTCAGGGATCTAAATGTGGGGCAAAAACCACTTCCAATTGTTGCACCAAGCAAAATTTAAAATTCAACATTTTAAATTCATAATATATACAAGACCTCATGGCAAATAGACACATTGAGTCAAGTTCATTCAAAGTTAAATACCTTTGTTTTGTGTTTTGACAAGACCCCCCAATGCTTAAACTAAACATGATTAGCAGTATATCCCTATCTGCATCTGAACAAGGATGAACTTGCATACAAAGTAACTAGTATCATTCTATTCTTGGTATAAACTGATGCAGCCTATATTAAACATGTCACTTTTATCCCCTCTCCTCATCGGGACGAGTCAATATGATCTCATATGACCAACCTGGAGGTTCCTCATAGCCAGGGTCGCCAACATATACACCGATTTGGCCAATAACGATAGGGAAAATAGTCTGTCTTATCTAATTATTTGCATCTGTACCCACTATCACTATAGCTAGCTAAGGTGCTTGTTTCCTATCCAAAGTAGACATAGTGGTCACTTTACCATTCATATTGGGTACCTAATTATGCATACACTGCTATTTATTGTACTCCCATCGCTAATAATATAGTACAGTATTAATAGACATCTACCGCTTTTGGGATTATAGTCTACCCACAGTTAGGAGTGCTATATTTCACCCAGCATGAAATTCTAACTGGTGCAATCTTGCTCACTACAAGATATCACTTCACTGATATGATTTACCTAAAATATGCGGTAACTTGATCCTAGTCACGTGATCCACTTCAGCATAGCGGGTTTGTTCACCAAATCCCGACGTATATAAAAAACAGAAAAGTCAGCGTTCTAAATAAAGACAGGAACACACAATGTTTCAGCGAGTTAGTAAAGTGCTGCAAATAGTTAAAATACAGCGAGACATTTTAAAAGAGCAGGCTATAAACCCTCATCTCAGCAAGAAGTCCTACATACCTCTGTTATTCCGATATCCGGGACACGGGGCATACGCCTCCAATAGTCGTCAGTGTTCTTTTATATAGCGGGTTTGTTCACCAAATCCGGACGTGTTTAAAAAACATAAACAGAAACGCCAGCATTCTAAATAGAGAAAGGAACACACAGTGTTTCGGCAGATTAGTAAAGTGCTGCGAGTAATTAAGATGCAGCGAGTAATAAAAGAGCAGGCTATAAACTCTCATCTCAGCAAGAAGCCCTACATACCTCTATTATTCCGATATCCGGGACACGGGGCATATGCCTCCAAGAGTCATCAGAGTTCTTTTAGGAGAGCGTATTCTAAGAGTTTAACCACTTGGCTGCTAAGGGGTGTGCATGTAGGTCCATTGACTTTCCATTGAAATCAATGGGCCCTACATGACGAGTTACCCTTGTCATTAGCACTGAAGGGGTTAAATACCCGATACGGGCGGCAAAACCCGATTGCCCAGATTCATACTTCCGGTCTAGGCCAGCACTTCCGGACGAAAAGCTAGAATGGCGATTGGCAAATATGAGCTAGAAAGAAACAAAAGACTGCACAGCCTCATAGTCTTTCGCGAGAATAAACGGCCATGAATTCCATATTTACACTCACCTTTCTAATCGAAACAAGCAGACTTTTAAAAATAATACGAGGAATATTTTTGTTAATAAAAGGCAGATATTTTTTCCGATGAATATAACTATTGATAACAACTTCATCAGACAGCATCAGCAAATTAATAAGCTTTACCAAAAAGCCGGAAATAGTAACACAAATGTATAGAGGCATCTATTGTCAACAGTCTATAGTTCTGATCTATATTGCTCCTATTAATCGCTCCCATTCCTCTTTGGAATTTAGGCCTTTTCGTACAGTATTCAAATATGAAATTTACCATTGTTAACGCATTTTTCGTTAGGCCTGAATATTTCCACCTCTTTTGCCAATGTTCACTTTTTTTAGGATGAACCACTGAAACTCATTTTCCACATGGCCATATTCAATAAAATGAGCCACCAGAGGAGCTGTGATCTTTTTGGTTGTAATTGCAGATCAATGCTCTTGGAACCTAATCCGAGCTTCCCTCCCTGTCTCGCCCACGTAGCCAAGGCCGCCAAGGCCGCATGGGCAAAGAAGGAGGTAGACCACATTCCTGCTTCTACCATTGCTAATGGTTCTCGACTTAAGCAGCAAACCATTATAGGTTATTTCTGTGGCTGGTAAGCACTGAGGACAGATATTGCATGTGCCACATCTAACATTTCCAATAGCCATGGTATTTTCCATGGTCCTCTGATATTGCTGAGTCTCTTCTCTATATGTGTGCACAAGTAAATCCCACAATTTCTTATTTTTTTTAAAAGCAAACAAAGGTTTCTCAAGCTTAGTTTCTTCATCATGATTCAAAATGTGCCAATTTTTGTTCACAACGTTCTTGATTTGATTACTCAGATTAGAAAATGTACTGACAAAAACCACCTTGTTTAAGGGTTCCTTCTTTCTTTCTGGTTTATTAATCAGGGCATCTCAGTCATAAAACCTCGCTCTCTTCAGCAAATGGGACAAAAGTTTCTTAGGGTAACCCCTATCTTTAAATTTCTTTTTTAAGATCTCTGCATGTTTATAAAAATCATTCAGGTCTGAGCAATTTCTCCTAAGACGGAGAAACTTGCTAAAAGGAATACTCTCCCTCTGGGTCTTAGGATGAAAACTAGAAAAATGAAGGAGAGTATTCTTACTAAAAAGCTCAACCTCCAGCATTCCATTCATTTCCTTAATAGTGATATCCAGGAAATCAACCGTAGAATCACTATAATGCGATGTAAATTTGAGGTTAGGGTCACCTAAATTTAGCCAAATAAAAAATTCTTCTAGGTGGTCAACTGAGCCTTCCCAAATAAAAAAAAACATGTCATCAATGTTCCGGTACCAGCCCGCTACATTCTCAAAAAAGGGTGCCAATTCATTATAAATATGTTTGGCCTCAAATTGTCCAACATAGAGGCAGGCCAGACTAGGCGCACATGTAGCCCCCATGCTGGTCCCCTTTAACTGCTTAAAATACTCATCTTTAAATAAAAAAACATTATTAATTAAAATAAGTCTCACACATCTCACTATAAAGTCTTTCTTCGCCCCTCCAAGGTCCTGATTTTCAAGGATATCTCCGATCACAGTGACCGTATCCTACTGAGGGATATTTGTATAGAAATAATGTGTGCAAAGTCCGTCACATATGATTTAAGACCGCACACAATCGGTCTCAAGAAGTGGTCCACACATTTGCTAATATGTTCATGAAGGGATTCAATGCTGCTAACTGTTGCTCTCATTGGTGTATTGGTGATGTGTTTATGCACCTTAGGGAGACCATATATGGCCGGGATTTTAGGTTCCTCATTGTTAAGAAAATTAAATTCATCTTCACAAATCCAACCGGCATCTTTGGCCTCCATAAGGAGAGCCGTACACTCTCTGGATATCACAGATATACTGCTTGCCTTAGTTTGTTCCTAATGTTCTTTGACATCTAGCAGTTTATACATTCTCTCTTCATAATCTGAGGTATTAAATACTACTACCCCACCACCCTTATCAGCGGGTTTGATGGTAAGGGAACTATCATTCTTCAACAAATTAAGAGCCTGTCTCTCTTCTCTATTGATATTGTAAGTACCAGGTCTATTTCTATTTTCAAGAATACTCTGAATGCCACTCTCTACAGCTGTTTCGACCGCCTCTATGTTTTTTCCAACCATAGCCAGTGTTGGTGTAAATGATGACTTTGGTTTTAGACCTGATACATTCTCACGCTCTCTTGTTTCTCTATTCTCAAAAAATCTCCTAAGCCTAACTTTACTAATAAAGGAACGCATATCCTTTTCTAGTTGGAATTTATCTACACCAGTGGAGGGCACAAAACTAAAACCTCTACTTAAAATCCTAGTTTCCATCTCACTCAGTTCTTTATTAGATAGATTTATTACTGGTACTCTGTTGGATGCCAATAGCGTTTGATCTTTGTCCTCATGTATTCCTGTTCCTGTGGAGGGCCCCGATTGAACTGCCCTCTCCCCATGTTCCCATTGAATTGCTGGGCTCTCCTCGTGCGTGAATCTAAAAAAAAAACCCTGATCTCTGATGTTAATTCTCCCTACAGTGTCCTCCCTCTGGAGGCCTTCATCTTCACTGCTAGACCCTGAGGTATCAGAAAAGGTAATCTGTTTTCTACCCCCGCCCTAGTGTAGATCTGTTTATTATGGGGCCCTTCCCAGTTCTCATCATTTCTTTGTTGGTAATAGTTCTCTTTAAGGAAGGGTTAAACCCTTTCCTCAGAGAATCGCTCAATGTCTTTTTTAAGTTTATTAGTTTTCTTGTTAAACAGATAATCACTATAACTTTCTACATCTCTATAAATCTCTACATCTCTCTTGGGCAATTGGGTTTTGCGGCCTATATCGGATATTTAAACTCTTAGAATATGCTCTCCTAAAACAACTCGGATGACTCTTGGAGACGTATGCCCTGTGTCCCGGATATCAGAATAACAGTGGTATGTAGGGCTTCTTGCTGAGATGAGGGTTTATAGCCTGCTCTTTTATTACTCGCTGCATCTTAATTACTAGCAGCACTTTACTAATCTGCCAAAACACTGTGTCTTCCTTTCTCTATTTAGAACGCTGGCGTTTCTGTTTGTTTTTTTAAACACGTCCGGATTTGGTGAACAAACCCGCTATGTAAAAGAACACTGACGACTATTGGAGGCATATGCCCCGTGTCCCGGATATCGGAATAACAGAGGTATGTAGGGCTTCTTGCTGAGATGAGGGTTTATAGCCTGCTCTTTTAAAATTTCTCGCTGCATTTTAACTACTCGCAGCACTTTACTAACTCGCTGAAACACTGTGTGTTCCTGTCTTTATTTAGAACGCTGACTTTTCTGTTTTTTATATACGTCGGGATTTGGTGAACAAACCCTCTACGCGGTAGTGGATCACGTGCCTAGGATCAAGTTACCTCATATTTTAGGTAAATCAGATCAGTGAAGTGATATCCTGTAGTGAGCAAGATTGCACCAGTTAGAATTTCATGCTGGGTGAAATATAGCACTCTTCACTGTGGGTAGACTATAATCCCCAAAGCGGTAGATGTCTATTAATACTGTACTATATTATTAGCGATGGGAGTGCAATAAATAGCAGTGTATGCATAATTAGGTACCCAATATGAATGGTAAAGTGACCACTATGTCTACTTTGGATAGGAAACAAGCACCTTAGCTATAGTGATAGTGGGTACAGATGCAAATAATTAGAAAAGACAGACTATTTTCCCTATCGTCATTGGCCAAATCAGTGTATATGTTGGTGACCCTGGCTATGAGGGACCTCCAGGTTGGTCACATGAGATCATATTGACTCTTCCCGATGGGGAGGGGGGATAAAAGTGACATGTTTAATATAGGCTTAATATAGGCTGCATCAGTTTATACCAAGAATAGAATGATACTAGTTACTTTGTATGTACGTTTATCATTCCTCAGATGCAGATAGGGATATACTGCTAATCATGTTTAGTTTAAGCATTAGGGGGTCTTGTCAAAACACAAAAGAAAGGTATTTAACTTTGAATTAACTTGACTCAAGGTGTCTACTTGCCATGAGGTCTTGTATATATTATGAATTTAAAATTTGGAATTTAAAATTTTGCTTGGTGCAACAATTGGAGGCGGTTTTTGCCCCACATTTAGATCCCTGACAAATTTGATTGGTTGTGCTATGTAGATCTATGTGGAGGCCCCAGTATATGTTCTGGGGTTCAATCATACCTTCATCATAGATATGATATGCTGTCGTGATTGTTGAGTTTACTGTACATTTATCACACTGAGAAGCACTTTTTATTTGAACATAGAGGTAATGTAATGATATGTTGTATGTCTTTTATATAACCTGTTAAGTAAAAAAAGTTTATATTTTTATTCTTACAGATATAAAATATGTAATTGGGAATGAATGTAATTTTTCCTGAAGAAGGTGTTGGCTATCTATCAATTTGCCTACCGAAACGCGTCAATGCTTATGTGATGGATAATTACTTTAAGTCTGTGTTGACAAAAAATTCTGACTGAAAATTGGAGTATTGATCAGAGTTGATCTCTGGATGACTACTATATTTCCTTCTGTGTAATAGGAACTATTTTTCCTTAGTGTGATTCCCATTTTTGTCGTAATATTGTACTTTTTGTGTATTGTGTAATTTACTAGTATTGTACCTATGATAGGTTTGGATCATGTTTTTATAGAAGGTCTGAAATGTTTTTAATATTTGCTTGAATAAATTGTATACACATTTTTTTTTATATATTTATTACATTTCCTCTTTGTTCATCATACTGGTGTGAAGCAACTTTTTTTGATTAGATTGATGTTTGTTGTGGATTGAGTGTTTGTGATTGAAATTGCCCAAAGGGGATTTCATTCATTCATTTTTCCTTTATTTCGATCAAATAGATCATAAAAGGTGACATCCAAATAATTTAACAGTACAATTGGTTATTACAAATCTGTCAACAATGATTAAAAAAGCTTTACAGTTTCCATCCTAGTAAACGAATCAGAAATAACAGAAGTTTGCCTAACATAGATCACATAGTGGATGTTTAAAATGACAGAGGTTGTGTGCACTGTGTTTCAGTTAGAAAACAGAAATACATAAAAAGATTTTTTTAAAACTATACCGAGTCTATATCAATGCATACAACGAGTACGAATGTGCCACATCGCAGTAAACAATGTGGCTACCCCAAACACAATTGGGGGCGATACGTCCGTTTTTAGTATTCTGTAGGCGGGCAAGTAGTGCCTGAACCCCAGATTTTTAAGTAGGGGAACAAGCCAATACTTTCTTGGTTGCTGATAAGCCTTGCAGAAAAAGATGACATGCAAATCGTTTTCCTGTTGGTACGAGCATGCTGGACATAGCTCTGGGGTGGAGGAATGGGACCAGGTACTGCTAAATGCTTTAAGGGGGAGTGTGCCGTACCTCCACTGTAGAAATAGTTTTCTTGTCAGAGCAGGGCTAATTTTGTCAAGGACGAGTCCCGTTGATAGGAGTCTTTAGATTTAATAAATGAATGTGTTAGAGACCCCATGCGTGAATTCTGTAATGATGATGTTATTTTAAATTCATAGTAGTCCTTTGATAAAGATTTACGGGAAACCCTGGTACAAGCGTTGGCTGGGTCCAGCCACAATTCCGGCCTTCCCAGACTCTCACATATCTTTTTTATATATTTCAGCCAGGGAATGTTCGTTAAATTTGATAGAGATAAAATCTCTTGCAACTCCATCCTGTAGCTCATGAGTTCTGGGGTGCTCCAGATTCGACGCCAAAAAGTTAAAGGTTTTAGTCCCAGTTCTTCCTCAATGGTTCTTAAGCCCAGATCTAATCTGAGCGGCAGGAGTGGGGTGCTTGGCGGTAAGGCCACCATCTGCCTAATGAATTTGTTCTCCGTGATTGTCAAATGTTGGGCAGGTGTGTGCCCCCACAACTCCCCCCATGCATAACTGCCCCCTCGGGCCTGCATTTTGTAGATTTGGAGCACTGGGCCGAGGGGTTTGTGGGTTGATCTATTTACCATCCTTGAGATACCACCCGTTAACTGAGCTAATTTGATGTTAGCCTTTGTCCGATGTGTGTCCCAAGTCAAATTTTGATTGATGGTCACCCCTACATATTCGAATGTGTTAACCCTCTCTAGTCTCAGTGTACCTATGGTGGGATTGGGGCGTGTTGAAAGAGGAGGACTAAGAATCATATATTTCGTTTTCAGCGCATTGATCTCCAGTCCCCGGTCGACACAAAAGGCTTCGAACCCATCCAAAACCCGCTGGATTCCCATCGGGGATTTAGACAGCAGCAGTCGTCCGCAAACATGATGGCGGGCACCCTGCTGCCGCTGAGCTTTGGAGCATCAATGTTGGCTATCCTAGTCAGGTGGTCGACTATCCCGTTGACAAAGAGGCAGAACAGGGTGGGTGCAAGCACGCAACCCTGCCTCACCCCCCTGTCAACGGGGAACCTTCCTGAGAGCATCCCGTTTCTGCCACACCTCACCCGTGCATAGTTATCTTGGTTCAGTCTTATCAAGATGTTCAGGATGTCCGAGGGGATGCCTATCTCCGACAGCACGGTCCATAGTCTGGATCTTGGGACCAAATCGAAGGCGGCATGCAGGTCTACGAAGACCGTATAATGGCTGCCTCCTTATAGCAGTTTTCCAAAACAAAAGATTGAGTCGGAAAATCTGGTCTGTCGTTGAGATCTTCCTTCGAAAACCAGCCTGGTAGGGGGTGAGAATGGAGAACTCCTCAATCCAGTTTTGGAGGCGATCAAGTATCAGCCTACCGAAAAGTTTTTGGTACACATCAATGAGGCTGATGGGCCTGTAGTTGGCTGGAAGCAGAGGCGATCCCTTCTTAAATATAGGGACAATCTCTGCTCCCAGCCAAGTACAGGGCACCTCCATGCCCCTCAAGACGGCGTTAAAGATTGTCAACAGGTAAGGGGCCCAAATGTCCGGCTCCTGTTTGAAGATGTCACCCTGGAGCCCGTCCAGGCCCGGCGCCTTTCCAGAGGCCATCCCTAAAATGGACACCCGTACCTCAGCCTCTGTGAATAGATCCCCCTCCAGCTGTGTTCCAGTGGTTGGGAATACCTCGGTTAGGGCCCTATCACCGTCTATGTACAAGGCCTGGAAATGTTCTTGCCAGACCTTGGCTGAAATGTTGGGCTCAATGGCAGGAGAAAGGTCCTCCGACCCGGCATTCACTAGACGCCAGAACGTCCGAGAGTCCCTGACGGCTAGTGTGATGGCTAGTCCTTGATGCTAATCAGTAGGTCAGTTTTAGCTTTGCGACATGCAGCGTTATACCAGGTGGGTCGTTGTGGCCTTCCTGAAGAACTGAAATCTTCATTCTCAGGGAATACTTACTAATAAAAAAGAACTTGGCACAGAAGCTGAAAATATGAAAAGACATCTTTATTAAATTTAATAAGTGAGGCCACGTCACACAGAAGCTGTAGCAACTGAATGAGGTAGTCTGAAGAGTACAGAGAACAGAGGCCTTTTATATGCTCTCAGGGTTACAAACTTCAGCATACAAGTAAGGGGCAGTCCTAGCTTTTGCAAGCATGCAAAATACCTAACATTCCTTCTTACACAAGCCGGACAAACCCATAATAAAAGGACCACAACCCATTTCATAAACAGACCATAAAAGAAGGAACAGATAAGAAGCAGGCTAAGGGGTGTGTGTGTGTGCATACCAAACTCTACAATGTCCTGTGATTTGATCCTCAATCTTGATCAGCTAAAGGGCAGGAACTGGTTTAACAAGGTCAGCTTCAGGCAACAGGGTCAGTTCACTCCGGTCAAACAGGAGTCAGTACGAACTCGAGCTAAGGTGTTCATGTCCTTGAAAGACTTGTTCAGCCACAGTCATAGGCCTATGTGAGGGCAACCACAAAATGGCTACCATGCACAAAATGGAACCCAAGGGTTCAGAATTCACAGAACCTCAGACCCTCCTTTTGCCCTTACATAGGCAATCACTCAGTCTGTGTCTGAATCGATATCAATATTATCCGTTATTCCCTTCACTAAGGCACTATTACTCGAGTTATCTTTCATGGAACACAAGGGATAGACTTCGTTGGCATAAATAAACATCGTCTGATATGTCCATACAGACCCGTTGTAACTAAATGGCAGAACCAAATAGGGAATACCTCTATCTGTAGTATGTGGCATAAGACCACACACCCAACAATTAGTGGTGTTTACCACTAACTGGTTATGTTATGTTATGTTACAAAGGTCTTCTATAGCGCGCGGCTACTCCTAGGAGTGTCCCGGCGCTTTGTACTACATGACCTAGAAAGGGACAAAAGGAACATAACAGAAAGATAAGAACAAGAAAGTCACGATTCCAGACAGGGCAGGAGGTCTCTGGCAGGTAAAGAGCCAAGTTTTTAAGCCCTTCCTGAACGCAAGTAGATTAGGCATGGAACGCAGGGACAGAGGTAAGGAGTTTCACAGCTGCGGAGCTAACAGCCTAAATGACCGTCCTCCAATGCGGGCTTTTTTTATTCGGGAGACTACCGCAAAGAAGAGGGACTCCGATCTCAGGGATCGTGCCGTGTGGTAAAAAGTCAGCCTCCTTTGCAGGTATTGAGCTACCATGGCATGTAGAGCTTTGTATGCCAGCGTCAAAGCCTTGAATGCTATCCGTTTCCGGATGGGGAGCCAATGTAGAGCTTGCAATAGGCTAGAGGCACTGGCTCGTCTATGGAGGCCAAAGATGGCTTGCGCGGCAGCATTCTTGGCCACCTGTAGACGTTGTAATAGGTAGTCCGGGAGGCCGAGATACAAGATGTTAGAATAATCCAATCTGGATCCAATGAGGGCCTGAACTGTCATTCTCCTGTGTTCCTCAGAGAGCAACGGAAAGAACTTCCGGAGCATCCTGAGGATGCCAAAACATGTTCCTGTAAGAACCAGCACCTGGGATTTGAGCGTCAGCCCATTGTCGATTTTAATTCCCAGGTTCTTGGCTGACTGGGATGAATGAGCTGGAGGGAACATGTCGGCGGGCCACCACCCATGCCAATCCGGATCAGATGGACAACCGAAAAAAAGTATCTCGGATTTGTCTGAGTTGCACTTGAGGCTGTTCAACTGGAACCAGTTGAAAACAGCCCCAAGGCACCCACGGATACTTTCGCCATCAAAATCTTCACCCTTCTGGCAGGTGAAAAGAAGCTGGGTGTCATCGGCACAGGACACGATCTGGGCCCCGAAGGACTCCACCAATGTCGCCAAAGGGGTCAAAAAGATGTTAAATAGAGTTGGGCTCAACACGGAGCCCTGAGGAACTCCGACTCCCAAAGGCGACATCTCAGCGGATCCAAGGGAGGCCCAGACCGTTTGTCGGCGGTTGGCTAGAAAAGAACGAAACCAACTGAGCACCGTCCCCCTCATACCGATCTCATGAAGTCTTACGAGGAGATCCTCGTGGGGGACGGTGTCAAAGGCCGCCGACAAATCCAGCATGACCAGCATCACCCTGCCTCCAACATCCAGCGTCTCCTTAATGACCTCCGAGACCTCCAATAGCGCTGTCTCCCTGCTTAAATTGGGCCGGAAGCCTGATTGAGAGGCATGTAATAGCTCGTGGGACTCCAAAAAAAGGGAGAGCACACCATGTACATGCTGGTGTTGATGCAGAAGCTGTACAAAGGAATTAATAGTAAACTCTGACCTCCTAACCAGTTCCTGTTCAGGTGCAGTATGGAAAGAATGTAAAGAAGTTGTAGTAGGAAGAGACATAGGTTGGGAGGTGGGTACAGATGTCAATTGGGTAGCAAAAACAATTCAACCCACAAAAGACAACGTCATGCCTAAAAACACTAGAGAACACGTTATTAAGAACATATAGACAACAGGAGAAAGCTCTGACCACTAATACAAGCAAAACTATCATTTTTCACAACTCTAAGCAGAAAGCAAATCCCCAAATTATCTAGTAACACCTTTATGGCTCCTATGCATTTCAGCAACCCATTATATGTTCAGGTGAAACAGTGGTGATCCCCATCAATGCTCTGAGGTGAAAAGGGATACTCTTCCACAGAGAATGGACCCCATTCTGCTTTTACTAAACCGAATACCACTCCAAAACAATGCCAGCAAAACAGCAAAAATCAGTCTCCCAACACCCACCCTATGCAATCGCACGGGAAATACCCAGAGTCCGTCCAAGCCTCTCCGGCAGGCTTCTATTGTTCATCAAATCCTCTTCTGTTGTTTTCTTCCGCATGGGCCTCTTCATTCAGGCCTTTCATGAAAACGGTCCTTCTCAGTATCCGTTGGAGTGCCCTCCTGGCAAACACTCATAGCTCATTCGAAAGTCTCAATGTCTCAATGCAGTGCACCAGTATCTCTCCTCTGCGGCAGACACTACAGATAGCATGATCTTCATTGATCATGAGCACAAATCATCTCGTGCAGACCCGGGACCATTCTCAGACTCCAACACTCATCATTCAGTGTCAGAGGACGCTCAGGCTGCTCTTTCAAGGGCACCAGAATGGAGTGCCTTTTGCCAATCTTGGATTCTCCGGGGCACTGCACTTCCGTTGGAGGAAAGGAAAAGGGGGGGGGGCAAAACTCAGGCCAAGGGGCTCAATGGACTGCCTACTGTCAGAGGTTACCAGCACATGACAGGTAAGAAAACCAAAAACTTAAAATAACTGGAATCCTTCTCTTTCGCTCTTTTGCACTGAAACTCTGGTTCTGTGGCAAAACCAGCTCCTCCTTCTTTTCTGATGTTCAACGCCTTCTGATGAAGCAAGTACAATACATTGGCGATAATATTGATGGCACGCTGGCGATCGATGTCTGGGTGCTGGGACTTTTCATCTGTTAGCTGTCGCTAATGGGATTGTGGGTGAGTTCTGCAGGTTATTATGACTTAATCCCGCAGAACCTAGTGACGTAGGAAATGACATAGTTGTTATTTTCCTTCAATTCAGTACAAAAACAGTTCATTTAACAAAGGGACTGCAAATAGGTGGCCTGCAATCTTCAAAGGAGTGGCTATATGCCATGGAACTATTTTGATCTAAAATACACTGTCATTCTCATAGAATACAAAGACAAAGGCAATAAGCAAAACAGTGCCTCTAATTTCTTCAATTGGGTTTCCATGTGAGAGCAAATCCTCTACCATCTAAGGGTAGATAACTATGAGAATTTTATCTAAATGGATGTCCTCACACATAGTGACATCGTCTAATGGGGTAAGCACATTTTTTCTATCAATGATTAAGTCTAGGTGTTCCTAAATTCCTTATCTAGAACATCTAAAAAGAGAAATCACATGATACAGATTATCAGGGACATGTAGATACCTCCCTTTTAATAACTGTGCATCAAGTGCACTATGCAATACACAAGCTAATGATCAAAATGTGGAAACTTGTCTTATAATAGCATTGAGTCAGTTAACCAGTCCATCACTACCATGATGGTTAGACTGGAAAACATCGAGTTAGGCCTAAAGAAAATTCTTTAAAAAAAAGTCTAGTCATACAAAAGGGAATTATACATAATAAAGGGGTTCCTAGTACATTACTGCAATCTGGAAGTGTGAACCTAAACAATACACCTACAATAATAAAAGGGCTGACTGGTGAAAGGAATATGGAAAAGGGAAATGGGACTAGGTCACAGCTAACATCCCCAATTACTAGGGACGATGCAACATCAATCAGGGGAGAAGTGACGAAAGAAAAATCTATAGGAAGATCAGGAAATTACTTGGGTGATAGTCAGGCATGTGACACAACACCAAGAGTGGGGGTGATACATAAAAATCAAAATAGTTCATGATAGTCAGCTCTACCGCTGGCGTCTACACCATATACGGTAATCTTAGCTAATGTTCCAGTTCCCTTCTTCAGGGAAAAATGAAACCTTGTTTCCTTTACGGTACAAGGCCCTACACTATTTAGGAAGCAGAACAAAACTGAGTAATGTACTATAGAAATTAGGTCACCATGTACAAGAGTCATAAATCTATAATTTATCCTTACGTCCAATCAGGATACATAAATGTAGGGCTGTCTGTTCCTTTAAGGGAAGAGGACAGTATCGTGACTAATTGCAGAGGACACACTTTGATTCTGTATATCTCTTTTATTTTTCTTAAATACTATTATATCCAAATTTGGCATACACTGGTGAAGTGTTGTCTGTGTCGTGTTCACAAAATGAAAATATCATATCTGTGGAATTTAGCAAATCAACCCAACTGTTGTGGAGCGATACGCATTGTCATGTATATCCCTTCACAACACAGGTAAACTTGTAATAGTATCAAGAGCAGCAATATAAAACAAAAACATGCAAAAAAAAATAAAAAACGGACAAAACGCACATGTCAAGCCATCAGATATACTTGCTGTAAAACAATAGCATACATAAATGAGCGGTGAAGCACAACACCAGGTCATATACTACCAAGATTCGGGGCTGCTTAATTTGTCAGGCTTAAAATCTCTACCCTCCTTTTGACAGTAGATCACCATTTAGTGGATATCTGCTGTCAAATATAATTATACTGTCTCTCTTCTAACATACAGGACCAGCAAGAACAATTCATGATAGGACCAAATACACAAACATAAAAAATACATGAACATTTCTTTCCAAGGGAGTTTATGAAAAAAAAAACACATCTCCTTTCAACCAACCAAACTCGCGTGTTTTGTCAGCCTCAAATCACCCAGAACAGTCCATGAATGATCTGTAGGCAGAAAAAAAAAACAAAAAAACATATACAACACACAAAAGAGAGACATTTCTCATAACAGACAGACATCAATTATAACTTTTAATCAGAAGACAAAACATAATACACATTGACAGACACAAAAATAAATTTCCATTACTTAACTGTTACCATCTTGTCAGTCACCTTGCAACATGAAGCCCTTTTAACTTTCCAAAAGTAAAATTCTTTCACTGACACTCCATGTTAGCCTTGCGCCACAATTCGTTCTCCATTGGGCATGTAGCCTTCAAAATTTCAATAAAAGGCTTCGTCTAATTTTCTGTCTAAGACTTAATGCAATGCTTCATTTTCGGTCAAATAAAAGCAACTAGCAGACATTATTTTTTTAGAGGCAGAGATACAAATATATCATTTCTGCAGAGCATTTAGCATGTGTTGGGACTTTCAAAGAAACCTTTTTCATATTTCCCCTTTGGAATTAAGTTCTTTAATTTTGTGGAGAAACCAGAAACCCTTCCTTTTAGAGGCCTGTTTAGCAAGGTCATTCTGCATTTCACAGAGACAAGTCCCTAATTTAAAATGTTACAAATGTCAACATGACAGCCGCCTTCCATTGTTTACAGGAAAACTAAAGATAGCATCTTAGCGCAATTTGAGCAGCCTGTTCTCCTAGCCCACAGCTTCTGCTCATTCTGAGGCTGACAAAGGCGAAAGGCCTTCCTAATTCCTCCTAACCTGCAATAATTCACTCTATTTTGAAAAATAATTTCTCCTTTTTAGGCGCTAAAAATTATCTCTATTCCCAGATTATTAAACAACAGTTACTGTGAATAATTCACCAAACCTAATAACACACATACCAGTTTTAGAACAAATGCTTGTTGCAATGGTACTCATTTCATCAACCTTAAATGAATCTAACTGGGTCATTTAAAAGCAAACCCCAAATGGGGACAGTCTGCAAATTTGTATTATACCTAAATGTATGCATTTACTGAAGCCTAAAGCACTTTAAAGCTATCATAAATGGCAAGAATGCTGTTTTAAATGGTCTATTTTTCCCAAATTCGACTTTGATGTTTGGGGCACTTAAAAATAAATATCCTATACTTGTGATACATATTAATCATCCTCAGAATGTTCTTTACAAATTACAGAGATTTTTATTGAGACATATCCCATGTAAATCTTTAGAAAAATGAGTTTTGTACGCCTACGCTAAGTGAAATTCCATATGCTAATGTTCTCATTATGCGGTATAGCACAACTTAAATTAAATTTTAATGCTAGGATATCATAGTATGAGCATTAAGCTTCATGAATAGTAAAAAAGCGAATTTTGTAGCACTTATTTTTAATAATTATTTTTCATAATTAATTTAAAAAAATGAATAAACCCAATTATTTTTGATAATTCCACATATAAGAGCAAGCTGCATCCCTTGCCTATCATTTTTAGACGCATTCATTTATAAGCCCAAGCACAGACGCCTAACTTGAAACATGACAAAATGTTTGCGCCATTTTTTTCTTTCTAAAAAGGACAATTTTATTAGCAACAGACCCAAGAATATGCTTACAAAATGTTGCTTAATAGACTGAAAACATCAAGAAAAACCACGAACAGACATTGAGCTCATTTCAGACATAAACAGAAAGGGGTCAAACACTCAGGACACACAATACAGCACACTTTAGCCATGCATTTCATGAATAGCGCCATCGCTATGTACTTACAGAAGTTGCACTAATGGGAAACCCACATAGACATTTAAACACACATTTAACCCACATATCAATACTCAGGACAGAAACCAAGGACAGCCCACAGACTGTACTTAAACTAAACCATTTGTAAATACTAGTTGTAAGTCATATTTACAAGAAATGCTTCTCAATTGTGTTTCAAAAGACTGCAAAAACAGCCCAACAGACTGATGTATGTCCAAGAAGCGAAAATACACTCAATTCACTAGTTTTGGCTAGCAGAACACCAAACAAAATCGTTCTGCATATCTTCATTCATAAACCTGCTCAGAACAAAGGATCCTTGTTTTGTATTATGTCATATTTTAATTCCCTGGGGATACAAAATCACCAAGGAAGAAATATGTTTGTAAATCTAAACCTATTTAGATATTCCCTTTAGGGGGGGGGGCGGCTAATTTACTTCACATCACACTATGGTACCTTCCAAAAAAGCAACACATTTTTCCATGTGAGCTTACAAACAGGCATGCCAAAAATCCTGCGGAATATGCAAGTATTATAATCAAAGTGGTGCTTAAGGTACTTTTCGTACGTGCACCGTTCAACTAAACCAAATGGAGAAATATCTCCTCATTACCTGCCTACACAAATTGCAATTCACATATCCAAACCTATACAAATCCAAAGTTGGCCAACACAAATTCCAAAGTTCCAAAGCTACAGTCCCAAATTTGCTAAGATTAGGCATCTTATAGCTCACTAATCTAGCTTCAAACTTCAAGGGGTTATCTCTACCAATACACTCGCAAATATACGAGCCCCTCGGCTTTGGTAATTTGCAATAACCAAATCAAAAACCAAGAAACCAAACCCCTCGGCTTTGGTAATTGCAATAACCAAATCAAAACCAAGAAACCAAACAAAGTTGTGGGAGCGACCCACTTGTACTTCATATTCTTACTAATCAAAAGGTTATCCAAATTCTAACTGTCAAGTTCTACATGACCTAACGGTCTTTTTTAGAATACTCATGCCAAAAAGGTTCTCAGTCAGGAGTGACATCATGTGGAGGATCAAAATCAGGAAGATCAGAAATATACCGGGCTGCGAAGACAGAGAATCTCCAGAATCCTTGTGCACAAAGTAGCAGAGTCCCATCCTCTCCTCCTCAGTAGATTTCAGTCTCCTGACAAGATCACTCCTTCAGAAAGTCACTTCTCTGATGAAGCCCAAGTTGGCCACGTTGAAATCTTCATTCTCAGGGAATACTTACTAATAAAAAAGAACTTGGCACAGAAGCTGAAAATATGAAAAGACATCTTTATTAAATTTAATAAGTGAGGCCACGTCACACAGAAGCCGTAGCAACTGAATGAGGTAGTCTGAAGAGTACAGAGAACAGAGGCCTTTTATATGCTCTCAGGGTTACAAACTTCAGCATACAAGTAAGGGGCAGTTTTAGCTTTTGCAAGCATGCAAAATACCTAACATTCCTTCTTACACAAGCCGGACAAACCCATAATAAAAGGACCACAACCCATATCATAAACAGACCATAAAAGAAGGAACAGAAACAGATAAGAAGCAGGCTAAGGGGTGTGTGTGTGCATACCAAACTCTACAATGTCCTGTGCTTTGATCCTCAATCTTCATCAGCTAAAGGGCAGGAACTGGTTTAACAAGGTCAGCTTCAGGCAACAGGGTCAGTTTACTCTTAGGTCAAACAGGAGTCAGCACGAACTCGAGGTAAGGTGTACATGTCCTTGAAAGACTTGTTCAGCCACAGTCATAGGCCTATGTGAGGGCACCCACAAAATGGCTACCATGCACAAAATGGAACCCAAGGGTTCAGAATTCACAGAACCTCATTCCCATGGAAAAAAAAATTCTGCCAAGGATTTAATAAGGTCCTCGTGTAGCAACCAGAGTTTTGTGTGCGCATCGCCAATGTTAGGGTGTTCCATTACTGCGCACACCCTTTCAAATATCGGAATGACACGGGCATACAGCCCCACGACCTTCTCTGGATTCGCTGCTAACTTTTCCCACCTTACTCTCCGTCTGTTGTTTGCCAAAGACGACCCCATGTCGGGCGGATCTAAAACAACCCCATTTGCTATGTCTGTGCCAGGCAGGGAATATTCTAGTTCTAGAGCGTTAAGGTCGCTATCCTCCCTCGGTATTACCCTGAAGTCCTTAATGTACGACCAGGAAGACTCGTTGAATAAAGATGTAGCCCAGTCTTGACTCCCTTCCCACTTTAGTAAATGTACATTTTGGGGGGATGACAGACTTCGTACGTCCATTACAGGCCCTAATGCCATGATTAAGGGTTAGAGTGTTAATCTGTACTGCAAGGGGTGTCCAAGCTCTGGGGGGGGGGCCGCCGTGGTGGAACTCGCCACAACGCATCCTCCTCCAGTGGTATTCTATCTGCTAATCCTGGAAGAGGCTCAAAGTGGGAGTTTAAATCTCCTCCTACCAGGAATGGGGTTCCTTGTGGGAGATCGCCCAAGAGGGCGGAAAGTTCCTCGATGGTGCTCGATTCCCTGGTTACATTCACCGGCCTGGAATAGACATTTACCAGTGCCAATTTACTGGAATTTGTCCATTCCAGAATGACACATTGGATGTCATCCGAAGCTGTGGGTTGGGATGCTGCTTTACAACCTAGGTGTGTAGCCACCCAAATTGCAAGGCCCCCTGATGGCCTCCCCTTGCCCCCCCCATCTCGCAAGTGTGGAAAATACCGCAAAACCTGAGCGGATGTGTTCCTCTTGAGCCCAGGTTTCTTGGAACAGGCAAATATCTTTGCTACCCACAAATGAACTCCAGTCCGGGCATTCAAGCTTGTTTCCGACACCAGCCACAATCCAAGAAAGTATCTTTAGAGGATGCGATCTTGGATTGGGTGCGGGACGTGCGGGAATCCTCTTGTCTTGAGGACTATCCGGGGGCGTTATAGTTTCGGCCTGGTCCCCTCTAGTGCCTGGCAGTTCCCGTGGATGGGCGAGATCCCCATTAACGGGTATTGGCCTTCCTGATCTTTGTGCTGTTCAGCACGGGTCGAAATCCCTGTGGTTCGATCAGTGGGGTCATTTAATGGACTAAAATTACCATCCTGGTCACCCCTGGTTCGCTCATGTCCCACCCCCCCGCCGCTTCGGGGAGTGTCAATCAATCATATCCAGGCAGCTAAACCTGTTGTATGTGTTGAACTGAGCAGGCTGTCTGTCTATGTGACGGTAGGAATCTCCTCTCTCCCAACCTCCCCGACCACCTCGCCTAGGCACTGTCTCCCATCCCTCCTCATCAAACAAATTTGTCCTGGGTGGATAAAAGAAGGAAAGAGGTAAGGATTGGATGGATGTCCCCTGATCAGGATGTGGCCAGCCACAAATGTAGGATACAGTCCTGGGATCCCTAAAGTTAATCACGGCACAGTCCCCATTGATTGATTTCCTTGAGTTGGCAACCCAGGGGACTCTTCTTGCCATGAGAACCTCACTCACTATTCCTTGGGGGAGGGGTCGATTTAAAGAAAGCCAATTGGCCACCTTGTTCTTAAGAGAGGTGGCCGTTTCAATAGTTTCCGGTTTTAACTCCGGTATGCCAGCCAATATGACTACATAAGGTCCCGCCTCTGGGGGAAGACTCAGGGGCCTAAGTCTTTGTGTCGTGACTGGGGCTCTTGGAATGGCTAAGGTGTTGGACCCCGGGTGAGTCGGTTTGGGCACTCCCTCAGTTAAGTGAGGAATTGTAGGGTGGGCAATGAGAGGCTCGCGCTGGGTGGTTTTAGTCAGCTGTCTAGCATCCTTCACTGGTGGAACTAGTGTACCCTTCGTGTTCTTAGGCTCCGCCCCGCCCCTAACAGCCTTATGCTCAACTTTGAGGGAATCTGCTAGTTGGACTGTTGATTTTTCTATGGACGATAGCCACGCCTCGATCTTTATTAGGCGGGCTTCTAGAGGGCTGAGGAGATACTTTAAAAGAGCAGCAATCTTTGTAATGGAGATGTCGGCTCCTTCAGTCAGGCTAAAATTAAGGTTCGCATGCTCCGTTGCCTGCAAGGGGGAATCCACTATAGGTGTCGGTAGAGCATTCTCAGGTAGTGTGGGTGCAGATTTACTAATTTCTACCGAGTCTGCCTCCAGTAAGGGATTAAGCTTGGGAGTTTTAGCCTTGCAGCTACCTGGATTTTGGGTCGCTCTTTTCCTTTTCGGGATTGCTCCTTCCCTAACTCCCTGTTTTGAGCGAGTGTCTCTAGTTTTGGGACTTACATAGTTAACAATGAGGGGGGGCTAGATTGTGTGAGGCTCTGAGGTGGAGTGGATGGGTGTGGTAGAGCGTTAAAAGAAATCGAAATGTCTACGTCTGACATAGCCGCTACCCCACTATTCCCAATAACCCCTGAGCCTAGTGGCATATAATCAAGTTCTTTAACAGGAGTCCTTGCTTGTGCTATAGTTCCCATTGACAATCTTCTTACCCACTCGATTTCCTGGGAAATGCGTCGTTCCAAAACTGTGATTTCGTCAATCAGGAGGGCGCCTGCTTTAACAAAGTAATTGTCCAAAGTGCCAGTAGAAGCTCCTCCGGCGAGGGCACTTTTACTCCTAGTTTCTCTGGGTGACATGGTCCTTTCGCTACAGCCAGAAATCTTGTTTAAAGATGCAGGTGAAGAGCCAAGGGGGGTGGCCCGGTCCGGTCTCGCCCGTGCTCGAACGGCCTCAAACGGCCCGCACTTTGCCCGGGCTTAGCCCGGCGATCGCCCACGCGCGTTCCGCGTTCGCGGAATGGGAGGGGCTTAAATAGCGTTGGGCGTGACGGGAAGAGGACCAGCTGCGGCTGATGATACACAGCACTGCAGTCTGGTCCTCGCAGTCCCGCGATGCGCCTCTTGCTGGACAAGCGCCTCGTCCTCGGTCAGCGCTCTCCCCCACACACAGCACCAAGGTCTTCCAGACGAGCGGCACCCACGGAGCGGAGGCCGCGAGAGGTGAAAAGAAAGGGGCAAAGTCTTTATGAAAAGTCTCCCCGAGTTTAGCAGCACCGATTGGCCGTCAGCAGTGGAGGGTGTTTTATCCTGGTGTTGGGCGTGACGGGAAGAGGACCAGCTGCGGCTGATGATACACCGCACTGCAGTCTGGTCCTCGCAGTCCCGCGATGCGCCTCTTGCTGGACAAGCGCCTCGTCCTCGGTCAGAGCTCTCCCCCACACACAGCACCAAGGTCTTCCAGATGAGTGGCTCCCGCGGAGCGGGGGCCGCGAGAGGTGAAAAGAAAGGGGCAAAGTCTTTATGAAAAGTCTCCCCGAGTTTAGCAGCACCAGTTGGCCGTCAGCAGTGGAGGGTGTTATATCCTGGTGTTGGGCGTGACGGGAAGAGGACCAGCTGCGGCTGATGATACGCCGCACTGCAGTCTGGTCCTCGCAGTCCCGCGATGCGCCTCTTGCTGGACAAGCGCTTTGTCCTCGGTCAGCGCTCTCCCCCACACACAGCACCAAGGTCTTCCAGACGAGCGGTGAAGGTGAAAAGAAAGGGGCAAAGTCTTTATGAAAAGTCTCCCCGAGTTTAGCAGCACTTTCGACACTTCTCAAGCCTCAGTCAACAATGTCAGTCTGCGTCTGATTTTCCACTGGCAGGAGTGTTCTGAAATGGGTGCCTGGAGATAACACATTCATGCTTGTCACGAGCTTGTGGGTGACAATGACCCTTGCATAAGCCCTTAAGAAAGAAGCAAAGGTTCCCAGGGCTAACTATACCCACTTTTGGCCTTTTCAAGACAGGTAAAGTCTTCTGCGACATTAAACTTGGACTTTGAGGGCTTGGGCGTGCATGAGGAGTGTACTATGGTACTCCTAGTGTTCTCCCACATTTAGCACCAAAATCCAGTTTAGGCAAACCCTGTGTCGTGTATTTCTATAGGTTCTGAATCGATCCCCCTATTCCTGACCCTATTCTGGTTAAACTAACTAGCTAGTTAACTAACAGTCAGCCCATGAGGCAAGAAAGCCCCCATGATGCAGATACCGTTATCTGACGCAGTCACACTACGGCACAGGAACGTGTTATCTGATTAGGTCATAACGCTTGAGATCTAATTAGACAAGCGACATTCCTCCAGCCCCTGATAAGGCATACGACGTTCTCATAACAAATCAAACCTATGACAACCTGGAAAATCCGTGCGGCCATTGTTTTGATTTCACAGAGAACTTTTGCAAAAGAATGTGCTAACGAGCAAGTCGTATGACATCTTTATTGACGTACCTATGTCCATCCTTACGTCAATCTCGGCACCTTTAAGGTATAAATATTGCCGACCTTGCCCTATGCAAACACACGCGTGGTGACAAGACGGAGCAGCCATACTTGCCGAAGCCGAGAGCAGAAGCAGACCCAGCAGGCAACAGCCCCGCCTTCCTGACGCGCTGAGAGACGCGCTGCTATCTCAAGCCGAGAGACCCAGCACCGGCGCTTCCGGGTAGCCCTCGCAGGCAGCCTGGAATATCGAGAGCAGAGAAAGAGATACCATTCCTCATCCATCCTAAATTCCAGGTACAGAACTGAATAACCCCTCCTAGAGAATTCTTTAGTTATTCACTTGGCAAAAACAAACTTAACTTAAACTGTAACTTTCTATTCCCGCCCACGCATTAGACTTAGGTCAGGTACACGGGGTAGGCGTATTTAGAAACACCAGTTGAGTACGTTTAGTCAAATGTATATGTGTATGTAAATATATTTTAATCATTTTAAAACGTCATATGGCTCAGAAACCATATCAATGTTTTTACAGTATTATTTTATACTATTGCTTTTAATGTATGCACTTTACTTAACTATAAGTATTGCAATAATATCGATCCATTTCTCATGTATGAGAAAAGAGACTGATCAATAAATAACACCTTTTTATTGAACACGCCCGTCTCTTCCTTTTCTCTACATTCTGATGAGACTAAGAATGCACGTACTGACTGAGTAAAATAACTGCCTTGTGCTCACACGACTCATGAGATTGACTCTTGATTAGGGGAGAGCAAAGTTGTCATGTTCTATGGTTGTCAGAAACTAAATCCCTTCTTGTCTAATCAGGGGAGTTAATCCTTCCTTGAACATTCGAGAAAGTTTCTAGCGAACTCTGAGCTTAGCTGGCAAACCCAAAAATTAAGTCTAGTTTCGACAGTAGTAGACCTAGTTAACGTCTGGTCTAGGCCTTTACTGCTGTAGGTACTATTCCAATGCGCAGAGCCTATTGGGAAAATAGGAGCTACACTACATGGCGCCCATCGCGTTTGGAAAGGGCGATAAAACTAACGTAAGACATTTAGAGTAACTCAGTCGTGCTTTCTCACTCAGACCCCTTTTCCCAAATACTCCAAAGACGTCTGGAGTGGGTGAAAGGTTATAATATCCTCCAAAACCTCGCAGGAGGGAACTCCTATGTATGGTTCTTGGTATAGTCAACGTTGAAGGATAAAAACATTCCCAAAATATTGTGCATCGAATCTCTGTTTCCATAAAGAAACCTGATCTGCAAATAAATATAATACCATTCTGTCAGTAAAATGGACAGCGATGAAGAAAGAGAGGCAATTAGATTAGCTACTGAAATAGCAGATGCTGATGCTACCATGCAAACAGCAGACCCGGATATAATACTCATCCAGGTCGCCAAAAGGAGATCTATAACCTTAAAACTTATAAAAAATGGACTGACACCTAGAGGTGGCACAGTCATATTCGTAATTGAGGCACACGAATATCGGCAGACAGAGGTATACTATACATGGATACATTTTCCAGCAGCAAATGCTGTAACAAAGTACTTCCACTATTACAAAGTAGAGGAACCTCCTAATGAGTACACTCCTTTCGAGGAGGTGGAAGTACCACTCAAATTCCAAGAGCATTTGCTCTTATTTGATGGCGCCCTAAAACATAACAATCACATTACAAGGCTCGGTCCTTTAGGAAGACCAGGAGCAACGTGGCCGGTCCTAGCCGGATACACACCACATCCAGACATCGAAAGAATGCCTGCAGCAGAGCTGTTAATACAGCTAAAACAACTACTAAAAATTCACAGACAATTAGTTCAGTATGTAATGCGGACTTCAACAATTCAGCCAGCGATTAAACTTCCACAGCTGACCCCTCACCAGGGGAACACAAATAAAATTACACCACAGAACATCCAATCCTGCCTAGGTAAAGTTCCAGCTAAACGGGAACAAATACCATTCTGGTTGGCACAGAAAATCACCCAAATAGAGGCGGTGTTTCCTGACACCACCCCGCTGGAAAAACACAGGATTCTGACTATATGTCTCCCAATGGGAATCGCACCACACATTGAGGATTGTGACACTTGGGGTACAGTCTTTGCTTCCATCTACACAAAAACGCACGGTGTTCCATCCATTTCGGTAATACCAGATGTGCTAAAACAAATTCAAGATGAATACGGTCCAGAACCTGCTTTAACTCTTGGTATGAAATTACTGAAAGACTTCAAGCAGGTCTCGGCTATATTACTAGCCAACATAAAAGGTGAAGCAGCAAACGTGGCGATCCGCCAGAGGTTAAAAGAGACAGATATAGCAGACCAACCAGCTGAAATTGCCAGAATCATAGAAAAATCCTATGAAGAACTAGGCAGAGATAGTCTAGGTGGAATACCAGTAAAACCGCAACTGACTACAAGTCCAGAAAAAATATTTTTTAATAATAATAATTCACCAAAAAAGAACTGGGATGGAAACAAACAATCCAATCCTAAAGAAAAGAAATTCCAGTCCAGAGGAAGGTCTCCTAGGCGAAGAGAGAAATCTCCAAACCCGAGACAAAGATCACCCCAGAGTGAACCCTCTGGGAATAGATATAACCTTAGAAATAGGGATAATATTAAAAAACCTGATAGATATCAAGACATTGATACACGTCCCTCTCAATCTTTTCAGAATTCCTCGCAGAAATCGGAAAGAAGAGGACGATCAGAAGAGCACGCCAAGTCCAAAGACAAGGAACCTGCTCAACTTAAAAAGAAATCACAATTTCCAAAAAAGAAGGTAGCCAGTATCAAGGTAGTTAAAAATGCCGAGAATACTGAGGACACAACTGAAAAACGGAGAGTGGGCTCAGACAATGCTAGACAGCGCAGCAGAGGTGAGCATAGCTCGCAAAGTCCTTATGAATCATCTGGAGACAGTGGACACGAATGAATACCTTCAAGTGGAAACTGCAGATACCAGAGTTAGCAAGCCCCACAAGATATACGAGATAACATTACGTATAGAGGGAGATAAGACTAGGAAAATAAGGGGACTATTTTGGGATAACCTATCCAAAGGCTATGACATCCTTCTAGCTGAAAAAGACTGGCCACCAGAGTTTGTCAGGGAGTGCCCTCATGGCGAAGAAGTAATTATGCCTGCCTTCTCGAATCAAATACCGATTCATAAAAAATACACACTTGCTAGAAAGTGGGCAGTGGCCTTAGCACCTGCTTTATATAAAAATCATGTAGGATGGGATGAGGATTCTCCTCCTCACAAAATCCAGTTAAAATCACAACCTACTGCACAAAGGCAGTACCCAATTAAGCAAGAAGCTAAAAAACAAGTAAATGAAATACTAGATCAGCTAGAATACCAGGGGGTGATTGAAACTTGCACCTCACAAATGAACAATCCTTTGTTTCCGGTCTCCAAACCAGACAATTCGTACCGTCTAGTTTTGGATTACCGACACCTTAACACATGTTGCAAAACCTTTGCAGTGCAAAACTCACACAGTGCTGCACTAATGAATAACATAGTGCGCAAAAAATACAAAACAACCTTGGACATCTCCAACGGATTCTTTTGTCAAAACATAGCACCAGAGAGCAGATATTTAACTGCATTCTCAGTAAATGGCACTCAAAAACAATTCTGTCGGTTAGCCCAGGGGTACAAGAACAGCCCGGGGGTATTCTCAGCAAGAGTAACAGAATTACTACAACTATATGATGATGAAGCATTATCTTATGTCGATGACATTTACTTAACAGATGATGACTTGGATACTCACTTGAAAAGAGTGACCACCATAATACTTGGGTTCGCTGCAGAGGGTTACAAATTCAACTTCAAAAAGTCCAGAATTGCCCATCTGACAGTCCTATTCTTAGGATATGAGCTATCAAGTGAAGGTAAAAGCCTGGCACACAATTTCCTAGAGAAATGTGCCGTTATCCAAGCTCCTAAAACACTAAAAAACCTACAATCAATTTTAGGCTTCCTAAATTTCGGAAGAACATACATTGCAAATTACGCAGAGAGGGTGAAACCCCTTTACGATCTAATTAAACCAGACTTTAAAAGATCCAGTTGGACTCAAACACACACAGAAATTTTGAGATCCTTACAAACAGACATGCTAATTAAAACAAAATTAGAAACACGTGATAACACACGCAATCTTGTGATCCGAGTCATCCCAGGGAGATGCGGATTCACATACCTGACCTCTAATGAGGGAGAAAAGGTACCAATTGCATTCAAATCACACTTGTACACAGAAGCTGAACAGAAATTCAGTAATACAGGAAAAATCATTTGTGCAGTTCAAACCGCAATAGCTAGAGAAAAAGACATAGCTGACGGTAGACATATCACAGTCAGAACAGCAGAATCAGCCTTTGAGGCACTAACAACACCGTGTAATTTACCAACAACAACATTGAATCCGGAATGGATACAATGGGTGAATTCAATCACAACGGACAAAGTATACTACTACTTTGATCCAGAACTAGAAGAATTAAAAAATCTAAAATATGAAAAGACGTATCCTCTGCCAATCGACATTCTGCCTCTACGACATTACGCCTGTGTAATCTATACAGACGGACATGCTCAACCCTCCGTTTGGGGAGAACATGCATACAATCCCACATGTGAGATTACAAAAGAAGTGTGGCGCGGAGGTAAACTAAGACCTCTATTAACAAAATCACACTCAGTAGAAACTAATTCAGAACTACAAACTGAAATAATAGCTTTGAAAATGGCGCTAGATAATGCGGATCGCGAATTCCCGACACTTATAGTGTCAGATTCATATTACTGCGTCAAATCATATAACAGCGATTTGCAGACATGGATTCAGAACGGTTATAAAGATGACACAGATGCACCAATAAAGCAGAGACTGCTCTGGGAACAAGTAGCTCTTTTGAAAAAAGAACTACCAAAGACTCACGTGACTCACTCACTGAGTCATCAGCGTGATGGCGTTCACGTTGTAGGGAATTCATTGGCTGAAGCAGCCGCAGCGGCAGCCACTAAACTGGCTCCCGTAGATCGAAAAAAGCGTGCATTAAAGTACATTGACGGCGAAACATTGCTGGCAGTGAAAACGTCATCAAAAGGCGACTGCTCAGCGTTACCGATCAACTATCCACTCAATTACACATACATCATAGATGCAAACTCCGTTCCTTTTGCTCGAATCCCTGGAGTGGGGGATAGAGTGATTCCAAACATGGACAGGAGACACTTGTTAATCGCAGACGCACATATGGGCGAGGGGCTCAGACACCTTAAATTAAAAGATTCTCTGGAAGAATTACAATCACGGTACTGGTGGCCAGGCATGAGCCTGCACTACACCATATTTGTAAAAAACTGCCCAAACTGCAACAGAGATCGCAGAGGGGAGAGAAGCAGTTTAATACCTCGTCGAATCAAGGCAGATAATATTACCAGCAAAAAGAATGGCTTGCGATTAACATACACAGGCTAGTTCCACTTATAATGTAGATCCACAGCACTCGGCTGACGTCCGGACTGTTATACAAGATTTGCGAGTCTAAATGGCATATACGCTAAGAGCATGCTACGTTCGACCATTTCTTTCACTCAGGCAATCCAGCCTGGGGGGGAAACATGGCCAAATGAGCACAGCCCAGCGGGAATCTTCTCACTTCCTTCCTGAGGGTATGGGATGGTGTAAAGAAAAAACCAAGGCAGAAAGCAATCTATAATGGAAAGGACATTAGGTTCGGGAGCTGGGTGGGTCAAACATCTAATAAGTGTCCAACGTAGTCTAAATAACTTGCCAAGAAATTCTCTGAAGGGATTCAGTCCGTACGAATTATTATTCGGAACTAGGATGTTGATCTCTGACCTTGATAGTCAGACTTCAGTGGTAATAGAAAAAACCTTTGATGTCAAAGACCGTTTGGCTATTTTGCAGGACTTAAACAAAACAAGAAAAGACCTGAGCAACATACAGTTGAAACAACAGCCAACAACCACTGAAGAATCACCACCTGTCCCAGCAAGACCTGTCTGGATTCCAAAAGTCGGGGATCTAGTCAGGGAAAAGATCGCGGTAAAGAAGGAATTTGGGCCTTCTTACAGAAAAGCAGTTCCTGTCTTGTCTGTCAACGGGACAAGATCAGTTGTACTACCGCCACTTGCTGGAAAAAAGGAGAACCGAGTTGTATCCATCGACCTGGTAAAACCACAACATGTGGCCGATAACAAACAGTAGGCCAAGTGGACTCCCAATAAGTAGCAGAACAGCAAGGTTTGCTACCAGTACAGAGGTCCTATCAAAGAGGCTCATCACATTCGAAACGCCTACAGAAGAACAACAAGGACTATGCAACAATGCAATAGAACTAAGACCTCTGAAAACCCAAATAAAAACATTTAGCAGAGACACACCAATCTATACTGAAGTACCCAGTGAAAATGCAAAAAACAAAAATCCTGAACCAATTGGAACAATTGACAGAACTGCATCCGGTTACTTCATCAACTTCGATGATTCCTCTGACGGCTTCAGTGAATCAAAGACACAGCCATCATCAAAATCCTTTAAAGACAAAGCGAAGGAACTTTTGAAACAACTGAAAGAAACATATCTGGTTTCTCCATGGATTGAATTTTGGGTGGGTTTTGGTGCATTTATCCTCATACTTTGGCTCATCATGATATTTACTTTGGGACGCTTCATTGAGGGAAAATATGCTAAAATGGACACAGCAAGTCAGAACATCAACTTGGTCCTCAAACCACACACATCTTCACACATCGAGAAAAGAGAACTTTCTTCAGAACTTTCTTCAGCCAACTTCACAGCAATTCCGATACCTGGTGGGGTAGCCTGGGACAACACTGACTATGAAATTTATGGTCCGGTCGAGATCCTGAAATATCCACACCAAATCAAGATCTCCTTGAGTGACTTTGCAAAACCAAACTCATTTGCTGATGATTGGGACTTTGAAAGTATAAACAATATGATGTCTGACTTAGTAATGTATGCTAAATTTACAAAACATGATTATTTGCAAGGTTCTACAAATTATGATAGTATGTATTGCTATAACCATTATGGTAACCATTTCTTGCATAAATCTGCACAACCTAGAAATATTTTAAATTATAATCAATGGGAACATTGTGCTACACCTCCAAAAGGGAGCTCTAGAACCGTTTATGACAAATATTCATATTTTTCAGGTTTTAACATAACTAATGCTGAAACATTTTATTACAAATTGTCAAACAAGACAGGGATGAAAACCATGATAACCAACACAAAATTGATATATTCAGATTCATTCTTTGAAAAAATGAATACTTTTGGATTTGATTATTGGGACAAAAATGTTGATTTGAAAAGTGTTTGGGGTACAAAAGAATGGCAAGTACAGGGTTTAGAAGCTTTGTTTAGAGCCTGCATGATCCCAGAACAAATGATATTTTTAAATGACACTGTTCAACAAACCAGCTGTCTTGGCTTAGCCAAAATCAAAGATTTAAATAACCCGTCTATTCCAAAGCCAACAATGTTTAGCAATAACTCTGATACAGATGAAGAAATAGACATAAACCATATACTTAACCAAAACAGAACACATCCTGATTGGAAACAATGGTTAATCTGGCCCACAGATACAAATCACTGTCAAGATAGATTCCTGAATAAAACACAGGGTTTCAAAATGACCAGGCCAGACCCTAGATATCCTCAAAGACATCACCCAGGGATAATAACAACCTACAGTGTGGGCAAATTATGCCTTCAATGGCTACAGACTTCCACACTGCCTGAAATTAAGCAACACCTAACTTTACTTACTGATGGTGCTGACTTGCGTGATTTCATACTGGGACCACGCAAACAGCGTCAAAAGCGTTTCATAGCAGCCTCTGTATATGCAGCATACAATGAGGCCTGGAAGGTTACTCAAATTGAAACAGCAGAGAGAATACGTGAAATTGATCGTATTAATTTGGAAAAATCACCTTCTGTAGTGGACAATGGGTTAATGACTCTGTCCTCCAGAATTTTTTCATTGGACAGCATTGTGTCTTCAGCAATCGATATATTATCGCAAGACTTACTGTTATTACAACATGGTCAGTCACAATTGCGTTCCATTGTACAGCTTGGCTGGACGTTACAAAATCTGCGTTCAGGCTATGTGCCTTGGCGTTTAATCAACACAACGTCACTATTCCAAATGTTTAACCTTACTGATAGACAAATCGGTATGGCGCAGAAGGGTGCTGATTATACAATCTTGAGCATTGAAAAACTTGAAAGATTACCAATGACAATGTCAGAACGACCTGTCAGTGAATGGATAATCCACGGAATCATAAATATTCCAATCTCAACCTTCAGGTTTCAATACTGCCAAAAATATATACAGGCTGGCATGTACGAGAAATTGGGAAAGGGGTACCTTAAAACAACTTGGAACCTGCCCTATTCACATGCATGTGTCAGTAACAAAGGACAGAAAGTGTTTCTTAGTGGCAACAATTGTGCGATGTCACTAAGCGGCACGTTTCTGTGTAACGGTATTAGTTTGCACGGAGCCTGTGAAGGGAGTTCATACAACCTTTCATGTCACCAGCAAGGCGCACCTGCAACTGAAATAGAACCATTCTTTCAAAGACTCTATAATGGGAGTTACATTCTTATTGTAGACCGCCGATGTTGCAGTCTTATGCCCGGGACTCCTTATCTCGTCACTACGACGGCGAAGGTCAAGTGCTGTGGACGTTCTTTGTTCCCCAGCTCCTTTCCAGACAGGGAGGCGAGGGCATGGCCCAGTTTGAAAATTACTTCTATTCGAATAGATACTTTAAGCAGAATGAAAACAGTGCTTCTTCAGATGCCTACAAGGCTCACGTCATCAAAAGAAACGTATGATCTACAAGTCGCAAGGACGACTGCAGAGATACATACATTATTATCAACTAATTCCCCCGTACATTTCGCGGAAAACCTGAGCGAAATCTTAAATATTTCTGATACCACTGGGGTCTCAAAGGTATTTAAGACAGTATTTTCGATGGCATTAACACCATTCAAAGCCATACTGGGTATTTTTCCAGATTTCGTCCATTCGATTTTTGGCGGACTTCCCCTGATCCTGGGACTAATTGCAGGAATCCTATTCCTAGTCCTTATTTTTCGTTATGGCAACCCATGTCACAGATCAAACTCTCGCGACAATGGAAGATACGATCCTAGCCATTGGATACCGGGACCGGATATCAAAAATCCTGGGACTCTCCCGGCTTAGAGACCTAAACATGACTTGGTTTCTATCATTTCGACCAATGTGGCAAAGGTGTGTTTGACCTGTACTAAGGTGTCTGCTATGCGGAGAAGAATGCGTGTTAGACACCTGTCTGACGCTACAATCGGATGCGCCAGTGGATGCAGATACACTGTTGGTTCCTACCAAGGTTCACGCACTGTGCTGCCCTCAAAGGCTGCCAATTCTGATGACGGCATTCCTGGAATCTTCACCACTGCGATTGAAGAGTAGTGAAGTTCAAGATGAAAGCAGCATCGAACAGGTACGACCTTCTGTCAGCAATGCAAATCAGAATGTCAATGGAGACAATCATGCGCATGAATGCATGGTTACCCCTATTTCCGACTTAGTGGAACTTTCCCATGAAGCTGTTGACAGTTTTTTCGAAAGCCTGAATGATATGATGTTCTCTCCGGAACAGAAATAGAGACTTTTGAGTAAACTCGCACACGGCGTTCCCTGAATTCGACCTTCAACTTTAAAAATAAAGTCACATGAACAATTACAATCCAGTTCACGGACAGCAACTTTTTTCAGCAAGCCCTTAAAATATTTTTCTATATATTTTTTCCCCGGGACACTGATCTTCTGCTTAAAGTAAGAAACTATTCCTAGAGAACTAAGATTTCTATTTTTAGATACTTTATAGACTTTAGCTGCCCGCTGGTATGTTCACAAAATATATTATGTGATGAAATGGTTTCGACTTTTCTTTCTGTATAGCCATATTAAGAGCCATTTCATGTGTATTTCTCATATACCAACAAGCAATAATGCATAAAATGCGTGTTTACTTTTGCATTTAATTCATAGCTTAAGTGCATACAATATATATGACTGCAATTTCAGTATATTTGAAAATTTCGAAATGCATTTATGTATTTTGGGGTGGTAAGGTATACACTATACTCTATAGTATGTTGTACTATGTTATACTATGCATAGATTAGTAGATATGACCATAGTTAGCGTGGAGTGGGTGTCGTGTATTTCTATAGGTTCTGAATCGATCCCCCTATTCCTGACCCTATTCTGGTTAAACTAACTAGCTAGTTAACTAACAGTCAGCCCATGAGGCAAGAAAGCCCCCATGATGCAGATACCGTTATCTGACGCAGTCACACTACGGCACAGGAACGTGTTATCTGATTAGGTCATAACGCTTGAGATCTAATTAGACAAGCGACATTCCTCCAGCCCCTGATAAGGCATACGACGTTCTCATAACAAATCAAACCTATGACAACCTGGAAAATCCGTGCGGCCATTGTTTTGATTTCACAGAGAACTTTTGCAAAAGAATGTGCTAACGAGCAAGTCGTATGACATCTTTATTGACGTACCTATGTCCATCCTTACGTCAATCTCGGCACCTTTAAGGTATAAATATTGCCGACCTTGCCCTATGCAAACACACGCGTGGTGACAAGACGGAGCAGCCATACTTGCCGAAGCCGAGAGCAGAAGCAGACCCAGCAGGCAACAGCCCCGCCTTCCTGACGCGCTGAGAGACGCGCTGCTATCTCAAGCCGAGAGACCCAGCACCGGCGCTTCCGGGTAGCCCTCGCAGGCAGCCTGGAATATCGAGAGCAGAGAAAGAGATACCATTCCTCATCCATCCTAAATTCCAGGTACAGAACTGAATAACCCCTCCTAGAGAATTATTTAGTTATTCACTTGGCAAAAACAAACTTAACTTAAACTGTAACTTTCTATTCCCGCCCACGCATTAGACTTAGGTCAGGTACACGGGGTAGGCGTATTTAGAAACACCAGTTGAGTACGTTTAGTCAAATGTATATGTGTATGTAAATATATTTTAATCATTTTAAAACATCATATGGCTCAGAAACCATATCAATGTTTTTACAGTATTATTTTATACTATTGCTTTTAATGTATGCACTTTACTTAACTATAAGTATTGCAATAATATCGATCCATTTCTCATGTATGAGAAAAGAGACTGATCAATAAATAACACCTTTTTATTGAACACGCCCGTCTCTTCCTTTTCTCTACATTCTGATGAGACTAAGAATGCACGTACTGACTGAGTAAAATAACTGCCTTGTGCTCACACGACTCATGAGATTGACTCTTGATTAGGGGAGAGCAAAGTTGTCATGTTCTATGGTTGTCAGAAACTAAATCCCTTCTTGTCTAATCAGGGGAGTTAATCCTTCCTTGAACATTCGAGAAAGTTTCTAGCGAACTCTGAGCTTAGCTGGCAAACCCAAAAATTAAGTCTAGTTTCGACAGTAGTAGACCTAGTTAACGTCTGGTCTAGGCCTTTACTGCTGTAGGTGCTATTCCAATGCGCAGAGCCTATTGGGAAAATAGGAGCTACACTACACCTGTACCCACCACAACCTCTGAGACAGAAGTCTGATAGAACAAGGCTGAGTTTTCAACAACCAGATATGAGATACACAAGAATTGTTTTTGCCTCTGGCCTTTGTCTTTTAAAGTGCATCCACTTGTTATATGTACACCCAGCAAACCTGTCAAACAAGCTGTGGAACTGTAATATCAACAAGAGGCCCTCTGTGACTGGTGCCTGACTGGCTGGGGGTACAAAAGAAGGATACTGCCCAAGGGTCAGCTAACGTTTGCCCTTGACAGGGAAGGCGTCTTTGAAGTGTGACCCAAGGGTCATATGAAAAACCTCAGCAGACCTGTCAAGCAGGAAGTGACTTTCAAGCTGCACTTGACATCTTGATGTAAAAAAGGATCCTCTCAGCCACTACCTGCGTATTCAGTCCGGTTCAGATGGATCAGCAATGCACATTCAGGTCAACATATTGTTTGCTCCTGGAAGCAGGTTCACACTTTTTTTCGCCTATTTAAATGCTAACTACTGTCTGGCTGAAATGGGAGAGCAAAAATGCAGAGTTGGCTTCCTGGTCAAAGGTAACTTTCTAAAAGTTACTTTTCCATAATATTTATCAAATCTGATTTCACCATTGAATTTTATAGGAACTATTTCAAATAGTTGTTTATTTCTTTTTCTAGCTAGTTCCATCCAGGGACACGGTATTAGTATTTAATATTGAATTCCTGTTTTTTCCTGTGGTACAGCCGGCATTGCTACAGTGAAAATAGCATTGAGATGTTGTTCACTGTAAGGACATGTTTAACATTAAACTTTTACATGTCCTACTTTTAAATACCATGCACCCTGCCATTTGGGCAATGAGGCTTACTTAGGGGTGACTTATAAATATTTAAAAGGAAGGTTTAGATTTGCAATTGGGGTTATTTTGGCAGGTTGAATTTGCAGTTAAAACCTGCACATCCAAGATACTGATGGCAGGACTTCACTTGTGTTTACATTGTTACTGTAGAGGATGGCACAATAGATGCTGCAGTGCTCTTGTGACATTTACCTTACAGGTTGTGGGGACACCTTGGTACCATATAGTAGAAACTTATAGGTTTGTTAAATATGCCAATCAGATGTACACCAAGTTCATCATATTAAAAGGAGGAGCACAAGCAGTTTACCACTGATTAGTAACGGTAACATGCAGAATTCTGTAGTCCAGAGAAAATAGGGTTCAGCAAAAGCCTGTAGAAATAGCACATTTCAAGCAAGGTTGTGTTTACCACTTTGTTGCGAGGTCATGATTTTCTCGCAGAATGGCATAGTGAAAACATTGCAACATTCACACAGTTGCGAAGAATTCTACTGACATTTGCAGAGGATTAAACAAAATTAATTTATTCATATTTATAAACCGCTCAGAGACATATTTAAATGCTCCAGCATCAATTTATGTCTGCATGGTCCCCAAGCAGACTATCCAGAATTTCTATTCGTATGCGCCTCATGGTCCTGTGGGCCTCACTTTCAGAAACGTACTATTTTTTTGGCATTTGATCAATCTAGAATTCTCGCTAATGGCCTTGAGAGCTGGAAGAGGGTACTCTGACAAGACCTATATACATATATATTCCACCGGTCACATATTTCAACATGTAGTTTTAGAGGAAAGATGATATCCTAAGTTCAACACTGTCGTGCAGATATGGCTGGGCCACTAAAATATAGTTGTAAGCAAGTAGGTGAACAATCTCTCTCACACAGGCATATTAAAAATAATATGTTTATAGGTTCAAGGATGTACCATATGAACAAATGTTCGCATTTCAAGCAACACCTAGGCAGTAGATCTCCAATTTTAAGCATTCGATTTGCAGAGGAATGTGCAAGCAAAGTTACTGGTTCTTGGATCAAAATGGTATATTGGTCAATGAGGAAGTATTGTATAAAACATACAGATGTAGAAAATGAGTGCTAAATAAATAGGTCACCAAGAGACATTCAATATTCAGCCTAAGGCTGATAAAGTTACCGCTTGTTTCTGACGTCTCCCCTGATCTGCAGGTCACAAATGTAAATCCTGACAAGGCCAGCTCAACCTTCCATCATTTTAATGTTGGAAATGTTAGCACTATTGATTTCATTCAAAATAACACTGGTTGTTTGCAGGGATAACAGAGAAGTATTGAATAAAAAAGGGAATCAAACAAATTGATGATATTCCTTAATATAAAAAAATATGCTAGGTGAATGTCCAGCATAATGCACGTTTTAACAGTACGACGGGACAACTTGTCTAAAATACATCTTGTCACCTGCTTCTGACAATGCTTTCGTTGACTTACTTTCTGTGTTCCTTTGTTCTTTCCAATTAATTGATTTCACTGTGCAGGGGTGTAACCGCTTCTGCTTTGCAAACGTTTAACACTTTAATTATCTCTAAACCCAGTATGATTTTGTGATGAGCTAAAACTGTTGAATACTTCTTAATATTTCTGAAACATCCATGTAAAGCCTAACCAATAATTAATTTCAGTTTTGATTGTTCTAACCGAGCTATTAAGAGCTTCGATTAAAATACAAGAAAAGCAATCTGCATCCATTTGTGATCAGTTCAATTCCTTATACTGCTGATTCAGCTGTGCGCCTCCTGTTCATCTCTCTAATAGCGCTATATAATCTGCAGGGCACTTACTACTTACACGTGCCAGGCAGATTGAGGTACATCTAGGGTTCAACAGCAGCTGCTCTTTTTAACTCCCCCCGAAGACCCAAGGCCAAAGACGCAATGTATTTCCACTTGTAATTATAAAGTAATCACTCCCTGGTAACCTTAGCTCACGCGGGTCATCGAAATCTGGATCAATGATTGAAGTGCGCGGTACACGGCGTGTGGCTAATCCTACAATCGCCGCTTGGGGCCGGCCTCACAATATACAACCCCAGAAAGACATGATTCTTAATTCATCATGAATTATTAAAAGGGCCTTGATCCTCACAACCCAACGGTGTGCGGACCACAAGGACGAAATGTTTCTCTCTACAATAGGACTTACTAGAAAGGTCTTGAACCTCAAACCACAGCAGTATGTCTAAGACAGGGACGAAATGTTTCTTAAATCAATATTGTTGATTAAATAAGTCTGAAACCTCACTAGAGAGCATGTTGCTCTATACTTGTTTCTTAATTCCATAGGGATTATTAAATAGGCCTTCTTTCAAAGCTGAGAAAGTACAGGGATGCGTCATTCTTGTCTGCTGCTCGTATTTAGAATGCAGAGTGTATTGTCTTGTGATGGAGGGATGTAGGGGATCATCTGCGAAGTCACCCCTTGCCCTATTTTGATGCATGTAACAATGCAACAAAAAGAAACAAGTTGAGAGTCAGTGGTGCTGCAATAGGACCGTCTTACTCTGACATGAATTTGAGGTTCCTTTATACAGTGAGCTCTGTTTCAACAACTGCAGAAAAGTAGAAGTAAGGAAGATGTGGTATGTTATGTTAGCAATGATTTATAACGCTCGCGGCTACTCAGAAGAGTGTCCGGGAGTGAGCCCAAAGAGAAAACAAACAGAGTACTGAAATAGAGGCAAATGGAAAACAAGCTTAGTTGAATAGGAACGTTTTGAGTTTTTTCCTAAACAGAGTGGGGTTTTGAAGGCAACGGAGGTCGGGGGAAGAGAGTTCCAAGACTTAACAGCCAAATAGGCCAGGGAACTGCCTCCCTTTCTTTTCAGACACATTCTGCGTATGGAAGCCAGGCACATGTTAGAGGAGTGCAAGAGTCTGCCAGAGACATAAAATTAGAAACGGTTCCTCAAATATGCCGGGCCATACTCGTAGAACGCTGCATGGGCCGTAACCACAGCCTTGAACATGACTCTAGCTTTTATCGGCAGCCAATGCAAGTTGCGCAGATGCTGTCTAACACCAGTGTGTTTGGGTTAAAATAATAAAATTAAGGAGCTACTGTGAAAGGGGAAAACAGATAGTGCTCATTTAAATGACTATAATTGTCATTATGTGGCTCTCCTTTGCTACATTGAGTTTATGCAGTTCCTACATTGTCAGCAGAGCTTTAAGTGGGCCGGAGCTAACCACTGGCAGTACTTTAAAGGGGGATTCGAACTGGGTCTCTTTCGGGCTCTGTTTTGTGCCTGCTGTCACTGCAGTCCGTTTTTTTACGTACTGCATTGACAACAGGTACATCATGTGTGCGGGCTCACACTGCTCTCTCTTCCCTAGTGGAGAAGTTACGGCATGACATCAAGCCGGGTGAGCGTTGTAGGGGAAGGGGAATCCATTAAAGAGAGTCATTTTCTCTCGGGATTTCCCTCCTCTTTTTGAAACGCAGAAGCAGCAACAATGTCCTGGTGTCACTAGAGCTCTAAGTGGAAGCTTTTTCAATATTACATACAACAAGCCATAGTTACTGCTTATTTATCTAATGCAGCTAACATCCATTGACGGAGCCAATATTCATGGAGTTGTAGGTATGATTTTACTTGTATCCTATATCTAGATGCAATGACAGAAACAGCAAAATACAAGTCGGGCGGCACACTGTGCTAGGCAAAGATTTTTTAGTTTAGGTGTTTTTAATCCATGCCCTTAATTATATTGGCCACACCCCTTTGAGAGACCCTCCCGTTTTTTCATCCCACTTAAAGCCCTGATTGTTGGGTCTATTGATTGGAACTAGATTGGTTATTTAGATGGTATATGGTTGCACACAAGTCTATGCCTAAATTATGAAAGTTGAAAATAGCTGCATCAATTGAAGAACGGTCTCCATTTATTGTTATCTAAATATGAATGGCTAGCGGTCAGTAGAATTAATAGAAAGGATCGATTTGATGTATGGAATAGTTTTTGTAAACTTTTATAATTAACTATTCTCCTCCATAGTGGTCCTTTTTATTCTCACCCTCCCCTCCTCCCTCTTCTATATATGTGCTTGTTTTATATGCTATCAGATTTATTTTTTTGGAAACTGTTTTATTACATTTGGTGTTTTTAGGTGTATGTTATTTTGTATATTACTTGTCTTATCTACCTTGTATGTTGTTAATTACTTTAAATATTGCATACGGATAGTTTTTATTTTGTAAATTCAAACACAGTTTACTATTAAAAACAAGAAAACACAATATAAATGTATGTGCTGACGCCCCTTTTTAGGTCTCATAGAGAGACCTATTACGGTGTAACCAAAAATTTTAACTAAAGCGGATTTCGACGAGTGCATGAGTTCTCGTGACCGCGCTTTTATCCGAGCCGCCTGCCTCTGAGAGCTTTAAATTAAAGCCATCTGTTGCTTCCCCAGCGCACTCGGCCTCACTTCTCCTCCCCCTAATTAACACACACTTCTAGCACGGCCGCGAGGCCGTGCTTCAAAGGGGTCCGCTCCGGCTTGCCCCACATGGCTGCATGCCCCCCAGAGTGTATGGCTCACGAATTCCCCAGCGCACTTGGCCTCACTTCTCCTCCCCCTAATTAACACACACTTCTAGGACGGCCGGGAGGCCATGCTTCAAAGGGATCCGCTCCGGCTTGCCCCACATGGCTGCATGCCCCCCAGAGTGTATGGCTCACGAACTCCTCGAACACTTGACACTTCTGCCCCTGCTTAGTGACGTATGTTTTACTGGAAATACCCATGTGATTTTTACCAATCCCCGGCTTGTCCCACATGGCTGCATGCCCCCCAGAGTGTATGGCTCACGAACTCCTCGAACACTTGACACTTCTGCCCCTGCTTAGTGACGTAGGTTTTACTGGAAATACCCATGTGATTTTTACCAACAGGTAGAGCGCAGCACTGCTGAGTCCCGGCCTCTGTCTCATCTCGGACCCCGACCATTGCCGGAGACTCGACCGCCGGCGCACTCACCCGCCTGTCACCTCTGAGTCAGAGCGCACTCGGCTGTCACCGTCCCTGCACTCTCGTCTCAGTATCAGACCCCTCTCACTCTCGTCTCAGTGTGTGTCAGACCTCCCCCCTTACTCTCCGCTCTCATCTCAGTGTCAGACCTCTTTCCCCTCTCACTCTCTGCTCTCTCTTCCCTCTCACTCTCCGCTCTGTCTCCCCTCTCACTCTCCACTCTCTTCCCTCTCTCCGCTCTCTCTCCCCTCTCACTCTCCACTCTCTCTCCCCTCTCACTCTCCACTCTCTCTCCCCTCTCACTCTCCACTCTCTCCTCCCCTCTCTCTCCCCTCTCACTCTCCGCTCTCTCTCCCCTCTCACTCTCCGCTCTCTCTCCCCTCTCACTCTCCACTCTATCTCCCCTCTCCACTCTCTCTCCCCTCTCCCCTCTCACTCTCCACTCTCTCTACCCTCTCACTCTCCGCTCTCTCTTCCCTCTCTCCGCTCTCTCTTCCCTGTCTAGGCTGCTCTCTGACTGTCTCCAGTGGCCTCTGTCTGTCTCTGGTCACCCCTCCTCACCATCACACACCCTCATATCCACTCACCCTCACACCCTCACCCTCACCCACCCTCACACCCTCACCCACCCACTCATCGTCACCCTCACACCCCTCACACCCCTCACCCTCACACCCCCTCACCCTCACCCGCCCTCACCCTCACCCACCCTCACACCTCCTCACCATCACATACCCTCACATCCTCTCACCCTCACGCACCCACACACCCTCACACCCTCACCCACCCTCACACCCCCTCACCCTCACACCCCCTCACCCCCTCACCCTCACACACCCTTACCCTCACACACCCTTACCCTCACACCCTCACCCTCACACTCACACCCCCTCACCCTCACCCCCCTCACCCTCACACACCCTCACTCACCCTCACACCCTTCACCCTCACCCTCACACCCTCACCCACCCTCACTCACCCTCACGACCCTCTCACCCTCACACCCCCTCACCCTCACACCCCCTAACCCTCACACACCCTCACTCACCCTCACCAGCATAGCATAACAAAACCTAGCATAGCATAGCAAAACATAGCATAGCATAACAAAACAAAGCATAGGATAGCAAAACCAAACCTAGCATAACAAAACAAGAAATCGCATAGCAAAACACAACAAAGCATAGCATAGCATAACAAAACACAACAAAACATAGCATAACAAAACATAACAAAGCATAGCAAAACAAAACATAGCATAACTCACAACAAAACATATCATAAGATAAAACATAGCATAACATAACAAAACAAAGCATTGCATAACAAAACATAGCAAAACACAAAGCATAGAATAACAAAACACAGCATACATAACAAAACATAGCATAACAAAGCATATCAAAACATAACATAACTTAGCATAACAAAACACAACAAAACATAGCATAACAAAACACAACATAGCATAGCATAACAAAACAAAGCTTAGCATAGCATAACACAACATAGCATAGCATAGCATTACAAAACATAGCATAACAAAACATAGCATAGCAAAACAAAGCATAGCATAATAAAACACAACAAAACATTGCATAGCATAACAAAGCATAGCATAGCGTAGCATAACAAAGCATAGCATAGCAAAACACAACAAAACATAGCATAACAAAACATAGCATAGCATAAAAACAAAGCATAGGATAGCAAAACTAAACATAGCATAGCATTACAAAAATAAGCATAGGATAGCAAAACAAACCATAACATAACATAACATAACAAAACATAGCATAACAAAACACAACACATAGCATAACAAAACATAGCAAAACGCAACAAAACATAGCATAGCATAACAAAACACAACAAAACATAGCATAGCATAACAAAACACAACAAAACATAGCATAACAAAACATAACAAAGCATAGCAAAACATAGCATAACAATACACAACAAAACATATCATAAGATAAAACATAGCATAACAAAACAAAGCATTGCATAACAAAACATAACAAAGCACAAAGCATAGTATAACAAAACACAGCATACATAACAAAACATAGCATAACAAAGCATATCAAAACATAACATAACTTAGCATAACAAAACACAACGAAACATAGCATAACAAAACACAACATAACATAGCATAACAAAACACAACATAACATAGCATAACAAAACACAACATAGCATAGCATAACAAAACAAAGCATAGCATAACAAAACATAGCATAGCATAACAAAACATAGCATAACAAAACATAGCATAGCAAAACAAAGCATAGCATAATAAAACATAACAAAACATTGCATAGCATAACAAAACATAGCATAGCAAAACAAAGCATAGCAAACCACAACAAAACATAGCATAACAAAACATAGCATAGCATAAAAAAACAAAGCATAGGATAGCAAAACTAAACATAGCATAGCATTACAAAAAAAGCATAGGATAGCAAAACAAACCATAGCATAACATAACATAACATAACATAACAAAACATAACATAACAAAACACAGCAACACATAGCATAACAAAACATAGCAAAACACAACAAAACAAAACATAGCAAAACACAACAAAACATAGCATAGCATAGCAAAACACAACAAAACATAGCATAGCATAACAAAACAAAGCATAGCAGAGCATAACAAAACAAAGCATAGGATAGCAAAACTAAACATAGCATAGCATTACAAAAAAAGCATAGGATAGCAAAACAAACCATAGCATAACATAACATAACAAAACATAGCATAACAAAACACATAGCATAACAAAACATAGCAAAACACAACAAAACATAGCATAGCATAACAAAACCCAACAAAGCATAGCATAGCATAACAAAACAAAGCATAGCAGAGCATAAGAAAACAAAGCATAGGATAGCATAGCAAAACAAAGCATAGCAAAACAAAACATAGCATAGCATAACAAAACAGCATAGCAAAACAAAGCATAGCATAATAAAACACAACAAAGCATAGCATAGCATAACAAAACATAGCATAACAAAACATAGCATAACAAAGCATAGCATAGCAGAGCAAAGCATAGCATAGCATAACAAAACATAGCATAGCATAACAAAGCATGGCCTAGCAAAACACAAAACATAGCATAGCATAACAAAACACAACAAAACATAGCATAGCATAACAAAACAAAGCATAGGATAGCAAAACTAAACATAGCATAGCATAACAAAACAAAGCATAGGATAGCAAAACAAAACATAGCATAGCATAACACATCATAGCATAACATAACAAAACATAGCATAACAAAACACAACAAAACAGCATAGCTTAACAAAACAAAACATAGCATGGCTGAACAAAACATAACAAAACATAATAGCATAGCAAAACACAGCATAGCATACCAACACAACAAAACATAGCATAACAAAACATAGCATAGCAAAACAAAGCATAGCATAATAAAACACAACAAAACATAGCATAGCATAACAAAGCATAGCAGAGCAAAATATAGCATAGCATAGCATAACATAACATAGCATAGCACAACAAAACATAGCATAGCATAACAAAACAGCATAGCATAGCATAACAAAACATAGGATAGCAAAACAAAACATAGCATAGTATACAGCATCACTCAGCACCACCACAGCATCACTCAGTGGCACCACAACATCACTGAGCTCCACCACAGCATCAATCTGTGCAACCATTCAACAACAACTAGTTCAAATATGTCATCTCAATGTTTCAAGCTTTATTACAAATGTAACAAAAAGATGTTAATATTTGACATATGTTCTTGGATTTTCGTCACAATAAAATACACTGAACATAATCTTCACAAATGTTATTTACAAAAGTTTATGCTATTGCCATTATAAATTACAATAACTTTTTTAAGTATTAATTATTAAAAAAAAATTAAAAACCATTGTTATTTGTAATATCAATACATGTAAGTCACGTAAATACAACACATATTGCATTACAAATGCTATAGGTGTCACATTTGCGAAAGTTATAACTATTGGCATGGTAAATGACAAAGCTATTAATTTCGCTATTTTCAAAAACAAAACCTAAATAAAAAATTTGTCATTTACAATACCAATAGCTCAAACTTTCTTAATACGAGACCTATTGCATTGCAAATGCTTGTTATATCTGTAGTTGTTGCTTTCCCTGAGAACGTACTCCTTCCTGCTTCTTGAGTCAATTTAAGGACGAATCACTCCACTGAGTTGTAACATGTTACTCATCCGACAATGTGCTTCAGCAGTCCAAAATGGAGTATGAAGTGCTGAAAAATGCATCAGCAGGACTATACAACGCTCCTATATTTTCTGTTTCCTATTTCAGACTCTCAGCCGCAGGGCAGCTTTCTGGTATCATTGCACTTAAATTAAAAATCTATTGATTAATCTTTCACACAAATTCACCCCGATACTGTTCTCAAAATCTGGCTATTTCATGAGTGCTCAACGACTTTCGGAGAATCAAAAACATGCTGCATCTCTTTTTAAGGTCCTTTTCCATAATTTCTATATACCTGGCAGTGACACAAATATATAATAAACATTAAATATACTACTCTGTTCAACAGGACTGTTTCATAACCAAAAAACTGAAAGAGGTCTTGTAGTGTAAAAACCGAGTTAAAAGAATCAGAAGACCACGTCTGAGAACATATTTATTTTTAGAATAAAATTATACTTATTTCTTATTTTGGTATACTTTCCGACTTATATAAATATAGTTAACATTTGCACAAAATGTAAAAGCAATTAATCTACATACTTACAAAATGAAGTTTGGGTCGATGACAGGCATAGAGCTGTAATGACTGAATTATGACTTGATTTCAAATGTACATTATGCCGTAATTTACATGTCGACATTCAGTGGTTTTAACTTGGCTCTTTTAATGCATCGAATTATATGTTTGTATTACCTTGTATAAATATTTATGTATTTATAAATATTTATTGAGTTGCTGCTTTTACTGGCCTGTAATATTATGATGGATACACATCTAATATTCACCTACATCAAGGTTGTTGCAATGAATCCTTTATGTCTATGAATACGTTTTTGGTCACATGTTCATGCACTAGCACTTTAAAATTGTGAAGGCTCTTCTCATGCGGATCATGTGATCAAGGCCTTGAGAGGCCGAAATGCGTCATGGCGGTGGTGCAGGGGCTTCAATACACTTATTTGCACCAATATATGGGTCCGCATTCGTTTGTTCCTAAGGTTTGGAAATCTATGGGCGAAGTTTGCAGATATATATATATATATATATATATATATATATATATATATATATATATATATATATATATATATATATTCCTTATACTCCGCTCGATGTTGCAGCCGCCACATCACTGTCTTCTCTGTCCGGACAGGTTTCAAAGAAAAGCGAACGAGTCAGACCCGTTTCTGGTGCAATTTTAGTGTTTTATTTCCAAAATAAAACTCAGCAAGTCCGCATGACGCGTTTCGCCTCTAACTCGAGGCTTGATCACATGATACAGTTGCTAAAACATAGACGAGGGTACTTAAGGAGTTCAAAGGAAGGGGGTGGTGTTAATCAATTCCAACCTCCCCAGGTTAACCCTTTACTGTTCACATCCTTATGAAACACGATGTCTGTCATTTAAACTTGAGTTAGTGGCATAGTGCCATACATTTTGCTCACAAGGATTTTTTGTTCTGTGCAAAACATATACTGTGCAAATTTCGCAATTTAAAATATATAATCCATATACAATATGATAATATATACAGAAAAATACATACAATACAGAAAAGGTATATATATAAAATAGAATAAAATTAATTATCTTTCTATATACACACTATTTACAATAAAAGGCGAAGTGCCCGTGTTAGACCTGGCATCATTGGCATGAGTCTCTCCTCCATTTTTTCTGTTTGCCTCTTCTGTTTACGATGTTTTTGCTGGTATATGCTTTGGGCACTGTGCCACTGCTGATCAGTGCCACAGTGCAAGTGCTCCCTATGTGAAATTGCTGTATTGATTTACTTCCATGTTTGGCTTATTTGGTTTAATATCAGTCCCTAGTCGAGTGCACCAGGAGTGCCAGGGCTTGTAAAGACAAATGCTGCTAGTGGGCTTGCAGCACATGTTGTGCCACCCACAAGAGCGGCCTAGTAAAAGTATGTCTGAAGGTCTGCCATTGCCAGACCACGTGCAGTCTGACTGTCACGAAGACTGCGCAAGTACACCTACTTGCCAGTCCCTAAACCTTCCCTTAACTTCATGTTAGTCCCCCCTATGGTAGGCCCACGGGCAGGGTGCATTGTAAGCATAAGGTAGGACAAGCCTGACAAGGTTGGCATGTCCTAATAGTGAATTACATCCATAGTCGTTTTTCACTATTGTAAGGTAGCCTGCTCTCCATCAGTTAGAATGGGCTGCCAGGATTATTAATGCTATAATCCTAGCGGGCTCGGGGAGCATGGTGCAATGTCGAGTTTGGTATCCCTGAACTCAGGGTTTAATAACGCATCCGTTTGTATGGATGGTTTTTGGACTCTGTGTTTGAAAATAGCACTTTTAGAAAGTAGCTATTTTCTTGTCTAACTGTCTACCGGTCTCTGCTGGTTCTGGTGTGCGTGTGACAGGAGCTGGGTGGCTCCAGAGAGTCTGAATGAGTCAGTGTGGGATGAGTGGGGCATTTGCATTGAGAGTAGGGGAGAGTAGCTCTTGATAGCCTGCCCTGCCTGATACAATGTTGGCTCCGCCCCCCTGCCAGGCGACTGATGACTCTGTGCTTGCCTGGGACTTTCCTGGCCCGCCTCCTGCCGGGCAGCTGATGGCCCTGCCCCTGCCAGTGACAATGCTGGCTCCGCTCCTGCTGAGCGGCTAAGGACTCTGCCCTGCCCAGTGAATAGGCCAGGTGCTTCAGCCTGGCAACACCCACAACAAACCCAGGATGGGGGGAAATTCCCCTGCATGGACAAAGGGATCAAAGCCAAAAAGGGGTATAAGAGAAGGACCCCTGAACCAAGAATTCAGATCACTTCTGACAAGGAAACCTGAACCAAGGACAAGAAGCCTGCTGATCTAAGGACTGCCTACCCCTTCTGCCAAGAGTGCTGTTGTTGGGGGAATCCTGCATTGCTTCTTTATTTTTGCCAAGGAACCAGGAGAGAGGAACTTTGTGTGTACTCTCACTCTTTGCTGAGAAAATCTCCAAGGGCTGGAAGAGTGCCAGTCTCCTGTTGAAGTCACAGGGCTAAAGGACTTCATCTGCTTAAAGTGCTATTTGCTGGAGTTTGTGAATCCAGCACCTCTGAAAGAATCCAGCAATCTCGACGCCGACGGACGCCGCCGAATCCAGCTCGACATCGTGAGTAACGGCTCCAGTGTCCCGCTTCCTCGACGCCGGCCGCCGGGCCCGATCGACGCCAGCAGTAACGCCAGTGAGTAGTGAGTTCGGCTCCAGCTCCAAGTGACCCCGTGTCTGCACCGCTGCTGATCGCATCGACTTCGAGCCCTCTCGACGCCGTGAGCGCTGCTCACTCTTGCAACATCGACATCGACGACGTCGTATCCTGCTTCATCCCGTGAGCGCTGCTCCCGCCTGACTTCGGTCGACGCCGCTGCAGATCGCCCCGACTCCGAGGCCCGATCGACGCCGAAGACGCGACGCCGGACATCTCGACGCCGCTGATCATCGAGTCCTTCACTTTTCCAAGGTACTGTGTTGTTGGGGTCTGTGCGACTCCGGGCTCGACGTAGCGCTCCTCGCGGTCGACGCCGAACCTTTGGATTAACTTTGCCTCGACGTCGTGTGACTCCCGTGTGGGTTACATTGTTGCCAAGAACTGTGTTTTAGAGAAGAAGAGTTGCTTTTGATACTAAAGACTTTGTGCTAAGAAGAAACCGTGCTTGAACTATTATTTTTCCTTCCGAGAGTATTTATTAAGATTGTGGTATATTTTTGTCGTTATTTGGTCTTGTGCTAAGCCTTATATAAAAATACTTATTTTTATAATACTACTGTGTCGTGTCCATTTGTAGTGTATTCACTTTATTACTGTATGTGGTCATAAATGCTTAACGCACTGCCTCTGAGATAAGCCTGTCTGCTTTGCCAAGCTACCAAGGGGGTGAGCAGGGGTTATCTAAGTGTGTTATCTCCTTGCCCTGACTAGAAAAGGTGTGTCCCTATTTGTCAGAAGTGTATACCTCTGCCAACTAGAGACAGCCGCTTCTAACATTGGTGGGTCAGCGGTGGGATTTTGAACTTTGCATTTATGACCCATGTGCAGTGATTAGTGTGCGCTACATAGTGAAAGCAGACCATAGCGCAGCCACAATCTGTTTTGGTTGGATATTCTATTTTTGTTCTCCGCTTTTCCTGAAGCTTGATTTTTTGAACACTGCCAGTTTTGACCATGAGTGACGCCGGAGTCACTCCCCTTGTTGTTGTTGAGGAGGAATTTGATAGGAGTAAGATAAGTGATTATTCCTTAAGGGAGCTGAAATCCCTTTGCAAGCAATTTAAAGTTCCTACCACAGGCTGCAAAAACAAACCAGAATTTCGCAAAGCATTGGAAGCCTGGTTAGAGGCCAGGAATCCCTCTGCCCCGGTGGTGGTACCGACAGAGGAAGGGGAGGAGGAAGTGCCCGTGACTGGGCCTGTATCCCCTCCTGGCAGCAGTGTTTCCTCCAAAGGTCTTTCCCCTGAAGAAAGAGAAGAAAGGGCGAAGGAGCGAGCCTACAACATGGAAATAGCAAAACTTAAGATAAATGGGCAGTTGGAGATAGAGAATGCAAGAGGCAGGAGAGAAGCTGATTTGGAGATCAAAAGATTAGAGTTTGAAAGAGAGAAGTTGGCTTTTGAGCGTGATACCAAGTTGAGGGAGTTGGAGCTCCAAGCTAAAAAGTTAGAATTGAATCCCTCTGGTGGCAGCGTCCCATCTGTGCCTGCAGAAAGTAGGTTTTATTTTCCCAAAGATGTGATCAAAGATTTTCAGAAGAATGAGGATATTGGTCAGTGGTTTAAAGCATACGAGTTAGCATTGTTGGCCCACCGGGTCCCTGAGAAGGATTGGGGAGCGGGGTTGTGGGGTCGCTTTGTGAATGAGGGAAGAGATACCCTGTTAGACATGCCTGTTGAGAATAGGACGTCTTATGCTCATATGAAAGATGCTTTAATGTTAAGGTATGGCCTAACCCCAGAAAAGTACAGACAGGCCTTTAGAGAATGTAAGAAGTTGCCTGGTACCACGTGGGTGGAGTATGTGTCATATTTTTGCAGAGCCATGGATGGTTGGGTAAAGGGCAGCAAAGTGGAAAGTTATGATGCTCTTTATGATTTGTTTGCTTGGGAGCACTTGTCTAATAACTGTTTTCCGGAGCTGCGCCAGCACCTTATTGATAGCAAGATATCTAACCCTAGAAAACTTGCTGAAGAGGCGGACCGCTGGGTCAGTACCAGGGTCCACAAGGGTCCAGTGGGAGACTCAGCCAAAGGTGGGCAGGGTCCCCAGCAGAAGAGTGGGGGGGACAGGGGTAAACAGAAGGAGTCCCAGAAAGGGCCCCAAAGTAATCCCCAAGGGAACCAAGGGAAAGGTTCCCAGCCTCCCCCTGTGAAGAAATCAGAGGCCCCGCCAGGTAAACCTGGTCATAGGGGCCCACTGACCTGCTTCGTTTGTAAGCAGGTAGGACACCGTTTTTATGACCCTCAGTGTCCCTTGAAGAAATCTGGTGCACTACCCAGTGCACCACCCCGTCAGTTGGCTAGTGTAGCTCTGGGAGGGGAGGGGATGGTTGCCCATGGTGGGGAGGGCCCCGCGGAGATGTCCCTAGTCTCTCTAGGAGACATGGAATTGGTCCCTCCACCCCCTCTGCCTAGTAACACTAAAAAATATAGGCAGTGGGTGACCATTAATGGCCATAGAGTGGAAGCTCTCAGAGACACCGGAGCGAGTGTGACAGCTGTCAAGTGTCACTTGGTGTCCAGAGAGCAGGTTGTTCCCCACGCATTCTACCCTGTGATAGCTGCTGACAACTCCCAGAAAGAGTGTGAGGTAGCTCAAGTTTCCTTTGAATGGGGGGGAGTTTCAGGTACTCTTCAAGTTGCTGTAAGGCCCGCCATGCCTGTTGATTGTCTCCTGGGCAACGATTTGGAAGACTCCCCTTGGGCTAAGGTGGAGAGGGAGACACATTTGAAAATGTTGGGTGTGCCAGAGTGGGTGTGTGCAACCACTCGATCCATGACAGCAAGTAAGGGTGTTGATGGGGTTCTGGAGCCTGAAAGTATGGCCCAGGACCCAGCTGTGAAGAGAAGAGGCAGGGGGCGCGGGAAACCGTCCCCCGTGGTTCCCGTGGTCCAGGAGGAGGCAGACCTCGAGGGGGATGCCCTGGAACCCACAGGTGAACAAGTTGCCGAACTGGGAGACCTGCCCGAGCTGACCCATTGGCAGCAGGATGGTGGTCCCTCCAGGGAGGAATTCTGTGCAGAACAGAAAGTGTGCCCTTCTCTTGTGGGTATGAGGCAGCAGGCCTCAGCCCAAACCTCAGGTGATCAGTCAGGGTCACATTTTGTGTACTGGGAGAACGACCTCCTGTATAGCGAGCCTAAGGCTGCTGAGCCTGGGTCAGCCCGTGTGCTGGTGGTACCCCAGCGCTTCAGAGCCTTCCTACTGGGTTTGGCTCATGACGTTCCGTTAGCTGGACATCTGGGGCAGGACAAGACCTATGACAGGCTTGTCACCCATTTCTATTGGCCTCAGATGCGAAGGGACACAGATGTCCATTGCAAGACCTGTCAGACTTGCCAGGCAAGTGGGAAAAGCGGGCGGAAGCAGAAGGCTCCCCTCCAACCTTTTCCCGTGGTCAGTACCCCCTTTGACCGGGTGGGGATTGACATTGTTGGGCCACTGGACCCCAAGACAGCCCTGGGCAACAGGTTCATCCTGGTCTTGGTGGACCATGCCACACGGTACCCGGAAGCCATCCCTCTCAGAACAGTGACTGCCCCCGTGGTGGGACGGGCACTGATGGGTGTTTTCTCCCGAATGGGGTTCCCCAGAGAGGTGGTGTCAGACCGGGGCACCAACTTCATTTCCAACTATATGAAGTCTCTGTGGAAGGAGTGTGGGGTAACTTATAAGTTCACCACTCCTTACCACCCTCAAGGTAATGGGTTGGTTGAAAGATTCAACCGTACACTTAAAGGCATGATTATGGGTCTTGAAGAACCAATGAGGCGTAAATGGGACGTCCTCTTGCCATGCCTGTTGTTTGCTTACCGTGAGGTGCCACAGAAGTCTCTAGGGTTCAGCCCCTTTGAGCTTTTGTATGGTCACCCGGTAAGAGGACCTTTAAGTCTGGTCAAAGAAGGCTGGGAGCAATCTCCCAGGAAACCTCCCCAGGATGTATACAGTTACATGCTGGCCTTTAGGAACCAGACTAGGCGCTTCAGGGATCTTGCTCAGGCAAATCTGGAGGCCAGCCAGGAGGAGATGAAGCGGTGGTACGACCAGAGGGCCACTCTGGTAGAGCTTCAGCCTGGACAGAAAGTTTGGGTCATGTCCCCTGTGGAACCTTGTGCGCTCAAGGACAGGTGGACTGGACCATTCGAGGTTGTGGAGAAGAAGAGCGATGTCACCTACCTGGTGGATTTAAAGTCTCCCAGGAACCCCTTGCGGGTCCTGCATGTCAACCGTTTGAAGCCCCACTTAGAAAGGTCCGAAGTGGGCATGCTCCTAGCTACAGATGCTGGAATGGAGGAGGAGAGTGAGCCTCTTCCTGACCTCCTGTATGCAAAAGAGCAAGATGGGTCAGTGGATGGTGTTGTCCTCTCTGACACACTGACCCCTGAACAGCAGCAGGATTGTCGCCATTTGTTGGGGCAATTCCCTGATCTGTTCTCCTTGATTCCTGGTGTTACTCAGTGGTGTGTCCATGATGTAGACACCGGGGACAGCACTCCTGTCAAGCACAAGGCTTACAGAGTGACTGACAAGGTCAGGGCCTACATCAAAGAGGAGGTCTCCAAGATGTTTGCCCTAGGGGTGGTTGAGTCCTCTAGCAGTCCTTGGGCCAGCCCCGTGGTCTTGGTTCCAAAGGCTGCAGCGCCTGGTGCTTCACCGGAACTTCGGTTCTGTGTGGATTACCGAGGACTCAATTCAGTCACCAAGACTGACGCGCACCCCATCCCCAGAGCTGATGAGCTCATCGATCGGTTAGGGGCTGCCCAGTACCTTAGTACGTTTGATCTAACGTCTGGGTACTGGCAGATCGCCTTGACCGATGGGGCAAAAGAGAGGTCAGCATTCTCCACACCAGATGGGCACTACCAGTTCCGGGTTATGCCCTTTGGGATGAAGAATGCCCCTGCCACCTTCCAGAGGTTGGTCAACCAGGTCTTGGCTGGGCTGGAGGATTTCAGTGCTGCCTACCTGGACGACATCGCAGTGTTCAGCGCCAGCTGGGAAGAACACTTGTGCCACCTCCAGGAAGTGTTGTTGGCCCTGCGCAGAGCAGGCCTCACAATCAAGGCCAGTAAGTGCCAGATTGGGCAGGGTTCAGTGGTGTACTTGGGGCACCAAGTAGGGAGCGGCAAGGTGGCCCCCCTGCAACCCAAGATTGATACCATCCTGGCATGGGCACCGCCCAAAACCCAGACTCAGGTGAGAGCCTTCCTGGGTCTCACGGGTTACTACAGGAGGTTTGTCAAGGATTATGGTAACATTGTGCACCCCTTGACTTCGCTGACTTCCAGGAAGCAGCCACGACTTGTGAACTGGACTGACGCCTGTCAGACGGCCTTTGACACCCTGAAAACTGCAATGTGCACAGCACCCATACTCCAGGCACCCGACTTTTCGAAAGAATTTGTTGTCCAGACGGACGCTTCAGAGCATGGCGTGGGGGCTGTTCTAGCTCAGGTGAATGAAGAGGGCCGAGACTTACCTGTAGCCTTCATCAGCAGGAGGTTACTTCCCAGGGAACAGAGGTGGAGTGCGATAGAAAGAGAAGCATTTGCTGTGGTCTGGGCACTGAAAAAGCTGAGACCCTACCTGTTTGGGACTCACTTCCGGGTGCAGACAGACCACAGGCCCCTCAGATGGTTGATGCAGATGAGGGGTGAGAATCCAAAGCTGTTGAGGTGGTCCATTTCCCTACAGGGGATGGACTTCACGGTGGAACACCGCCCTGGCACAGATCACGCCAATGCTGATGGTCTGTCCAGATTTTTCCGCCTTAGTGATGAGGACTCCCTAGGGTAAGGGTAGTTCTCCCCACATTTCAGCTGGAGGGGACACGTGTTAGACCTGGCATCATTGGCATGAGTCTCTCCTCCATTTTTTCTGTTTGCCTCTTCTGTTTACGATGTTTTTGCTGGTATATGCTTTGGGCACTGTGCCACTGCTGATCAGTGCCACAGTGCAAGTGCTCCCTATGTGAAATTGCTGTATTGATTTACTTCCATGTTTGGCTTATTTGGTTTACTATCAGTCCCTAGTCGAGTGCACCAGGAGTGCCAGGGCTTGTAAAGACAAATGCTGCTAGTGGGCTTGCAGCACATGTTGTGCCACCCACAAGAGCGGCCTAGTAAAAGTATGTCTGAAGGTCTGCCATTGCCAGACCACGTGCAGTCTGACTGTCACGAAGACTGCGCAAGTACACCTACTTGCCAGTCCCTAAACCTTCCCTTAACTTCATGTTAGTCACCCCTATGGTAGGCCCACGGGCAGGGTGCATTGTAAGCATAAGGTAGGACAAGCCTGACAAGGTTGGCATGTCCTAATAGTGAATTACATCCATAGTCGTTTTTCACTATTGTAAGGTAGCCTGCTCTCCATCAGTTAGAATGGGCTGCCAGGATTATTAATGCTATAATCCTAGCGGGCTCGGGGAGCATGGTGCAATGTCGAGTTTGGTATCCCTGAACTCAGGGTTTAATAACGCATCCGTTTGTATGGATGGTTTTTGGACTCTGTGTTTGAAAATAGCACTTTTAGAAAGTAGCTATTTTCTTGTCTAACTGTCTACCGGTCTCTGCTGGTTCTGGTGTGCGTGTGACAGGAGCTGGGTGGCTCCAGAGAGTCTGAATGAGTCAGTGTGGGATGAGTGGGGCATTTGCATTGAGAGTAGGGGAGAGTAGCTCTTGATAGCCTGCCCTGCCTGATACAATGTTGGCTCCGCCCCCCTGCCAGGCGACTGATGACTCTGTGCTTGCCTGGGACTTTCCTGGCCCGCCTCCTGCCGGGCAGCTGATGGCCCTGCCCCTGCCAGTGACAATGCTGGCTCCGCTCCTGCTGAGCGGCTGAGGACTCTGCCCTGCCCAGTGAATAGGCCAGGTGCTTCAGCCTGGCAACACCCACAACAAACCCAGGATGGGGGGAAATTCCCCTGCATGGACAAAGGGATCAAAGCCAAAAAGGGGTATAAGAGAAGGACCCCTGAACCAAGAATTCAGATCACTTCTGACAAGGAAACCTGAACCAAGGACAAGAAGCCTGCTGATCTAAGGACTGCCTACCCCTTCTGCCAAGAGTGCTGTTGTTGGGGGAATCCTGCATTGCTTCTTTATTTTTGCCAAGGAACCAGGAGAGAGGAACTTTGTGTGTACTCTCACTCTTTGCTGAGAAAATCTCCAAGGGCTGGAAGAGTGCCAGTCTCCTGTTGAAGTCACAGGGCTAAAGGACTTCATCTGCTTAAAGTGCTATTTGCTGGAGTTTGTGAATCCAGCACCTCTGAAAGAATCCAGCAATCTCGACGCCGACGGACGCCGCCGAATCCAGCTCGACATCGTGAGTAACGGCTCCAGTGTCCCGCTTCCTCGACGCCGGCCGCCGGGCCCGATCGACGCCAGCAGTAACGCCAGTGAGTAGTGAGTTCGGCTCCAGCTCCAAGTGACCCCGTGTCTGCACCGCTGCTGATCGCATCGACTTCGAGCCCTCTCGACGCCGTGAGCGCTGCTCACTCTTGCAACATCGACATCGACGACGTCGTATCCTGCTTCATCCCGTGAGCGCTGCTCCCGCCTGACTTCGGTCGACGCCGCTGCAGATCGCCCCGACTCCGAGGCCCGATCGACGCCGAAGACGCGACGCCGGACATCTCGACGCTGCTGATCATCGAGTGCTTCACTTTTCCAAGGTACTGTGTTGTTGGGGTCTGTGCGACTCCGGGCTCGACGTAGCGCTCCTCGCGGTCGACGCCGAACCTTTGGATTAACTTTGCCTCGACGTCGTGTGACTCCCGTGTGGGTTACATTGTTGCCAAGAACTGTGTTTTAGAGAAGAAGAGTTGCTTTTGATACTAAAGACTTTGTGCTAAGAAGAAACCGTGCTTGAACTATTATTTTTCCTTCCAAGAGTATTTATTAAGATTGTGGTATATTTTTGTCGTTATTTGGTCTTGTGCTAAGCCTTATATAAAAATACTTATTTTTATAATACTACTGTGTCGTGTCCATTTGTAGTGTATTCACTTTATTACTGTATGTGGTCATAAATGCTTAACGCACTGCCTCTGAGATAAGCCTGTCTGCTTTGCCAAGCTACCAAGGGGGTGAGCAGGGGTTATCTAAGTGTGTGATCTCCTTGCCCTGACTAGAAAAGGTGTGTCCCTATTTGTCAGAAGTGTATACCTCTGCCAACTAGAGACAGCCGCTTCTAACAGCCCGTATGTAGGAAAATGATCTTACTCCTACTAATAATTGTAATTTCCTATCAGTAATATGTATATGCAATTGTTGACAAAAAATATCAGATTCTATAAACATCATAAATATTGTGTCAACATCAGAACATGTGCAAATCCTTGTGCATATAAAATGACACTATTATCTTTCATAAAGGGACAAAATAATCACATTATTGAAAATATTTACATCTAATTCATATGAACTCACATAATCCTATTGTTTACCCTCGACAATGCCTTAACCCTATGTATAAAGAATTGTATAGTGCATAATAATAATTCATAATTCAAAATTTCATTTGTAAGTAAAGTCATAAAAGGTTTTAAAAAAAGGTTTGGGAAGAAGTTTCAGATTTCACAGGACATCTTCATACCACCATTAGTCAACGAGTACCAAAACCCAACATGAGAGATATCAATTATAATTCACAGTAACCATAAAAGACAAAGGGAACATCCTTCCAGGTTTGTAAGATATCTAAATTCAAAATTTTCATTTGTCCAGGTACAACATAAAAGTAGAACTAAAGACAAGTATAGAGGTCTTCACTAGCGTTCATCCCCCGCGGGGCCTTACTGTCTAATTCTATTATGTACCTGGTTTCCAATACCCGGAGTTTCGCATCTCTGTCTCCTCCTCTCTTTAATGGAAGGACACAGTCTATGGCATAGTATTGGATGAATGTGGGGTCACTATTGTGCATATTTTCAAAGTGACGGGCTACCGGGTACGCCTGATCTTTCCCCACGATAGCCCTAATGTGCTGCAGTATCCGCTTGTGCACCGAAAGGCGGGTGCTACCCACATACCGGAGATCACAAGGGCACTGCAGCACATACACTGCAAACTCAGTTCTGCAAGAAATGCGCTTCCTAATCATCACAGGCTCACTTTTGAAGGGTACCATATATTGTGTCTTATTGCACCCGTGCCTGCATGCCTTGCAGACTGCACATTTCTTAAATCCTCCTCCGAGGCCCCCCACGTATCCGAAACTTGTTTCTCAAGAAAGTTGTGCACCAACTTATCTGCCATAGATACAGATTTTCTAAAGGTAATGCTGGGTTTATTGTGGATGTACTTCCCAATAACAGGAGCCCCGTTATCAAATTCCAATTGTTATAGAAAATTCTCTGAATTTCCTTATGCTGTCTGCTGTATTTGATAATCACTCGTGGCTTAATCACCATATCATCTTCCTTCTGATCAATGGGCCTATCTTTGATGGCTAGGGCCTCTTGTCTTGTGATAGAATTGGATCGGTTTATAGCTTTCTGAATGAATAGCCACGAGAAAGGAAGCGTGCTTTGCTTTCCTCTTGCGCTATCTGACAATCTACATCAGTACTGCAAATTCGCCTGATCCGCAGCATTTCCCCAAAGGGAATGCTGCTGATCAGGTGATAAGGGTGCTGGCTGGACGCATGCAGGACTGTACTTCCAGCCGTTGGTTTTCTATGCATCCTTGTGACTATACCTGTTTCCGTTATATAAACCTCAGTATCCAAAAATACCACCGACCTAGCATCTATATGCGAAGTAAACATCAAATTGAGACCATTGTTGTTGATCACTTCCACAAAGTCGTTGGCTTCACTCATTGTACCTTGCCATATCAAGAATAGGTCGTCTATGTACCTTAAATATAAGGGAACATGTTTCTGCATTACTTTACTCAAAGTGCCCCCGAGGACCTGCTCCTCCCAAAGACCCATGTGTAAACATGCCAGACTCGGGGAGAAGCAGGCCCCCATTGCGACACCCCTGACCTGCTGATATAGCTGGTTGTTAAAAAGGAAGAAATTCTGTTCAAGGCACATTTCAATCATTGACAACAACATTCTATTGTGCGCCGAGAAATTCATGGGTCTCCTATTTAAAAAAAACTCTGTTGCTTTAAGCCCATCAGAATGTTTGATCGATGTATATAGTGAAGTTACATCTAATGTTATCAATAAACAGTCCGTATTCCACACAACATTACTCAATTTTCTGATAAAATCAGATGTGTCCTGTACATATGATCTTAAACCTTTTACCCATTCTTGTAAGAAGAAGTCTATATAACGCGAGATATTTTCAGTCGCGCTATTTATCGCCGATATAATCGGGCGTCCAGGTGGTGTCTTGGTGTCCTTATGTACCTTTGGTATTAGGTAAAATGTCGGAATTACCGGGTGGTCGTTCTTCATGAAGTTGTATTCATCATTGGACAAAAGTTTAGCACTCCTCCATGCCATTAGTTTCATGTTTTGTTCTTGCCACGCTCCTTTCAAAATAGTTAGGTTACTTTTCCTGCAGCACGTGGTGTCCAATAACTGACTCTCTGCTTCAGCAACATACATTTGTCGCGGCCATAAAACAATGTTACCGCCTTTATCGGCTTGGCGGACAATCACATCTCTATTAGACTCCAATTTTTTAATTAAGTTGTGATAACATTGATTCTTTTTATGGGCTGCTTTACGTTTTTTATTGGTGACAATGTACAGTTGCTTGAGCTCTTTGATGACAAGTTTGTGATACATCCCCAGGTTGTCATGAACTAATACAGGTTGGAAAGTCGATTTGGGCTTAAACGGAGTGTGACTCATAGCACAGTCCTCACTTGATGTGATCAAAGGCAGGTCACTAGTTATTTCTCCTTCTTGTTGTAAGCCCCAGATCTCATCAAATATGCCACGATCCCCTGCCTCCAACAAGGAGGGACTACTTTGTGTCCCTATTGTTTTTTTTCTTTATGGTTGCAAGAGAAAAAACTTGTTAAGCTTCAACTTTCTTATGAACCGATAGGAGTCCATTCTTGCATCAACATAATTGAAATCCGCCGGAGGACAATACGATAATCCTAATCCTAGGATCATTTCTTCATTGGACGTTAGGGTGAGATTGGTGAGGTTGATAATCGATTTTTTGTTATTGTTTTTTAACTGTGGGTCGCTTTCCGGTTCGATTTGTTCCAGCGGCCCCTTGCTGCCTGACTTGTATTGAGCTGCTTTGTTCCTACGGCATTTTCTCCTGGCGTGCCGCTTTTGGTTGGCGCGATGTTGTTTGCCTGTGTCTTCCCTTTCACTCTTGGTCTTAAAGTGTTGCGCCGGTCTTGACATAGGCAGCTTACTTCTTGCGCCAATGACAGTTTGCCTGGCCCCACCGTGGAGGGTCCTGCATCCTCGTTTTCCGCCTCACTACCCGATGTTAAGCTGGCATCTGTAGAAGAAACAGATACGGTTCCATTGTCCACCGCAATCTGTCTAGTTTTCCTTGCCCGGGCTTTCACGTTCTCATACTTTTTTGCATACGTGAAAATTTGACCATTCAGGTAATCGAGGCAGTCACGCTTAAATTTAAAAGTCTTGCGTTTTCTTATTATTTCCTCATCTTTTTTCACCCTCTGTGTCATGTCACTCCTAAATTTGTCTGCTTGATCACTGGGTCCCAATGCCGCTATTTCTACTTCTAGTTTTTCAATGTCCGCTTGTATTTTCAGGCGGTCGCTTTCTGCATAGCGAACCAGGGTCCCCATTCATTTAGCAGAGCACTCCAAGTTGATTTCTGCCCACTCCGTGAGCATTGCGGGATCTGGCGTTTCATAACTTGGTGCAGGACTTATTCTGAGACCTCTCGGAACTCTACCGACTTTTAAATATCTGGATAAGGACTTGTTTCCCCACCACTTGGATTGCTCTATTTTCATGAGCTTCTGTAATTGCTTGAATAGGTCTCTGTGGTGTGTGGGCTTCGGCGGACCGGAATAACAAGCGGGGAGGCCAGATGTATCGAGCTATGGCTAGCGGTTTTTATTGCTGTTGAGTACAAGAGGGGATATGCAGTCTCTGGTAAGGGTAGCCCGGTGTCCACGATGGTATCCGGATGGTATGGCACGTTGTACAGGGAAGCACCGGGGTCTGTCTCCCGCTGCTGGGCTGTGGTCGTCAGGGCGGGGTGTTCTTCTTTTCTTCAGGGTGGGGTCGTCTGGTCTCGTGGATTACACCGATGGGCCTCGGAGGTTGGAAAAGAGAGAAAGTGCAGGGCCGTTAGTCCTTGACTCTCGTGTATAACGTATACTGCCACCGTCACCGGGATGTGGGGGGATACGGAAGATGCGATGGTGAGGAAAGGGCCGGACGGGGAGGTGGAAGAGACAGGGGATAGAGGGAAGGTGTGAGTAGGGTGTTCAAGGGGGTGAAAGGAGGACTATATATCTATATACAGTGCTAAAAGTGCTCAGGGTTGTGTACTTTATACAATATCTACAACTATAACTACAAGGGACACACGGAGAAGGTTGACGGTTACTCACGTGGCCCGCCGCAACTCCCTGGTGAGTCGCGGCCGCTCTCCAGCCACCTCCTGAGGACTCCACCAGTCCTCCGACCATACGTCGCCGTCCTCCTCCTCCTCCTCCTCGATTCGGCTCTCCGACTCCTCGCCGCTCACTCTCCGCTCCGGTTCCTTCCTTGCTGTCTCCTGACACGAGTCCGCTGGTGGGAACCTCGTTTCCTGTGGACCATCGGCTTTTCTGTCTTCCGGGAAGCTGTTGGGGGCGGGACTTCCGGGGTCAGGGAGAACTGCTTCCGGTATCCCGTTTGTTGCGATGGAATCCTGTCGTACCTACAGAGGGAGAGAGAGAGAAGAATTCCTGGGGAAGGGGAACAAGGTGCAGTCGGGGTTAGACACGTTGGACCCCGCGCGAGGATGCTTCCCCGCTGAGGTAGGGACCGTGACCTTTCCACAGTCTCTCAATGTGGGATTAGCGCTCAAGTTGACATTAAGTGGTAATTGTCCTTGCGGGTTCGACTCCCCAGCCGGGGCTTTGTCAAACATATTTTCCGCCGCCTCCTCCCTGTTACGTAACATATCCGCAGACATTCTTGCTTGAAGCGATGCCGCTTCTATTTCACGGGTAATTAATTCCTTCGAAATTTCACACTAAAACAGACTAAGCACTCGAACCTCGGATCCCCGAGTTAATTTGCGCTTTCGCCGTTTGCACAACTCCCCACTGGAAACTCTGGGTTATCGTCCTACCTTTCACGGATTGTCTTCGCTGCCGTCGGATTCTCTCACACTTGACGGACTTGACTCCCGTATGCCAGGTAGGTAATTCATCCAGTATCCAAGGGCTCTTCGCGGTATGCTTCTCGTCGAAGCCGTGTAGAACTGCTTGTTCCGGGTTAGGGAATCAAACTGCTTCCTGCCGCCGAGCCAATCCACAGGGGAGGGGGTCTGACTTACACCTTAGAAGCCGGTTACGGTGTTTAATATTCCTTATACTCCGCTCGATGTTGCAGCCGCCACATCACTGTCCTCTCTGTCCGGACAGTTTTCAAAGAAAAGCGAACAAGTCAGACCCGTTTCTGGTGCAATTTTAGTGTTTTATTTCCAAAATAAAACCCAGCAAGTCCGCATGACGCGTTTCGCCTCTAACTCGAGGCTTGATCACATGATACAGTTGCTAAAACATAGACGAGGGTACTTAAGTAGTTCAAAGGAAGGAGGTGGTGTTAATCAATTCCAACCTCCCCAGGTTAACCCTTTACTGTTCACATCCTTATGAAACAAGATGTCTGTCATTTAAACTTGAGTTAGTGGCATAGTGCCATACATTTTGCTCACAAGGTTTTTTTGTTCTGTGCAAAACATATACTGTGCAAATTTCGCAATTTTAAATATATAATCCTTATACAATATGATAATATATACAGAAAAATACATACAATACAGAAAAGATATATATATAAAATAGAATAAAATTCATTATCGTTCGATATACACACTATTTACAATAATATATATGTGTGTGTGTATATATATATATATATACACACACACACACATATATGGATCTATGACATAATATCGACAGACAGAATATCTATGTACAAAAATATCGACACAAAAATATCGAAATCAAAAATATCGGAGTTATATCTTAATAAAGGTAAGTACAAAAATATCGAAAAATTTATATCGTAGTACAAAAATATCGAAATTAAAAATATCGTTTTTTTAAATGTATTAATAATAATGTAAAAATAATTTACAAATACATATACTTTTACAAATATTAAATAAAAACATTAAAACATATTAAAAAAATGATAACTAATACATATACATTTAAAATAAATTAAAAACTCTACATATAAATTAATATATATACGTACTCCACATATTGCAAGAGTAGGAAAATCGTTGGATAGCGTAGGGGTAAAAATTACTATTCCCACTCCAGAGAGTGCAACAGTAGGGAAAGCGTTGGATAGCGTAGGGGTTTAAATTACTATTCCCACTCCAGAGGGTGCAACAGTAGGGAAAGCGTTGGATAGCGTAGGGGTAAAAATTACTATTCCCACTCCAGAGGGTGCAACAGTAGGGAAAGCGTTGGATAGCGTAGGGGTTTAAATTACTATTCCCACTCCAGAGGGTGCAACAGTAGGGAAAGCGTTGGATAGCGTAGGGGTACAAATTACTATTACCACTCCAGAGGGTGCAACAGTAGGGAAAGCGTTGGATAGCGTAGGGGTAAAAATTACTATTCCCACTCCAGAGGGTGCAACAGTAGGGAAAGCGTTGGATAGCATAGGGGTAAAAATTACTATTCCCACTCCAGAGAGTGCAACAGTAGGGAAAGCGTTGGATAGCGTAGGGGTTTAAATTACTATTCCCACTCCAGAGGGTGCAACAGTAGGGAAAGTGTTGGGTAGCGTGGGGGTTTAAATTACTATTCCCACTCCAGAGAGTGCAACAGTAGGGAAAGCGTTGGATAGCGTAGGGGTTTAAATTACTATTCCCACTCCAGAGGGTGCAACAGTAGGGAAAGCGTTGGATAGCCTAGGGGTTTAAATTACTATTCCCACTCCAGAGGGTGCAACAGTAGGGAAAGCGTTGGATAGCATGGGGGTAAAAATTATAACTAATACATATACATTTAAATAAATTAAAAACTCTACATATAAATTAATATATATACGTACTCCACATATTGCAAGAGTAGGAAAATCGTTGGATAGCGTAGGGGTAAAAATTACTATTCCCACTCCAGAGAGTGCAACAGTAGGGAAAGCGTTGGATAGCGTAGGGGTTTAAATTACTATTCCCACTCCAGAGGGTGCAACAGTAGGGAAAGCGTTGGATAGCGTAGGGGTAAAAATTACTATTCCCACTCCAGAGGGTGCAACAGTAGGGAAAGCGTTGGGTAGCGTAGGGGTTTAAATTACTATTCCCACTCCAGAGGGTGCAACAGTAGGGAAAGCGTTGGATAGCGTAGGGGTACAAATTACTATTCCCACTCCAGAGGGTGCAACAGTAGGGAAAGCGTTGGATAGCGTAGGGATAAAAATTACTATTCCCACTCTAGAGGGTGCAACAGTAGGGAAAGTGTTAGATAGTGTAGGGGTACAAATTACTATTCCCACTCCAGAGGGTGCAACAGTAGGGAAAGCGTTGGATAGCATAGGGGTAAAAATTACTATTCCCACTCCAGAGAGTGCAACAGTAGGGAAAGCATTGGATAGCGTAGGGGTTTAAATTACTATTCCCACTCCAGAGAGTGCAACAGTAAGGAAAGCGTTGGATAGCGTAGGGGTTTAAATTACTATTCCCACTCCAGAGGGTGCAACAGTAGGGAAAGCGTTGGATAGCATGGGGGTAAAAATTATAACTAATACATATACATTTAAATAAATTAAAAACTCTACATATAAATTAATATATATACGTACTCCACATATTGCAAGAGTAGGAAAATCGTTGGATAGCGTAGGGGTAAAAATTACTATTCCCACTCCAGAGAGTGCAACAGTAGGGAAAGCGTTGGATAGCGTAGGGGTTTAAATGACTATTCCCACTCCAGAGGGTGCAACAGAAGGGAAAGCGTTGGATAGCGTAGGGGTAAAAATTACTATTCCCACTCCAGAGGGTGCAACAGTAGGGAAAGCGTTGGGTAGCGTAAGGGTTTAAATTACTATTCCCACTCCAGAGGGTGCAACAGTAGGGAAAGCGTTGGATAGCGTAGGGGTACAAATTACTATTCCCACTCCAGAGGGTGCAACAGTAGGGAAAGCGTTGGATAGCGTAGGGGTAAAAATTACTATTCCCACTCCAGAGGGTGCAACAGTAGGGAAAGCGTTGGATAGCATAGGGGTAAAAATTACTATTCCCACTCCAGAGAGTGCAACAGTAGGGAAAGCGTTGGATAGCGTAGGGGTTTAAATTACTATTCCCACTCCAGAGGGTGCAACAGTAGGGAAAGCGTTGGATAGCGTGGGGTTTAAATTACTATTCCCACTCCAGAGAGTGCAACAGTAGGGAAAGCGTTGGATAGCGTAGGGGTTTAAATTACTATTCCCACTCCAGAGGGTGCAACAGTAGGGAAAGCGTTAGATAGCTTAGGGGTTTAAATTACTATTCCCACTCCAGAGGGTGCAACAGTAGGGAAAGCGTTGGATAGCGTAGGGGTACAAATTACTATTCCCACTCCAGAGGGTGCAACAGTAGGGAAAGCGTTGGATAGCGTAGGGGTTTAAATTACTATTCCCACTCCAGAGGGGGCAACAGTAGGGAAAGCGTTGGATAGCGTGGGGGTTTAAATTACTATTCCCACTCCAGAGAGTGCAACAGTAGGGAAAGCGTTGGATAGCGTAGGGGTTTAAATTACTATTCCCACTCCAGAGGGTGCAACAGTAGGGAAAGCGTTGGATAGCATGGGGGTAAAAATTACTTCCCACACTACTTCCCCTTTAACACACAACACACTACACATACAAAAAAACACAATTAATATACATTTCAATTAATCAATTAATAACAATTAATATTACTAAATTAATGTAATTATAAATGAACTAATTAACACATATTAATTACTAATTAAGTAACAATAAATACCAATAAATAAATACAATCTCTTTAATTAATTACATTTAATTATATCACACCCTATCCCCCTATAAACACACAACCCACTACACATAAATAAATCACATCATTTAATCACTTAATAATGATTAATTACCAATTAATTATTAATTAACAATAACAAATTAAATATATTAGCACATTAACTCTAATTAATTTAATTAAATAATTAATATTATTTATTTACCAATTAATATTAATTAACAATAACAAAAAATTAAATATATGAGCACATGAACTCTAATTAATTTAATTTACTAATTAATATTATTTAATTACCAATTAATTAATTAACAATAACAAAAAATTATATATATTACAACATTAACTCAAATTAATGTAATTAACTAATTAATATTAATTAATTACCAATTAATTATTAATTAAAAATATTTACAAAAATATATTAATTAATTAATTATTATTAAATTACTTCCCACCCTATTCCCCTATAAACCCACAACCCGCTCTGATACTAAAACGCAAAATGTAAACAAAATTACTATTTTTCGAACATACATTACAAAACATATTTAACAAACATATACACAACATAATAAAATACATAACACTAAACAAAATTTCGATATTAGTAAATTTCGATATTAGTAACATACATACCTTAAAAAAACGATTTTCTGTCTGTCGATATTTTGGACATCGATATTCTATACCATCGAAATTAAAACATCAATATTATTGTATTTCGATATTTTAATTTCGATATTTTGTCTCACTACCCACACATATATATATATATACACACACACATATATATATATATATATTTGAAATTAATTATTTTAGTTTATCATTATTTACTACGGAGTTGTATTTTAAGTCCCTGCCTGCTTTATTTTCTATGGGAGTGTGTTGCAGTACATGTGTGGTGCTGAACTTACTCCACAGCTGTGCTGGAATCCATGTACAACAAGTTTTGAGGCCTCTTAGGTGGCAGTAACTTTAAAAGTGTAGTTAGTGAATAACAGTAGGCTGGCTTTCTCTTTAGGGTGTGAGTGGGTGTTTGTATTACCATGTACCTCCCTTCACCCTTCTTTACTTCTCCCTAATTACCTCATATTTTGTAGTAGATATTTTCAATTTTCCCATCACTCCCCCAGTCCCTCCCACATTTACTACTAAGTACTAAACTTACATGTGTGGGGATCCCTAAATGCAAAAGATCGAAGATGTGGAGATTTACACTCCGGTTTATCAGCTACATTTTGTGGAAAGTAGTTTTACTGTTGTACAGCTTGTGTACTACAAAATGTAGTTTGTGAAGCGGCCAGTAAGTCTTCATCATAAAACATTGAAATTAATAACTATAAATGATGTAATGATTATGACAATACCAGTGCCCTGCAGTTTAAATATATTTTCAAATGTATAAATATGTATATGTTAAACTCTTATGTTTATCTCTTTACTGGAGTATTAGAATTGTAGGGCTTGTTTTTTTCTTCATTATTATTAATGTGCAGTCCTGGCAGGAGCCTAGCTTCAGGGCGTTAGTAGCTTTAGTTCAGAATGCTCACATAGACCACCATTAATAGTTACAAGAGTGCCACGATTCCAGTGGTTGACAGGTTAGTTGTAAGCTCAAACCTTAATTTCAAGTACCATTATTAAGGGGTAGTGCCACTGATACTCTTGCTGGCTCCTTGGACTGCTTATTTTTGTTCCCACTGGATCCAGAGGGGACAGATTACTTTGGACCAAATATGGTAGTATCGTGAAAATACTGCCGGGATCATTTCCACCTTATCAGAAGGTAGCTGCTAGATGGGGGGGAAAAGGCTTATGATAGAAATATTTCAGGAACAAGACTGCTGAAAGAGCACCATTTCTGTTCACCTTGACCCTTTGAGGAACCCGCCCATGAAGAGTTCACAGTCCCAGGATGAGAATCACTCCGTTGGGTATCAGCCCTAGGAAGGATGGTGGCTGCTAGCCCTTAGAAAATGCTAAATACATTGACCTTAGTACCTCCTTCATTTAGTCCACAAAAGGGCTCAAACGGGTAGTTTTCTTTAGGGGTGGGTGGAGCCCGCGGAGTTTTACTCTATGGAATTCTGTGGATTTACATGAAAACTCCATGAGATTCCGCAGACTTGCCTGAGCCGAATTTGGTACGTTGCACAGCTCGCACTGATTTTTAGCTCCAGGCTTGTTCCGCGCTGTAAAGTCAGCATGAACTGTACCGCATGGCGCGCCAAATGTTGCTGCTTCTTTCAGCCACTCAAGTAGGTTTTCTATTCGAGCAGCAGCTTTCTCACCGCCGAAAGGTGGCAACCTGCTGCGACCGCGCATGTTGAGAAAATCTCACTGGGAGGCGTTTTACCACCCAAAAATCACGACTATGTGACAGAAATTCTCTTAAGTTGGCAAGCTGCACTTGAGAAAAAACTCCGGCATGTGGCGCAAAAGAGTTTTGCGAGAACTCCACGATATTTGAGTAGAGCGGAGTGGGCAAAACTGTGCGAATCTGCTGGCAGAGCAGAATTTACCACCCATCCCTAGTTTTCTTGCAGTCCGTTATTAACCCAGGTGGTGTAGGAGCATACTGGGTCTACAACTCTAGGCTTGTCTTTTACCCACTTAAATGCAACTACAGAAACAACCTGGGTAGTGTGATGCTACTTCCTTCGACTTACATTTGGCAAGTCTGAACTGACTGTAGAAATGTCAGCTTTTCTGCATTGTTTCCGTAGATTTCTTGCCTTTCTCTGGGCACTATTTTTGTTGGTATTAGGATTCTACGCAATGTGACAGTGTGTGTTCTATGCTGATGAAAAGGTACTGTGAAATTGGTTTCACCTGGTTAGTGTATTTAACTTAGTGCATAGAAACAGCACCAGTGGTGTAGATGTTAAATGTCATGTAGATTGCAGTGTGTATTTACAGTTCTCCAGTATTGGGGTGTCTTTCATAGATTCACATGCCTGAATCATTCCCAGTCGTCGGAGTGGGAGTCTCACGGTATATAAAAAGCAATAATATGCAACAATATCCTTAGAAAAACTTGGTAATAACCAACCAGGAAGTAAAGTAGCCCAAGCTACAAGAGTAAAAACTTCCACACTCATGACTATCCTAGTCATTTTGTATAGTCCAAACTGCAGCCAATCAGGCAATGGCACCCACCAGAATGTTCTCCCCAGAGGCTCAGGCTCTCAGATTTTCTACCGCATGTCGTGTGAAAGGAGTCTCCCAGAGCTCTGCTCAGTTTCTTTTCAATTTCTCCAAGATTTCTTGAATTTAGGATGTCTTTATCAAAGAAATCCTTATTCAGGCCTTGTGAGTCTTGTGGTAAGCTCTGGCTTTTCTCAGAAGACCCCAAAAAGAAGTGCATTTACTGTCGGTATCCGGAACATCAGGTGAAGGACTGCAAGATATGTAGGACCTTCCCTCAAAAGACCCTCATGGACAGAGAGTGCCGCTTACGTCTGTGGCTACAGAAGCTCAAGGACCAAGATAATCCAGTGTCTGAGGTAGGCAGTATTGCCTCTGGGCCTACTGTGGCTTCTAGGAAGAGAGCTGCTGAGGAGGTGTTATCTTCTCCTGGGACCAAGGTTGTGAGGAAACAGCAACCTTCTAAGGGGTCAGAGAGGCCTTCAACTTCTAGGGCAACTACCCCTGTTAAGAGCAAACCTTTGCCATCCACACCCCCGAGAAGATCGACCAAGATTTTGCCTCAAAAACCAACTTCTGATAAGATCCTTCCTCAGAAGAAGACCCTGTCGTCAACGACGCCATCGACGACCCCTTTGTCGACGCAACATCTACTTCTACGGTAACCTTTTCTTCACCTAAACCTGAGATGATCATGTCGTCGGCATCTCCTCCGTCGACGTTGGTCTATGTCTCAGTTAAGCCTATCTTGTCGACGAGGGAATCTACATCTGCCATCGTCGGCGCCCCGTCGACGTCCAAGCCTACGAAAATTCAGTCAACGACAGCTTCATCGTCGACGCCCCCGTCGACGGCCGCTTCATCGTCGTCGACGACCTCTTCTTCGTCGACGAGCTCATTGACGAAACCTACATCGTCGACGGCCAGATCGTCGACGAAGACTTCATCGTTGACGAAGACTTCATCGTCGACGAAACCCTTCTCGTCGTCGAACACAACTTAATCGTCGACAACGCCTTCGTCGGCGTTATCATCTTCAGGACCTATCCCTCCATTAACGAGCCCGTCGACAATTCCTCCTTCGATGCCACAACTGTCTACATGTACAACAATTCAAGTTTGGTCACCATCTACGGCTTTAACATCTACGCCGTGTACGGCGAAGCCTTCCTTTCTACACAGGCGCGATTCTGCGCTAGAACCTTTATTTCCATTGCACCTGTCGCCTCATAGGCTATCCTTACAGGTTCCTGACAAATTGCTGGACTCAGAGGACAGTGAGGAAGATTCTGAATTGGATGGTAGGTTTGGAGCAGCAACAAGTCCTTCAGAACTGCTCATCAAATACCAAGAAGAGGATCAGGATGATCAACCTTCACCTGAGCATGTGAAATCACCCATTACGAGTGTTCCGACAGCTCAGATGCCTGTGGCATTGTTAACTAATCTCCAACACATGCTAAACTAATATTACCGGCATTTTCCGCCATCTGAGTCAGCGGACTCTGTGCCTTCTACACCTGTGGTGCAAGCGTCCACGTCTGCATTCAGGTCTCCAAGGCCTCTTTCGCCAGTGGCTTCCCATCATCCTGAAGAACAACAACAATCATCAGAGGATGAAGAGAGAGAGGAAGGTGAAGTTGATGACAGATCCTTGATGTCGGAGTGGGACAAATATCAAATCCAGACGCCTTCTCCTTCACCTCCGATTCCTGAAGATTCACCTCCAATGGACGTTGGGGGTTTTCACCTTCTTATGGAGAGAGCAACACAGCGTTTCCTTATTCCTATGGAAACTACGATGGAGGAATGTTTCCTCTATGACTTCAAGGACCAGCCAAGGAAACAGATAAAGTCAATTCCAATTATTGAATTCATATGGAAGGAGGGACTCAAGGTGATGTCTATCCTGCATCTATCCCTCCAGTATTGCCACGTATAGATAAAAAGTATAAGGCGCCTGACAAATCTCCAGCCTGCCTTATAGGACACCCAAAGACAGATTCTGTGATCGTACAGACTGCACAAAAACGGTCCAGAAAGCCTTCATCCCTAATTACAGCCCAGCCTGATAGAGAAGGCAGGCGTCTAGATTCTATTGGACAACGAGTATCTACGATGGCAGTGACAACAGTCCTTGCGGCCAATGATTTAGCCATTCTGGGTCGGTACGACCGACAGATGTGGTCGGACATTTCACCGTACGTCGACATGCTTCGAGAACCTTCAAAATCAGAAGCTCTGAAAATACTGCAGGAGGGAGAGAGGATCTCGGCCGAGATTATAGACTCTGCAGTGGACGTGGCTTCTACTGGGTTCAGACACCTAGCGGGGCTGCTGTCCTACGCCGACAGGACTGGCTAAAGGCGACCTCGTTTCACTAGGAAGTGCAAGCTAAAGTCCTAGACATGCCCTTCGATGGGGAGTTTTTGTTTGGCCCACAAGTAGAAGAAGCCTTGCAAACAATTAAGAAGGACACTGAAACATCCAGCTCCCTTGGCACCTTGCAGTTTCGAAAGTCGCCCTTTTGGGGTGCGAGAGGACGTGGATTGTCCACTACTAGAGGAAGTTATAACCAGCAACCTTCCTACAGATCTTATCAAGGGAATAAGCGCTACCAGTCCCAACGTTACCAATCTTATGGCCAGCGCAACACAAACTATTCCCAGAACAAGAGAAAGCCTGCCTACCGCGGAAAAGATTCCAATAAAAGGCAATGAGGGTCATCACCTGCCACCTCTACTGCCGCAGTCCCATGTAAAAATTGGAGGAAAAATCTCAAAATTTTACTCAAACTGGTCCTCAATAACGTCGGACAGGTGGGTCCTAGACATCGTGGCCAGGGGCCATGCTCTAGAATTCGAAAAATGTCCCCCAAAAGTCCCGTCTCCAGCTCATCTCAAGGAGTTTTTTTCCCAAATCAATCTGATGTTAAAAAAAGGAGCAATCGAAAAAGTCCCTCAAGGACAGAGAGGAACAGGATTCTATTTAAGGTTCTTTCTAATAAGAAAGAAATCCGGAGAATGGCGTCCAATTCTAGACCTTCGTTCCCTCAACAAGTATTTGAGGAAGCTATTGTTTTGGATGCTATCGCTTCAAGAAATACTGCATCTTCTATCGGCAGGGGATTACATGGCCACCTTGGACCTTCAAGATGCGTATTTCCACGTTCCCATTTTAGCCCGTCACAGAAGTTCCTGCGTTTCAGAGTGGCTGGCAGGGATTTTCAGTTCAAGGTCCTCCCCTTTGGGCTATGATCGGCACCCAGAGTGTTTACGAAGGTCCTAGCTCCAGTAGCAGCACACCACCGGCTGGAGGGAATTCAAATATTTCCCTATTTGGACGATTGCCATATCAAGGCGAATTCTTTCGCAGACACAGACATCCATGTCCAACGGTGTCTGTCTCTCTTCCAGACGTTGGGCCTCTCTATCAATCTCAGCAAGTCACACCTTGTTCCTTCCCAAAGACAAACGTTCTTAGGAGCAACCTTGGACACACAACTGGTCCGAGCTTTCATATCGGACTAAAGACAAGAGAGGATACGAAACATGGGTCAGATGTTACTATCAAGAAGATCAGTTTCAGTCCGACAGTTCAAGTCTTTTCTGGGAATGGTTTCTTCTTGCATTCCCTTGATACCAAATTGCCGCCTCAGAATGAGGCCTCTTCAGGAAGAACTCCACCTGCAATGGCTGCAAGTGTCCGGCTCATTCAAGAATCTCATCCAAATCACTCCTCGGATGCGAGAGGCTTTTCTCTGGTGGGTCCAAGAAAGAAATTTACAGAAGGGTTGTGCGTTCCTTCAAGACACGCCAAATTACACAATCACCACAGACGCATCCCTCGAGTGTTGGGGAGCACTTCTTCAAGGGCTGACGGTCAGCGGTAAATGGAGCCCTCAACAAAAGGTCTGGCACATCTATCTGCTAGAGCTAAGAGCCATCTTCTTAGCCCTCAAGTCCTTTCGTGCAATCATTCAAGGGCCACAGTATTGGTTCGCACAGACAATACTATAAGTGTGCATTACTTAAACAGGGAGGAACGAGGCCGGTTCATCTATCTCAGGAAGCCCAAGAAATATGGGCGTGGGCGATACGACACAGGATCAATCTCTTTGCTGTTCATGTGCCGGGAATTGCAAATGTTCTGGAGGACACCCTCAGCTGGTCAACCGTGTCCACCCACGAATGGGAACTACATCATCCAACGGTGGATCGGATCTTCCAGCAGTGGGGTCATCCCGATCTGGACCTCTTTGTGACCAAGAAGAACAGCAAATGCATGTTCTTTGCAAGCTGGCATCCCCACAGGGACTCTCAGGGGAATGCTTTTTCGATCAACTGGTCTTACGCTTTTACTCTGATACCCTTGGTTCCCAGAGTTCTCCGGAAGATGGAGAACGAGCCGTGTCACGTTATTCTCATCGCCCCCAGGTGGCCTCGCCAAGACTGGTTCACCAAACTTCTTCTCCTCACAGAGTGCGACCCAATACAGTTTCGACCAATACCGAATCTCCTCTCCATTCAGAATGGTCAAATTTGCCATCCGGATCCGGCCTCTCTAAAATTAGCAGCTTGGCGCCTGAACACCTTGAATTCGCTCATCTGAATATCTCTGCTGATTGTAAGGAGGTACTGGCTAACACACGAGCACCTGCTACGATAAAGACATACAGACTTAAATGGAAAAGATTCTGCAATTGGTGTAAATCGGCTGGGATCCACCCATTTCAGGCAACGCCGGATCAGATATTGCCTTTTTTCTTACACATAGCAAGATCAGGCTTATGTCATGCAACGTTGAAGGTCTTTTTAGCAGCCATTTCAAGGTACCGTCAAGATGGGTCCACCTCTCTTTATTCTTCAAGAATAATACAGCAGTTCTTTAAGGTACTTTTCAGAATGTTTCCTCCTGTACGTCGTCCACCTCCATCATGGCATCTTAATGTAGTGTTAGCACAGCTCCTGCGCCACCCATTTGAGCCAATTCACAGGGTGGATTTCAAATTCCTAACATGAAAGGTGTCTCTGTTGCTCGCATTTACTTCATCTAGAAGAGTCAGGGATGTCCAAGCTTTCACCGTCAATTCGCCTTTCTTACAATTCACGTCCAATTCTGTAGTGCTTTGTACAAACCCAAGGCTTTGTTTTACTTTTTAATTCACTCCTTGTCATAGCGCCTGGTCATATTAGCTGTTGGGGGCATTTTTGAGCCGTTTCTGGGCTCTGAATGACCTCTGGTAACCAAAGTCTAAACCGGAAGGTCCCGCCATCTTGGATTGGGAAGAGGGCATTTTGCGCTCTAGTGCGAGGGCGAACACAGGACCTCGAGCTTCATAAATGGCCGCACTTACTCGTCCGCGCGCCGGAGGCCGGAGGCCCCAAAGCCTCCTGCCTCTGTCCGAGGGGTTTGAGGATGGATGTGCTTTTCAAAGTCTGCGATCTATGTACTACGGAAAGTAAAGAGGCCCAGAATGCGCCCCCCCCTAGGGAGCTACTTCGATTAGCCCTCCTGAACTGTAGATCTTTACCTAGGAACTCCTTACACATCCACCATCTGATTCTGGATCACAAGCTTGATGTGCTATTTTTGTGGGAAACGTGGACATCTGACAGTTCGGATTTCGACATGGCGAACGCTCTTCCCCCCGGATTTTGTATCTTCTGCCAGCACAGACCGCGAGGCAGAGGGGGCGGGCTGGCCATTATATATAGAGACACTTTGATATGTAGGGCCGCTGAAGGGTCTATCCTGGATGCGGAAAGTTGTAGCTTTAAGATTCAACTGTCCCCCAACGACTCACTGTCGGGGCTGCTGATTTACCGGCCTCCGGGCAACATCAAGCAGTTCGCAAACTCTCTGCTTGAAGAAGCCCCAATGCTAATAGCGTCGGCACCCAATTTTCTCCTGCTTGGAGATTTAAACTTACATTTCGACTCAGCGGAGGATAAAGCTGCAAACGACCTAAGATCCGAACTTGGGTTGGGGAATATCACCCTCCATAATCAGGAGCCCACCCACGTTAAGGGCCATTTATTGGATACAGTGTTTTCTAATCTTCCCCTTCTTTCCATGTCACCGTCCCTGCCTCTCCCTTGGACCGATCATTTCCTGATCCCCTTTCAACTGGGTTTTGTTACAGCTCCCCCACCTCCCCCGGCAGCCACAGCACAAGTACCAGTAAGGGCATGGTCGAAACTCCCGGTCAGCGATCTTACACGCATTTCTGCGAATGGCTCAGCACAGCCTTAGATGCGGTACTCCCCCTGAAAATAGCCAACAGGAAGACGGGGGGCCCCAAATCCTTATGGTTCACCCCAGAGCTGGGTCTTCTGAGAAAAATTTGTAAAAAGAAAGAACGTGACTGGCGGAAAAACTGGGCAGGAAACTCCAAAGAAGAGTACAGGGCAGCCATGAGAACTTATAAAGTGGCACGCAATGCTACCAAAGCGGCCTACCTTGAAAATAGGATAAAATCATCAGCCAACTCTTCAAGGGAAACCTATAAAATTCTCAAAGAGCTGCTCAAAGTTCCAGTATCTCCAGAACCCTTAGAGGGGAGTGCGGACCGCTGTAACCTTCTGGCCCAGTACTTTAACCAGAAAATTAAAAACATCATAGCCGGCCTCCCCTTGCCCCGTCAGAGCCCGTCCTCAGGGGAGAGCTGTCTGGCCACTGACAGAGCCGTGCTGGACAAGTTTGCCCCGATCACCAGGGAAGCTTTCTGTAAAGAGCTGGCCGCGCAAAAAAGTGGCTCTCCGACGGATCCCATGCCTATGTACATCCTAAAGCAGTTTATGGATGTCATAGCGGGACCGGCAGTAGATCTTCTCAACGCTTCCTTTGCCGCCGCCAAGGTCCCCCCCAGTTGGAAGCAGGCTATAGTAAAAGCCCTGCTAAAAAAAGCGGGGCTTGACCCCGCTGAGTTGTCCAACTTTCGGCTAATCTCCCTACTGCCAGGGATGGGGAAAGATTGCTGAGAAATGGGTTAACCAGCAACTCTCGTCCTTTTTGGAATCCAACGAGTTGTTACGGCACACCCAGACTGGCTTTCGGCCCGGTCAGGGTACTGACTCGGCGCTGATCACCATGGTAGAAGAGGGTAGGTGCCTCTTAGATTCAGGAGGATCAGCTGCCCTGGTCCTCCTGGATCTGAGCGCGGCATTTGACATGGTGGATCACAAGATCTTGATCCACCGGTTGGAGGAGCTGGGAGTAGGAGGCCTGGCGATCACCTGGCTAACGTCATTCTTGAGTGATCGAACATATCAAGTGTGCGAGGGCAACAATAGATCAGTGCCCACCCCCCTTCAGTGTGGTGTCCCGCAGGGCTCATCACTGAGCCCTACGCTTTTTAACGTCTACATGGCCCCACTGGAGGGGGAGGTCGCACCCTTTGGAGTGAAACTCGCAACGTACGCGGACGACACCCAATTGATTGTTTCGCTCTCGCTCGCAGAAAGCCATGGTGAGAAGTTTGCCGCCTGCCTTACCAACATCATGGCATGGATGGCCGACTCAAGACTCAAGCTTAATGCCTCCAAGACCGAGGTGATGTTGCTGGGAAATCTCTGCACCTCCCTCCCCAAATGTATGTGGCCGGCTTGTTTAGGAGATCCTCCGACCCCGAAGGGATCCATAAAAAGTCTCGGCGTCTGGCTTGAACCGGAGCTGTCGATGCACACTCAGGCAAAAAAAACTGCAGGGTGTTGCTATGGGCTGCTCCGCTCAATACGGAAAGTTATGCCCTTACTCCCACTAGACTCCAGGAAACTGCTGGTACAGGGCCTTATTTTGTCAAGACTTGATTATAACAACGCCCTTTTCTTGGCTGCACCGGAATACACCCTGAACGTGCTCCAGAGGGCACAGAATGCAGCTGCAAGACTGCTGACGAATACATCCAGAAGAACGTCAGCGAAACCAGCCTTGAAAGCGCTCCATTGGCTGCCCATAAGAGCGAGAGTGAAATTCAAAGCGCTCTGTACAGTGTTCAGAGTCCTCCAAGGCACAGGCCCTCCGATCCTCAGAGATCTGATCCGCCCTTACAAATCATCACGAACGCTCCGCTCTGGCGAGGAAAACCTGGTAGCTATCCCGAGAGCAAAAAGAGCAAGGACCGGAGGTCGCCGCTTTTCAATAAACGCGGGTCAGCTATGGAACTCCCTCCCAACATCAATGAGGAAAGAACCTAGCTTGACCAGATTCCGAAAATCACTGAAAACGTTCCTTTTCCCCCAGAATGACTAACATCTCTGGATGTGGTTCAGAGGAGGTCTGTCTGTGTGTACACGTAGCGCTGGGACGCTCAAGGGCAGCCATGCGCTTTAGAAATTCTTTTTCATTTCATTTCATTTCATTTCATTTCATTATGCCTAAAGTGCCTTCGTATTTTCACCTGAAAGAACCAGTCATCTTAAAAAGTTTTTTCCTAATCCGCAATCCCCTGCGGAGAGGGCATTGCATACCCTTGACATCAGAAGATGTTTAAAATTTTATTTACAAAGGACCTCTGCCATATGCAAATCCGATCAACTGTTTGTTGCCTATGGAAAGATACGGCAAGGGCAAGCAGTGTCTAAACAAACCATAGCTAGATGGATTTCTGCAGATATTGACTTTTGCCATATACAAGTGGGAAGACCTTTACAGACAACTCCAAGAGCTCACTCTACAAGAGCTGTGTCTTCCTCAACTTGCTCCTTTGCTCCTTCAGCAAATCTGCAGAGCAGCGACCTGGTCCAGCAGACATACTTTCACCAAGCATTATTGCTTGGATGCAGCCAGCGAGTCTGATACTTCAGTGGGCCAAGCGGTTCTACGCAATCTTTTCAGATAAGGTGAGCCTCTGTTTCCCTCCTCCTCTGTACTGCTTTCCAGATGCTTATTTCATGCGTATTACTAAGTACATTCTCATGTAATTGCAAGTTTTTTCATGCATTTAGGAATGTAGGCATTTTATTATGTGATTGTATATATTTGATATGTACAAACTTATGTTACAGATAGCGTCTTCCAAGCATTATTTAGGTACTGCTATCTACTCTGATTCAGGAATGTGAATCTATGAAAGACACCCCAATACTGGAGAACAATAGTTACTTATCTGTAATCTGTGGTTCTCCCGTATTGGTGTCTTTCATAGATTCACATGCAACCCGCCCACCTCCCTTCAGAGGCTCGTAGGCTAGGATGTTTTTAGCTTCACTCCGGTGCGAGAAAATCTGAGAACCTGAACCTCTGGGGAGAGCATTCTGGTGGGTGCTGTTGCCTGATTGGCTGCAGTTTGGACTATACAAAATGACTAGGATAGTCATGAGTGTGGAAGTTTTTACTCTTGTAGCTTAGGCTACTTTACTTCCTGGTTGGTTATCCCAACTGGTTGGTTGGTAGATCCCTCCATCGCAAGATCTCTGTGATGCGATATCTGACTACTTTGACAATAAAATCCTGACCATCACAAAGACTTTCCCGCCTGTAACTACTACGACAATAGTTGCTGACGAGACTGTGAAGAAGACTTCCCCTCTTCACTTTGATGAGTTTGTCCCAGTATCCCTGGAAGAATCTGCTAAAGCCATTCTGGCCAGCAAATCAGGTTCTCCGTTTGATCCCTGTCCCCCTCCGGTGTTGCATCTCTTAATAGAGACGGTTAATCCTATGATTAACAATATCATTAACTCCTCTCTAGCAACTGCAAGCATTCCTAATGATTGGAAATTGGCAGCTGTGAAGCCACTTCAAAAGAAGGCCATCGCTGATCCTACTACCCTCTCCAACCTACGCCCGATTTCCTTGTTACCCATTCTTTCTAAGCTGACTGAAAAGTTTGTCAATAGCCAACTGACTAACTTTCTGGAGAAGAATAACGTTCTCCACCCCAACCAGTCAGGATTTCGGTCAGAACACTCTACCGAATCAGCCCTATTATTCACCGCTGAAACCTTAAGGGCAGCAATGGATCAAGGAAAGCAGGCCGTCCTCATTCTACTTGACCTGTCAGCAGCCTTTGATACCGTGTCCCATAACATCTTAATGGACCGGTTGGCTGCCGCAGGAGTAGGAGGACAGGTGTTGGCTTGGTGTAGAAACTTCCTTACCGACAGGCGCCAAATAACTGTGTTAGGCCCATACCAATCTGAGGCTAAAAACGTCAGCTCAGGAGTGCCACAGGGCTCCAGTTTGAGCCCTGTTCTCTTCAATCTTTATATGGCACCTCTGATGAGTTTGATCGCGTCATTCAAGATCAGCTCGATCTCTTACGCTGACGATACCCAGTTGATTTTGGTGTTGGATAGGGAACGACCAGGTGCCGAAGAAGATCTTAGGGATTGTCTTGCAGCAATATTCAAATGGATGAACAACAACCATTTGAAGTGCAACGCCGGAAAAACGGAAATTCTACCAATGGGTAATCTCAACCTTTTCTCCCCTACAGCATGCTGGCCATCAGATGCTGAAGTGCCACCCAACACAATTGCATCCGCCCGCAATTTGGGCGTTAAATTTGATGACCATCTATCTTTTAAACCCCAGGCTGTAGCAGTAGCAGGCATGTGCTTTCAAATTATTAAAGCACTCAGAAAGTTTTTTGACTTTCTGCCTTTATCGGCAAGAAAAACTGTCGCTGTAGCCTTAATCAATTCTAGGCTGGACTACTGTAATGGACTCTATGTCGGGGCAAATAAAATCGTCCTTCATAAACTACAGATGGTCCAAAATGCGGCAGCACGTCTCGTACTACGCCTGCCTCGTAAATCGTCAGCCTCAGCAGCCTTGAACATCTTACATTGGCTGCCAATAGGGAAAAGAGTCTTATTCAAACTTCTTTTAATCACTTTTAGGGCTTTCTACAAACGTGGCCCATCCTATCTTCAAAATGGGTTTAAAAGATACCATCCAGCGCGCTGTCTGAGATCTGCAAATCAGAACCTACTCACTTTACCCCACTTCAAACTCGTCACTAAGGGTGGCAAATCCATCTTTGTACTGGGAACCAAAGCCTGGAATAAACTTCCCCTCTCCTTGCGATCTATTCCACAAGAAGCCCTTTTCAGGAAAGCACTGAAAACTTGGATCTTTTCTCTGCCTGACGCCTTTTGCAAGACCTTAGTGTAATGTGTGTGTAGAAATTAGGACATTCTTTTCCGTTTCCAACCGGTCCATCTAAGTTGGTGAGCGCCAAGATACTCCTTGGAGTGGAAGCTGCGCGGTACAAATGTCATTTACATTACATTACATTACATTACATTATTACCAAGTTTTTCTAAGGATATTATTGCATACTATTGCTTTTTATATACCGTGAGACTCCCACTCCGACGACGGGGAATGATTCAGGCATGTGAATCTATGAAAGACACCAATACTGGAGAACTACAGATTACAGGTAAGTAACTATTGTTCTACGTACATATAAGACAAAGCTTAATGGCCAGCAGGAGTACCACTGTGGCTAATGTAAAAGCACTGCAGTGACACAAGGAAAGTGATAGTGCCTTTGACTTGTAGGAAAATCTATTTTTAAATATTAACAAGTTAGTGCGCCCTGTAAGACCACAACACTGAGTGCTTAGTGTATAAAAAAACTGCCACTCTACATATTAAGAACAGTGTGCCTCCACATCGAATAAGTACGCAAAAGCTGTTTTCACAAGCTTGATTAAAAAAAATACAGGACTAGGCATAACTAAAATCCTTATTTCACATATCTGCATTGTAATTACCATAAACATGATTCAAAGTTATTTTTCACTTAGTTTCGAAAATCTAATTTAATGGTGAGAATAGATTTTTGATAAATTCAGTGGAACAGTACCTCTATAAAAGTGTACTTCATGATTCCTGAGACAAAACTGGGTTAGGCCCAATACATATCCCAGGCTGAGTTAACGACCATGCTTTCATAGAGCGATTACTTGGCTTCTGAGTCCAGGAAGGCAGGCAGGAGTGTTGCCAGTAATGGACTATCTGGATCGGCCATCTGGGAAGGGGAATGGAACACGGGACAGCTTTCACACACCTCTCTTAACTTAGAGATGCCTAATTGGGCTGACAGGCTCTCCTCCCATTCATTCCTAGGGCCCTTCGTGACTTTCCATTTTTACACCAGCAGAAGGAAGTACAGGTTTGTACCCTAAAATAATGGAAGACGCCACCTTTAAATGTAGGAATAGCAAACTGAGAGGCAGATCCCCTCCAGATGGAAGAAGGTATAGCATTTTTTGATTTAGGAGTTCTGGGAATTTGTCCAGTATATCAAAGAGAAAGTGCTACTATATGAGATGGACAAAGGGGAGAAAGTAGACTCGATTTGAATGGGAAGATTTCTCCTAGCTGGTGCATGGGATAAGACTAGTACCTCACCACCCCCCCCTTCAGCAGACTACTGGACATGGGAAAATGCCAGCTAGGGACTGGGACTGCTCTTCAGGGGTCACGTCGCTGACGTCCCGCTTTCAAAAAAACAGAATGATTCCTGACTCCAAGAGGGGATAACTGACCACAGAGGAGTACCTCATTGCTGGAAAGAGACCTGGTGCCTAGAATCCTGTCCTGGGATCCAGGGGCTGCAGGAGTGACAAAAGGGAACTTTTCCAGCAGTTGTAGAAAAGTGAGACTTGGTCATGTCATCCACCTCTCAAGGCTGGTGACATTTTGCTGAAGTTTGCCCAGGGAGGTTGCAAACAGAAGATCAGATTTGCTCTGTGTTGAGCTTTTTTGGCCAGGCTTAAAACTGGTTCAGTGGGACCTCTCTGCAAAGTATCTGGCCTTGTGGGTCCCTGTCCTGCTAAAACCTTGGACTGGATGAGGCAAAGCGAACTTGGCAGCTATGAAATCCATGTTTGCCCACTTGGAGCTTTTGCACCAAAACCATTAACTTCAGCAGGATCTTGCAAACAACGTATCCAACTTCAAGGGACAATTGCAGACTTCAGTTTTGAACTCTTTCTCACTGGAAGAGTCTGCTCTCAAAAAAGTGTTCAAGTGCCACATTAAAAACTTTTTCTGGGATGACCCTCTTGGTATATCTGACTTTATCAGGTTTCATCTGAAATCATGCCTATATTCCGGTCAATCACTAACTGATATTTTTCAATGACACTTTACATTTTCTAAATACTTTTGTCATAAAACTCTAAAAATCCATGGGTCCGGATCCCCTATACCCACTTTAATCATTTTGATTTCCTTTTACTTTCTAAATTGCTCTCTATTATTTTCTGAATTGGTTAGGAAATGTAATTGTGTTTCCATTACTTCTGAAGTGTTTGTACACTTCAACTTAACATGCATTTTTTGGGAAATTGCCTGCTGCTTGCCCCATAGCAATCAGGGCCCGAGCAGAGGTTCACTTTGATTTGTGTTAGGATCTAACCAGGGTGTGTTTATTAAGTTGGAAAGGGTTTCCCCTTCCCAAATTATTAACCCACTTTACCTCACAGATAAACAGAGGCATGGCCAGCACCAGTTGAGGAGACTGTGTCTGGGTTCTTGCTTGAGCCCACACATAAAAGCAAACACACAATCAAGCTAGGTGCCCAACTCTGGGGGGTACCTATGTCTTTAGGCAAGCCTATTAGGTGATGTGGTTCTCCTCATGCACTCTTGCTTTCTGTGTCAGTAAACCATAGAGTTCAGTCCAGACTCTTAGCACCATGTGACTTTTGGCACTTGTCCTTGCAGTGGATCTCAACTGAACATGAGATCCTCGGTGCCCTCCATCCATGGGGCTACTCATTCTCACTCACATTGCTGGGTCACTTCAGAATCCCTGGACCTCGCCATTGTGGAATACTGCAGAGTTTTTACTGGTGCTGTTGTGGACTACTTTCCTTTTGTGGATGACTTCACAGCTGCTCTCCTTCCAAGAAGTTTCTTCCTCATGGAAGGGCACCTTCATTACCCCTCATAATCAGCCAGCGGTCAGCCCTCTCCCTCAAAGCAGGATCCAAGCCACCAGCCCCTCCTGGCAGTCTTTGTCATAGTTCCCAGGTTTCTGGTACCGAACCTGGCAAAGGCAGAAAATATCACAACCATGAAGCATCAAGAGTTCACCACGGGAGTGGGAACCGCGGATTCCTAGTAGAGAAATCTTGGCTCATTGGTTGGAAGTTTCTGCCCCACCTTTATACTAAAGTTGCTAAGAGGAATGGTACAGTCCAGTGATCATCAAAGTATGGCTCGGGTGCCGCATGCAGCCCTCCTGACCTTTAACATGAGGCCTGCTGATCAAGGGTAGTACTGGGCTGATGTTCACTTAACTCCGCACTAACATTAAAAAGATGTTGAATAAACAAGGAAACTTACATTTAAAGGTTAATTGAAGTTAAAGGAAGGAAGGAAGTAGGTTGTCTTGCACGAATGTCTGACAAAATATCGAAAGACAAAATATCGAGGTACAAAAATATCGGAGCAATAATATCGATGTCAACAATATCGACATCCTATCTACAACAAGGTAAGTACAAAAATATCGGAAAAAATATCAATGTCAAAAATATAGTTTTACAAAAAGTATAGTTTTTTTTAAATTAAAAAAAGATGTAAAATAAATTAAATAATACTTAAAAATATAATAAACATAGGTAAACATATTTTATAATATTTATAATTAATACGTGATATACATAATTTAATAAAGATTAATTAAACATATACAGATAATATACAATATATATACTTAATCAGTTTTAATAATTATTTTAATAAGTTATACATACTTAAAAATATTATAAATTACAAATTCACCTATACATATAAAATAGTAACATAAATAAAAATTAAATAATCATAATCACAAATTAAAAACAATTTTTTACTTCTAATATTTTTTTAAATAATTATATACTACATTAGCTAAAACAATACAAAAATATTAAATAACAGAGGGAATAAAATACTAATACAACTCCAAAAAAAACAACAATAAGTAAAATGTTGTATAGCGTAGGGGTAAAATTACTATTCCCACTCCAAAGAGTGCAACAGTAGGGAAAGTGTTGGATAGCGTAAGGGTAAAAATTACTATTCCAACTCCAGAGAGTGCAACAGTAGGGAAAGTGTTGGATTGCGTAGGGGTAAAAATTACTATTCCAACTCCAGAGAGTGCAACAGTAGGGAAAGTGTTGGGTAGCGTAGGGGTAAAAATTACTATTGCCACTCCAAAGAGTGCAACAGTAGGGAAAGTGTTGGATAGCGTAGGGGTAAAAATAACTATTCCAACTCCAGGGAGTGCAGCAGTAGAGAAAGCGCTGGATAGCATAGGGGTAAAAATTACTATTCCCTCTCCAAAGAGTGCAACAGTAGGGAAAGTGTTGGATAGCGTAGGGGTCAAAATTATTATTCCTACTCCAGAGAGTGCAACAGTAGGGAAAGTGTTGGATAGCATAGGGGTAAAAATTACTATTCCCTCTCCAAAGAGTGCAACAATAGGGAAAGTGTTGGATAGCGTAGGGGTCAAAATTACTATTCCTACTCCAGAGAGTGCAACAGTAGGGAAAGTGTTGGATAGCGTAGGGGTAAAAATTACTATTCCCACTCCAGAGAGTGCAACAGTAGGGAAAGTGTTGGATAGCGTAGAAGTTAAAAATAACATACTTATAAATAAATTATTTTTTAAAATATATAAAAAATGAATTATTATATAAATCTAAACTATTTACAAATACCAATAAATAATTATTAAAAACATAATTACCAATGAATAATTAATTAACAATAAATTAATAATAAATACCAATTAATATTAATTAACTAAAATTAATTTCCAATTAATAAACATTAAACAATAAAGTAGTTCATATAACAAAAGCATTTTAATTATTAAAAAGTAATGACCAATTAACTAATATTGAACAATTAAATAATTTGTTAAACCAAAAATATTAATGATTAAATATTAATTGCCAATTAATATTTACTTATTAATATATAAACTAAAAATATCAATAACAAATATTTAGTAATATTTAATTCCCAATTAATAATTAAACAACAATAAATTAATCTCATAACCCAAAAAATTATACTTTTAAATAATTACCACTACAATACATTAATTATCAATACCCAACTATAAATTTAATAACTACCTAATTACATATCAATTACTTTACACACTATTCCCATAAAAAACACACAACAAACTCCAATATTAAAATGATACACTTAACATTATTATCAATTAATCAATTAATTAAAATTAATTACCAAATAAAAATTAATTACAAATTAATAATTATTTAACAATAATATAATTAGCAAAAACAATGAATGAAAATAAATTATTACTTAATTACATTAAAATTATTTCCCTCCCTATTCCCTTATAAACCCATAACCCGCTACAGAATATAATTATCAATTAATTCATTAAAATTAATTACCAATTAATAATAATTAATTACCAAATTAATTAAAATTAATTTATAATTCCTAAAAATTTATAATAAATTTAGTATATTCAAATTACTTCCCACCCTATTCCCCTATAAACCCACAACGCGCTACGGTACTAAAATACAAAATGTACCTAAATTACATAGAAAATAAAATAAAATACATATTAAACACACAGGGGTCGATTCCGATCCTGGAAAAAACTTCCGTACGATTCGTATCCGGAGCCCTCTCCGTACGAATAGTAAACATGCCGTACGACCCGACGAGTACGATCTGGACCGGGGTATGAGGACACGATTCGTACGGTCCACCTCAGGTAAGGGCGATTCGTACGGAAAAGCACACAATCACATACACACCATATGGTCCGTACACCCCATGATCGCATGGGTACGGTGCGTACCCCTGCGATCATGGGGTGTACGCACCGTACCCCGCGATCGCAGGGTGTACGCACCGTACACCCAGCAAACATGGGGTACGGTGCGTACACCCCATGATCGCGGGGTACGGTGCGTACACCCCATGATTGCAGGGGTATGGTGCGTACCCCTGCGATCATGGCGTGTATGCACCGTACCCGGGGGGGCATTCCGTACCTGTTTCGAGGCGAACTCTGCTTCTCCGGATGTTTTCGGTACCCGTAGAAAAAGCTTCTCACGGTGCGTACCCGACACGAATCGTACTTGCTGGGTCGGAGAAACCAGCCGCAAACCGTACGGATGTCGTGTACAGCGGGTTCCGAGGGAGATTCATACGGGGATTTGATTCGTACGGTCTCTGTACTATTCGTACGGAGTTCAGCTCCTGGTACGAATCGTACTTCGTTGTACGTACGGGGGACGTTGCAGGGTACGATTCGTACAGGAAAAACGTTCCGTACGGCTATTCGGAGCGTTTTTCCCCGAATCGGAATCAACCCCATAATAATATACATAAAAATCATATAAAAATCGATTTTAGTAAAATCGATATTACTAACATCTATAATAGTAACATCAATATTACTTACATCGATATTAACAAAATCGATATTACTTACCTTCGAAATTCTTTCCCTTCGATATTAAAACATCGATATTTTTGTAGGTCGATATTAAAATATCGATATTTTGTCTGCCTACCGTCTTGCACCACCTGACTTTAGGAACAACTTCATTTTCAAAGCCATCTTACAGCAAAGGTGTAAAAATATGATAAAGTCTCTTCAAAATTCAAAATATTGTGTATTTCGTTAACATACAGAACCATTTCACCTGAGCACATCAGATTATATCAATGCATTAAGAAGTATTGTTTTTAAGTGATAGTTTTTAAATATGAATTTTGAAGCATGTATCTCTTCCCGCTGCCCCCCTCCCACTGACAAGACCAATAGTGAACTAAGAGGCAAGTAAGTTGTTACGTGCACTCTTAGGGTGGCATGGGTTCCTATTATACAGAAGGGGGCGTGGCTAGCAGCCGATGAAGACGGTCGCAGCCTAGCGAGGCTCCCGACCCTCCGCCCATTGATCCGCGGATAATCCTGTACTCGACCCGGGACTCCCGCGAAAATCGGGAAGATCCCGAGTGCAACACCCGGGCCTGCTCCGGTTCGAGTGGCGAGCCGGCGAGACCACTGCAGTGGGCGTAACAGGCTGTGAGGTTCCCGGGACGCCGGAGCTCAAGATGGCGGCGCCCTGGAAGGCGGACGCCAAAGCATAGCGGCGGCTCCATCCCCGGCGCCCGGCTGAGCAGTGGAAACGGAGCAGTGTGAGGCCGAGGTGGTGATTGGTACCGGCGGGAACGCCGTCAGCCCCCGCGCACGGAGAGACCGGTGAGGAGCGCCGAGCGCGAAAGACCCCGGCGAGGCTCCGTCCCGCCAGGAGGCAGGAAATCTACTCCCCGGCTTTGGGGCCTGCTGGCCCTGGGGGCGCGACTCCAGCCCCGGCGCCCGGTGAGGCGCGAGAAGAAGATCCGGGGGAGGCCCGGGGACAGCAGAGGCCTGTCATCGACCCGCCGGCCCTGACTGCTGGGCGACCACTGCGGGACGCTGTAGGCGGGTGGCCGCAGAGTGGCCCCGCCTCTCTAAGGGGGCTGAAATCTACACCCCGGCTTCGGGGCCTACCATCTCGGCGGGCGCAACTCCGGCCCCATCACCGGATTGGGCAGTGAGGCAGTGCCGCACAGAACCGAGTGGAGGGCTGGGACCAACTGGCGTGCCGCCGTCCCCCCCCAACTCCGGTGCGACCAGCGAGGCGCCCTGCACACGTTCGATCCCGTGGAGGCCCCACCCCGCCTGTGAGCCGCAGATTGACGCCCCAGCTTCGGGGCCTCGCGTCCCTACACGCATCGGGAGGTGACCAGAGACCTCACCTGCCTGCCTAAGCGGTGAGGACCCACAGTACCTGGCCCCTAGGGAGGAGTGAGGATTGCCACGAGCGACCCCAGGGCCTTGGCGGCCTAAGCCTCCCGCCAGGAGCAACCCGAGAGTGGCTGGAACTGTGCAGCGGCTGGATTGGGGCCCGTGAGAAGTGGACGTCTGGAGTAGACCAGCGATCTCCGCGGGGGCGGCCGGGGGCCGACCGTGCCTGGTGAGCAGGGAGTGCATCCCATGAATAGTAGCCCAAGGGGGGGCCCACTTCAGGAGGGAACTTCATCGGCCCACCCATAAACCGCTCATAGCGGGGAACCCCGATCGGACCCTCTGAAGCTCTCCTCGGAAGGAGATTGGGACCCGAAAAACAGGTGCGTAACTCTTACCTGGCTGACTACTGAAGACCAGGCACCACACGCAGACGGCCCTCGATTAGCGGGCGCCGCCGGAGGAGACGGAGGATGGGACCGTGCGGCGGGCAGCTGCCCACTCCAACTGCGGACCCCTGAGCGGGCATACCTGACGTCGCGACCCCCCGGTTGGGCCGGTGGGGACGCCATAACTAGTGCACTCCTCGGACCCCCCTATTACACCGCTGGGAGACCGTAGCGCCATCACAGCGGAGGTGCGCCTTGGCAGACCAAACCGCGATAGCAGCACCGAGTGGCCGCCCTTCGTGACGCCAAGTCCTATAACGGCGGAGAGGGCTGATTGGCCCCACAGTGAGGGAGACCCAGCAGGGGAACCCGGACTGACCCTTCCGGGTTGGTGCTCAACGGACTACCCACCGCAAGGGACACCGACGTCCCCTGACAATCCCCGGGCACCCGGATTGACGACGCAGACGCAGAATGGGGAAGCCCAGAGGCGCGAAGGGAGACGGGGGCCCTGCCACGGAGACGACCGAAGACACTACACAGTCCTCAACGGAACTGCAACAGATGCAAGACCGGATCCTGGAGGCTATCGCTGCCACGAAGGATGCGTTACATCACGACATTGAGCAGGTGTTGACGGGGCTGGGGCTTCTGCGGGCGGACCACGCGAAATTGACAGATAGAGTCAAGGAAGCGGAAGACACCTTAAAAGACGTCGTACCAGCGCAGAAGTCGATGGATGGGAAGCTCGCGGAGGAGCTGGACCGCATCCAAGCCCTGGAGAGGAGAGCAGAGGACGCAGAAAATCGCAGCCGGCGGAACAACGTGCGCCTCGTGGGTCTTCCCGAAAACAAAGAGGGCACGGACATGGTGGGCTACTTGCATGAATGGCTAAGGACTGTGGTGGCCCCGGAGGGCCTCTCTCCCTTCTTCACACTAGAGCGGGCACACCGTGTGCCGTCAAGACCCCCGAAACCGGGTCTCCCACCTCACCCTGTGGTCATCAAACTGCTTCACTACAAGGACAGAGACTGGCTGTTGCAGCGGGCCAGGGATGCGGGTCCCTTCCAAGTGGACAATAGCAAGGTCACGCTGTTCCCGGACTACACGTTCGAGACCCAAAAACTGCGCGCCTCATTCCTCTCCATCAAAAAAGAACTGCGCACATAAGGCATACAGGACTCGCTACTATTCCCGGCCAGACTCCGCGTAGTTGTGGACGAGAAAGCTCTATTCTTTCCAACGGCAGCAGAGGCATGGACCTGGTGGGACACCTATAAAGCAGGCACGGATGGAGTTCGGTACCGAACAGAGGAGGCACGCCAGGAGAAATCAGTCAGGCGATCAAGGAGGCACCGAGGGCGCGGACAGGGATCCGGAAGGCCGACGAACTCCCAAACGGCGGACGAACGTAGAGCGGTGCTGCAGGCAGTCAAAGAGGTGTCGGGATCGACGCTGGTCCAATCGGAGAGAGGGTCGGGTTCGGAGGGACAGGGAACAGGCTCAGACACTGACTTATCGGAGCTGGGCGGGGCCAGGCGTCCGAAGGTCACACCACAGACGTCGGGAGAAATCATTGGGAGCTGAATCCTAGACATGGTACCTGGCTGGGGTGTCGACGGCTAATGCGGCTCCTACGAACTTTTGAGCAGGCCGCTGTGAGACTGGAGTATCGTGAGTAATAATGCATATTGTGGGGCAGGGGTATGGGGACTGCACTTGAATGTTCCAGAGGTTAGCTCACGCACCCCAGGGCCCATAAGGCCTCCGTGGCTTGACTACGAATTAGGAAGATTTGAGAGCACGTTTGCTCAGTAGTTTGGATGGGAGCGACTCTTTTGCAGTTAGGTCCTGTTCTGGGGGAGGGGGGGCCTGGAGAAGTTGGGGTAACTCAAGGCGTAGTGTGGGGAGGGGGGGGAGGGGTGGATGTTGGGGATGGGTGGGGACGGTGTCAAGTCTGGGGTCTGGAGGCAAAATGTTGATGATCTACACCGAACTCGATGGTACAATGGCTAATGCAGGATCGATAAAATGTGTGTCCTGGAATGTGCGGGGCTTGAATACGATGACGAGAAGACACAAAATTCACTCTTATTTAGTCCGTAGAGGAGTGCATATAGCATTCCTGCAAGAGACCCATTTAACAAGGAAAGAGGGCATAGCGCTCCAGCGCAGATGGAGGGGCCAACTGTTTCACACCACGTACTCTGCTTTTGCCAGGGGAGTGCTAATTTGGGTGAGAGCGGGTATCCCTTTCCAAGTAACTAGACACACAGTAGACCCAGATGGGAGGTATGTAGCTGTTGAGGGACTGCTTAGAGGTCGACACATAGTGCTCAGTAGTATCTACGCGCCGAATGTGGATCAAGCAACATATTTCGCGAGGCTTTCCAGGGCACTAGCCAGTTACCTCACAGGTCCTGTACTGATGGGGGGGGACTTCAACTCAATAGAAGATACAACACTAGATAGATCTCACCCGCCACTACACACATCCCCAATACACCGATTGGCGAGGTGCAGAACGGAATGGCAGGGAAAATGGGACCTGACGGACAGCTGGCGCACACAACATCCAACAATGCGGGACTACTCATTCTACTCTAGCCTACATGACCTCCATGTCCGCCTTGATACCGTCCTCTGCTCTCAAACAGTACTTCCGGCGGTGGCCCGGTCTGAATACTCAGCACGCACTATCTCAGACCATAACCCTATACTCCTGACAATAAATTGGATGAATGAACCCCGGCCGGACACGCTGGACGACCCACCTTTCCACGTAGAGCTGGAGGATCGGATCACCCTAAATTTTGCTGAGAACGAGGGTACCGCTTCCTCCAGGGCAGTGGAATGGGACGCATTTAAAATAGTAGTAAGAGGACACTGCATAGGGAAATTTGCGGGAGCCCGCAGGTCATTGGTGGAAGACTTAGATAAAGCTGAGCGTAAATTGAGGGAGGCGGAACTGGAGCGCCCTAGCCGCCCTGAGTTACAGGGGAAAGTAAGTGGGGCGCGGGAGGCAGTGGCCATAGAAGTGGAGCGCCTCCGCAGCTTCGATTACAAAACATACTTAACGAAGACTCTTGCTGAGGGAGACAAAACTGGAACACTCCTTGCCTGGCTAGCGAACCCCAATAGGAGTACTCAGCCGATTATGAGCCTACCGGGGAATAGAGGCAACACCCATGACACGCAGTCGGACATATTGGACTGTTTCAGATCATATTACGAGAGGTTGTACAGAACTGAGCTAGGGAACCAGACTGAGGCACTAGACGCTTTCCTGAGCGATTTGCAGCTACCACAACTAGAGCAAGAACAGGCGGACGCCCTGGGCGGCCCGATAGACCTGGCAGAAATAAGGGGAGCGGTAAAGCGAATGGCGGGTAACAAAACTCCGGGGATGGATGGGTTGCCCATCGAATTCTACGGGAGATACCTAGACCAGCTGGCCCCGAGACTTCAGGTGATCTATAATAAAGCCAGGGACAAGGGCAGTCTTCCCCGATCAATGCGCAAAGCCATAATGATCCCTTTATTAAAACCGCGAAGGGAAAGCACGGACCCTGCATCCTATAGGCCGTTATCTATTTTAACGACAGACTACAAAATCTTGAGCACAATACTAGCCACTAGACTGCTGACCCATATGCAAGACCTGGTCCATAAGGATCAATCAGGTTTCATACCCACGAGGAACACGACACATAATATCCGTAGGCTGCTCAGACTAATCGACGACCCGCCGCCGGATGCGAGAGCTCCCCTAGGGTTGGCGGTTGACATAGAGAAGGCCTTCAACAGCCTGCAATGGGACTACTTATATAGGGTGATGCGGGGTTTTGGCCTGGGTGAAGGATATATAAGTTGGACGAAGGTGCTTTACTCTTCAGCGACAGCTAGGGTGAAGGTCGGACCCTTGGTATCGGACCAATATGGGGTGCATCGAGGGACCAGACAGGGATGTGCACTTTCTCCCCTACTGTTTGGGCTTGCGGTGGAACCCCTAGCTGCAATGGCTAGGCGGGGGGACCATTATAACGGGTTGGTCTTCAGAGGGGCCCGCCATCACATTTCCTTATATGCAGACGACCTCCTCCTCTTCTTAGATAATGCGGAGGAAGCTGTGGAAGGAGCAGAGAGACTACTAGCGCGCTTTGGCAATATGTCAGGACTGAGGGTTAACTGGACGAAAACCTGCCTCTTCCCTCTACGGAGGGGGGAGGAGCGCCCCCCACTCCACCTGAACATTAGATGGGAGCCCAACTGCCTGAGCTACCTGGGAGTGCATATATACCACGAACCTGCGGACCTCCTAGACGGTAATGTGGGTCGCTGTCTCCGCGCATTACAGAGTAGTATGTCCTTCTGGTCTACCCTGCCCCTCTCAGTGGCGGGCCGGGTTGCACTTCTTAAGATGGTAGCCCTACCGCGATTGTTATATTTCTTCCGGACCCTCCCCGTATGGATACCTGGAGACATTTTCAGACGCTTACGGTCGTTGATTGTGTCCTTTTTATGGGGAACAGGCAGACGGAGAATAGCACTGGCGACGCTGACCCGCCCGAAGGATGAGGGTGGCCTAGCGGTCCCAGATTTTGAGCTCTACTACTTGGCGGCTCAACTACAATTCTTCACACAAGAAATAGCGAGGGTATACCGCGGCCTGGAGCAGGAGAGGGAAAATGGTACCCCCCGACACGTCCTGGCGTTCATAACCCTGCAACAAAGGCTGATGCTCAGAGGACTAACCCAGGAGGAACGGACGCTTCGATTGTGTTGGAACCGCTCACAAAAACGAGCTGGTCCCGGTCACCCATATGCGCCCGAAATCCCGCTAGGCATGGTGACGGCGCTCCCACATGGTGGAGACTGGTTCAGGCTGCGACTATGGGAAGAGGCAGGCTTGCAGATGGTAGGGGATCTATATGAGGACGGAGTATTATCTCCGTACCAGACTTTACAGGAGCGGTACGACCTTCCGAGGGGAGACTACCTTCTGCACGCGGCGGTGGTGAGAGCTATCCAAGCACACTGGGGGGAAGGGCTGACAGAAACCAAGACAACACTGGCGTGCCAATACACATTGATGGCGGCGGGAACATTTAAGGCAGTTACATGACTCTATTCCAGAATGCACACAGAAACCCTGCAACCACTTACAATATTGAAGAATAAATGGGAGGCAGACCTTCAGCTAGAAATCCCAGACGCGACATGGTCCCAACTAGTGCGGAGGGCTAGGAAGAGCACCAGAAACGCGCGTTTCCAACTGATACACCTTTATATCCTCCATAGGGCTTACCTCACCCCGAGTAAAATAGCAGCATACTTCGGCGCAGAAGACGCAGCATGCCCCAGATGTGGCCAGTTGAGAGCAGACCTGGTACACATGCTGAGGAGTTGCCCATGCTTGCAAGAGTATTGGGGGGAAATAGGGGACACCCTGAATGCAGTGGCGGATAGGGAATTGCAGTACGACAGCGCGGTCACCATCTTACATTGGTTCCCACATACACGAAAGAACAAACAGTCAAGCAAATTCATCGACATGGGTCTACTAATAGCGAAGAGGGAGCTGACCAAGGGGTGGAAGTCAAAAGTAGGGCCAACACATCGGAGATGGGTGAATGAATTTCTGAAGTGGGCGACAGCGGAGAGTACGCTCAGATTCCAACTGGCCCGCCGTAGCTCAGACGAGAAGGCGCAGGAAGCAGCAATGGCATGGGAAACGTTAGTACAAGCACTGAGAGATAGCGCAGTAGCGGAGGAAGGGGAAGAGGAGTCGGAGAACTTGGTAACTCTAGCAGCGAAGGCCACGACCCTGGCACCTACGCCGGGCACACACACACGATAACAGTACAAAAGCTCCGAAATCCCACCTTATAGGCACGCATCCGTGCACCAGGCTTAGATACAGACACTGGGGGGAGGGGGGGTGAATGACACACCGGGATACTACATGGGAACGTGTACGTGCCTTGCCGTATAGCAGCGAGTAACGGGGCAAAAAAAGTAAAAGCAGAGGGCAGAGAACCCTTTATGTGGACTGCAGCAGACTGCCCAGCCAAATGAGCGAAATTTAACAGTGAAACGCCGCCCGACCTCCGGGATGTGGGCTGAATGGCTGTGTATAAATTACCTAAAATGTGTTAGGAGAGCAACGACTCTGCACTGTGAAAAGCTGAACACTGCACTGTACGCTGTTAATAACTCTGCAATAAAAAGTGTTTAACAAAAAAAAATGGGTTCCTATTATACATGAACAATGTTATAGTTTATTAAAATAAAACACAGAAGAAACTTTTGTATAATGCACATCTTGAAGTCATGTATTTCGATCTCCTCTTTTATGTAAAAATGAAGAAAAAGGAGGAATGGTGAAATTAAACAATTGCCTAGGATTGCACAATTTGGTAAAGTTAGGAGGCTGGGATAATCCCTGGTTTTCTGGCTTCACATTGTGCAATTCAACCTCTGTGTATATACAGCTTTGCTTTCCCTATAACACCTAATCCCTCCTTTGCACTTTCCCGTCCCCCCACCACCACCACCACGACTGTCATCCAGCAGGCATCAGGGCGCCCCTTGGTCACATCACAGACCAAACTTTGTGGCCCCTAGGAACATTTTTGCAAGTGCCCATGGTATAGTCCAACCGTTATCTCTGAGATCGGTTCTGACAGGCCTGTCTCTTTTGCTTATTCCACTTTGATTGGTCCAGCCAAGTTCTTTGTTACCAAGTGTTGGCAGGAAGTGCAGTGAATCTGGTAATTTTCTGTCAGTAGGGACCCAAAACAAGGGTACAAAAGAAAGGGAAGCTGACCCGCTTAACTGTCTCTTGACCTATGGGAGGTAGCCCTTCCAGTGAACAGAGGGCCAGGAAAGGGCAGAAGAAAAACTGCAAACATCAAAGGGGCTCTCTCCCACTTGGGTTTAGCAAGTGCAAAATAGAATCCATTGTGGCTATGGACACTTCTGTCACACATACTCCATACACACATCCTCTATGCAAGCAGAAAGATACACACAGGTAACCTTCATGTTCCAAATGGACGAGTGAAGGACTTGGTTGCTGGGGACTGGCAGACCGCTTTAAAAATAAGATGAGTTAGCAATATCTCCCGTCATGGACCAGTAAAAGGATGTGCCTTGCCATTACAAAGGGTATCATTGTCATCACTCTCAGTCCTCCTCAGCGACCTGGCATTTGTCATGGTCAGTCTCGAGAAGCACAGAGTACGCCCCTACTGACCACAGGACCCCTCCCTGAGTCCCAATCTATGGCACAGATGCCTCCACCACATACATCTTGCTGAGCTGAGCTTGAGGCAAACAATATACTGCTTGCTAGAGTGAACTTAAGGCAGAGGTACATGCTGTCCCGAGCCATGTAAGGGACCTGTCTGCATCCCAAGTGCTCCTAAAAGTTTACATTTTCTGGCCAAATCTTTGTCAGGACCGGAGGCGAGGATTATGCTTTACATTCTTTACTTTATTGACAGCAGCCTTCAAAGTAAACACTAACAAAAAACCTAACATTCCCATGAACACTTAGGAATGTCCCAACAACAATAGAGTTCATCATATAGACTGTCCGTCGTCTCCACCAATCAGGTAGCACCATGTAGGTCATATTCCCTTATTAGTGGTTATCCCTCCTCTTTCTTCACTTCTCACAGCCTAAGATAAGTGTACTCCATTTCCTCAGTGTATTTTGCATGTGAGGTGTACTTAAACTGTTATATTTAACGTTATTCCCGCTCTATCTGTGTTATGATTAATACTGTTTATCATTGACTCTGTGCATTATTGTTTTCTTGCTAGCGCTGATGCGTCTTTCCACATGTTACTGTTTATGTTCTGTTCAGGTGCGTGTGTACTTTCAGCCTGTTTTTGTTACAAAAGGCTGTGGTGATCCTTTTTGTTGCTGTGCCTTCCCCTTGGGAGGCCGGCAGGCCGCGGGAGCGTTTTTCCGCTCCTCCGCGGCCGTTCTGTGGTGTGGTGCGGCTTGCGGTGGGAACCTCCCACCGCCTGAGGGCGCCTAACCGGCGGCTCTCCCCTGCGCTGCATGCTTTGCATTCTGCGCGTTCCTAACAGTGAGGCAACATTGCTGCAGGGAGCCTTGTCAGATTTGGGCCTTACTCCAGCCTGTCAGTGGGTCAGTAGTTGATAAATGTTTCCTGGAGGTGACGCCCATGAGGGTCAGTTGGGGTTTTTAACCCTTAACTTGCTAATACAATCTGTGGAGTCTGTATCATTAAACTATACCTCCATTTTTTTGGAACCTTGTCCCAGAAGTGCCCCAGAATATTAACACCTTGGCTGCAGTGTCCCGGGCTTTGATCCTATTCACGAGAAGTTCGCCCGCCAATAATCAGGCTGCCACCTAGCCCCCATTATTAGGCACATCCTGCCTGTTTCAGTAAAAATGTACAGGTAGATTCTGCCTGCTCTATTATAACTATTTGAATTCTTGGGTATCCTGACATATCCTGCCTCCCTAATCTTGGTATTACCTACCTGGTATATGTATCTATCCTTGAGTTGCCTATGCCACTTATACAAGTGACTTGCCCTAAGCATGTCCCACAATATGGAGACCATGTTCGATGATCAAGGGGATGAGATAGACCCCCTTAGCGATCTCCTATGGGACGATGATATTTACAATTACGTGGATGCATCTATTCACAAGGCAGTGGCGGAGGCAATGTCTTCCTTGGAGGAGCGCCTTTCACGCCAGATCACGCAGGCCTGTGACAGGTTGGCGGGCGCCAGTCCAAAAGAATCGCAGGCTCTACCTGCTGTTCCTCCTTCTCCCCCCGCCTCCCAGCTGCCTCCAGCGAAAGGTCCACACGGCTGAGAGTAGATTTGGACGCCTACGCCAGGTTGAAGCAGGCATTTCTGGCCAGCACAGCTCCCCCGGTGACCCCTTCCGATCCAGTGGAGGGCAACACGGACGGTAACAATGGGGACACGTATGATGACGCGGGTACCTCCCGACCCTGGTGTCCTTCTTCCCAACCCCCACCCAACACCCCTCAGAACGACCATGCCATATGTTGGGATATGCTGGACCCTGATGAGATCCTTCACCCGAGGTCTTCCGATTGGGCTCCATCTGACAAAGTGGCGCAGTACGTGGCGAGCCACATTCAGAAGCCTCTGGAGAAGGAAGCTCGCAATTGCCTCCGGGCGGAATGCCCTCGCCCTTCATTGGATGACAAGGCCGCCCTTACGCCCTATATCAATCCACGAAAGGCTACCTTTTAGTAAAATTTTGTTATGGATCCTCATAAAGGGATTGAAAGATCTTGACGAGCTTGCCAAGACAAGCTGCTAGATACCCTGGGGCCCCTTACAAATATATTGGATATGGCGGAGGAGGCAAAGTCCTCGGGCTCACTCATACCTCCTGATACCCTTTCATCCTGGGCGCAGAGCGCCATAGACTTTTTGGGCAATGCTAATTGGGCCTTGTCCACCGAGCAACGCAGGTCCCTTCTGATAAACTTGGGGACCTCGCGGACTCGGAAGCGGGCCCCGTGGCACAGGTTGGTCTGTTCGGGGACCCATTTATTAAAGAGCTCCGGAAGTCCGTAAACACTTTTACTTCCCTGGACAAGGTACAGTCGTCGATTAAGACGGTGTTCCACGCACTGGTTTTTGGGGGCTGGTAGAGGGAGGGGCCGCTCGACTGGCCTTAATAATCCGTACACTCCCAGAGGTCAAGGCTCCCATCATGGCCAATATCCAGATCAAGCCAGATTTGGCAATTTCTACCCGACCAGAGGCTGGCATGGCAAACAGAGGGGGCAGAGACGCCAGCGGCTCAAATAACTCCAGTGAGTGTCCTTCCTTCTTCCCTTTTAAAGGTAGGGGCGCCTGGGAACTCCAGACAATCTGAGGTTTATGTTAGAGTTTTACGGGACTCGCAACCAACCCGTGGCCCCTTGTCCCATCTATTTCTCTGCCGTAGATGCTGCATTGGAAACTCAGGAGGTGCACACTCTCCTCGACAAAGGAGCGATTGTCCAATCCCATCCTCATCCCAGAGGCTTTGTCAGCAACCTGTTTTTGGTTGACAAGGCAGACGGCAGTCAACGCTCAGTCATAAAATGTACGAGAGTTTATTAAGTGGTTGGTCTACCGCCACTTCAAGATGGAGGGAATCCATCTCCTTCGGGACATTCTGAGCCCAGGGGATTGGATGGAGCGCCTGGTCCTCAAGGACGCCTACCTCTCGATTCCCATTTTTTCCCCTCTCCGGCCTTTCCTCCAGTTTGTATGAGGGACAAGACATACAAAGTCACCACTCTCCCCTTCAGACTGTCGTTGGCCCCTTGGTGTTTCACCAAGGTTCTCCGACCTGTGGTGGAACGCTTACGGGCACAAGGGATGAGGCTCATCGTCTACCTTGACGATATCCTGATAATGGCCCAATGCCCTCAAGCGCTCTCGCGACAGTTGCAGACGGCAATAAATCTCCTGCAAGGATTGGTGTTTGTGATCAACGAGACCAAATCCTCCCTGATACCCTCCCAGAATGTGATTTTTCTAGGTGTCTTGATAGACTCCGTTGAGTCTACTCTCAGCCTACCTTCAAGAAAGATCACGAAAATCCGTCACAAACTTTGACGGGCTCTGGTGAATTCACACATCTCCCTCAGACAGGTCACATGCATTGTGGGCATCCTGTCCTCATCGATTCAGGCCATTTTCCCAGGGCCGTTGCACTATAGTGCACTCCAACGCCTCAAGGCCTCCCACCTGGCGTACTCCCAAAAAGTAGCCAAGGAGGAACTGAATTGGTGGCTCGCCAACATGGAGGCCTGGAATGGGCGAGCAATCTTCGGCTCCGTGCCGGATTTTGTCATAGAATCTGACGCCAGCAGGTCAGGCTGGGGAGCAAGGTGCAGCAAGTTCACTACAGGAGGTGTGTGGTCTCCTCTAGAACAACGTTTGCAATATCAATTACTTGGAACTCCTGGCGGGCTCCTATGTAATTCAATGTTGGACCAAGGATTCAATTCAATCATGTGTCCTTCCCAAGATGGACAATGTGTCCTTGGTGCTTTACATCAACCACCTGGGGGGCATGCAATCAAAAGCTCTCTCTGACCTTGCGGACAACTTCTGGCATTATTGCCTGGACCATCAGATCTCGGTCACGGCAGAGTACCTGCCGGGTCAGGACAAACAAGTAGCGGACTTCCAGTCATGTCACTTCACCTTCACGTTGTGAGTCAGTGGAAGTTACACCCAGGGGTGTTTGCAGATCTCCAAGCCAAGTGGGGCCCCTTCACAGTGGACTTCTTTGCCTCCCGCTTCGATCACCAGCTACCCAGGTTCTTCAACTGGAGACCAGACCCTCTTGCGGAGAACACAGGGACGCGTTGCTACAGGACTGGAAGGAGGAGAGGGGCTATGCCTTTCCCCCCTTCGCAATGATCTCCAGGGTTTCGGCCCAAGTCTGGCACCAGAGGGTTGACATGGTGATAATCACACCGATCTGGAGATCACAAGTCTGGTTTCCAGTTCTACTGGAACTTTCCTGGGATTTTTCGATCCCTCTCCCCCGATTTCCAGCCCTCCTTCTCAATCCAGATCTTAAACCTCATCCGCTCATCAAGCAGGGGTCTCTAACGCTCATGGCATGGCGGATTACAGGGGGGGACGATGGTTGGTCCCAGGCCTTTCGGGAGCGGCAGAGAAGTTTATGTCCAAGGCCTGGGCAGACAGTACAGTTAAAATACACAAATCTGCCTGGAGACAGTGGTCTCGTTGGTGTCTGTGACGGGATCTTGATCCAGTGGCAGCAGATGTGATTCACATCCCGAACTTTTCAGCCTCCTGAGCGTTGGAGGGTCTGACTTACAGATCGATTCATACCTTTAGATCGGGCATTTCGGCAAGTCACTCAGTAGTGGATGGATCCCCAGTAGGTGAGCATCCGTTGGTTTGTTGACTGCTATGGGGAATAAGACTTTCCTTACCTCCGTAACCCCCTTATTCAGCCCTTTGGGACGTGAAACAAGTTCTTAACCTGTTTCTCTCTTGGCAACCCAATAGATTCCTATCCAGGAAGGAATTGTCAGCGAAACTGGCCATGCTCCTATGCCTGATCTCTTGTAGACTGGTATCGGATGTAAGAGCCCTTGACATCTCGGACAGGATTTTTTCCCCTTCGGAGTAACTTTCACTATCCGTAAACGGACCAAATGTGGACCGAAGTCTATCTCGTATCCCGCATTCCCGGATTTGCCCAAGTTATGTGTGGTGTCTTGCCTCAAGGCATTTGAGGAGATGTCGAAGGAATACCGCCCTCCGGGCGAAAGACAACTTCTTATTGCATTGAGGAAGCCCCAGAATGAGTTGTCTTCCCCAACGATTGTCTGATGGGTGTGATGGGTAATGCAGGAGGCAGGCATCGACCTATGCAGAGTCGGTGCTCACTCAACCAGAGGAGCGATGACCTCGAAGTCCTTTGCTCTGAGAGCCTGTCTGGAGGATATCATGACTTCTGCTAGAATCAAACATTTTTATTATGCGGAAATCAGAAGCAATGTACACAGCTTCCTACCTACATCTCACAGCAGGCCACCTTCTTGTCCTTCCCCCCAACCCCCTCCGTACCAGTTCCATCCTTTGATTAAGACCCGTAAACCAAGGCATCACGCCATCACTCATTACATGGTATCTGCTCAACCTTCCAACTTTTGAATGGAACCCAGGGGCTGTAGTGGCAATAGTTTGAGAATCTGTAAGTACTTCGGATATGTCTCTTCTCCCAAATCTTTTGTGAGAATGTGTTGAAAGGGGGCCCACAATTTCGCAAAATTGCTACCCTTCCCCTCCACACTGAGCGACATACGCTCCATCGCTAGGAGTTGCCATAAGCAATGTATCCATGACAATACATCAGGTGACGTTGTTGTCCCTCACAGAGCTAGGATAACCTGGCGGGCCACCAGCAGCGCAAGAGCAATCTGCCTACCTCTGAGGGATCTCAACGGAAAGGCCTTGTGGTGGAAGAGGCCTAGCAGTGTGTATTCTGGGGAGCGGGGTAGTACAATCTGAAATGCAGCATTAATATCGTCCAGGACTTGGGTCCAATAGCGTTCCAGTTTCGGACAGTGCCACAGTAGGTGAGCTAGAGTACCAGCTGAACCACAACCCCTCCAGCAGAGATCGGTTTTGTTCTTGTCCCAGCAATACCCGCAAGCAGGGGTGTAATACCAATACGTGAGTACTTTAAAAGCGGATTCAGCCCCTGCAGTGTTATGTGCAATATGCTGTGCTCTGAGTATGACATGTTCCCATTCAAGGGCCTGCCCAATTCAGTTTCCCAGCGCACTTGTGCTCTTGTACGGTGACTAGACGGATGTGCATAAGCATGGAGTATAATTAGGAAATAAGCCATCTGTCATCTGCCTTGCGGACTAACCATTTTTCAAACGAAGCCAGGGGTCGGGACATGAGTGCATAATTAGCTTGGCTAGTCACCTAGTGAGAGACCTGACTATAGGGAAATGCATCCATTGCTAAAAGATCATAATCCTTTCGAAGTTGCTCAAAGGCTATCAGCCCCTCCGTGTCAAAAAGGGACCCAACTCGCTTGCAGCCTTCCTCTCGCCACCTCTGAAACACTGCCGACGTCTGCCTGGGAGAAAATCAGGGTTGTTTACAATGGGGGACATAGGTGATGGGAATGATATCCATCCTTTCTTCAAGGCTACCCTATCCCGGACCTTGAGCGTAGGCGAGGTGACAGGCGAAGAATATAGCCCCCTATGCTCTATGTTTGCGGGGCAACCACAGTTTCCTCCAAATATTCACCCCAGCGACTGACTGATCCATAAAATTCCAATGTTTACTGGTCAGAGGCATATTCCATTCCACTAAGTATCAGAGATATGCTGCTTGGTAATAGCCACCTATGAGCGGGAGACCAAGACCACACTGTCCTTTTGTACAAGTCATGTGCGCAAGAGAAAGGCGTGGCTTTTTCCCTTCCCATACACATCTATTAATAAGGCTCTGCAGTTTCCTGAGCGTTCCAGGCGGAGGGATCATCTGTATCATCTGGAAGATGTATAAAATATGTGGAAGAACCGATATTTTCACCGCCGATATCCTCCCGAACCAGGCCAAACGCAGCCGCGACCAGGTGTCCAGTGCCTTAGTCGTGTGCTCCATTAGCAGGGCATAATTTACCGAGACCATCGTCTCGAGGGTGGGCGTCATTTTAACACCCAAGTATATTATGTCCGAGTGTGTCCAGTGGAATGTGAAATCCCTTTGTAGGGCCTCCACTTCCTCCAAGGGAATTGAAAGGTTCAGGATCATAGATTTCCCTAGATTAACTTTAAAACCCGACACTTCCCCGAATGCCGCCAGTTCGTCGAGCAAAGCGGGAAGTCGTCTGGGGCTGTGTAAGTGATAAAATCACATCCTCTGCCTACAGACTAATTTTACATACGTCAGGCCCAAACTTAAGTCCCACAACACTATGATTAACCTGAATCCATTGAGCCAAAGGCTCCATATAGAGCGCAAATAAAAGCAGTGACAGGGGGAAACCCTGCCGTTTCCCCCCGCGCAATGGGAAAGAAGGCTGACCTGCACCCATTGACCCGCACAAACGCCTTGGGTGTATGGTAGACGCACCTGCTCCATTTCAAGAAGTTATCACCGAACCCATAGCTGCGTAACACTGCTAATAAATAGCCCCAACCCACGCGATCGAAGGTCTTTTCGGCAGCTATGGATAGGAGAAAGGCCTGTTTTCGTGATCGCTGAGTGATATCGATGATGTGCAACAGACGTTTGGCGTTGTCCCTTCCCTGCCTGGATGGAATAAAACCCGATTGGTCTGGGTCAATGATGTCAGCCATAAGGGGGATAAGGCGCGCCGCTAAAATTCCCACAAAGAGCTTTGTGTCAATGTTAAGAAGCGATATAGGCCTGTAGGAGCCGCATGCCTGTGCCTACTTGCCAGGTTTCAAAATAACCGAGATCGCCGCTTCCGACATTGAGGGCGTCACACTCCCTGTGTTGAGAAAATAATTAAACAGGCAAGTTAAAAAGGGAGCCAGCTCCACACAGGATGCCGGGAATCCGTCAGGCCCCGGTGATTTGGCCGGCTCCAATCTAGAGATAGCGGATATCACTTCTTCTATGCGGATTGACGAATCAAGTCCCTCTGCCACGGTACTGGGGAGGGGTGTTATGCCACAGGAGCTCAGATATGCACTTGGGTTTTGTGGTGGCGGGACATGCTCTGAATAGAGAAGTTGATAAAAACAGCGGAAGCCGTCAACAATCTGCTCATCCGCAGACTGATCTACTTCCGTGTGATCCCGGATCGTCTGAATCAATGACGACTGTGTCTTAGCACGCAGCCTCAGGGCCAACATCTTACTGCACCTATCACTGCTACGAAAAAATTTGTGTCGCAACCTGAGGAGGGTTTGCACCGCTCTGTCCAGGTCAAAATGCTTCAGTGCGCGCCTGCAGTTCTCTAGCTCTCGCCACACCCGCGAAACCCCCGTGCGCTTATGGATCGTCTCTAGCTCTCTTATCTCCCTCTCTAACGCAGCACGTTTTTCTCTGTGCATGGAGTTGTAGGTTGCCGCAATGGCGATGAATTCCCCACGCACCACCAGCTTCAGGGCCTCTCATACCGATGACAATGACGTAGACCCTACATCGTTCTCCTGGAAGTAGTGTACTATAGTGTCTCGCATGCGCTTCACCACATCCTCGGAGTGCAACAGACTCTCTCTAAGCCGCCATCCAGGAAGAAATGCTTGTGTACGCTGCGCAGGCAAAAGGACAGAAATGAGAGTGTGATCAGAGAGAGAGCGGGGAGTAATTGCAGAGGAATGAAAGCTAGGCATGAGCGAAGTAGAGGCCAAAAAATGGTCTAGGCGCGCATATGTTTTATGTGCCGCGGGGTAATATTTATAGTCTCGATCAGTGGAGTGCTGAACCCACCAGATGTCCTGCAGTCCACTATCTACCAGCCATTCCCTCCCCGCTAATGACAGAGCCCCAGCTTGATGCATCCACTGCCCTGACCTGTCCAGCCCTGCATCTATCACCAGATTCAGATCCCCTCCCACCAGAATCGCAGCATCCGGTGCAGTGAGAATTTCCAACAGGGCGGAGAGAAGGAAGGGTTCCTGTTTCTCCTTTGGGGCGTACAGTGACCCAATAGTAAGGTGAGCCTCCCCCACTGCACCCTTATGGCCAACAACTGCCCCTTTATTTCTGCCACTGTTGATATTATCTTGCATTGGCAACGGGCTCCTAATAAGATAGCCACCCAATTTTTCTTGGGCGGCCCTGCTGACCATACTTGTTGTGGGAACTGTTCTATTTGTTATACACCCCCTCAAATATGCTTTCAAGGTGTCCCATACTATTGCTATGGACGTGGATCCCAAATTTATCTCCAAAAAGGACTTCACCTGCTCTAACAGGAACCCTTTCTCTTCCTCCTCTAGTAAGATCGTACGATCAAAAGACCAGGAGGGAGCTACCATCTGTGTATCTTTTTTTAAAATAAACATGATAGCTGAATGGTCGGACAGGTGCGGGGGAAGATAGTCCAGCTCCCTCAACAAGTCCTTCAAGGAGTAACTAAAGAAAGCATAGTCAATCCTTGACTTATGCTTATATTTAAAATTTTGATAAGAGACCCCAAGCCTATTTCCGGACCTATCCCTCCAAACATCAGCCAGCCCCAGCGAATCCATTATAGCCACCAGGGCTTGCCTTGATTTAGATAGCGTATGGGCTCTTGATTTAGGCGACTTATCCAATTTAGGATTAAGGACTATATTAAAGTCCCCTGCCCATATAATATGGTCCTGGGAATCGATCAGATGATTATAAATTGCTTTTAAATAAGATGGGTCGTCTTCGTTAGGTCCATAGTAACCCACTATGTTATATGTCACCTCCTTTATTAAGGTTTTTACTATGAGCCATCTCCCACCATGATCCTCTTTGTAATCAAGAATTTGAGCATTAGCTTGTTTTTTGAAAATCATCAGTATTCCTCTTATATTTGCATTTTGGTCAGTACAGATAACCTTATCGACCCATCTCTGATTCTTCAGCATATCGTGAACCTCTACTTTAAGTAGATGAGACTCCTGAATGATGATGACCTGCGCTAGGGAGTCTCTCAGGTACTGTAATATCCTATTCCTTCTACTCCTTACACGCAGGCCATTAACATTCCAGGATAGAAACACTAAGGAGGTCATCCTGATTTCCTCATCTCAACCCCCCCAGTCTCCTGCCTTGGAAGCCACACATTTCAAAAAACACCCGCTGCCTAAGATCCTTCTGGTAGTACGGACTAAAGCAATCCATCACTAAGTTCCCAATAACGAGGACTGACTCCTGAGGAATTTTATCATTTTTACCCCCTCCCCCCTGTGCCCCTTACCCTCTGGAAAACACTCCCCTACTCTCAATGGCCCGATGAACGGCCATCTTTGCGTCTTCCCTCTACCCCTTCCATCTCACCCCTCTTTATATGATGTTCCCTAAGTGCCAACTAACCATCTCACTCAACAGTAGAAAAGTTACCATATAAAGCTCCCAGAAGTGAATGTTTCTTGTGCAGTTACCTAAAAACTCTGGTGCAATTGGTTATTTATAAGTATATATATATATATATATATATATATATATATATATATATATATATATATATATATATATATATATTTATTTTATTTTTTTATTTTATTTTTGACTAGCCTGGGGGAAACATGGCGGCCGCAGGCTAGTGCGGTCCGCGCGTCTGTCTCACCCGCATCCACCCCGTACGTTCTATGCAGGTAGCGGATTTGGAAGGACGGATGGAAGAGGCCTGATTATCCCAGGAGTCCCGGAGTCCTAGTGTGCGGTGATTTTATGTCCCAGAGCTGGCGTCTTTGTAACTCTGTCTTCGGCGGCTCAGAGGACACAGAGAAGCCGATGTGTGTGGAGCCGGTCACTGCCCCGAGGCTCCGCCCCGCCTTTCTTCCTAGGTGGAAATTAGCAGCCGTGGAGCTGCGGCGAGGCCGCAGGGCGGTTGCTCGCGGGCTCCTTGGAGGGCGGACGATCACAGAAGGAGCGGAGAAGAAAAAAGCCCTGGAACCCCGATCAGCATCTAAAGGTGGGCGATCTGTAACGGTATGGTGTGAAGGGGAAGGAGCCCCAGTGGATAATCCTGCGCTAGTCATGGAAGGTGGAAGTAAGGGAAAGGAAAAGGGGAAGGTGGAGGTGCAGGGGAGGGTGACGACCCCTAAGTTGACCCAAGGCACTCCAATAAGGTTGGCATCAAAGGGCAAGGGCAAGGACAAAGGGCGGGGAAAAGACACGAAAGGTGGTGCCCAACCCAGGAGCCCTAGTGGAGAGCGGGGTAAATCCGAGTCAGCCCAGAAGCTAAACCTAGAGGGGGGCAGGGAGGTCGAGACCGACCCTGGTTCAGATGCGGATAACTTAGGGGACGAAGCCTGTTGCAAAGTGTCTAATAAAAAGAAAAGGGGGAAAGGCAAACCTTTACAAGGCAAGGCAGCTCTTATTACCCCGTCCCTTCGCTCTTACTTTAAAGCGCTGCCGCAAGTATTGGAAATAATCCCGGCTCCCCCTGGTGGTTTGGTGGACACAAACAGGGTGAATTCAGTGCCTATAGCCCAGACAATACATTTAGACCCTCTCTTACCTCTCTCCATGTCCTCTTCTGTTCTTTCCCCTCCTGTACTCTCCCCCCTTCTTACAAGTCTGCCTAACTCTACCCATGATATGGAGCCTACCAACCTTATGGATACAGCAGACAACGGTGGGCCACCGGAAGACACAGAGGGGCCCGCGATTAGCAAGGGGGTGCCAGGAGAGCCCAGGGGCGACCTAGGGGCCACAGGTTCTCTTGAAGCTCTTTTGACAGCTGTGAGGGAAGAAATAAGAAGTGATTTTGCGGTATCAAAGGCGAATCAGAATGATATTAGATCTGCGTGCGAAACCCTCGAGAAGAAGGTAGATGGGCTGTTTGAAAGAACGGAGGAGTTGGAGGAATCAGTGGGGGCGTTAAAAGCAAATTTGCAAGTAGCGGCAACCAAGATTCAAACTCTACGTAAGGAAGGGAATGTTTTGAAAGAGAGGGTCGAATCTTTGGAGAATTATTCAAGGAGGAACAATCTTCGGCTTCTAAATGTCCCGGAGGGGAAAGAGGGGGGAGATATTAGAATCTTTGTGGCCACGTTATTGAAAGATTCCCTAAACTTAGATGAGGCAACCGAGTTTTTGGTCAATGACATTCAGAGGGTACATAGAGACCCCTTCCGCCTCAATCCAGGTAGAACCAAACCCAGGAAGATACTTGTGAACTTTCTTACGTATACTTTAAAGGAAAAAATGTTGAACTTGGCATTGAAGTTTAAATCATTTAAGGCTACAGATTTTTCCTTTGAAGTCAGATCAGATCTCTCCAAAACCACCTTAGACCGTCAGTGGGAACTGGGGCAAAGAAGGGATAAGTTTAGGGCGGCTGGGGCCACGGTCCAGATGAGGTTCCCTGCCTTTTTGAGGGTTATGTACAAAAATAAAATGTCCAATATTCGTTCACCCCTCGAGGCAGACGAGTTACTTGGGAAATTGCAAGATGGTTAGATACACAAAGTTAAAATATGGTATCGACCCCTGTTCATGACAGTAAACTAGTAATTTCTCTCCTGTTTTTGCAAACAATAATCTAACAAACTTAAAAAAAAAAGAGAGAAAAAGAAAAAGAAAAAGGAGAAAAAAAAGTTTTTGGGGGTGAACAAATGGGAATCAAAGAGTGCGCAGGAGAGCATAGTTAATTAAAGCATAGAGCACACAAGGGAAAACAAAAAAAATGGGAAAAAGAGGAAAAGGAAAGGGGAAAAAATAAGGGGGAAAAAAGGGAACTGCTGATCTTGCATGCGCATAACATCTTAGCGTCTCTTGGAGTAGTCAAATCACTATCAGCATTCTCAAGGAGGGAGAGCACAGCAGCACGTTTTACTAGATTACTTAGCCCACGAACATTCAGGCGTACCACCTTAAAATCCCTGCCCATGTATCAACCAAGAATGTGCCCTGCATGGCGGTGACCGGCGTCTGACCCCTACGTGTCTCCTAGCCAAGACCCTAGCTCGACTTTTGACAAGTTGCCCTAGTACGAGAACTGGTGCGGAGGACTCCAGCGGCAACCCAAACAAATCCCAACCCCAAGAACACTAAAACAATACAGGACAAAATGATAGCAAGCTAATCATGACCAAAGTTCGTCACAGTGGATAAAGTCCAGGGGATCATCGCTGCGACTAATGTCCAGCCCGAGGAGAGTTCGACACGTGACCACCTCGACGGTGAAGAGCGGACACCTCTCTGTGTGCCCACTCCTGTGCCAAAAGGAATGACAGGGCGATCCGTCGCCTGCGATAGGGAGGAAAGTACCGCCTCTTTCTCTCTCTCGTGGCCTGGTCATGTTTCATGATTGGAGACGATCTGCCCACTCGCTGCCATCCCGAGGCGCGACGGGCATGCTGCGGCTTGGGGCGCCTTCCGTGGGAGTGGTATGCTCGAGACCAAGGATTCCTAGCGCTTCTTCCAGCGATCTGAGCTACAGCAACTTACACTGATGTGTGAACATGAGCCGGAATGGGTGGCGCCATGAGAAGGGCACATTGTTCTCTCGCAAGTGTGTGGTCACAGGTTTGAGCAACCGTCTCTTAATGAGAGTGGAGGCTGCCAGATCCTGAAAGAGAGCCAGTTGGTGGCCGCGGAAGTGTAAAGGTTGTGCCTCACATGCTTTCCGAAGTATGCGCTCTTTTAATTGAAAGTCGTGTACGCACACTAATATATCAGAAGGAGGCGCTTTATTACCTCGAGGGAGGCCCACGCGATGGACCCGGTCCATTTGAAAATCCGAGATCTCCTCATCCCCTAGGATTTGCTGGAAGAGTGCAATGACATATGCCCTGATATCATCTCCTTCCTCCTTCCATGGAACTGCCCTGATTCTCACATTGTTCCTCCTGGAGCGGTTCTCCAAATCCTCACCATGGGCCTGTATCGATGTTCTGCTTTCTGAGGGCCAGCATTTCCTGCTGTAAGTGGTGGATCACCTCGTACCTGTTAAGGTCATGCTCTTTGAGGGTGAACACCCGCTCCCCAATCTCATCCACATCGCGATGCACCTCTTTTAAGTCCAAGGCCAGGAAGAGTTCCACTATAAGGGCTTTGGTTGCTGGGGATTCGTCGCCCTCCAGTGAGCTGGCCCCTTTGTCTCCCTGGGTCGCGGAGTTCCCGGGCTGTTTCAGGAGGAGCTCCTTTATGGATTTCTCTTTACGCGCTCGAGCTGCAGCCCCTTCCGTCCCGGGCCCAGCAGGTCTCAGCATCCGCACGTAGTCGCAGCAATGGTGCAGTCTGCACTGTTTCTGCGCGCCTTCCAGATGGTAAAGCCCTGCGAGCCCCCTCGCCCAGAACCACTCCAAGACCAGCCGTCCGCCGAAGTGCGAACAGTAAAGGCTTCACTCTAGGCTCGACATTCAGGCTGTCACTCCTCCGTCACTTCTCATCCGCTCAATCCGCTGCTGAAACACCCCGTCCGCAGATGCCCGGCCGCAGGGCCCCACTGCAGGCCTACTTCCTCCACTTGTAGGTGCCTAAAGATACCTGCAACCACCGGAACCACTCACCACCCTCTCTGCTCTCCGCTCGTGGACCAGCCGTCTTCTAGATACTCAGGGCCAAGGTACGTATTATGCAAGGATTCAGACTATCGCGCCCACTCGGACCGCAGTCCAGCCGCGCTCCGTCTGCGGATCCACGGACCGACCAGGGCCGCCCCAGACCTGGCCCCACTCTTGTATGCCCTCTCCTCTGCCGCACTTCGCTGGGGCCGTCAACAGTGAGCGCTCTTTACCGGGCCTCCACCCAGCGCTCGCGCCACTGGGTAGACTACCACTCCGCACGACCACCGCAGCAGCTTCAGGTTTTCTCCAGGAGCCAAGGGAGCGCCAGGCCAGGAATCCCTGCAGTATGCGCTGTGCCTATAGAACTCAATGCCCACAGGCCCCAGGACAGGCCAAGTCGCCGCACTCGGCACACGTGGAGTCTCAGCCGGGGTAGGGGGCATCCTATCCTCACACCACCAACCAGGCCCTCTAGGCGGGCAGTATCCACTCGGCCCGCGGGGGCACGGCAGTCCAAACACAGCGAGGGGACCTTCAGCCACAGCCCCCCCACCTCGCTAGTTGCGGCGTCTTAACTCGTTTGGCCCTCAAGTGTACAGCCAGCACTGCCTCCCAGCGTCCTCCGTCCATCGACCCACGGACCGAGCTTGTACCCTCTAGGCCACGCCGCGCTACCCTCAAGGTCCGCTTACCGCACACCTCCGTCGCGCAGGCGGTCCAGATTGGAGCTCAGCGTCACAGCTGCTCCCGGGCCAACAAGAATCACCACAGCACTCCGCATGGCCAGCCTCTGCTAAGTACACAGGCCCCGGAGCTCCAGAGCGGCACAGCCCGCCCCGACCACTGGGTTCGGCCTCCCGCTTCCCACGGGCCAGTGGCAGGAAGTCACAAAATGGCACCGGCGCAGTCCGTTGCACGACAGCCGCCATGCGCGCCGTATCGACGCTTCATGTCCACAGGGCAGCTTGCAGTTGGGGCCCTCACCTGCCCGCATCCTCGTTCGTCTCCGCAGGGCAGCACCTCCAGGTTGCACCGCCAGCCACGGGACCTCCGTCTGAGCTTCGCGCACCTGCCGGCTCGCTAGACCGCAGCCCCCACGCCGCCGCTGAAGACCGCGGAAAGAAGGCTGCAGCTGGGGAGACTTGTTCCACCAAAGCAGGACAGGGCGCCGGAGCCACACCAACTCCGCGTTCGGTTGGATGGCACCAGAGGTGGGTGATTAAACATGGCTAAGACTTGGCGGCACCGGAGGGACAGGAATCCACGTCCTATCACACCGCCATCTTAGCCACACCCCCAGACTCTATCTTTAAACGGTTTTATTTCAAACCGGTTCTGCAGATGGCACACTTGGTGGTGAGTAAGCTTTAAACTTGCATAATCCTCGCCTCCGGTCCTGACATAGAATGAAAAATTTCCTAGCTATTGTAACGGAAAGTTTCAATTCTATTAAGGACTCAGAGGCGAGGATTATCCCACCCAGGATTCAAGTATGCTTGAAACCTCCTCACCCTTGTTGTGCAGTAAGTAAAATCTTTACAAGTTATTAAACCTTGTCGTGATTTTTTTATGTGGCTATTTAAGTACTTGGTTTGCAGGTTTCCTTTACAGGAATAATCCTTAGCCACGTTGTGGTTTAAAATGTGTGTTTTGTTGCAGGAATGGACACCAACAAACAAGGAGGCTGATCTCGCGCGTCGAAAGAGTAGAGATAACCAGTAACAAGGGACTATTACCTACCTGGTGCTAACTGATTGGTGGAGACGACTGACAGCCTATATGATGAACTTTATTGTTCTTAGGACATTCCTAAGTGTTCATCGGAATGTTAGTTTTTTTGTTAGTGTTTACTTTGAAGGCTGCTGTCAATAAAGTGAAGAAAGTAAAGCATAATCTTTGTCTCCGAGTCATTAATAGAATTGAAACTTTCTGTTACGATAGCTAAAAAAAAATTAATTATTTTCCAATACTTTTGTAAGTGTTTCAATGTCATTCGACTGTAGCGCTATGTAAATACAATAAAAATACAAATGAAAGTAAAATTAACCAGAACAATTTAAAACACACAGTCTTATGTATATTGTGCCCAATTCACTAAGCCTTTTGCAGTCATAAAACTGCATGGTTTGGTTTGATGCCTACAAGCACGTGCATTTCTATCCATTCACAAACTCCAGGCCGGCTATTTCCCAACCTGGAACACATCGCACTAGAACAGAAAGAAACTATTGGATTTGCATCACTGCTTTTACTTGAAATAGTGCCTCTACACCTAATCAGGCGTGGTAAGCGCTACATAAGTGCAATTGCAATACAAAGTAATGAAATATGATTACACTGCATTCAGTAAACCAAAAGCGCTTGTAATGTTACGGATTAAAGAAATCAATATAGAAAACTTGATTTGTAAATTAAATACACCATTTTTTCAGCATCCCAGTATTTTACATAAATTGTTATAGTGATATGATTCAATTATTTTATTGCTTGATGACATATTTTCAAATGTTAAAAATAATATGTTGTTCACGTCAGCAGATTATTGTAAATCACTTCCCTTCGGGGGAGTTATACGTGCAGTAAATCAGTGACTGTAACATAACTGTAAACTGCAAGTTAGAGCATCAAGGAAGGGGCCAATAAAACGATTAGTCACAAGAAGAGGGGAAGTGAAGTGCTCAATCTCCCTTTGTCAAAGCCACTGTTGTATCACAGAGCAGCCAATCCCCACTGATGCATCAGTCACGGTGGGCATCGTCTTGACAGGATGTGACCTCACAAGGAAGGATGTACTTTCCAGCTCTTTCCCAAAACGTGTTTTCGGATGACCAGGCATTTCTCCGGGGACCTGAAGAAAAGGGAAGTCTGCATTGTTCACTCTCACAAGCTGGATACGTGTATTCTTTGCTCTGCCATGAGTTGTCAGTGACTGTTTGCTCCAGAACGGGTGTGTATGTGTAAATACTTTTCTGTGTCAGTCGCAACTTCTCCCACACACACACCCACACCCACTTCCGACTGAGATGTTGAAAAGGGCCAAAGGATAGTCTCTTGCCCATATCAAAAGTTTTTTACAGCCTCCTCAAAGTCCGCAGGTAAGTATGTGCATGTATACAGCACATAGCTGGGTAGCCAGGGAGCAAGGTACTTTAATTAGGGTATTTATATATTAGATTTACTATGGAAATCTATTTCAGACGTCTCGACAATTGCAGGCTCAAGAAGATTAAGCAATTTTCACACAATTTATAGTAGGGTGACTGAGCCAGGGTTATAACTTGTGTCGCCAAGTTTCAAGGTCCACACTTTAACCCCTAAACCCAACTCCTGTAAGGAACATGTGACCATTTTGCGAGATGTGCTGCGTTTTTAGCTGAGCTCCATGGAAAGTGCCCCTTTGGGATAATTTATGCCATGTATGTGCTTATTTAATTAAATAAGATTCTTTTACATACAATAAACTACACGGAAAACGTGAAGTATTCTTCGTATACGTATTCGAGAACCATTGTAGACAGGAAAGCTCTTCCAAAGGAAACCTGCAAAGAAAAATAAGCATTTGTCATTGAACACAGAAAACATCTGCAACAGGTGACCTTGCAGAGGAGCAAATCTGCATACGTTTTCCAGCTTTACTAGTCTTAACTAAAGTGAAAATGATCTTTCTGTTAGGTGAAATTTAATTTGCAACACAAAAAACTTTGCCCTCTCTCAATCTCTATAACCATCCCTACAAAAATAGCTAGCTGTTTTACAAAATGCTCAGCAGTGTTAACCTTTAACACAAAGACCTCACTGCAACCAAGGTCAAAATAAAAGTGTCAAGAGAAAGGAAATCAAAGGACAGAGCACGGCATATTGAAATCTCTTCTAAAGCTGATGTTTGATTGTGAAAATGGTGCTCTTGAGCAGACTGATGAAGCAGGAGCTCTTAACTTTTACATTAGCAACGAGTCTGTGCTAATGCAATACATGGTCTATAAACAATGACTCCTCTCGAGTAAGGAGTAATCCGGGAAGTGGAGACTGGAACGCGGATCATCTCCATTAATCTAGCCTGGGTAATACCAAGGCCGGGCTAGCTATACCGGACATCAGCTGTTACCCTGCAAGGCTGGAAGCGTGGGGGCGGGGTTGGGGGCGGGTCCGCGGACATTTGAGCTCAAGACCCTGCCGCGACGGGAATTGAACCCTGGTCCTGGGCCAGACCTCTGCATCAGGGTCTGCCGCTCTAATCAGTGAGCCACACTCCTCCACTGGTGGAGAAAGGGGGCGGGGGTCTCCGACTAGCTCTCAGAAATCCCGCTGTGTAGTACTTACAGGAGGTACCAGGAGGGCTTCTTAGCCCCCAAGGTCCCTTAGGAGTAAAGTGGACTCCATCACCCAACCAGTAGTGCGCAAAGAGCTGTGTTTGCGGAGTGGTAGAGAAAGAGGGTGTGGCCTCTAAAGACGTCTTAGCAATCCCTCTGTGTGGGATTTGCTGGAGGTAACAGGAGGGGTAGTTGGCCCCCAAGGAAGTCCTAGGGGGGCCAACTACCCCTCCTGTTACCACCAGTAAGTCCCACACAGCAGGATTGCTGAGAGATTGTCCGAGGCCATGCCCCCTTTCTCCACCACTTTGCAAACACGCCTCCTGGTGCACTGCTAGTAGGGGTATGAAGTCCCCTTGGCTGCTGAAGTTCCTTACCGGCCAACTACCCCTCCTGTTACCTCCAGTAAGTCCTACAAAGCAGGATTGCTGAGAGGTTGTCGGAGGCCATAACCCCTTTATTCACCACTCTGCAAACGTGACTCCTGACACACTACTGGTTTAGAGAAGAGGTCCACTTTAGTCCTGAGGCTCTCAAGAGGCAAGGGGATGTCAGCTCCCCACCAGCAGTTCGCCAAGAGGTGACTTTGCAGAGTGGTGGAGAAAGGGGGCGTGGCCTCTCAGCAGTCCAGTGCGTAGGACTTAATGGAGGTAACAGGAGGTCTTGTTGGCTCCTAAGGACCCTCAGCAGCCAAGGGGACTTCACCCCAGACCAGCAGTGCACCCAGGAGGCATGATTGCAGAGTGTTTCAGAAAGGCCCTCCTTCCCTGGGCTGTGTTTGGCCCCAGCAACCCCATCCCCTGGAGCCAAGCATTTTTAGAATTAGGAGGGGGCCCCCCTCCACAGGCTAGTTATGGCCCCAGGAAACCCATCCCCGGGGCCCGGCATTTTTTTCAATTTTTTTTTAAATTAAAATAAGAGGGGTCACGTGGTCCCCATTCCCTGGGCCGATTTTGGCCCAGGAGACCCATCCCCTAGGGCACTGCCTATCTTTTTTATTTTTTAATTAAAGGGAGGGGGCTGGCCATTATTGGCCCCAGGGATCCCATCCGCTAGAGCCAGGCCTGTAGTGTGGGTGCTCTGGTCCCACCAAGGACTCCCACTTACATTTGATGGGGACCGCGGGAAGAGCCTGAAGGCTCCCTTGGTCCCTGCCGGCTCCAGGCTTCCTGCGGGAGTCGGCATTGCTTTGAGACCCAGGGAGCTGCTGAACATGCACCGCCCTGGATCTCAAAGCAATTAGTCTGTCTCCTTGCTTGCTTGACAGCGAGCAGGGAAACAGACACATGCTCCGCTTTCAGCAAGCAAGAACATTTTCTGCTCTTGCTTTCTGAAAGTGTAGCAGAGTTTGCAATGGCTTGGCGGGAACGGTGCTCCTGCCAAGCCATAGAACATTGCAATGCCCTGGGGCTGGGCATTCCGGTACATTGCTGGAGCCGGCCCTGGGGGCTGGTGCTGCCCAGGGTCATATAGGACTCCAGGAGAGGGGTTGCACTGCCCCCTCTATTGGACTACACAGTCCCGGGAAGGTGGCGCTCCCTGGGGCTACAGGGGGAGTGCAGCCCCCACATTAATGTTGTCTTTTACCCATGGGGTGGTGGTACCGGGGTTGCAGAGGGGCCAGGTTGCCTCCGCATAAAAATTCACATTGTGCTTTAGGGAGGTGACATTCTTCAGGGCGCAGGATTGCCGCGGGGGCAACCCCTGCACTATTTATTTCATTGAAGCCCCTGGGAGGGGTCATGCAGCCCCCTGCATTAATGATGTATTTTGCTCTGGGGATGGCGGTGCCCCGGGCTGCAGGGTGGCAGTGTGGCCCTCCTGCATTGAAACTTACATTGTGCACTGGGGATGTAGTGGTACCGAGGGTGCGGCGGTTGCCGCGAGGGCAATCCCTGCACTATTTATTTCATTTAAGCCCTGGGGTAGTGATGGTCCCCAGAGTGTAATAAGTCCCAGGAAGGGGGACTCATGCACCCCCCTCCTTTATTTGTACACTGCACCCAGGACCTGGCCCACTCGGGGGCCAATTAACAATGAAGCACGGGAGACTGCGCTTCGTTTTTTAAAAGAAATTCGGGCAGATCTGCAGATCCCCGCCAAAAATGTAAGAAACAATGCTTTTCTTGACCCTGACCCCCAAGAGGCCTAGCGGGTCAGGGTGTTTCTTCCCTGCCCCCTTTTCTTTATTTTTTTATTTTTGCTGTGGGACTGGGTTCAACCGAGTCCCAACCGAGGGCCAAGATGGCTTCCAACACTTCCTGGTTGAAGTGTTGGCAGCCAATCAAATTTAGTAAGGGTTCAATAGGCTGTTGGGCTCCCAAATATCTATTTTTTCTCTATTTAAATACCTCTGCAACTACTGAATGGATTTACATCAAATCACAAAGAGCACGCTTTCTTGACCAGCATCTAGCTCTGTGGTGTAATTCCATTCAGCGTTTCGGGCTGTAGTCATGTTCAAACAATTAAAAATCCCTATAAACATAACATGGGGAAAACGCGTTTTGGGACCCCCCCACCTTTTCTCCACCTTCGCTTGACTACCCGAAACTTTCAACACAGCAGCTGAAATAAAAAGAGTGCGTTTTTTTAACATTTTGTGAAGATTCGTAAAGCGGCGCCAAAGTTATTGGCAAAACAAAAAACACTTTTCCTATGGAAACTTTGGTTCTACCTATGACTACCTATTCAACTGGCAGTAGGTCATATATATATATATATATTCGCACAACATCCCACCCAACTCAACGAAGGAAAGCGGCACACCAATTCCATACACAAGAGTTTATTTGTGCAAAATAACGCATATCGGCCGGAACAGCCTGTTGTCAAGGTAGCGTATCGAGCCCAATATACCCAATAAATACATCTGACATCAATATGGACACAGAAGAAACATTGTATGTCTCGTGATGGTCCATTTCAAGGTCTCTACAATTGTCTTAACATGATAAATTATCAGTTGAATAATTATTGCAAACAAGTAAACATGTACTTATTAATTCCCATTGTTTAGCAAAATTGCTTTCCCTTTGGACAACGATCGACATAGTAGAAAGACTAGCAAAATTTCATTCACTTTGGACCACAATAGATATAGTAGAAAGACTCTACATTTCATCCTATCAACTGTTGTTTTCAACATCTATATGAAACGTCCATAATGGGGTCATGGGTAGCCAACAAATTCAATGTTTTAACCTATAAAATGGTGCATAAAGTGACAAAATTATAACCACAAATAATATGATCTTGATATCTGATTGATACTCATCAATCCATGTATTGTTATATTCAAGAAATAAGATTTGTTATTCTATTACCATATGTATTGAATTACCTTCACAATAAAATCTAATATCGACCAAAGGCCCCAATAGATGTAATGGATATTAATTCATCTTTGTAATAATAATGTCTATCAAAAACCACTGCCGGGCAAGTGCCCCTTTGAATAATCAGAATGATTGGCAAGTGCCCCTTAGTATCAGATTCAGATCATAATTAGATGTGATGTGATTTAAGTGTCCTCAAACAATAAATTGTTGTGAGGAAAAAACAACAACATATAAAATCAAAATTCAAATATCTCATTAAAAGCCTGTAGTAGAATATTGGTGATACATAGGTTACAGGAGAGACAGACAATTATACTCCAATGTGTGTTGCCAATTCTTCCTCCCTATTCATGCCAAACGGCATCCTGGTATGTAGGTCAATTATATATTGTGATTCGAGGATGCGTAGCTGTTTTTCTCTGTCACCTCCCAGTATCTGTTTCATGATAAGATCTGTTCCCAAACATTTCAGAAGTCTATTGTCACTATTCTGTGTGTATTATAAAAGTGCCTAGCCACAGGATAACTGATATCCATATTGGCTATGGCCCTTTGATGCTCCAGGATATGCTTCTTTAATTGCAGTTTTGTACTGCCTACGTATCTACGGCCACATCGGCACTCTACAATGTAAATTACAAACTCAGTAGTTCCGGTGACGAACTTATGAATCTATCTGTCCTTTCCATTGTGTGTCTTGAAACTCCTGCAATTATAACTGTGTTTGCACTCTTTGCATGAATTGCATTGATAGAAGCCTTCCCTTGATCGTAACCTGAATGTGGGGGGCTCATTAGTTTGAAAACTGTGTACCAATTTGTCCTTGATTGAGCTTGCCGTCTTATAGGTAATCATGGGGGTAGCTCCTACACTGTTTTCCAATCACCGGGTCAGCTGGGATGTGTTGAAAATTAGTACGTTTTGGTGAACATTATCTGCGCCATCTTGTCTCTTCCCCTGATGCCACACTTTTGTCGTGCGCGCCCGCCATTTTTTTAAGATGCCCCGATCAGAACGAACCCTTTTGCATGCCGCTGGCCCCTGACATAGCCCTTCGCCTTCACTAAGCCTGCACGCTGACCACCCCCTGCTTGCACCTGCCTTGAGTCATAAACCCCTCTTCGGCGCTGCTCTGCCCCAGGCCCTCATCCTGTTCCCAGCGCGACACCCCCCTGCTTCCCTTTCATGATCTCCGGCCCTTAGATGCAAACCCCCTTCTTCCCCGTGTGCCCGCTTTGTCTTCCCCGTTCCCAGGCCGACACCCAGCTCTGCCGATACCATTCCTTGCCCCTCCCCGTACAATAGAAAGTTTCCCCCATCAAAGGATCCCCGGGTTGATCAAAGCCCCCACTCCATGAGATCCGATCAAACCCCCCACATTCCGTGAATCGGCGGAATATCCAGCTGCGTGATACTCATCACCTGTTGTGACTAGGGTGGGGACTTCAACTGTAAATGTGTGTGGGAACGGGCCCAAAGGGGAGTTCCGGGAATGTCTTTTCCATACATCAAAGCTTTAACATGAATGTGTAATCTACAATAAAGTCATAAAACAGTGTATAAGAGGCCAGGCCTCAGAAATGTATCCAGAGCACCTCAGAACGATACCTTCTGCCGGTTTTGTTGTGTTCTCCTCCGGAGAGAATAAAAACCTTGTTTCCTGCTTTCCAGTCTCCAGCGCCTGCCTCTTCATTGATTAAATAACTAGAGGGTCACAGAGGCAATACCGCCGGGCAAATATCGATTGTCCCCGACCCGACTCAGGTTTTAACAATTGGCGTCCCAAGCGTGGGGCCCATCAGCGACTCGTGGATCCAGTGGGAGAGGTCCCGACGACAGAGTGAACGACTGCAACGATCGGGAGAGCTCTTGCCCAATAGACCCTCGTCTGGCAGCCGATCATCCGAACTTCACTAGTTCCGAACAGACCTCTCTCGAGTGATCTACGGTCCTGACTGGGGACCATCAGGAGTGCCGTGAGAAATACGAGAAAAAGAGGACGATCGGGCGCTGGATTCGGAAGACAAGAAACTGTCCACATGGTCCGGGTAAGGTCGTGTAATCACGACAAGTTGCGAAATGATTGCTTGATTGTTTGATTGTTTAAAAATACTAGTATTGCTCTTTATTTATTTGGAGATTCACTGTCTACAAACGGAGAAACAACGGGCTCTCTCTTTGCAAGCAGTGGAGGATAGGTAGGGCAGCAGCCGTGCTTATTTTTTCTCCCCCACTCAATAATTACTTGAAACTGAACTGTTGTTCGCAAAACTATTGTTTCCTGGAGATTCCCTGTCTGCAAACAGGGAAGAGACCACCCTTTTTGCAGATAGTGAAAAGGGTAGGTAACGCAGATCTTTGCGGACCTACTCATTCTCCCCATTGTTATTTATTGGTCTTTTTTGTTATTTTTTGATCCATGAGGTATTCACTGCCTGCAAACAACGTTGAATAGAAATATTCTGTCCAGTCTTTGCACCTAGTGATAAGATAGGCAGTGCTGACTTTTTAGTCCCTCGTTACGAGCCGTCATGTCTGTCTTCTCCCCACTGATTAATAGCCTGTTTAGCCCGGACCGTGTATTAGAGGTGGACCATATAGCTCCACTAGAAGGCACCCCTAATAAGGACATGTTCATAAACTATGGATTAGTCACCATAGCCTATAATAAATTGTGGCACAGGTATACCGAAGAGAGTCAAGACAAACAGTGGCCACTGGCAGGATCCTTTGACCTTGATAAAATAGAAACGTTAGAAATAGCCCTTCGAAATAATAAGACAACGCCAATTATGCTCGACAGTCTCGGTATGTGGCGCAGAGAGGCTATGCAACGACAGAGAAAAGACGAGGACAAACCAAGTAGAGAAATATACCGACAGGACAACCCCAGGACACCGCTACCCACAACTTATCCCCCGACACTATGCAAAAGACGACCAGACTTAGGGCCAGACCAATGCGCTTTTTGTAGGTATGTCGGACACTGGAAAGCCCAATGCCCGACTCTACTGAGCGTGAGTAAAGGCAAAGGGCCGACAGGAACGACAGACCGGCAGTACGAGAAAAAGCGCGAGACAAAGAAGAACCCGACTTACATAGACAGACCAGACAGAACCACCACGTTTGATTATGCCCGATGGCACAGATTTCGCCAGGACAATTTCAGCGGCATGCTCAAGTTCTCCTAGGTCGGGCAACGTCAAGACGGGAACCCAGCCTTGTTTCAAATTCGCAGACGGAAAGAGATAATTATGACCAATAACTGTTTTATATTCGTCTTGGGTCTTTGCATGTCGTACTTGTACTGTCCCCCGTCTGAGTTTGTGTGTATGTAATGTACAAATCTGCGTCATCCCTCTACACGTGTTTCCGTGTTACTCAACCTCTGTTAGCAGAAACTTAGCATAAAAGCGACCTGGAAAGAAAGAAATGGTAAAACAAAATCCGTAGACCATTAATGAACTTGAACTTTTAATTTAGCACAACAAACAAGGAATAATAACGGTAAACTGTAGAAAATGAAAGTCAAACAGAACATTCGCCCCCCCCATTCTGGAACCTTCCAAAGTAGGGCAGGGTTACGGCTACGCCCAACCAACGGCAACCCATATAAGGCGGGCCCGGCCGCCAACTCTTGGTCAGGAAATCTTAACGTATGGGGGAGCCGGAGGAGAGGCAGGAGCCAGCAGCCCGGGCAGTTGTAGGTAGTCCCGCCACATGTCTCCTCGGCCAGCCGCAACGGGCCTGGATAGACTTAAGTAGTCCCGCCACATGTCCAGAGAAGAACGAGGCACCTCTTCCTTTTCCCTTCCGTAACAGCCGCAGCAGCTCTGGACGGCGGGATGTCCTGCACGTACCTCCACAACAATTTGTCCAAGTTGGGCTGGGAGGGAGAGGCGACGCGGACGAGCCTCTCCCACCTCCACCGATAGGAGGTCTCCCAGCCCCCGGCCCAACGCCGAACACCCCCAGTCAGGCGATGGTGCCAATACTTCCACAGCACCGAACACACCATGGTGGCACCCCAGTACTTGCGCAGCACCGAACGTGCAATGGTGGCCATATTTTCGGAACACCGAACCTGCAATGACTGCACTGATACTCGTGCCGCGCCGAATGCGCGCCACAGGTGGCCATACTCCCACAGCACTGAGCACAGGACTTGGGGAACACCGGATGTGGAGAGACCTTCATGCGGGGCGATGAAAAGGAGCGGCATGGAGTGCACCGGGAGAAGGAGACGATGCGGACGAGTCTCCCTCGCCCCCCCCCCCCCAGGTGGGGGCATCACAGCTGCACCCCAGCTGAACGTCCCGCTTTCACACAACAGGGACCTCTTCCTTTCACTCCGAAGGATCTCTCCCACTCTTGCAAACTCGACGAGAGTGGCCCCTGTAGGGCCTCAAAATGGCGTCTGGGTCCGCTGGAAGGCGGGCCCCGGCCACTAGAGTAACTTTGACCAGCAATATAACTCGAACATTTGCCCCCTGGAGCACGAGCCCCCCATCTCCGACAGCATCTCCGCAGCCTTGAAGATCCTACAAAGGTCCCCGGCGGAACCTTCGGCCTTTGCAGGCTTCCGGTAAGGGACGGCTGCCTTGATCGCCAACGAAACAAACATGACATTGCCACTCCTTCTGTTAGCATGAATTCTAGAACTGCCGAAAAGGACTCTGGTCCAAACTGCCAGTAATGGGAAACATTTCCCCCTGATGCTGCTTCCGGACTGAGCCGGCCCCGCCCAAAATGGCGCTGGTATCAATCGGAACTTACGAACACCTCGTGGTGTTCCTTCGCACTAATATAAACTTGATGTTCTGAGATTTTATATGATCCTTTGTACACTTGGCTAGAAAAGACAAGGAGAACTCACTCGACGAACAGTATGAAAGGATCCCCGTTACAAATGTTGATTACAAATGTACAATGTATTATATTTTTATAACTGATGTAAACCTCATTTACGACGCACACGTACGGTATGCATATAGGAAATCTGATTACAACTATTATGATTATGCTTCTAAATTATGAAAATAAATGCCCCCGAACCCCCAGCCAATTAATAGACGTTTTAGTTTCTTACAAATGAATGAGTAAAACTTTCCGATGTTTTTATTGCTGCAAACGACCCCCCCCCCCACTGTACGCACTTTAGCCATTGCCACGACCGGCCAAATACGACCGCACCCTCATAATCCACATGCTGAAATGATTTTGCAAAATAAAGTTTTTGAAACTATGGACGGGTATTGCATGCTTTATTTTAAAAAAATGTGGGATCGGTGGGAAAGTTCTTTTCTGTGCACCCTACTCTGCTCTCTCTTTAAGGTTAAAAGAAGATGGTTGCCCAGCCCTGGAGGACGGATCGGATCGACAACACGACACTCCGCCTTCAAAGTACGCGACTGACCCATGAACTCTCGCGCAGAGGAAGACCTTGACTTCCAAGGATGGGTAAAACGAACGGTGTAAATGAGGGAATGTAAAAGGAGGGTGAAATGAAATAATGTAAATGTTATAAAGTACAACGTTCCAAAGTATCAGGGAACGGAGCTGACCCAAGAACCGAAGAACCTTAGAACGCCACAGCGTTGAAAGAGGTTTAAGGATCCCGATAGTGAGATACATCCTTTGACTAGATACCTCGCACTAAGCACCTCTGGTTTCCTTTTTACGTTTCCCCGCACACGACCTATATGGACACACTACCCCCCTCGACTCCAGAAACCATATCCCCGGGGACCCTGCCCCGAGGAGGAAAGACGAGTAAGAGGTAAGTAAAGAACTTATGAATCCATGTATTTGAATATGCGCGAATGCTGTCTCCCCCACCCCCTTTTTTCCTCCCTCTGCAGGTTACATCAGAGATTACAGCCGAGGTGTGGCGAAGATCTGAAGCCTTGCCATGTCTAATACACGAAGCGGACTAGCGCCGCAAGGTGGTGTCTAAGCACGCCTGCAAACTACTCACGTATCGAACAAACCCGAAAAATTAGCACAACCTGATAAAAAGTAATCACCCTTAAACCAGACCGGACGAATGAACCCATGTCACGTATGATGCGAAACTATGAGGGAATGTGTGTGTGTGACTGAGGCGTTGACCCAACTGGTCGAAGGACCGAGAATGCGAGAAAGTGCGACAAAATGGTACCTCCTTTCTTCTTTCCTTTTTCTCAAGGCACGTCCCCTCTACCCTGTCTAATGCTCAAACTGCATGATTACAAGATTCTAACGCAGACCCGTGAATGCCCTTTACTGTGTAATGCACTAAATAGCCTTTCTTGAATACACTGCCACCCTCTCTGTTGCACGTGTACTATTTAGCCTGCCGTTGCTCTCTCTCTCTCTCTCTCTCTCTTTCTCTCTCTCTCTCTCTCTCTCTCCCTCTATTTTTGCACTCCCACTCTTCCGAGTGATTAGCCCCGAAATTGGCAGACTGCCACCCCTAGCACACCACCTAATTGGCTTCAAATACCGTCAGTATTTGCACAAAAACTTGTCTTTAATACAATCACCCTGAGGCCGCGTCATTACCTCTCCTTTTCCGCTAGAAGTCATTGAACCGAGGTTGGGCCGTAAGGGAAAGGACAGGTAAGACGACAGAGGTTCCCTAATCTGACCCGAAATAAGGGAACTACATGTCAACGGCTCCTATGGTATAAAACAAGGACCTCAGAATACGCGACCCTCCCCTCCCCGAATTGTCGCAATACCCAAACCGGAAAAATGATCACCCCTGTTACCTCCCCTGTATCAGCCGCCCAAAAACTGGAATTATGAAACTACCCCTCATTTCCGGTTGTGAGAGATGGGTCGATTTATGCCCTTACCACAAGTTTCCTATGTCCCTGGTTGTTTCCCATAAAACCCCTGTCCTTCCTAATTAAGTAATCGGGCTGTAAAAGGTTACGTGGGATCCAGAATGATGTTTTACAAGGTTAACAGACTAGTCCAAGGTAAAGAAATCATCGAAATAAACCCCGTAGTAGTTGAAAAGCAGGATGCATCGATAGAAAGGAAATGTTTAGCCATGATCGTCTCTCAGCAAAATACCTGTGTAGTACCATGTTGACGACTCACAGTACCCTTTGTAAATGTAAAACTCTAGAGAACGGCATATCTTTGCCAGGTTCGTCTCAGGAAGGTGGGTCACCATCAGATGAACTGTCGTGACTGTAATAAATAATTGTAAAGGAAAGTCATAGTAAATCCAACAGGCCCGTCACCGGTCATTCATATGCCAGTTGTGAACACTAATATAACGGGCATTTTCATTCTTTGCCTGGAGCTGGGAGAGAAATAGACTTTTTGATTATCTTCATCTGCAAATTCTCTAAAGACTGTCTTTTCAAACTTGTTTAAGGGTACTGCTGTTGGAGGAGAGAAGCCTGACTGCAGACTAAGGAACACCTGCGACATTAGCCAAGGCGAGACCACGACAGAAAAGAGCTGCAGGACGAGGCACTGTTTTCGACAACATGAGAAGAAAGGGTCGACCTGATGCCCCTGCTCGATGTCCAGTGTTTGTCGACAAGTCCCCGCTCTCTGAATTCGGTCACACGCCCGCCTATTTGAAGTCTCTCGTTCCCCTAGTTTGTTCCTAATTTGGCCTTGCTCCATCCCCCTTTTCCTCTGACCTACCCTATGGACTGTTTTGTACGCTCTTCTTCCATCTGAACTTTCTGACAATCACCTCAAAGGACACAGGGCGAAAAGGACCTTTCCGACCAGAAACGCGAGGAAAGGGTCGTGCCCTGCAACGCAGAACTTAGAACAGAGCTGGACTTGTAGCTCCACCGCCGGTGCTCAACAGCGCCAACGAAAGGCAACAAAGAATGATGAGAACTCTTTAAACTTCGAACATTTGACATCCCCAATCGCCGTTTCTACTAGACCTCATTTCTCTCCCAGCCGCCATTGTATTGATCATGCTCCAATCCGAACCTGATATATATGTAATAACCTGCCAGTATGAAATATACTTGCTGCTCTCGCTACAGAATCGTTTTTGTATTGCATTCCTATGACTTTCCTGCTAAACAAATTGATCAAAGTTTATCAAATAGGCTCACCTCCTAAAAACTAGAAATGTTAAAATGTATTGTTTACAACTCTTTTCATCTAGGGTTCCTACCGTTTTCTTTCTCATGCCCACCACAATAGAACCGAGTAGAAAATGAGCCAGCAAGATGTCTTGAATATGTTAAAGGGAGGACTGTTGAAAATTAGTACGTTTTGGTGAACATTATCTGCGCCATCTTGTCTCTTCCCCTGATGCCACACTTTTGTCGTGCGCGCCCGCCATTTTTTTAAGATGCCCCGATCAGAACGAACCCTTTTGCATGCCGCTGGCCCCTGACATAGCCCTTCGCCTTCACTAAGCCTGCACGCTGACCACCCCCTGCTTGCACCTGCCTTGAGTCATAAACCCCTCTTCGGCGCTGCTCTGCCCCAGGCCCTCATCCTGTTCCCAGCGCGACACCCCCCTGCTTCCCTTTCATGATCTCCGGCCCTTAGATGCAAACCCCCTTCTTCCCCGTGTGCCCGCTTTGTCTTCCCCGTTCCCAGGCCGACACCCAGCTCTGCCGATACCATTCCTTGCCCCTCCCCGTACAATAGAAAGTTTCCCCCATCAAAGGATCCCCGGGTTGATCAAAGCCCCCACTCCATGAGATCCGATCAAACCCCCCACATTCCTTGAATCGGCGGAATATCCAGCTGCGTGATACTCATCACCTGTTGTGACTAGGGTGGGGACTTCAACTGTAAATGTGTGTGGGAACGGGCCCAAAGGGGAGTTCCGGGAATGTCTTTTCCATACATCAAAGCTTTAACATGAATGTGTAATCTACAATAAAGTCATAAAACAGTGTATAAGAGGCCAGGCCTCAGAAATGTATCCAGAGCACCTCAGAACGATACCTTCTGCCGGTTTTGTTGTGTTCTCCTCCGGGGAGAGAATAAAAACCTTGTTTCCTGCTTTCCAGTCTCCAGCGCCTGCCTCTTCATTGATTAAATAACTAGAGGGTCACAGAGGCAATACCGCCGGGCAAATATCGATTGTCCCCGACCCGACTCAGGTTTTAACAGATGAGGCCGCAATGTTTTTTCAGAATTGTTTTTAATTTGTTTGATCTTCCATTTAAGGTAGTGATCATCCTGGGAATGCCCTCAGATTGTTTCTCCATAGGATTTGTCTACTTTTGAATAGGACATTCTCTTGTTTGTTATTTCGTGATTTGTTCTTAGCTAGGGAGAGAATTTTTTAAAAATACCATCTCTCTCTGAATTTTTGCATCATGTTCTGTTCTTTGTTGAAACCATTATCTGAGCAGCAGTTTCTGCGAGCTTATAGCAATTCCCCTTATGGAATGCTATTAACAAGTGAGGTGGGGTGATGACTCTGTGCACGCAGAGTGCTGTTACCAGCTGTTTCTTTTCTCAAAAGTCTAGTAACCAACTTGTTATCCTTAACAATAACTGCAACATCTAAGAATTCGCAAGATGTTTTACTGAGTTTGTGGGTGAAACTCAAAATTAAATTAATGCATGTTAAGATGTCAATTAATTCCAATGCTATATCTTTTTCTCCATCCAAAATTTGGTGTATCATATCCATAGAGGCACATGGTCAGTATATTTTTCATTAGCTTCTATCCGTACCACCTGTTCCTCCCACCAGCCCCGAAATAAATTTGCCAGGCTGGGGGCAAAACAGGTGCCCATTGCAGTTCCAGATCGTTGACGATACAATGTTTTATCAAACAGAAAGATATTTTGTTGTCATCAACATAACATTTCCTCAAGCATATTCGCATGGTCCAACATAGTATTAGGGCTACTTTAAAAAAAATACAGGCAGGCCTCTACTCCTTTCTTTTTATCAATGCAAGTATACAATGAACAAACATCTAAGGATATCCTCAAAAATATTTTTCCCCACTTGATGTCGTAAATTCTTCAAAAAAATCAGTACTGTCCTTGCAGTAAGATCTAAGCTTGGTGACAAAGGGTGCCAGGAAGTGATCTGGGAAAATTGAAGTATTTTCCAAAAGACCCCTGTTGGAGGATACAATCGGCCTCCCTGGTGGTTTTGTGGGATGTTTGTGTAATTTGGGTAAAAGGATAGACATGGCAATCGTGGATTGTCGGGCTTCAAGAACCTATACTCATCATCACCCAAAAGTCCCACCCTCCACCATTCATTCAGCATAGCATGGTATTTATATACTGATGTTTCATACATTTCCCAATTGATAATCTCACAACGTCTAGGGTCATTCAATTGTCTAATGACTTCTGGTTTGTAGTCATTAAGGTTCATTAGGACAATATTGCTCCTTGTCGGAGGACATTATCACTATAGTTGAGTCTTGCATTAGGTCATAATTCGTTACTTAATTGAAGGACTCCACACAGAGCAGCCAGAAGTGCTGGAGTCTCGGTTTTAAGGCCCAATTGATGAAGGGCGCTTTTTGAATATTCTGAAGGGCTTCTGAAAGGCTTTCAAAACCCCAGTTATCTCAAGACTAATGATAGCAGATTTACCTCAATACAAGTTACTGCATCTACAAGCGTTGAAGATTTTCTGAACCAAATGCCAGTGAAAAAATAAGAAAGGAATATTGTGGATCATATATTCATTACCTCTGGCACAGTATTCATAAAGATTGGTCTCCCAAAGTAGCAAGTGGGATAAGAAACAAGAAGGGAGATTTTAGTCCTTGGAAAATCTTTTGCCTCAGTATCCGGGTGTGCAGCAGTGTACACCTTAATAGGAATATAACAATGATTGGCTTCATGTATATGTTGTGAGAGTCTAATCTTGGTCTTGATAAAGATGGTATAATTTGGGCAACTCCATCAAAATGCGTCAATGCCTTGGTACAGAGGTAGCTGTAACCCATAGATATCCCCTTCGGCGCTAATGACAAGGTCAGCTCGTCATGGGCGTAACCTGCGCTACGCGGATGACGAGCTGACCTTGTCACGTAACGCGGGATTTTTGAAATCGCAGCGCGCAGCGGGAAATCCGCTAGCGCGCATGCGGATATTCAATGATCGCCAACATATCGGGTTCCAGTTCTAACGTTTTCTTTACACGGTTGTGTTTTTGATGACAAAGTGTATTGTCTTTTTTTACTCTCATTGTCTTCAATATTGGTTGTCTGATTGGTAGATTCTATATGTGGTGGCAAACCTTTTTGCTACATGCTGTTATAATATTGGTGCTTCACTATATGAGTATGAAATTTATGTGAATTAATATGTTGTGATTTTAACTCTATTTTTAATCTTTATAAATGGTTTTTAACGTTTTTTAATAAAAAAGACGTACCATTTCTACTATTGATGTATTTCTGGTGTACTGGCTTTGAGTTAGCAACTAGACTCGCTTATGTTTAATAGATGTGGTATTATATGGTTTAGTGATTGATTGAGAGTGGTGTATAGTATTAAGTAAACCAAAGGAAGACTTGTTTTTTATCTATCAGGTTATAAAGAGTCTATCTTTGACTTTTAGATAAATTGTCCCTCATTTTATAGTCATAGTTGTTTCCTAATCTTATTAGCCCTTGGGTCATAACAGAGTGAAATGCTTCAATATTGTTGTGGGGGACATTCAGATTTTATCTGGATATAGGTTTCAAGCCACCATTGTATACTGTATCAGATACAAAACTCAAAGTTCTCAATGTTTCATTCTCATCCATTGTCATGATATTGTCGCAATTAGCTTCCAGCTCATAAATTGTTAAGATAGAGTCAATATCTTTAAACGTGGAATTTGTAGAGACATCAGATGATTTCTGCAAAATTATGCCTCTATCTAAATTCTCATGATATTCCGGTATTCTATATAATTTCATCAGTTTGAGTTTTCTGACAAACAAAAACAAATCGATTTGCATATCCACATAATTCATATCAACAGTTGGACAGAACGACAGATCCAATTTTAATTGTGATTTTTCATCAGATGTTAAGATTCGGGATGATAGATTCATAACGGATCTGTCAATTAAATCACTCTGTCTTATAATACAAATATTTATTTCTCCCTCCTCTTCTGCTTAATCTTTGTTTTTCTTTGCACCTTTTCCTTTTCCTCAACCTCTTCCTTTCTCAGTTTCCTTTGCCGGTGTCCGATCATGTGAGGTATGTTCCTTTTGTTGTTTCAATAGTTGGAATTTGTGTATAAAGGTCAGGGGATGTAATTCTAAAGGGACTGCTGGGGTCTGCCCTTCTGTGTCAGAACTCAAATCTGAGCAGGAATAAGTCAATGTTACATCATGCTGTATTTGTTGTTTAATAAACTGAGAATCACGTTGGGCCTAATTAAAACGTTTAGCATAAGTTCAGATTCTGCCCTCTGCATAATACCTTTTATCATGTAAAACTTTTCATTGTTTTTTAGTTTTTTATTGCGTCCTTGTAGATTTTGAGACAACCCTCCAAAGCTATCAGGAATTCAATTACCACATAGTCTTCCATATCGAGCTCTTGTCTTAATATTTGTAAATCCTGTCTTGTTTTTTCCAAGTCAATTTTAGCATATTTGACTAAAAGTTCTAACATTCCTTTGCATGTTGTACATTTTAGCCATATACATTGCCCATTCCTTTAAAAGTTCCGGGTTTCGATTTTCGTAGGTGGGTATTATCGAGATTCTCAGTCCTCTCGGAACTCGACCAACTTCAATATAGTTGGTTAGTGAGTTAACTTCCCACCATTTATTCAGTTCCAGTTTTATGAGTTTTTCAAAAAGGGGACGTTTTTTGAACATTTTGTGAAGATTCGTCAAGCGGCACCAAAGTTATTGGCAAAACAAAAAACGCTTTTCTTATGGAAATTTTAATTCTACCTATATCTACCTACTGGCAACCACATGTAGGTAATATATTTTCCCTGAAAAAAACAAAGGCTACAGGGACATGATAGTTAGGAAATGGAATTAAAAAACCTTAGAAATTCACTAAAGAAACCAAATGTTACAAGGGTGCTATAGTTAGGCTCAGGTTTCACTCATGCAAAACCAGTAAAATTCAGCAGTTCATTAAAAATTAGCATAAACCAAGTAAATGTCAAAAATGTTGCAAAATTGTCAAATGGCACAAAACCAAAAAAATAAATTAAGTTCTTCTGGAAGCCCTCGGACACTGCTATTGTTTTTCATAGTGACTATATTATAAAGAAAATAGGTCATATTTGACCCCTCCTTCTCCTCTGGACATCCTACATTGTTTTTTGTCGCTTTTGCTGACTCATTCTCATATCCTAACTTTCTGATTTATCCTCTTTTCCTGTTTTTCATGTGTTATATGGCTATGCAATAATAGTTTGCAATATGACATTAATCTATTTAGATCGCTGTTTCACAAAATAAATAGAGTGATATTGTGTTGTGCATCTATTCAAAGCTTTTGTTGTGTTGTGATAATTATACCTGAGAGGCTAATTTTTGTCAATGTAGAATGTAGTGGCTTGAGGATAGCCTAGTCACTGTGGCTGTGTTCTCAGCCTATTTACCGATAACAAGATGGATTCTATTACTAGTGCCAACCGCTTTCCTTCCTAATATAGGTGCTTTTTCATCGATTCTGATCAGTCAGGACCTTTGTGAGATCTGTTGCGTCTCTTGGTGTCACAATTTACTCCTTAGTAAATTTGTATTGAATATTTTTGTGTGGTGGTTCCAGTCAATGTGGAAGTAATGAACAATGAGTGTTTAATTCATTATCTGTGTATGGCAGATTTTGTTTAAATTCTATTTGTAGAATTTAAATAGTAGCAATTGCCATGCGTCCTTTGTGTTTTATTTTCTTGAAACCAAATGTTGGATATTATGATATGTAGTGGGATTTAAACTGATTGAGTGAAGAGACATGTTTGAGGGTCTTTTTGGAAGTCCAGATAATAAATGGGATGAGCTGATAACAGTGGGGTGGTTGTTATTAGACCTGTATGGAGTTCGCAAAGTGACCAAATAACTCCACCGCACTACGCGGAGTTTTCACAGGCGCTGGAGTGCATTAGGTCACGCCGTTGCAATGATATTTAGTGCTGAGTGTTTGTCCCGCACTGGAAAATCAATGCGAGCGGCTCCATGCGTAGCGCAAGACGTCGCTGCTTCTTTCTGACACTTGAGTAGATGTTATACTCGAGCAGCAGCTTCCTTAACATGAACGGATGGTTTCTGAACATGAGGGGTCACGGCCATCCACGACCGCCTGTGTTGAGAAATCTCACTGCGAGGCAATCTAGCTTTGGATTGCAAAAAACTCCGCAAACTCTGCGAACGGAGTGGAGTTCACTGCTTGGGCCTAGTTGTTACATAGGTCTAAAGCAAGTATATTGGAGAAGTATAAAATGTTCTTTTGCAGTTTTTCTAAATGCGGGTCAGTTGACAAGGAGTGCTAACCTGTATATAACCAGCTGTGTAAAAACACATTTGGACTCCATTGCGGGGAGAAATTTTGGGATTTGTCCATAGTGTGCTTTGTGTGTAATGGAGGGAGTCTTAACTTTTTACTCCATTACTAGACAGTGTAACAGTGAAAGAGAATAGAATATGTGCTCTCATTTGCAAATGTAAAAGGCTAACTGCTACAATATGTCTCACTGGAGTCTTCACAGACTTCAGCCAGGAGGCATAGGAATTACATGATTGCATTACACAGGCAAAGGAGATTAGATTGTAGAGTTTGTGGTTACAACAGGTTTGATAGGGCACAGTGTCATGGTGTGACTCATGAAGAAGGGTTTGACTCTGCTGACTCCTAGGTAATTGCTGTTGTGGCTGTTTTAGTTAGGTTCTCCTACTGTCTGTGCGTTGGGGCAATTGCTAGATTGCAGTTTATGAAGATTTCGAAGTGACTTTGGGAGCCCCTAGCGGGCCCCCTTACTCCCTGTCCTTCAGCTATGGGTTCTCGGGGGTACCTATGGTGCCCACCTAAACATCCCTTTATCCAGTATTATGGGTGTCTTTCATAGATTCACATGCCTGAATCATTCCCCGTCGTCGAGATGGGAGTCCCCGGTACATAGAAAAGTAATGTCCTATAAACATACATAGAGAACAAGCATTGGCATTGCCAATAGGTCTCGCTTGTGGGACCTTAGAAGTATTTAGTTTTGCAGCACAATATCCTTGTTGCATAATCGGATATTGTGCTGCAAAACTAAATACTTATAAGGTCCCACAAGCGAGACCTATTTGCAATGCCAATGCTTGTTTTTTTTTTGCTGCTTTTTAAAAATAATTTAAAATACGTTTGCCTTGATATCTGCTAAATAGTTTAGTCCTTCTGTGTGCTGCACTGTCTATATGGTTATCAGCAATATATAAAAATTAAATGATACTGCACTATCTTCTTCTAGGAGTTTGACTATATATGTGCAGCAAAGTAACGTATGTTATGCAAGTCCCTACGACTTGCACGGCAGGGTGTCAAAGAGGACATATTGTACCCGGCTGCTACCCTGGCTGATGCCGGAAAGGGCTGGTCAAAAAGGGGAGGAAGGACAGAGATGAGTGTGATCGAATGGGGAGACGGAGTCAGAGAAGGATGCAGGGATAGGAGGGGTTCATTGAGAAGGGGAGCGAAGGAGGGGGAAGTGATCCACCAAGGAACGTTTAAAAATGCAAAACGTTTGTACTCTTGCTGCAGCCAAGTACGTTTTTGTGAAAAGAGAAAGCTGCTGTCGCTTGTGATGCCATGCTGTTCCAAACATCAACAGCTAATTGAAACCCTGGCTATGGAGTATTTGTCTGACATGTAATGTCTTTCTGCTGAGAAAGAAAGCACATGAGTGAGACGGCAACACAGGTGGAGTGGGGGAGAAACAGACGGGTGAGAAAGGGATATTTTGTTGTGAAAGGGGATAAGCTGCAGAGTACTCACAGCACGGCCCACGGGAGTGACGAGCAAGTAACAAGTTTTAGTTTTCACCAATTTCACCAACAAGTCAAAACAATATAGTGCCCCTCGTGTTCACGCAGCTCAAGATGAAGGAGGAGGGGGTGGGAGGGATGAGGGAACATGGCCTGGGGGAAGCTGGCTGGGGAGGGGGAGGAGAAATGCAAGGAAGGCTGTAAGTAGGGGAGGAGAAGCCGAGAAGCCGCAGAGCGCACGCTGGGCGAAGCCCTTTGATGTGCTGTGCGGCAAATGGAGGGAGGCTGATGCGCGTTCATGTTTGAACATGTGGTTCACATGAACTTCATGAAAAAGCCATGAAAACGCCAGCAAAAAGCTGGTGGTTTCATGATGTTTTCGCCGCTTGAATTCTCGCTCCACTCGATGCGCATGCGCGCATCGATAGGTCGCGAGACCTAAAAATAGGCCTAAGGGCCTTGCCTTAGTAGCCTATCTATGTTCTTTTGTAAAAAGGACCAAAATCCTGAAGGTAGCCAATCAGCTACCACCTCCCTCTAGAACCTTCCTGCCAGGAGCCTCAGTCTCTCAGATTTTCTACCGCACGTTGTGCTAGGGAGTCTCCACCTGAGTTCTCCTCAGGTTTCTTGGATTTATCTCTTTTATTCAGCAAAACTTGGATATTTTCTTCAACAAACAACAATGGCTGATCAGCAGAAGAAAGGTCTGTTCAGAGCCTGTGGTAAGAAGAGACTGCACGTCGATGACAAGCATGAAACTTGCCTCTACTGTCTTTATCCTGACCATTCTCCTAAAGAATGTAGAATTTGTAGAACATTCTCTACTAAGACTCTTAAAGACAGAGAAGGGAGACTGCTCCTCTGGTTGAACAGACTAAAAACCAGAGATGATGTCATGTCCTCAGATGGCAGTGAAATGGCTTCAGTTTCATCAAAACTGTCTTTGAAGAGGCCAAGGGTTGCTTCCCCTAGCTCTACAGACGTTCCTCCTAAAAAGACTGCCACAAAGTCTTCTGAGGTAAAATCTGTCACGTCTGTGAAGGATGTTCCCACCTTCAGAAAGCCAACGCAGTCATCGACGACGAGTTCGTCGAAGTTTCCTTCAAGAAAAAACACCTATGTCTCCACATCGACGACGACGGTGTCGACTACAATGGCGTCGTCAGCCTCTTCATCGACGACGACGACCACTCAATCGTCGACGGCGGGTAAGCCACTGTCATCGATTATACTTATAAAAAAGCAATTGACGTTGATCAAGGTTCCGTCGACGTCATCGTCGACGACGACGACACCGTCGACGACGAGACAAAAACCGTCGACACCTACACCGTCAACGAAGACGCCATCGACATCTGGCGCACCGTCGACGAAGTCATCGACGACGGTAAAAGCAGCGTTGACGTCAGAGTCACCTTCGACGAGTACGCCGTCGACGACGAAGGCACCGTCGACAGGACCGTCGACGCCGAAAGCACCGTCGACGACAACATCGCCGACAACCGCACCGTCGACGACAGGACCGTCGACGACTTCCTCGTCGACGATTGAAAAACAATCGACGTCAGCACCGTCGACAACACCGACGACGTCATCGTCGACAACAACATCGTCGACGCCATGGAAAAAATCAGATTTGATACCGCCAAAAAAGATTACTAAAAACCCTATTACACCAGATTTAACATCTCCAAGTAGGGTACAAAGATTACCCCCATCTTGTCTGCTACAAGATGATGAATCAGAAGATGACCAGTTCGATCAAGCTACTAGCCCATCGGATCTCATTGTGAAATGCCAGAGCACAGATGACGATGGAGATGAGGTCATTTTTATGGAAGAGACTGTTCATGCACAAGTCCAGTCACAAGTCACTCCTATGATCTGCCTTCCAGCAGCTATAGTCACCGATCTACAATTCTTGATCCAAGACTATAAAAAACGATTCCCTGAATCACCAACGGCCCCTTCTACGGAGAAATCTCCAGCATCATTCAGACCGCAACCATCTCCAAAAACAAGACCACCACCTTTGGATATTCCTCAAGAGAGGGAAACAATTCATAACATTCAATCTTCTGATGAAGAGGGCGATGAACCAGAAGAAGGGGAGGTTCGAGACGACCTGTCCAATAACAGAGACGATGAAGATTATATCGCTCATTCTCTGGCCACACCTGAACCCAATACTTCGGAATCTCCGCCAGTGGATATTGGCGGATTCCATAATTTGGTAGAGAGAGCAGCCACTAGGTTCCACATGACTATGGAATCACATGAAACGGACTGTTTCCTATACGATTTTAAGGATCCAATCAAAAAGACAGCTAGATCAATTCCCATAATAGATCACATTTGGGAACAAGGTCAGCAACTAATGCAAACACCTGCATCGGTTTCAATAGTGGTGCCTAGACTGGATAAGAAGTATAAGGCACCAACAACAGCACCTACCTACCTTAATGCACATCCCAAGCCGGATTCTGTAGTCACCCAAGCCGCACAAAAGAACTCTAGGAACCCGTCCTCTCCACTGTCAGCACCACCAGACAAGGAGGGCAGGAAATTGGATGGCATCGGCAAACGTTTTTCTACAACGTCAGCCATGACTATCAAGATAGCCAACGTCATTGCGCTACTAGGCAGATATAACAGACAATTGTGGGAAGACATTGTCCCGTACCTAGCAGATATACCTGAAGAATTAAAGGATGAGGTTCAATCGCTCCTTAAGGAGGGACAAATGTCAGCATAAGAAATCATCGATTCTGCTGTAGATGTCGCAATGACAGGCTTTAGACAACTAGCAGGTGTAGCAGTTTTGCGCAGACAAGGATGGCTCAAAGCAACATCCTTCCGCCAGGAGTTCCAAACCAAAGTATTGGACATGCCCTATGACGGACAACACCTATTTGGAGAAAAAATAGATGAGGCCTTACAGACAATCAAAAAAGACACGGACATTGCACGAGCTCTCGGCACATTACAATTAAAAAACCAGTCCTTTCGAGGGCACAGGGGCAGGGGTCAACCCTCTTACAGAGGATCATATCAAGGAAAATCCTCTTATTCCTATAATCAAAACCGTTCACAATACCAGCAGCGGCAACAGCAACAAGGTCGCCAGACCTCCTACGGGAGATCAAACTTCAGGGGGGAAATCCAGAGGAAACCAGCCGGCGGACGCCAATGACCATTTCTAACAGCCAGTCCCTCCACCATCTCGTTCTTTCAAAATTGGAGGAAAATTGACACACTTCCTCCACAATTGGAGATTAATAACAACGGATCGGTGGGTACTCCAATTAATCCAACACGGACACTCATTGGAATTCAGTTCAATCCCCCCGTTAACTCCTCCTCGCAAGATTCAACACAGGCACCTAAGATTACTCCTTCAAGAAATCTCTTCAATGTTAAAAAAAGGAGCAATAGAGCGAGTTCCATCAGCTCAAAAAGGGAAGGGATTTTATTCCTGCTTCTTTCTCATACAACAGCAAAAGAAGAAATGGAGGCCCATACTAGATCTCAGGGCACTCAATACATTCTTGAAGAGCCAATCGTTTCGGATGGTGACCATCCAGGAAATCTTGGGATCTCTAGTGAAAGGAGATTTTATGACGTCTTTAGACCTGCAAGACGCATATTACCATATCCCAATACACAGGCGCCACAAAAAATTCCTAAGATTCGCAGTAGCAGGACAACACTACCAATTCTGTGTCCTCCCATTCGGCCTCAAATCAGCGCCTCGCATTTTCACAAAGTGCCTCGCTCTTGTGGCAGCTTTCCTACGTCAGCACGGACACCAGGTCTTCCCCTACCTGGATGACTGGCTGGTGAAGGCACCATCTATGACAGACGCACAAATGTCTTCCAACGCCTGTCTCAATATTTTCAAACATCTAGGTCTGACACTCAACTACGAGAAGTCAACTTTACAGCCCTCCAAGGTTATAACATTCCTGGGGGCAACTCTAAATACGACCTCTGCCAAAGCATTCCCGTCTCGGGAACGGAAACACAAACTAATCACTCTGGCCACCGCAGTGTCTTCAAGGAAAACCATCAAAGTCCGTACTTTCAAGTCCCTCCTAGGGATGATGTCCTCTTGCATACTACTAATTCCACACTGTCGGCTCAGAATGCGCCCCCTCCAGGAGGCCTTGACCAAGCAGTGGACTCAATGTACAGGTTCCTTCGAGGATCACATCATCATTACTCGACAAATAACCAAGGCCTTACTCTGGTGGAGAACAGCCAAGAACCTATCGAAAGGTCTAACGTTCCTGATGCCTGCAACTCCACATGTCATAACTACAGATGCTTCTCTACAAGGATGGGGGGCAGTCCTTCAAGAATTACAAATCAGTGGCAAGTGGACAGAACAAGAAAGGAAACTACATATCAACCTCCTAGAACTGAGGGCAGTTCTCCTATCTCTCCAAGCCTTCCTCCCTCGCATCAAAAACTCAGCAGTGCTTGTAAGAACGGACAACACAACAACAATGCACTACTTGAACAAGCAGGGAGGGACACGTTCGCTAACACTATCTCGCGAATCGCAAAAAATCTGGAGCTGGCTAGTACACAACAACATCACACTAACAGCAGAGTATGTCCCAGGCAAGGACAACGTCATAGCGGACGCTCTAAGCAGACAGAGGTCTCTGTCCCACGAATGGGAACTCAACCAAAAAGTCCTGAACGACATTTTCTCGGAATGGGGGAGACCGCAAATAGACCTCTTTGCCACCAGGGAGAACGCCAAATGCCACAACTTCGCAAGCTGGCATCCCCAACCGCGGTCACTAGGAAATGCATTTTCCATCGCATGGCGCAACGTGTTTGCGTACGCATTTCCGCCATTTACCCTGATAACAAGAGTCATTCGGAAAATGAAAACGGACCACTGCACCTGATCTTCATTGCCCCATACTGGCCGAGGCAGCATTGGTTCATGGACCTCCGTCGCCTCTCAGTCCAACCATCAATCCATCTGGGCCAACATCCCTCTCTACTTTCGATGTCCAAAGGCCAAGTACTCCACCCGAATCTGAAATCTCTAAGATTATCGGCATGGCTCCTGAGTACCGAGAGTTCTACCAACTAAACATCCCGCAGGAGTGCAAGGAAGTCCTAGCTAAGGCAAGAGCAGTCAGCACAAACAAAACTTATTCCTTGAAATGGAAACGCTTTTGTGTTTGGTGTATGGCCTACGATCTCCATCCCTTACGGATCACTCCGGAGCAGTTACTACCATATTTATTACATCTGGCACAATCGGGACTTGCCCATGCCTCTATCAGAGTTCATCTGGCAGCAATCTCCCGCTTTACAAGAACTTCAAAAGGACCCTCTCTATGGCCCCACAGATTAATAAAGCAATTCCCTAAAGGGCTCTATAGATCATTTCCACGGCCGCGAAGAGTTCCACCAACATGGCACCTTAATGTGGTACTCAACCAATTGATGAAACACCCGTTTGAGCCCATCCATAGGGCTGATATCAAATACATTTCATGGAAAACAGCACTTCTTTTGGCTTTGACCTCAGCGAGACGGGTCAGTGAGTTACAAGCTCTTTCCATACAAGATGCTTTCATGCGCTTCATTCCTAAAGTCCCCTCGGACTTCCATTTAAATGAACCACTCGTACTCCGATCATTCTTCCCAAATCCCAGTACTGCAGCTGAAAGATCCCTTCACTCTTTGGACCTAAAAAGATGTCTTAAATTTTACCTAGACAAGACAAAACAAAACATTTCAGAAAAACGAATCAGCTTTTCATCGCTTTCAGCAGACCGAGAAAAGGCATGTCACTTTCCAAACAAAGCATTTCACGATGGATATCATCTGCAATTGCCTTTTGCCATGACAAAGCCGGACGTCCATTACACTCCAAAGTCCGAGCTCATTCCACAAGAGCTGTGTCCACATCGGCGGCACTATTCGCTGGAGTGCCGATTCTGGACATTTGCAGGGCAGCGACCTGGAAATCGCCGCACACATTTACCAGGCACTACTGCCTGGATACGGAACTGATGCAGGATGCAGCTGTGGGCCAGGCTGTACTTCGCCATCTATTCCAGTAAGATGAGCCTTCCTCCTTCCCACCATCCTGTACTGGTATGCACATTTATTTACTTTATTCTTTGTACTTGTTGATGGTTACTAGTCGCATGATATGTATTATCTCAGACTGCTCATAATGTTCCATCACAAATGTGCATAATGTATTGCTTGCTACTCTGATTCAGGCATGTGAATCTATGAAAGACACCCATAATACTGGATAAGAAATGCGTTACTTACCTGTAACTGCAGTTATCCAGTATTGGTGTCTTTCATAGATTCACATGCAACCCTCCCGCCTCCCCAGGAAGGTCTCATCTCTCCCTCTATAACATATATTACGTCTACCTAGCTTGGTGCGTACGAAAATCTGAGAGACTGAGGCTCCTGGCAGGAAGGTTCTAGAGGGAGGTGGTAGCTGATTGGCTACCTTCAGGATTTTGGTCCTTTTTACAAAAGAACATAGATAGGCTACTAAGGCAAGGCCCTTAGGCCTATTTTTCTCTATGTATGTCTATAGGACATTACTTTTCTATGTACCGGGGACTCCCATCTCGACGACGGGGAATGATTCAGGCATGTGAATCTATGAAAGACACCAATACTGGATAACTGCAGTTACAGGTAAGTAACGCATTTCTTACCGTGTGGCAGGCATCGCATGGTGCCTATCACAAGGTGCAGGGATGTTTACAAACATGCCTCTTATTAGTGAGGCTTGTGCTGCAGTCCTTTTTTGGGTCGCAGCACAAGCCTCAATGCTAAGAGGCATGTTTCCGACCGCCTCCACGGTAGTCGGATTGTAATTTGTGTGGTGGGACCACCAACTCCCTGTCGGACGGTCCCTTTCCCGACAGGATGGTTCGTCCGACCGCCATCTTAATCAGCCCCTATGTTTGTCTCCATTGATGAAGTAATCTATGGACCTAAAGCAGTGAATTGTGTCCAAATGTTTTAATATTCAGAGCAATTCTAATGTCAGCCAGATTCGTACAGGTAGGTTTTGAGTTTCTAGGTTAATCTCAAGATTTGATCATAAACTTTGTTGAACTAGACACTTATTACTTTAGGCCACATAGGTCTGAAAACAGACCTGGGAGAGTGCGTTTTCATTCATCCTGCGATGGCATATGTTATGTCCGATGAGCAGGGTTGTGTATTGTTTGATGTGCCGGGAACTTGTCAGCAGTATGTATAAATTCGGGTTGCTGTTTGTTGGGAGATGGTGATTGAAGTTGGGTGTTTTAATTCTGTTGTATCAAATCTTTTAGTGCAATAGGGTCTAACCATCCAACGTGCAGTGGTTTGATGGGGCTTATTGGCCGTAGACACGGATTTTAGTGCCTACATGGGGTTGCTGGACCTCACTTATCCTGAATTTTGATTAATTTGAAATTGCTTGGATAAAACATGTTTATCATTTCTGCTTTATCTCTTATCCGTACATAGGGCATCACTTACCCGGTGGACTGCTTACTATGCAGATACGACTTACGCGATATATCAAGATGATAGATTGATTTGTCTCTTGGAAAGGTGAACCAAAGGACCTCAGCATAGAACTTGTTGGGATTTTTTGCCCAATATTTTGGACGAAACACATTGGGTGCACCCTTGCATAACAATTTTGTTTTGATGCAGTAGTTTCATGGGATGTTGTGGGGAATGAGGATGTGGTTTTGTGTTCCCTTGCCGAGACATAGGGGCATATGCATCAACAATCGGTAATACATGTCGGTAATAGCGAAAAATAGGGAATCGCTATTAAGGACATGCAAACCGCGATGCATCAAACTAAAAAAAATTACCGAATCGGTAATAATCGCTATTAAATTGCGAAAGTACGACAGCGAGAGTAGCAAATACCGAGTTAGCTAATACCGAATCGGTATTAGTGAATCCGGTATTTGCGAATTCGGTAATAGCGAAAACGGGAAAATTACGCGATGCCTCGGAAGCAGGCCGATGACATCACAACCAGGAAGTAGGACAGCCACGCTGCATTCAGTGTTCGGAGTAGCACAGAGGAGGAGGCAGAGCACAGGAGCTGAGGACCCTGACAGAACCAGTAGCAACCAGGACAAGGCAAGCAGGACAAGATGGAGAAGGAGGCCCCCCAGCAGGGAAAGGACACACCCCGAAAGCGAAAACGCAAGTTTTCTGATATGGAGCTGGAAATCCTAATAGAGTGTGTGACCAGCAACAATGACCGACTGTTTGGGAAGTTGTCGCTGAAGGTGCCAGAGGCAGAAAAACTAAAGATGTGGCTGTTCATCAAGGACAAGGTAAATGCCTGAGGAGTCACCCACCGCAGCATCGGCGACTTAAAATAACGCTGGTATGACCTGCGTAAGAGGGCCAAGGAGAAGATAGCGCAGAGGGTCAAGGACGCTGCTGGCACAGGAGGGGGCACATCCAATGTGACGCCTAACACAGCCCTGGAGGATCTAGTGGAGTCCACCATAGAACCCGAAGCTGTTGTGGGGGTCACACGTCTGGACACCTCAGGTGCTGCGGAAGGAGGACAAGGTAAGAAGCATGGCAGCGTAACAATGCAGCGTGTACTAAGTCCCTGCCCAATCCCCCATGCCAGACCCAGTGCACATGTAGCGTTGCCCTAAACACATACCCTCACCACTGTGTGGCACCATGGGAGTTGTAGTCAATACATGAATGGGTGCATGACAGAGCCCAGAGATGAATACAGCAGCAAAGGGCCAAATGTCAGTCAGAAAAAGTAATTTATTGTGAGAAGCCACAGCTATTGTCACATACTATACCATGATAATAACTATGCACTGTTTCACGCACAGATGCATCCCCCATCGATTCTGACGACAGTGCCCGCCTCGTCATCGCAGAGACGCCAGTGTTGTCAGATGCGGAGTGCTCACAGGGAGCTGAAGCCATGTCCTCCCCTTCACCACCACGGCGGACAACACCTCCACCATCCCTGAGGTCCAAGACACCACCACCACCATCCTCGCGGTCCAAGACACCACCACCACCACCACCATCCTCGCGGTCCAAGACACCACCACCACCACCACCAGTGCGGGCCACTCCGCAGAGCCGCAGAGCAGATGTTCCCTCCCTGCCCGTGATGGAGTCGGATCACAGTTCAGCACACCCAAATGTTCCACGCCAGGCTGTCGTCACTCCAACCAGCCAAACTGCAGTACGACAGCGCATCAGGCAGAAGGCTGTGCCCCCGGGTCGGGCTGCTGCAAGACCAGTCGATCTGTCCGAAGGGTACGGAGTTGTGGAGACCCGTGTCCAGCGCCTGCAGGGGAGACACATGGGTGCCATGAAACTCTCCATGACCAAGCTTTGCAACAAACTAGGCAACATGACTGACGCTGTGCGTGAGCACACCACTGCCGTAGGGTAAACGTTTACCACAAATTTTTTACAACGCGGTACCTTTACCACGCGGCCGTTACAACGCAAGTCGTTACCACGAGTTGCGCTGGAGGGCGCTGTGGGATAAGGAATTTTATAAATTTATATTCCAACACCTTCCCTAGTATCCACGGGGACTGGTGTTGGAATATAAAATTATAAAAATCCTAAATCCGCGCCCTCCAACGCAAGTCGTGGTAACGACTTGCGTTGTAGCGGCCGCGTGGTAAAGGTATGCGTTGTAACAACGTACATCCCTGCCGTAGCTGCCGGCAACAATGAAATCAAGCTACGCCTGCAAGAACTGACACGTGCCGTAGTCGCAGGCCAACAGAGTGAGCGCCGGCGTCACAGGCAGATCATGCTGGCAGTGAATACAACTAACAAGGCCATTAATAAGCTGTGCAACAGCAAGGCTGTGCTGTCCCGCAGGTCTGTGTCCCTGCAAGTGGACCTAGGTCATTATTGTGGGGATGTGGCAAAGGCCCTTGAGAGGGTGACCACTGCAGTGAAGCAACTGCAGCCTGGGTCAGCCAGTGTCAGCAGTCTGGGAGCGGAAGAGGGGAGTGAGGCAGCCTCCAGTGTCAGCAGTGTCTCCCTGTCGGAGACCAGCGGGAGGAGGCGCAGTGGCCGCAATGCAACTGCCACTGACTCCCATCGTGTAGAAGCCGAGGAGTCACAGGACAAGAGACTGGGGGTACGCGGCAAACGGGAGTGAACATGTGGCAAAGTCACACTGTCCTTGGTGACGTAACCATGGCCAGACTAAAGTGCCGCACACATCACCCGTTCCGAGAAGGGACAATTTTAGTTTGACTTTAACTGCAGCAGCAGCATGTTTGTGTTACGTATTTCTGCACCAGTCAGGTGTCCATGCCCATTAAACCCTTGCAAATCTGATCCTGTTGTCAAGTCACTCTCTTACCTGTCTCAGAAATGATTCCGTGTGATGTATGTCCGCCTCCTTTGCCCTTCAGCTGTGTTGGGCACATGCGCCTGTCGGTGTTAGGGGGGGGTTGCTGTGCACATAGTTCATCCTCTCCGTCCACCTCTATGGGTATCCCCCTGCGTGTGGCGATGTTGTGCAGGATGGCACACACAGCAATGATCTGGCAGCAGGTCACTGGGTCGTACTGCAAGGCACCTCCAGTCTTGTGCAGTATTCGGAAGCGGCTCTTGAGGATGCCGAATGTACGCTCGACCACATTCCGTGTGCTGATGTGTGCTCTGTTGTAGCGCTGCTCTTGCGGTGTAGCTGGGTTGAGATAGGGAGTGAGGAGATATTCACGCAATGCGTATGCGCTGTCACCTACAGGATGGGGGAGAATGGTAATCAGCATGAATGAAAATATACATGTGGGGATGGAGTGGATGGAGAGTACGATGATGCATCTATATGTACCTAGTAGGTGTCCCTCTCCGAATTCACCGTTGATCAGGCGCCTGTGGAGGCCACAGTGACGGAATATGTAGGCGTCGTGTGTGCTCCCGGGGAATTGGGCTACAAGGTCCGTAATGATGTACTTGGCATTGCACACCACCTGCACATTGATAGAATGATATGACTTCCGGTTGCGGAATATGTATTCGGTGGCTGATGGAGGACAGATGGGGACATGCGTGCAGTCAACACACCCTATGACATGGGGGAATTGTGCCACCTGGTAGAATTCCCGTTTGGTGCGGGTCAGCTGCTGGGGGGTTGTGGGGAAGGTGATGTGGCGATGCATTAATGTCAGCATGGCCTCTAGGAACCGGTGGAAGAAGCGTGATAAAGCACTTTGCGACACGCCTCCAGTCTCAGCTATTACCCCCTGGAAGCTTCCAGACGCAAGCAGGTGCAGGCAGCATAGGACCTGCACATGGGCTGGTATGGCGTTGGTCCTACGGGTCTCGTGCTGCAGTAATGGTTCCAGGTCTGCTATTAGGCGCATTATCATGGCACGGTTGAGTCTATACTTGTCGTACACCTGTTCCTCGGTCTGCCCCAGCAAAGTGATGCACACCCTGAAGATCCTGTCCTGTATCATCCTCCTACGCTGGGCCTGGGCGTTGATCCTCCTCCTCCTAGCAAGCACGTAGAGGGCAGCCATTTTGGTTGACATGTGGGGTTTCCCAGGGCATTTATGAAGGGTTACTGATTGTCAGCACCTGCTGATGGGGTTAGATTTTTTTTTTCTGTCCTTCAGTTAACTTTACCTCCTGATTGTGATTCCCCTTATTTTGCTCATGCTAAATAGCGATTTTAGGGATTTTCGGTATTAGCGACTTTTCATGCATACCATTGCGATTCGTTAATAGCGATTCGGTATTTCCGAAGTCAGCTTTGGGGTTCGGTAATTCCGATTGTCTGTTTAGCGATTCGGTAATTTACCGCGGGGGATTTTAGCGATTCTTTATTTTTTTCCGATTTATTGTTTGATGCATAGCATTTTCTGGTTTTGCGTTCGGTATCGGCCTGTTTTACCGATTCGGTGTTTTACCGGGAGGTATTTTCGTTGATGCATCTGCCAGATAGTGATTTGGGAGTCTGTATTGTTTACCAGTCCTTGGAAAGGGTAGACACTGTATTGGGTTCCCGGGGTGGTCAAAATGGTATCAAGAGGAGTATACAGGGTTGCCATGTGGAATAATACGTTAAGAAGTTTTTTGTGTGATGGGGGTCTTATAGAATTCTGTAATTATTTATTGAACGTGGTGGCTTTGTGTGCCCTTGTGTCTTTCATGGCTCCCTGCGATTATTGAAGGATCATTGTCCTACAAGAATGGAAGAATGACTGTAGGGTGAGAAGATGATGAGTGAGAAGAGATGTTGCATAGTTGCTAACAACTGTTTGTGAGGGATGAGATGATGTTATGTGCTCATGACGTGACGTGCTATCTCAACCCGGGTAACCGGGCCGGGTTGCATGCTTTTATGCCTGTTGCCAAAGTCAAACACAATTAAAGCTTTCTAGTCAAGTGATAAAAAGCTTGTTGTTGCTGTCCCACCGAGTTTTTGTATGGAATGTTTGTGTTGCAGGTTTAATTGAAACACCATACATCCCTGGCAATCCATGGGCAGTAAGAGATGCATTGAGGTAACTTAAACTGACAACTCACCCTGAATAAACTAAACACGACTGTGTCTGGTACGGCATTCAGTAAAACCTTCTTCAGGTCTAGTCCTTTAGGAACATCTATTGAGGCCAAATGTATTCCTGTATTTGAAGGCGCTTCGGCTTGTCCTCTCCATCTCTGTTAAATGCAACTGCTTTGGGGTGGGGTTAAGTAGAACTTGTATTTGCCAGAACAGTCCCAGCTTTCCTTTATTATTAGGCTATATGATACCTTTTGCCATTGCCTTTGTAGTAAAGGTGCACAAGGTGTTCTCCACGTCATTTCTTTTCTAAATGAAGGAAATTCAAACCTGCAGGTCAGAAAACTATATACTAGAAGGGCTCACTTATGCTTTCATTCTTCCAAAGATAAAATTAATACCCATAAGTTGAGTAAAAGTAGTTTCTCTTCTTTACAGTTATAGTAAAAGTTCAAAAAATGCACTAGCATGTGCTATGTAAAACTATTGTTTATTATGAATATTGTTTTTCTATAATACATGGGCTTCTGTAATCCCTGTATAAACGGCAGTATTTAATTTCTTTATAATCATCGACTTGTGATGTGCACCCAGTCACAGATTATAAATAAAAGACGTCAGAACTCAACTGTTATTAGTTCTCACAGTGTCTGCTGCCAAAGCTGCCTAGCCGAGATGAGAGGCAGGCCAGGTCACAGTGCATAAACGAAGAAGCTGTTTAAAGCAATGAAAATGGAACCTTGCTTTTCTTTCTTCTGCTATCTTAGAATGAAAAAATATTTTTTACACACCTTAGATAGTTAGAGCAAAGCTAGAAAATGTTTGCATGTTTCTACACATTCAGAGCTAGCGCAGCTTTGTCTTATTTTTTTTAAACTGACGTCTATTGAACTGTTCTTAATGTTTGCAAACATGCTCGCTCTTTCATATCAAGAAGCTCCGCACCAAGATTGTATTTGGTTTATGGGAAAGGTGATGGTGTGACCATGTATTAAATGAGATAAAGTATCCCCTGCTGTACACAATGAGGATATTGAAAGCCACCTTGGAGTTCCATAACCTTATAAAGGAGCTTGGCCTTCGGCCTCATTCCTCTATATGGATATGGAACTCCTCAGTGACTTGTAATATCTTTCTAATGTATGATAGGAGTTACTTATCCCTTATATAATGATAATGTTTTACATAGTGCTTGCTAGTGCAGACTTTTCCTTGTAATACAACTGTAAGCAAGGAGATATTTGTACACAACTTGTGGATATCTTCATCCTTTTCCTCCTCATCACTAACCCTGGGCGTAGTTCGCGTAGTAGCACTACGCGTAGCTACGAGAGTGCACTTTGCAATACGCGAGCTACGCGTACTGCGTAGTGCGGTAAGGAAATGCTGTTTGCAATGATTGCACAGTGCCGGATGCTTGTCCGCACTGTGCAATCATTGCAAACGGCATCTAGCACAGTGTAAGTGGTTGTTTTCTGCCGCTCGAGTAGATTTGTACTCGAGTGGCAGTTTTCTCAACGCAAACTGGTCGTTTCTCATTGCGAGCGGTCACGAGCATACGCGACCACTCGCAATGAGAAACCTGACCTCCCCGTGTTGAGAATCTCGCCGGGAGGTTTATTTTCCACGCTCGCGATCGGCAACTTGATGTTGCTGTTCGCGAACAAGGAAAAAGTCTCACCGGGATGTCATTTTGCTCGCTCGCGGTCGCCAACTTGACCGCAAGCAAGCAAAAAATGCCCGCTATGCTACGCGTTTTTGCACTGTGCTACGTGCAATTCGCATAGCGCATAGTTGCTCAAACTAGGCGAGGGTAGCCTAGTTTTCCGCCCAAGCTTACTCATCACCCCCTCACTCTCCTCTTCATATTCCTCTTCATCGTCCTCACCCTCCTCCTCCTCATCCACTTCATCATCCTCACCCTCACCCTCCTCCTCATCCACTTCATCATCCTCACCCTCCTCCTCATCCACTTCATCATCCTCATTCACCTCCTCATTATTCCCCTCCTCATCATCTTCAGAGCTGTTATTTTTTTTTTGTTGTTGTTGTTGTTATCATCTTTATTGTTAACAAACACATCTTACCTTGGATACTAATAGATTCTTCATTCCTTTTTTTGCTTTCTCTTTTAGATGATTCAGTTTTGTGCTGGCAGTCAGTTTGTAGGGGTGAGTAGGAATATACAAGTACCCAGTAAGTAAATTAACCTGTGGTGTGCATTAGCTTTCTTACACTGTACTTATTCACATACACATTCACTTTTACTGAGCGCGAGCCACTTATTTAGCTGAAGAGCACTGGGATTATCTGAAAGAAAAAGAAATAGGAAACCAGACGAAGCATAAATGGTAGGGGTACAGAGAGAAAATAGAAATGCAGGTTCTGTAGCAAAGCCTTATCTGGAATTGCCAAGTGTTATCTCAAGTCTTATTTTAAAACAGGATGAGAGGCAATACAATGACACACAAATCTAAGGAGTTTTGAGTTTCAAAGATTCCAGTTTCCACTGTTCCCAGTGTAGGCCGGAAATTATTTTTTCAATTTCTTCTTAATTAGATAAACAGACTCAGCCAATGCATTTCGCCCATCACCAAGGACTTCTTCAGGGCACTCTAATTGGTGTCTAATGAGAAATATTCAAAAGGAAACACGCCATATTCCTGGTTCCAATTCAAAGATACTTTTAGTTTCTTCAACTCAGTCGTTTCTCAACAGCTGTAGATGCATTTGTGAATTTGTCACAGTTTTTAATCCATTTGATATTGAGAGTCAGTTAGAAGTCATTTCGCAATGTAGTTGAAGGAGCCGACATAGTCCATGTGTCCATTGACAAATTTCTTGAACCCAGTTCACGTGTTTCTCAAGCCATCAGAGACATTGTTTGGACAAAACACTTTGGCTGCGCCTGTTTTTTTAATTAAGAAGAAATTGAATAAAGAATGTCCTGCCTACACTGGGAACTGTGGTAACTTGAATCTTTGAAACTCAAAACTCCTTAAATTTGTGTGTCCTTGTATTGACTCTCATCCTGTTGTTAAACTTGTATTTGATTTGTGGCTTTGTGGAAGTTGGTCAGTTGAGGTGGGCAATATATCTTTTTGGGTGATTTGTATGTGACTATACTGGTTGGTGCCCTAGTGTGTGCCTAGCTGCCATTCTTTGTTCTCAATTGGTTATCTCAAGTCTTGCATTATTTCCTGTACTGTCACCAAATACTGTCATGTTATAACACTGCATAATGTGAACACTTTCACCCCAGGATTACTGGGGAACCATTGACAAATAATTTTTGCATGTTATTAGCTAACTTAGCCCTACTCATTTTATTGACATTGGTAAACAGACCGATACACCCACTGGATGTCCAATCCTGGGCCATGAGGTCTAACAAAGACACCTGAAGTGGATGGGTTAATTGTTAATCAGGTTTTGTAGACTCCAAGCACTGTTGTGAACGTGGTGAAAATCAACCATATGCATGCTGTGTTGGATGTATGCTAGGAAGTCTGGTCAGAAATCCTGAGTGTTCATTAATTTTAAAGCATAGTACTAGATGGGTTTATTATGAATCACAAGAGTAGAATACATCCACAAAAGTAACAGGAGTACGTCTGTGAATTGAAGATGTATTATTTGTTGGGATGGGGGAATGTGGGTGATGGTTACCACTGTTAACATAGCTATGAATTAAAGATGGTCACGGTCCAACTTGAAGATCCCATGCACTAGCCTGAAAGCACTGCCATCATGATTGCATATCACTGGTAAGTTGCAGTTTTCCCTTCCTCTTTTTGATAACTCACGAACCACAAGGAATTGGCCAGCCAATTTGTCTGGTTTTTTTAAAAAGTGAAATGTATTTGCCCAAAACCAAAAGTGTTTGAACAATGCTTTTTGCTATTTGGTTATCTCATTTCTGTTGGCAACCAGTATGTTGATTACACTTGACCCAGAATTCTTGGCTCACTGCCAGGTTGCAGCAACTTAAACTGCTCTGCTAAAAGAAGCTGGCCAGCCTTATCACATTGCAGCCCTATTCAGTAGGCTAATGATAATGGATGTTGGAGTGATGATTTAGGTCAACTAATTAACTCGGGGCTTTTTTGTGTGCAGTTTCAGCTAACGTCAGCCATTTTGGTATTTTGCCGTACTAATGTGTGTTCACCTCCCTTTTACCTCCTGCCGCCATCAAATGTGCATCAAAAACTGCAACTTGCTTGATGCACCTGTCATCAGAAAACTTCTCTCAGTCTTGAGAAAGATTGCAAGTAATGTTACCGCCCTAGGTAAAGTGACAGGTACCACACAGTTCTCTGACATTGGAGCCACATTTGTTGAAAGTGGTTGAATCTGCCCTCTGCCCAGTGAAGGGATTATAAGGTTCTGCCTAAACGTAGCTTGCCCTAGATCGCTCACTGCCAATCCTAGGCACTGTAGAACAGCAAGCAGGTCGAGAATGACCAGATTTTAAAGGACAAATCGACTTTTCCGCTTTTCTCTGGCTTAGACCTACTTGTACATATTCTGCGCCTGTGACAGCTCCTCCCTGTCAATGTGGTCCACCTGCTCTCACCATGGGCTTGTCGGTTCACCTCTGCTCCTTGTGCTGCGCAGTGTGCCGCTGTGATAATAACACCGTTCCTGCGCCCTCTCTCATTTGGGTGTTCCCAGACACCCAGCCTTTGCACTGTAATCAGAGTTAGACCTTACACCTTACAGGTGCTCTGGGCTTCTTTCTGAAGTGTTATTGCTAAAAACCCTCTTGGCGTCCACCCAAGGATGAAAGGTGCTCGAGAAATCCTAATTGTTATTGTAGTTTGCCATTGGTGCTTAAAAGCCGAGCAGGAGAGCAAATCAGCTGATTGACTGCATAAGAGCGCCTTATATACTTTGTGCTCTGTAGATCAGAAAGAATTCTTTAAACATTCGCCGGACGATCTGACGACTGTCATCATTGGGGTAAGTTTCAGAAAATACCATAGTCCACATTTCGCTTTAATCATGAACAAATAAATCAAAATTATACATTTTGGGGTTACTAAAAATGTATAGCCCTCAAGGAAAGATGGACGCCAGACAGTTCTTTCTTGTCTAGAACACCACCTGCTCCTGCTGCTAATAGAATTAAGAAATGCGTTCTGTTTCCTCTATCCCCTTCGTAAAATTAATGTCTGATGTTGAAATCTTTACTGTGTAGACATGTTATGTGTTTGAGGTTTTTAGTTCCCCTTGTGGAAAATTAATTTCCATTCATTCAACTAGAGGGATAACTAGACATTCGAAAATCTATGTTTGTAAATTGTTGAATTATTTTCAAATTGAAATTGTAAGACTGTGATTTATTTATTTATTTTTTCCAATTTTGATATTTTTGACAAAGTTGCTTGTTATTGGTGAGCGATAACTTGTTGGTCTTTGTGCAGGGAGGGCTGGCTGCAAAATCTCTTTTCTTTTTCATTGGTCTAGCGGGGGTCCTCACCGCATTAATGAGTCACATTGTGTGCTCAGTAGCTGGATTTAATTGTTTAATAGTCACATTTTCTTACATGTATGGCTTTGTGCCTCATTTCTACGAGGTTCCTTTTTGCGTATTGTAAATCTCTACAATACTGTTGGCAGGATGAAACTGCAGAAACATTGCTGCATGCATATGTTGCATTTAGGATGTTAAATTAATTGGATTGATATTTACACACAGGGCCAAAAAGGAACCGTGAAATTTGTTCTGATTCAACGAATGACCGTCGTTTGTTGATCGGTCCTGTGTTGCATATTGGCAAGATAGCTTATATTCTTCACGGTAGCTTTGAATGTGCACCAGTCTGTACTCACCTAACATTTGAAACATATTGATCATGTTTGATATTACTCTGATGTGCTGCTTCTGGTAGGTTTGCTGCATGTGGGGCAATGGCTCAAGAAACAGAATTCACTTTCAGCAAGGTCCAGGCATCCAAGCCTTGCTTTTTTATCGTTGGTTTGTTTGTCGTGGACACTGTTCACAAGCAATACTTTTTCCTTCCTGTTTTTCTAAAGGGAGTTTCTATTTTAGAATTCTAAAAGTTTGTCAACTTTTGTTGAAAACTATTCTCTTCAGACTGAGATGAGGAAATAACTAGATGTGAAATAACTATATGGCATTCAAATACTTTGTTTTTGGCGTAGTAATGAAAGTTAATTAGCTTTACATGATGGCTGAATGGAAATGCAACAACAAAACTAGCATTATGTATAGCGGTAACAATTAATGCCTTAAGTACTAATATACCACATGTCTAGCTTTATCACCAGCCTTATTTGATAATATGTCCTGCTAACAGGAATTTAAGACCTCTCCCTTAATCTTAATAGACCTGGAGATAACTTTAAGGAGCCAGATTAGACAAATTCAAACTTTATAATGTGCCCATTTACAACTTTTGCATCTCTTTAAATTAAAGTTTAAGGGGCAGATTTATGAGTTCTGGCGCATCTCTGCAAATCAGCAGGGATGTGCCAGAACGGATGCGACACGCAATTCCTCCCTGCGCCACCATGAATGCATCACATTTACAGTGCGGTGCACTGTGGCGCATGGTTAGGGCGATGCGTGTCGCATCTTGTGGCGTAAGGGCGGCATATTGCTGGAGTCGTGTCGCAAGCGAGATGCGACTCCAGCAATGCTCAGGGACGCCCTATGCCTAACAGGCTACGTCACTTTTGATGCAGCATGGATGTAAAAGTGACTCAGTGAAATCTTGAAGATTTCACTGCGTCACTTTTACGAGGCGTTCCTGCGCCAGAACGCCCACATGAAACCTAACGCAGGTTTCATGTGGCGCAGGGCTTTACATCGTGATGCATCTCCCTAGATGCCTCACGTGGTAAATAAGGCGCAACGTGGCACATGGTTTACACCGCTGCTGTGTCACAGAAGGGACGCAACGGCATCATAAATGTGGGCATTGGGGCCTGTACAACTGCCCCTAAGTATTTATTTATTTTATTTGACAGTTTTCCATGGCACAGCTGTACCAGTGAGGAATAAATGTGCTTTTAAAAGAGCATATAACATGAATCACTTGGTTGGTAATAGGAAGTAGGGATTTTAAAATGGGGGTAGCAAACAAAACATTTGTGGCTCAAACAAATGAGAATTTAAGGCTGTGTCAAATTTATGTAATTTGCTTTGACATAGTTACACAACATGTTGGGGAAATTATAAGAAATTGAGCGTAATTACATGAGATGCAAAACTGCACTTAGTGCTATATTTTCGAGTCAAATGCCCCATTGCATCCATTTTGAACATGAGGATGCTTTTTGTGGGGAAAAAAAAAGCGCGGCAATCTGGTATATGTCTTCTGGTCGTTCACATTGTTTATGTGCACTTACATTACATTTTTGTGGTGAAGTGCAGGTAATTTATGCTATGTGGCATAGTGATGAAATTTCCTGAATTTTGCATACCAGGTGTAACAAGAAATTATGCAAGATTATGCCGGCATAACAGATATTTCACCCAGACCTAATAGAGATGTCTTTTTAAGGATTTCCTGAATGAGAGGTTTTGAGAGTGCCGTTCAACTATAGGTGCTTGATAAGTCTCTTGTAGAATGCCTCACCTGCTGTTGTTTGCCTCTTGCTTGGATTTACATTTGCACATTGTTATATTGGCTTACTTAAATCTGTATATTGCTTATCTGTTGGTTGTTAGTGGATTTTAAGAGTTAATAAGTTAAGCATTACCAGGGAGTTCAGGAGTGCAGATCTCGGCAGAATTGTGAAGTTGCTAATCAGGATAAATCTAACGGGCTTCAGACTAATCTGGAATTGGGTTAAAAGTTGTTCACCTGAGGGTGCTATTAATAATTTACATAACCAGCTTTGAACGTTTAATTTGATTAGTTTAATGATGAAATCAATTTAGAAATTGCCAATGATTATAATCCATTTCCACTCGGTCATTTATTTTCATACCACATTTGTATTGGGTTTTAGCAATATATCCAAGCCACAACAGCCTACATACAAATATATGAAATTATAGGGCAAATTCATTCCTGTGAAAAACAATAACACAAGCACTTGCACAGTCGATCCCTGACAACACCCCCCACCCACCCACATATCGCCAAAAAAAACCTTCATTCAAATACATCATTGGACCCCATCTCATTTCCTCATGCCTTGGCACGGTAATGTTGTATTTCACTTCCAGTTGGGACTCCAAAGTGTGAATCAGGGACAAATCTATACCTCTATAGTCGGCCCAGCGCTGCCATATCTTAGTGTGTTTTTGTGTCCATCCCCTAGCCTGGAACAACGCCAACTCCAGCCCTCTACAATGATCCATCCCTCGCTTCCTGGCATGGGCGTCGGCAGGGGGGGGCAAAGAGGGGCACTTGCCCCCCCCCCCTGGAGCGACCCTCCTTGCCCCCCCCTGCGGACGCCCATGAAAACCGTGACTTCAAGACGGGGTTCTAACTCTCTTTCCTCTCCTTTCTTTAATTTGCTTCCCTGTGAAATGTATCCAAAAAAGAAAGACACTTTTGCTGGAAATGTCATATTTTTCTGACATTTTAATTCCAAAGTGCAGCATTGGGAATAAAAGGCTAAAAATATATAAATAACTAAATAAAGTAAGACAGAGTGGTAGCAAACTGGCCAAACTGATTTTATTCACACTGAAACACATTAGCGCCACTTTTACAGAGTTTGACAGTGAAGCGCTATTTTTGTTTTCTTGTCTTTGTTTTCCATGGACTTGTGTGGATTGGAAAACAAAATGTGTGCTGCGGCTCTGTGTCCAGGGATGTGGTCTTTTTACCATACTGCTTACGTTTTGTAAGGATATAAGCAATGGCCATTGAAATGGGTCCATTCAGGGCCCTGTAGTCGTGTCCTTAACTTTTCAGGAAAAAGCACTCACTGATTTCTGAATAGTGAGTGCAAAAGCATTAAGGTAACCATGTTGCTCCTGCTTACATTTCCCATGGTTTGCTAAATTTTGCATTCCCTATAAGTGTTTGCTTTTTCTAGGATGTTGTTACTTTTTTTTTTGTAGGCCGCATATTGCTCTTGTCTAGTGCGTAATTTAAATTGAGCCGCATCCAGATGTTTATAGCGGGCAACAATTGGGTTGTAGTTGATGACAGTGGGAGTTTTTCTCAGTGGGGCAGTACGGTGTTCAGTGGGGGAGAGGATGTGGCACTATGGTCAGAGCTGCTGAATTTGGAACTGGGAACCAGGTTTAGCCTTCATAACCAGTCCACCAGACCACCCTCCTGCGAGAGCACAATCACATGCTAGACCTTAGAAGACTTCGCAACACCTTAGAAGTCCTGGTGTATTCGCACCAGCAGGTGGACCCTAGCATGACAAGTGTAGGTTAACCTTCAAGGCTTGCCCACCACTATCCATACTGAAGTTCACCTCCAGTCTTGCGGGCAGGCCTATGAAGCAGCACACCCTATTGCAACAGTGACCCTGTAACTGAGGTCACAGGACCCTTGAGAAGGGCCAGCTCTAGTGCGGTGCAACCAGTGTGACCGCACCGGGTGCTGACTTTAGGTGGAGGCATCATGTTTGCAAGTATATTATGGTTTTAAAAACGCTTGCTGACTCCTTCCTGGCCTCCAGCAATTTTCAGCAACAATAAAAATGTCATGATGACTCTGGTGATCAATGTTCTTCCTAGAGAGAGATCAGAATTTTGTCTAGTGGAAGTTTTGACTCATGGAAAGGTAGCTCAGATGGTTAATGTACCGGCTGCAAAGAACATGCGTCATGCAGATCACAAAGTGCACATAATGTAAATAGGTCAGTGGGCTACTGCTTTTGTCAGAGAGATCGTTTTACTACTTGCAGTTTATAAGTTAAAATCCTGACTTAGAACAGTGAGCTATTAACTGTCATCTAAGAACTGCATACAAACTGCAAGGTATAAATTAGAGCGTTATGCTCCCCCGCCCACTCCACCCCTCCCCAGTCTTTGATTATCCTAATGTCCCAAAAAGTGTTCTTTTGGGCAAAAATCAATTCTGATTATTAAGGAGAACCCCCAACCATGTTATTACGTTTTAAATTGCGGGTATTGTGTTTCTCCAGACCAATAACTATAAAACTTTACAGGCTACTAGTATGTCATGTGACTCCTACACCTTGTAGTCCTTAGTCTTATGTAACATTTTCTATACAGTGATTTACACACATATTGATTGTCTCTGTGTAATGTGAGTGATGTAAAGTGCTCTGACACCCTACAATGGTATGAGTGGCGCTGTAAATCAAATTAAATGCATCTGACAGAGGGTGGTCATGGAAACTTGGGGGGCACAGTTAAAGGGTGGTAGTGAGGGAATCCATGGCAGAGGTGGTCAGTTTGCCTCACCCATAGGTACCTCCATTGGCCTTGTTTCAGCAGTAGTAGCTGCAACTCACCAGGGATTGGCAGTGCAGGATTTGCACGCACACCAAACTAAGTTCGCAAATTTACAGTCACCCGGCTTCATTCACAAGCACTTTTAACATGTGCTGCCTGCTGTGGGGCCACTGGAATTAATTATGCAGCAAAGGATGACAACATTATGCCGTAGTGTTGACTAAATTATGCATTGAAAAAAAGGCTGCAGCGTAATGCAGTATATTTTCAGATATTTTAATATTTTGACGTGTGTACACATGCTAACAGTCTCTGGAAAGATTTTGCCTTATTAGTACCAGTGTAACATACAAACGCAGCAGTGAGAAAGGTGATCAGTCAACCTTTACAATAGGCCATCCACTCCGCAGCAACACAAGTCACATTTTATATTAACTTTTGATATGTTTGAGCTACAGGCAATTTATTAGTTTAAATGGTCAGATCATGCAGCAGATCTTGCATTATGAGGCAAATATGGCAGAGCCATAATTTTAGAGAAAACATTTGCAAACTAGGATATTTTGCTATTCATGTTTGAACTGCTGTTGTGGAAAAAGGGAGTAGTGCTGATGACAGAAACTCCATGGCTCGGAGACAAATGGCTTGTGTGTCCACATTTTATCGTATTTGGTACATTCTGTGATTAGAAGCATATCCCACTTTGTGAATATATTTTAATGTCAATTACTCATTATAACCTTAAATAATCATGTGTATCCATTGGTTGATTAAACTGGGCAGTGAAATGCCAAACAAATACAAAAAATTGGAATGTCTGCGCATTCTGGCCACACCTCTGGCTCCACCCACAGATCCAATCCTTGAGTTATTCCCGCCCTTTGATTCTCCGCCCACTGTTCCCCTACTTTTTTTCCCCCACTTCGACCACTATGTAAGACTCAGCATTTCTGGACCTGTGATGTGCTGCCGCTGCGGGCACCGCATGTGCCACACATTTACGGTGACGGATCAGTGAATTCAAGTGTAGTCTTTAAATTACCTAGCAAGATCCATCAGAGGTCTTATGGTTCGGGTAAGTAAAGAAGCAAAGAAACTTGCTTCTGCATGGAATTGAACGCTCCTTTTCAGAACTGAATTGGCTTGGAAAAACTAGCGCCCTTCACACACAAAAAAAACACACGCCCACATGCACTGATACCCTGGGGGGCCAGGCAGTATCTATAGATGTTAATTTCTAATTTCTTCCCATACGGTGACATCAAAATAATCATTTAACATACCATTGTAATTTTCACTCTCTAGAGACCTTGCTTGTTTTCAACAAACCTTCGTAACAAATAAAATAACACCATATGATACATTGATAAGAAGTATCCGAACAAAACTGTACATGAGGAACAGACAGGTGTCATTTTCCTTCTGGGCTTTGTCCACTTTAGAGGACACAATATAGGACCAGTTAAGCTCAGTAAAAAATAGCGCAAATTGCAGATAATGAATCCGGTGCTCTCATGTCTTATCATGTCTTCTCCGTCTGCTGCCAACCTGCCGGTAGCAGCGGATATTCACAATGATATCGGGTAATTGCGGCAAGGGCATGTCTTTCTGATTGAGGCCTTTTCCCAGTTTGACACGTCGCTGCTCGCTTTCGCAGCCAGACCTTTATATGCTTTAATTGAGATAATGGTATTCGAGCTCTTGAGCGGCTAAAGTAAATGATGTGTTAAATATTTATGTGTCTCACTGTCGCAGATCACTGTGGCTTTATTGTCAAGAGGTGTAACTGACCCCGCCTGTATTGGCAGCTGCTCTAGATATGGCTTTCCATTTAATGCATGTATTTTCTATGGGGGGGGGTGAAGGGAGGGTTAGTCGGGTTCACATGTTGCTGTTGTGGAGGAACCCCTAAATTTGAACACCCCAAAATTCACCTAAATAACTCGTTCACGGGTTGATGTATTGGAGACGGTGTTAAACCTCAATGTCATAAGGTAATCTGTCCACGAGATAGGGCACCCCACATGTCAAAAGTACACTTAATTAAGTAAGGTCCCACTAAATAATTAAGTTGTGGATTAGGAATAAAATGTTAACGATTTATTACAAAAATTCAAAAAAGTACTATCCAGAGACCGTAAGTCAAAATAATTTAAAGTCCCAAATGAGCAGCAAAATCAATAGAGAAAGGGACATTATCCCTAGTAACATCAAAAAGTCTTGTGGCTCAACCTCAAAATCAGGGGTTTACATAGAAAATCTTCTCATTCACTAATATAGAAAGCGCTAATTCCTCGAGTGAGCAAAAGAAATATATTCTTTCCAAATTAGAGCACAGTTTTATGAAACGTCAGATTGACTTAGCACCTAAACACTATCCCACTACATGAATATAAATTCTGCCCACCCTATGATAATATCTTCCGGAGATGGCAGGACAGACTAATTACATGAAGAACAGTGAACTATTATGAATGAATAGGGAGGATACAGTGAGCTAGCAAAAGGTCCTTGAAGGAAGAAATATTATTGTGACCACACTGGAAAGTTTTCATCGAGAACAGCAAGAACGTTGTCAATGGAAATAAACAAACATGACTGCTTGACTTGTGCTGCAGAGATAATAATGCACAGGATTTATCCAGAAGGAGATATTCATTTAAGACAAGATGGTGTTTGGTCCTAAATTGAGGCCTAGTTTACAATATGTAGCAAAAGAGGTTGTACAAAGTTCCCCTGGAATTAAGCCTGTAATAGACTCTCTCTCTCAGAAGAAGTAGTGGAGGAAAAGGGAGTTTGGGAAGTCAGCAAGTCCCTTGTCGGAACTAAGAAGCCTCACACAACTAATGGGCTGGATGACATGTCTCATTCAGCCTTTTGTGATGTTGTTTGCATCATCGGCTTCCTGCTCCTACGTCAAGCCGGCGCTGCAATGCCTGACGGGTAACAACACGTGTTACTCTTTTACGGAGATCTTTTGTTCCTTGCCGTGATTTTCTAGCGTATGAGGTACATAGAAAAGTGAAGTAGTGAGCAAAATGTGAGTTTAAAAAAAGTTGGATAGTCCACTCAGTAACCTTTATTCGTGTGGCTAGCCACTTTGTTAAAAAGTGCAAAGAGGGGTATTGAGGACCAAATTAACCATTAGTATGGCCTCATTTCAACCCTCAGACATGGTCAACATGTTTCATTCCCTAAAGGCAATTCTTCAGGACCAGATAGTGCTCATAAACTCATTGGGTGCCCAAAGGTGAGCTCAGGAGTATGCTTAGTTCAACCTGGTCGGTCTATGACTGGAGCAAGCTAAAAGTACTGCCACACCGTCAGACCTAAGGATTAAAAACAGAAAACATAAACATTGTATGCCAAAAACGCTTATATGTTATGCGTCAAAAGTATCCCAAGTTTCAATGGAGCACCCAGACATCAGTGATTCACTCGGTGCTGAAACCATTATTTACATGTGACTTCGTGCTGAGAGAGAGTCTCATTACATTGATCAAAATATGGTCCAAAGTATTATTTGGAACACGTGTAAATGAAAATCTTAACTAGAGGTATGTTACTTGCTAACAATGAAGCCTCTTGTGTCAAGAAATGATAGCTTATATTGAACAGCCAGTGGCCCCCGTGTTATTTGCTAACAAAGGAGCCTCTCGTGTCAGGAATTGATAGCTTATATTGAACAGCCAGTGGCCCCCGTGGGGGAAGACAAGGACTAAAGGGGAGACTACCAGCAAGTGTGACTACCAGTAAGTATCGAGGCTTACCATTGCAAAGCCCTGTATCAATCCGCGCGGCTGGTTCAGGTGGGGCGTGCGCTAACAATAGCTCCCTGCAGAAACAATCAACAGGGGAGGGAGGTTGAGGGAGGGAGACAAGAAGTCATAACCAGATCATAGTCGGGGGAAGCATTTGAATGACGGGCCAGCCAATGAATCACACGGGGTCCCGCCACGCTAGGCTGTGCTGCATGGTAAGACAGATTCCCAGGCTCAGTCCGCGGCCCCGCCCGTAGGAGCCGAGCGAGTGAGCCGGTGGTCGGAGGTGCGACCAGCGGTCTGGTGGGCCGTGGGTGAAGAAGTCCGAGATGTGGCACCGGCCGCCAATTCGGGCGGAGCCGCAGGACCAGGCGAGGGCAGTCACCATTAACCGCAGCCCGGCGGTACGTGAAGCCCCCTGTGGTCTCCTTGGGGAGTCCGTCACAGAGGCAGCGTCGGAGAAAGGTTAAAGACCCTGATTGCTTACCTTAGCGACGAGACGTCGGCGCCGTTAGTAACCTACCCCCACACACTCCGGCGTGTAAAGACACGCAAAACAGCCGGTAGAGCGCTGTTACCCCGTCGCCATTAAATGCCGGGCTTGCGAGTATCAGTGGGGGCGTGTCTCTTGTGACGTGTATGCCAGGGCAGCCAATCAGGGGCCTCTCGTGTCAGAGGACGGGAAGTGTAGTCCACTGAACTGACGGTAGGGATCAGGGAATAGGAAACAAGTGTCTTAACCTTTCGAAGCCCCCGAAGTCCTACTGGAATGTGTTAAGCGGTCTCAAGACGGTACATCCCTCTGAATGAACCCTCAAGGAGAGCTTTGAATGTGGAGGCGGCTACGTAAGGGAATCTCTCAAAACTGGCGAGACCATCAAAAATGTAAGGGAGCGTCCCACAACTAGCGTCGCCTTAGGGGGGCGGGTAAACCAGATGGGTCCTATGGGCGTCATCCAAGGGTTAGTATTAACCCCCCGTGCAGGTGATATGAAGGGATTTACGGGCTGTGGGTGATCGAGTAGGACAGGGGTGTTGAGAGGTGAGAGGGCACCAGAGTGTGTAAAGGGACTAGTTAAGTCTAGCTTTTTTAGGTGTCCAATCTCAACATCATCCCGGGCTAGGCAGAGTAATAAGGGTGAATCATGAGAGTTATCTTGCTAGCTGATTCCAAGGGACAGAATCATTCAACCCACAGGTGTCTAATTGTAATCGATGCACCCACCTCTGTTCCAATCTATGTAGTGCTTGTTGACTGATGGATGGGTGCCATTCTAAGACTATCCATTTCATGTTTTCTGCTGAGTGGCCGGCTTCTTTGTAATGTTCATAAAGCCTTGTGTGAGTCTTAGTACAGCGAATGTTGCTGTTGTGTTCAATTATGCGTGTTTTCACAGTGCGCATTGTCATGCCTATATATTGAAGCCCACAGGGGCATGTGAGCATGTATATACATCTACTTGGTATGTTTGTTCATGTGCCAAGTGAAAGATGTTGATAGAGTAATCTCTTTGCTTTGTATGGACTGTGGACAGACGATGCAGTTACCACATCTGAAATGGCCAACTACTGGTGGTAAATCCCAAAGTGTATTCTGGTGGTGGGTACTTGACTTCTTTGGTCGAGTATGGGTCAAGGTATCCTTGAGGTTGGCAGTTCTTTTAAAGGCGAAGCGTGGACGTGGAATGTCCAATCCAGCAGAATTCAGAGTGCCCCAATGGGAATTGATTATCTTCTTAATGAAGGTGGAATTCTTGGTGTAAGTGGTTACACATGTGATGGCATCATCTACTGGCTTAGTATGTGTCTCCAAAAGGGCTTCTCTATTGTTGTTGAGTGCTCGTTTAGCTGATTGTTTCAGAAGTCTGGTAGGGTAGGCCCTCTCCTGGAGTTTATGTTGTAAGGTAGATGCTTCGCGTTTGTAATCAGTCACTGACGTGCATTTTCTGCGAATCCGAAGGAATTGCCCAAAGGGTAAATTCTCCCTCAGGGCCCTGGTATGGTGGCTCTGGTAGAGGAGGAGACTGTTCCTGTCGGTCTCTTTCCTGTAGAGAGTGGTGGTGATCTCCGTGGGGTCCAACCTGATTGTAAGGTCGAGGAAGGGGAGTGATAATTCAGAGATGGTACCCGTAAATTTGAGAAACGGGTTTTGGAGATTAAGCCATGAGCAAAAGGCCTCACAACTCGTCCGATCCCCCTTCCAAAGGATCAAAATGTCGTTGATGTAGCGACGCCAAAGGGACAGGTGTTCGAGGAATGGGTTGGTGTCAGCGGGGTAGATGAAATGTTCCTCGAAGGTAGCCATGTAAATACAGGCCAGGCTCGGCACGAAGGTAGAACCCATGGAAGTGCCACGGATCTGGTGGTACAATTGCGATTCATATCTGAAGAAGTTCTCTGTCAGGGCTATACTTGCAAGGGCCATGATGAAAGAGATAGGGGTGGGTGATATCCATTCTTCCGACCTCAAAGCAGACTCTACTGCCTCAAGTGTGGCTTGCTGAGGGATATTTGTGTAGAGGGCTTCTACGTCCAACGTCAGTATGAGGTCGACATTTTCCCTCCCATCCATATCATCAATCAGGCGTAGGACGTCTCTGGTATCCTGAAGAAAAGAAGGAATTTTCTTGACTATAGGTTGCAGGAAGGCGTCGCAAAATTGGGATAGAGGTTCCAAAAGGGACCCTATTCCAGAGACGATGGGCCTACCAGGCACCGGGGTAACCCCTTGTGGATTTTAGGCAGCGTATAGAAGTAGGGCGTTACTGGTTCGGTGGTAATAAGGAATTCTGCTTCCTTTTTTGATAGCCATTCATTGGTTTCTCCCTCTAACACAAGACTCATGATGGTAGTTGTCAGGCGTTTAGTAGGGTCTACGGTGAGGGGTCTATAGTGGGTACTGTTGGAACGTTGTCGTCTACATTCCAGGTCATACTCACCATAATCTTGGATGACTGTGGCACCCCCTTTGTCTGCTTGTTTAATGACGATTGTGTTGTCATTACCTAGGGCCTGGGAGGCCTGTCTCTCTGCTTTGGTCAGGTTATTGAATTGGTGACATTGTGGTTTGTTGGTAAGGCTGGTTAGGACCGCTCTCTCAAAGGCCAGGATCTCCGGGGGGACCATCCCATCAGTGGGTGTAAAAGTGGAAGGTTTCCGTAGTCCTGTATCTAGATTGTCTTGTTCCGGTTTGCCATCGAAGAAGGCTCTCAGGCGTATCTTCCTGAAGAGTTGTTTAATTTCAATCATTTCCTGAAAACTGTCAGGAACGGGAGTGGGGACGAAGCCAAGTCCCTTTTCTAAAACTTTGTTTTCCGCGGGGGTCAGCACTCTTTTCGAGAGGTTCACCGTCAGACTCTTCTCCCCCTGGTTGTACTCCTGGTTTCTACCATGGTCTGTGGTGTTGGTTGATCTTGCCACTGGACCCCTTTCTGTCCGCCTCGCTTTCGCCCTCTTCCTCTGCCCCAACCTCTGCCTTGAAAAGGTGGCGGGTTTGAGGGAAAGAATTGTGGTGGACCCTGTTGGTAGAAGGGATAATGCCACGGGGGTGCCATGTGTTGGGGCCCATGGAACGCTGGTCCTTGGTGGTACCCTGGTTGCCAATTAGGTTGTTGTGGGGCACGGTTGTTCCTTGAATTATATCCTCCACTTGAATCACTGCTAGTTGAGCCTCGTCGGCTATTGTCTGTGTTTTCGTCCGAGGAGTAGCTTGTCTTTTTGTTCTTGAAGCCCTCCTTCAAGTAGGGATAGACTTTCTCCTTCTCAAAATTTGCAATATCTTTCTGCAGTTTAGCTGTTTTCTGAATCAGGAGGTATTCATGGTGATCTGCCATTTCTTGGTTGATCTCTGCTAGTTTGGTGGTAAAGTTAGCCTTGGTGTTTTTGTTGACCGCACTTCTCATTGTGGCTTCTATGGCTGTGATTTTCTCTAGTAGGGCCTCTGACAGCCGTTTGGATGTTTGCACGATTAGAAAGAGTAAATCTTTGGTGCATTTCCAGGATACCTGGACCCAGTCGACCTTAAATTGTTTGTCTTCTAAGAAGAGTCTGGGTATGATGTTCACAATGAGGCCTTGTGGGGCGATTTTACTTCTCAGGTATTCGGTCATCATTATCCCATGTATCGTAATCCTTATTAGTTCTTTCTTTATATCGGTAAGTATGACCCAGTCGTCATTAGTAGCGCCAGAGGCAGCGGCAGCCGAGATGGTAAGTAAGCTGGGTGCTGCCCTGAGGGCTTCGTCAATGGCATCATCATCAAAACTAAGACCCGGTACATCTTCCATTATGGACGGAATGTGGCTAGGTTCAATGTTGTATCAAGAATTGAATGAAACCGCAGATGCGGAATACCGGGGACAGAACCCCAGTGTGTATTGGGCCAGAGAAGTGAAATAGTGTCACTCTTGGTAACCTAAGTGTCCCGTGGGGGCAACCCACGCAGTATATTTAAACAAAGAGGGGGACGAAGGGGGACAGTGTTTAAAGGGGTCCAGTGTACCTGTCCAAAGAACATGTAGCAAAAGAGGTTGTACAAAGTTCCCCTGGAATTAAGCCTGTAATAGAGTCTCTCTCTCAGAAGAAGTAGTGGAGGAAAAGGGAGTTTGGGAAGTCAGCAAGTCCCTTGTCGGAACTAAGAAGCCTCACACAACTTTACAATAGCCAGGAAACCATACTTCTATAGGTCATAGAACATTTGTGTGAAGTGCACCAGCATCAGATCAGTGTACACATAATTATTTAAGAATAAATCCTCATTCTACATGTTATTAATAATGCACAACAACTCTAATACTAGAGTGTAGCTGAAATTTGGCACATCCAGCTTAGTTTCTTCCTTTCAGATTCTGTGCAAATCAGTCAAGGGAGGGACAGCGTTTTATTGGATGTTCTAAAAGTAGCATTTTCCTTTTTAAAAATATTTGCTCTCTACTACACCAAAAATGAGTAGGCGGAGTTACATCACAATCGACATGCAGTTAGAACTTTACTCATAATCAACACTTTACAGCTCCACCGAAGACAGTGAGCCATGTTGCCTTTCAGTGGGCTTAGAGCCCGCCCATTGTTTAATACTGGTTTGCTTCATTGTCACTCTCATTTGCTTGCTTCTTATTCGCCAACATTCATAGGCTTTCCTTCCACATCTTGTGTTTGTCCTTCCATTAAAAACCAACTCATTACTTGCGTCTTCCAGCGCTTATTTTCAGTTGCCATTTTTTTCTCTTTGTATTAGCACATTATGAGAGCGTGTGTGTTTGAGCTCTCCTCCTTTGTGTACTACTCATCCTTGGACTATGGTCCTTATTCTTGCTCTCCCTTAGTTGCTGTCCTTGCTTCCTCTCCACTCACCTACGCTTGTCGTTCATGCTTCCCCATGCCTCATTGTCTGTTTGCTCTCCTACCCTCTCCTGCCGACCTCTGTTGTCAGCTTGCTGCTTCATCCCCTCCTATCCATCCTTCATTGTCAGCTTGCAGCCCCAGCCCCTCTTGCCCTCTGTTATTTTGCTGCCACATACCCTTCCACCCGTTCTTCATTGTGAACTTGTTTCCCCAGCCCACACGCTTACCCTCTGTTGTCAACTTGCTCTCTTAGTCCCTCCCACCTACCTTCTATTGGGAGCATGCTGCACCAGCCCTCCTGTTCACCCTGTGTTGTCAGCTTGCTGCACCCATTTCTCCAGCCTGCCCTCAATTGTCAGCTTAATGCCCCATCGAGTCCTGCCTGTCCTCGATTGTCAGCTTGATGCCCCATCCCATCCTGATTGCTCTCAGTTGTCAGCTTGCTGTCCCATCCCCTCCTGCTCACCCTCTGATGTCAGCTTGTTTTAACATCCCCTCTCGCCCGACCTTCTTTGTCTGCTTGTTTTCCCATCTCCTTGTGGCCACCCTTTGTCAACTTGCGTCCCCAGCCACTCCTAACCACAGATAGCTGCCCCAGGTGCTCTCACCTTCCCTCCTTTGTCCATGTGTTGCCCCAACTCGCCCACCCTCCTTCTGTTGTCAGCTTGCAGCCCTATCCCCTCCCACCCACCATCATACCTGCCTACAGAAATAAACATTTCACTGTGTGAGGACGGGGCAGGTCCTCTTACTGAGAAGTACTAAAGAGGCATTTTTGCCCCCACCCCGACCTCAAGCCCCCTCCTCCAAAAATAAGAAACAAGCATTTTCAATTGAATATGTCTCGCATTTGCAAGAGTTTAAGCTATCGGCATTGTAAACGACAATGCCTTTTCTTAATGTGTTTTTAAAAGCAAAACATATCTAAAGGCATTGTCATTTCTAATAGCAATAGCTCAAACTCTTGCAAATGCGAGACTACTTTAATGGTGGCTGTGCCCCTTTCTTTAGACACTGCTCACCATATTCAGGTTACCATGAACAACGTCTAAAGAAAGGGTCAACATTAAAGTGAAAGCATGGTATGGGGCACTTTACTCAAAAATAAAAAAGAAAGAAAGAAAGTTGCTGTAGTGTGGCCGCTAAAGTGAAAGTGGACTGCACTGTAAATTAATAAATAAAGAAGCACGGCTGCTAAAGTGAAAGCGGACCACGCTGTACATTAAATAAATGAAGAAGCGCGGCTGCTATAGTAAAAGCGGACCGCGCTGCAAATGTCATAAATACATTAATAATAACAATATAAAAGCAGGTGGCGAGCTGCAACGTCATGGGTGGAATAGGGGAAGATCATTAAAGAAAATAGTGCTCACTGGCTATATAATCTAAGGTAAGGTAGGTTCTGTCGGAAGTTAGATAATTACTTTAACAGATTTTGTCCATGAAAAGAAAAAAAGGGAAACACACCTAGATTGATGTAATCAGGGCACAAGTCCTAAAAAAAGAAGTGGGGAGACTCTCCAAGTTAGGTGGTGTCACAGGAAGTGACATCACGGCAGGAAGTGACATCACAACATGAAGTAACATCACAGCAGGAAGTGACATCATGACAGGAAGTGAAATCACAACATGAAGTGACATCACATGTGCAGCAGATCTATCATTTGCACATATTGCAAGATTTAACAATTGAAGCTGCTCAGTACTTAAGCCTGTGAATTAAGGTCCCTGTTTGGAGGAATTAACCGCCCAAATGTGGATGAAGTTTGACGTACAACTACATTAGTCAAGCCATTAAGTGCTGTAAGTGGGGCATACTCCTTGTTGCCCTCTTCCTTTTGTGTTCCCCCAAAACTTCAGGGCAAAAACAATGGGAACAAGAGCTAGGAATGACCCTGACACACAAAAGATGGGAAGCCATCTACTACAGAGACATACAGGACATAACATAGCAAGCATAGAAATAGCTGTTAAGCTTACAACTTATTGGCACCCAACTCCTGCTAGAATTCACAGAGGCAGCCATAGCGCGGACTGCTGTATTTGATGTGCATGCTATTAAAAGGCACTTGGATGGTGAAACGCTAAGGAGAAACATACACTTGTGCTTGGGTTGTGAACAAGGTGTTGGATGTTTTTGTATAGTTGGACAATAAAGATTTGGAGCGTAAACAGTTGATTGCTAAGATCACCATGTTGCTTTATTTGTTCTCCTGCCATAAAGTGTTGAATGTGTATGTGCTGGACTTGGCTAGAAGATCCTTCAACCCGGCCAGTGTGATGTTTACTGCTTCCAGGAGCGCAAAGTCCATTAAGCATGTCATCAGGGCTAGACTGGCGATAGCGGGCACAGGGCAATCCCCCAGTGCGCCGCACGGGTGGGGGCTGGTTTTGGGCCCCTGGGGGACGTTTTTGTTACAAGGCCGTTTTTGCAGCATAGCTGCAAAATTGGCCCTGTACAAAATTCGGCCGAAAACCGGCCCCGGCAAGGAGCTCGGCGGCACCTCCAACCCCCCGAGTGGGGAGGGGCGGCCGAGGACTTTGCCAGGGCCGGTTGTGGTTCCCAGTCCGGCCCTGCATGTCATTCCATACCCAGCTTGCTCCGAACATCCCAGGCTAAGAGGGGTACAATGTCTTAGTGGGAGAACGTGATCAGTGCAATGATAACTAGAGCAGCTTCATGAAAACTATTTATGGCAGTCTATTCAACGACCTTATCAAGATGGACAATGCAGGAGGCAGCCCCCCCCCCAAATCACTTTTGCCACATTGATCGAGGGGAGTGATGGCCGCCTCAGGCTTCTTCTTTATGTGTTCCACGACAGGACCTTTTAAGGACAACACACTGGTCACCAGAGTCTAGTTTAAAAAAGTTTTATTTTATGCCGTATCAGATTTTACCTCTGTGGCAATTAATAAGTTTTGTACAATCGCATATACAGACCTGCCAAGAAATTCAAAATTCCCTAGCTATTAGAAAAGAAAGTTATGATTTACTACGAACACAGAGTTGAGGATTATTCTACCTTATTCATCTTATTATTGCCACCTCCGTGGGTGATGTAACACCGGATTCTCCAAATGTATTTTATTAATGTTGCAGGATTTAAATCTTAAAGCTTGTTCTCAGCTTTGGAGGGAAACAGTCCTAAATGTACACAATGACATATAACCAGAGTTGGATTACGCGATCAGACTGCACGCAAGGCATGATGCATCAGCTAAATAAACAACTGCTATGGCTTCGTATATGCATGAGATGTGGGTATGCAGTGCGATGGACAGACGTGTGTAGGGACGTGAAAGAAAGGGGTATGTGGACGAGAGAGTGGAGCGAAGAGGGAGACAGGGACAAGATAGAGAAAGAAGAGACAGGGAAGAGAACAGTGAAGGGAGGATGGATATGAAACGGGCGCGCAGCTTTAAACAGTGGAAAAGTGATGGTTGTAAAGGAGAAAGCGAGAGATAACTGGAGGAGGGGGAGAGAGGCAACGAGGGACGGGGGAGGGAGACAGGAGGATGCCGAGATGAGTATAAGGACAAGGGACAGCGAGAACAGGAGTTTGCCAGTAAGTTATTTTGATGTAGCAGCAGGTAGCGTGGCTCTCTGCACCCATGTGCCAGCGGCCGGGTGCGCCCCAGTTTTGGCACTCAGGCGCGTTCAGCATCACGCCGGTGCCAGTGGCTGCGTGTGCCTCAGTGTTGCAATTCAGGGGGTTCCAAGGAGCAGGTGAGCAGAGACTGTAATACACGTCTATATGATTCTCCAGGTAGGGATTGACACAAACTGAGCAGCGGCCCTTCGCACGCATACGGCAGATTTACAGACTGAACAATAACTTTTTTATTAAAGAGGCATGCAAAACTATATCCGGAGCGCGTAGGCGCTTTATACCACACAGTGATATAAGTAATGCCATCCATATTACGTGGTTCTTAGTACATCGAACTTGGAAAGAGGAATCACTGACCCACAGCCCCCTGCAGCTCATAAACATCTCGGCAGCAGGCGCATAAACACTCTGAACTGTCGTAATACCTACCTGTTTTTTCACAGAGATAAACCGAGCATTCCAACCGACAGAGTAGGCAGTGTGCACCAGTGCAAAGAAAGAAATGGACCCCCTAGTTGCTGTTTAAATTGCAAACTCAGTGTGCTCTACATTGCTCCCCTGAGGCGGAAAGCCGGGGGTTAGGCTGATTACTTTTAAAAACTGCTTACATTGTATTTTGTCTGCGTCGTTCACTTCTGGGAAGATTTAATTTCCCTTTTTACTTACACTTCTTCCTGCCCTCGCAGCACCTAGAACCCTGGTCCACACGCAGCGATTGGCAGCTGACGCGATTGGACACAGGGACGGCCACCATCTTGGGTGGGTACAAGGGTAGCGCTCCAGTCTTGCGACGCCTCCCGCCCTCCCAGGTACAAAACAGGCACTCCTCCTCGCGCGCACATACTCACTGTGCTCTACATTGCTCCCCTGAGGCGGAAAGCCGGGGGTTAGGCTGATTACTTAAAAAAAACTGCTTACATTGTATTTTATCTGCGTCGTTCACTTCTGGGAAGATTTAATTTCCCTTTTTACTTACACTTCTTCCTGCCCTCGCAGCACCTAGAACCCTGGTCCACGCACAGCGATTGGCAGCTGACGCGATTGGACACAGGGACGGCCGCCATCTTGGGTGGGTACAAGGGTAGCGCTCCAGTCTTGCGACGCCTCCCACCCTCCTCCACCAGTATATGAATAGTAACAGATCCCGTCTGCGCAGCGGGCGCGCCGAAGGCGCGCCAAAGGAAAGCCCGTCTGTGCCCGTCCGCGCTAAGTTCGCGACAGGCGCAGGAGGGGCTGTTCAATCGCAATCTGCTTGTCCCTATCAGGTAAGCGAGCTTATGAACCTCGCTATGCCCATGGTTTGTCCTTGTAGAATTGACATGGCTAAAATCAGAGGACCATTTTCGTGTAGATCCTGTCTGTGGTCCTCTCCCTGGGCTCCAGTTAAGATACAATCCCCCCCATATAATAATACTGTGACTACGTCACATTTTAAAGGGGGGCTAATAAATGTATTTATTTATTTATTTATTTGTTAACATTTGTAGAGCGCAGCGATTACCCTAGGGCGTCTTGGCGCTAGTAATTCCACAGTTTCACACTCGTTGCAAGAGGCTCATTGGTTAAATAGCCATGTTTTTAAGAGTTTCCGGAATTGGTAGAGTGACGGACTCGTCCTGATGTTGTGCGGAAGAGTATTCCAAAGTTTGGGGGCAGCCACTGTAAAGCGACGGTCACCCCAGGAAACTTTCTTTGATCGTGGAATAACTAGTTGGTGCAAGGAGGAGGAGCGGAGCTGTCTGGAAGGTACATAAAATTTCAGTTGGTCTTTAAGCGAGTGCGGTCCTTGATTGTTTAAAGCCTTATAAACTATGCACAAGGACTTGAACTTAATTCTATTTTCGATCGTAAGCCAATGGTACTGCCTTATTGTCGCTGATATGGATTCAAACTTTGAGGTTCCTGAGAGCAAGCGTGCCGCCGCGTTTTGGATTGACTGTAATTTGTTTTTGACCCTGACCTGAGCGTTGAGGAAAAGACCGTTACAATAATTTAACGCTGTTAAAACTAAGGAGCTCACCAAAGTTTTGATTAAGGTCTCTTGACTGTGGCAGCCATGGGCTGCCACAGTCAAGATCTAAACGATCTTATTGTTGACTCAAATTTAGACTGTCTCTTCATAACTGAGACTTGGCTGACAGAGTCCAGCAACCCTGACATAGCAGCTGCCCTTCCACCTGGCTACACTATCTTCCGACAGGATAGAGTGAAAGGAAAAGGAGGAGGAGTAGCGGTAGTGCTTAAAAGCCATATAAAATGTCATACCTTTTCTCTAGCTCCCCTAAAAGGGGATGAAGGTCTGGGCTTTTCTATCAAGCTAAATGATTAATCTTCCTTTTCAGGTGGCTTGATTTACCGCCCTCCAGGTAGTGCCCTGTCATTTTTAGACTCACTAAGTGACTCTTTACGACAATTTTTAGTTCGTTATCCACATTTCACATTTTTGGGTGATTTTAATTTACATTTGGAATCCACATCTGACACACAGGCACTGAATTTCCTCCAAACTTTGGAGATTTTCGACCTTCAACAAACAGTCACACAGCCCACTCATCAAGCCGGCCATACCTTGGACGGAATATGCACTCATTTTCCCCTCTTAGAGACTCAGCCCCCAGGCCCGCAGATTTGGTCAGACCATTTTTTGGTCCCCTTTCACATTAAGCTCTCACAGCCCCAACCTCTAGTCAAACTGACTAATAACTCAGGGAACCATATTAACTGAACACGAGTAGAGGCTAATTTGAAGCTGAACCCTATCACTGCTGCACTTATTCCTACCATGACTGGTGATACTGTCCAGGGCTCCAAATGCTTTCATATGTGGATGCGACAGGAGATTAAGGACAGAGTCCCACAGAATCGCCCTCAAGGCAAAGAGAAAATAGGGAAGATTAATGCCCCTTGGTTTACATCTGAACTAGCAAAAATTAATCTATTGTGCAGAAAAAAAGAACGTAACTGGCGAAAAACGTATGACCTGACAGAAAGAAGCCGGTATACCCAGCAGAGGAAAATTTACCTCACGGCGATCAAAACAGCAAAGAAGAACTTTTATATTAATGCTATTAATACAACTAAACAAAAGCAAAAAAAGTTATTCTCCATTGTCAAGTCTTTCACCCATCCTAGGGCCCTACAACCAGAAATTCCACCTTCTTTAGAACTCTGCAATCAGATTGCGGACTTCTTTGAAGAAAAAATTTCACTAATACAAAAGGACTTCCAAGCTCCTTGTCAAGTCTTGCCTGCTATTCCACCAGATTGTGGAAAGAACCTGAAGGGCTGTTTCAGAACTTTCACTCCGGTTACGCTTCTCCAGACCCGTGAGGCAATCATGTCATGTAAATCAGGTTCTCCCGCGGATTCATGTCCACCTAGAATCCTCCACCAAGTAATTGAGGTTGTTAATCCCATCATAAATGAGATTGTTAATGCCTCCTTGAGCACAGGTGTTGTGCCTAGTGAGTGGAAGCATGCAATCGTGAGACCTCTCATGAAAAAAGCAAATAAATCCCCTACAGATCTTGCTAACTTACGCCAGATTTCACTCCTCCCCGTTCTGGGAAAGATCACTGAACAAATGGTCCATAAAGAGTTAAAAAAATTATGTAGACACACACCACATGCTTCATCCTCAGCAATCGGGTTTCCGTTCACATCATTCTACGGAATCTGCCCTGATTGAACTCACTGATTCAATAAAGCTATTACAAGATCAGGGGAAGAACGCCGTCCTGATCTTATTAGATCTTACGGCGACGTTCGATACCATCTCCCACTCCATATTGATTAATAGATTTAGGGATATAGGAATCACGGATGTTGCATTGGATTGGATAATCTCTTTCCTGGCTGACAGGTCCCAGACCATCTCTTTGGGCACTTTTCTCTCTAAAGAGAAGAAGGTACATTCTGGAGTCCCCCAGGGCTCAATATTGAGCCCTTTATTGTTCAATATATATATGGTCCCTCTCATCTCTTTAATTGAGTCATATGGCATATTAGTAACATCATATGCCGATGACACTCAGCTGATTGTCCCCTTGGAGAACAATTCTACAGACGCGGAGTTGAATTTTAAGAAATGTTTAAGAGATGTCTTCTGCTGGATGGATCAAAACCATCTTAAATGCAACACCAGTAAGACGGAAATTCTGCCCATGGGTAAAAATCCCCAATTCTGTCCCAGCAAATGGTGGCCTGAGGACATCCCTGCACCACCGCAAGTAGTTGCATCAGCTAGGAATCTTGGCGTTTTATTTGACGCCGAACTATCCTTCGACCAACATGTCAGGAATGTTGCAGGAAGCTGCTTTAATATCATTAGGTCACTAAAAAAGTTTTTTGACTTTCTTCCCATAGACTCAAGAAAGGCAGTGGCAGTGGCCTTAATTCTTGCACGTCTTGATTATTGCAACGGTCTGATGGCAGGCGTTAAAAAGAAAAACACCCTCAGAAAACTCCAAGGCGTGCAGCACGCAGCGGCTAGACTTGTTCTCAAGTAACCTAGGAGTTTATCTTCCTCGGCCGCACTTAAAAACCCTTCATTGGTTACCACTCCCTAAAAGAATACTGTTTAAAATTCTAATTATAGCATTCCGTGCATTTAATGGCACTGGCCCGATCTATCTCATCAAACGGTTTCCCCACTACAGTCCCGCAAGGACCTTAAGATCCTCAGGTCTGAATCTAATCAAGCCGTTAAAATTCAAACTTAAGACTAAAGGAGGCAAGTCTCTGTCTTTTTTATCTGGCAAAGCGTGGAATTCTATTCCCAACCATCTTAGAACCCTAACCCAGGAAAACCAATTTAGAAAACAACTCAAAACGTGGCTTTATTCTCTTTCTGACGATTATGTAATGTCCTTCGTATAGTCTCTTTTCTGTTTCCGTTCCTTGTTGCACACTGTTTAGTCAGCTCCAGGATGCTCCTTTCGGAGCGAATGTTTGCGCTTTAGAAATATACAAAAATATACAAATATATAAATATATACAAACGATAGAATAATCAGGAATATATGGGCCCCTCAGTCCTCTGGGCCCTGGTGCCACTGCAACTTCTGAATCAGTGGAAGCTACGCCCATGCATTCAGCGAAAATGAAGTATTTCTGCAGCCCACTCTTTGAATAATCCATCTCATACCCCTCTTGGTGACACCTTAACACCTGTACATGGAAATACTACCGTGGTGCGACTGCGGTGGCTTCATACTGTGCCCAGAGAACGGTCCTGCTCATGGCCACAGCCCACTGCAGCACATCGGTTTGTTCGATGTGGCAACTTCCGTCAAGTAACATTTACTGCAGAAACTTTGACATAGAGGAGGCACCGCAAGAAATTCATCTCACCACACTTAAACTACACAGCGCTAGCTGCAGCTGAAACCATCAGCCATGTTGCTAGAATGTAGGATCGAGAATTTGTCCATCTTGCGAAATCATACAAGAAGCTTAAATCTTTCTTTTATGAAAACATAATAAATATTTTTGAGACTAATGAACAGAATCCCCAGCTAAACTATTCACCTTGGTCGTACCACACTGCGTGTGCCCCAGTGTTGCAACTCAGGCGGGTTCCAAGGAGCAGATGGGGGATTCCCGCCAGAGCTGGACGGGTGCCTCCGCCTGGCACCGAGAAGCTTGACTGTATGTAAGCGTGACACAGGGTGCTGCTGGCTGCTCCGGGCGGATTCAGCCGCAATCACCCGGAAATGCGTGATTGGTGCGCGCTCTTATCACGCTTTTGATTAGCAGGGCAGGGTGGACGGCGCCACCCTGGAACATAAGTGGGGGGACGCCGTCCACCCGCGTGGTAGCCCGACTTGTGCCTGGATGTAATCAATATCAATTCTGTTGGTAAATTAATTCATTTTTACAGCATACAATTTGAGTTATATCTTAGACAGGCTGTGACAGAGAGCAATTTTGTTGTTATAAAGCGGCGCAAACAATAAACTGATCAGTGATGATTTGATCTAGAAGTGACAGGGCGCTTTGAGTGAATAACATATATACAGTGCTGTACAAAACATATATAAAATGTTCATTCAATAGACATCGATCCCTATATGGGCACATGCCTGCACAATCCTTCCTCATTCTCTCCACTCCAAGTAATAGCAGAACTGTGTTTGCATTGGAGATTCAATGATACAGGGAGCTGAAAATCCACAGTTTACAGTGGTTTTCAGCTTTTTTTCCCCTGCCACCATGTGGCATCACCTCTATATTATGTAACTGTGTGAAGAGGGGCTATATCGTGTGTCACATAGTGGCACAGTGTGAGTTGGCAGATGTACAACAAACATTGTCAATGTGCTTCCTCAGTGTCTCTCACTTCCTCTGCCCCCTACTCGCCACTTCTTCCTTCCTCCCTCCCTCCGTGTTGTCTCAGCCGAAACCATTCCTGTTATATTTAATGAAAAAATCTGATTAGCGCTGGCCACATCATAGCGCTTTTTTATGAATTCTTTTTAGCAATGCTGCAGAGAAGCTATGCTGCTGTAAAGCATGGTTAAAACTCATTGCCAAGGCCAATAGCTCTGGCAGTTGAGATCTTTTGCTTTTGCGAGTTCTTGTTCGCGGTTTGGAATAATCTTTTCGGTGGTTTTTGAGATATTGGCTTTAAAGAAGGTTTGATGCGTTACAACTTTAGTTTATTTTGATGCATTTGCTTTCAAGGATGGTTCACTGAGAAGGCTTGTTAGGGGGAAACTACGGTTCTTTACTTATAAGAGAAATAATGTTTGTGATTAAAAACGTAAATTCGTCTTCAAGACTTAGGTTGAAGTATGGATGTGCAGTATGTGAGCTATCCTTGATTGACATCTTCCACTCTGAAAGTAGCAGCTGCATGCATCAGGGGATGCAGCATGGGCAGAGGATTTTGTAAATTGAGCAATGCGACAGACTTGCTGTTGTGAAAGGAAAGGCTTGATGCAGGATGCCATTATTCTAACACAACCAATTTTAAATACCTTTAAATGTACTGTACAAATATTTCAAAATATATCAGCAATTAGGAAAGCAAAAATTGAGCTTTTTTTGTCATTCTGAAGTGTGAGGGAAACAGATTTCATTACAGATCAAGACAATATATGTGGTAATGTGCAAATGACAACTATTGACTGGAACCCAATTTCCACACATTATTGTTTGTGCTCTACATAGTTTTACACCATTACCACTCTCTTGTTGAATTGACGTGGTTCATATGCTCTACTTATTCTTTGTGTTACGCTTGGATTTTGCGCAATTCCTATATAAATTCAGTGATATAACTTTGATGGCAGTACCTTTACTCTGAAAATTATTCCAGCACCACTGTGGAGGTCTGCTATCCCTCGCGTGCCTTCATTCCTGCCTTACAGGAGTTCAGTAGGAATCATAATTCCTACTTAATGCTAATTTTGTTTAAGTTGTGACGCTGAACGTCTGTTACAGCGCAAAATGAAGGTGGGACATAAAGCAGTCAACATGCAAAAAATAAAAACTGCTTTGCAACACTATCTTAATACAACAGGCTTTTATAGTAAGGAGATCACATGCTTCGGATGATCTGGGACAGTCAGTTTTTGTACAGCTGTCCTTGTGCCACAATACATTTCTGTAAATTAAATATATTTCTTGTGTTTTTTAAACAGCCTAGTGGTGATGTGGACTGCTGTTAAAAAGCTGGCTTTCCATCTCTGTCCCTGAATTAATCTTTCTCACTTTCTCGTATATAGGGATAGCACATCCAAAAGTCCGAGATCACATAAGAGCACAGCTGTTGCGCTTTTCCCCGCTGATCTTGTGTTGCAGGTTAGGTGATCTGTGGTGCCCGGATGGGTTACTAGAAGGGCGCTGGTCTGCCCACCAAGGATCGCCTGTGCTACATTTGCTGTGGATTATGTTAAGGCTGATCAGCACACACTCACATGCGAGATTAGCCTTTGGTCGTGAAGAAGACGTAATATTTGTTTGCACATCTAATTTATCGTTTTGTATTCACTACTAACCCTTCAAAGTATCTGTATTTCCTAAAGAAACATTAAAGTCATATCTGAATTGGGTGGTGTCATATTTCCAAACAGTCTGGCTTTCCAGACGTAGGGGTATTATAAATAACTTCTTGGTGTCATTTGCCTTTGTGATTAAAGGGCCCTAAATACTCTTTGCTCATAACCCCATAATTATGAACGTTTTTGAAGTGTTGGAATTTAGACAGGAAGTGGTACTTCCATCAAATTTATAGAACAATAAAGACATTTTCTTTAACGTCGACCAGATTATAACAGGTCTTCATGAGCTAAAATGGCAAACTAATTTCCAGCGAGTTTTAAAACCCGGCCACCTGAACCAGTGCCAAATTACTGCTCAATGGAGGACTTTTAAAACACTTTTATCTTATTTACTGAACGGCAGAACAGGAAAGTTCTTGACTTTGTGACTTAAGCTAAGTGAAGGATTTTTAGCCTTAGTTCACTAAGCAAAATAATGAGGGGCCTATATTGTACTGTATTGTAATTGCATTTATATAGCACTTGCTACCCCTGGTGAGGTGTCAAAGCGCTTTTTCGACGAGTAGCACGCTACTCCGGAACTCATAAAGGATTAGTGTTGAATTTTTATAGTGAAATATGAAAGTAAGTTGAGTGGTGGATAGGTTAGTCAGTTATTTCGATTCAGGACAGCAGAGGAATAGAAGAGGGAAAAAGGTTTGCATTTATATAGTGCTTCTTACCCCTAATGGGGTGTTGAAGCTCTTTTTTTTGGCGATACGCACGCTACTCCGGAACCCATAAAGCATTAGTGGTGAATTAGTATAGTGAAATATGAAAGTAATTTGAGTGGTGGATATTAGTCAGTTATTTGGATTGAGAAGGATTGCTGAGGGCTAGAAGAGGGAAAAAAGGTTTGCATTTATATAGCGCTTGTTACCTGGGACGTGTTTAATGTATTCTAAGGCCCGTCCTTGTATCTTTTGTAGATCCAGGTTAAAGTTACATGTTGTGGATTAGAGACTTTTAAGGAGAATGTTGTACGTGTTTGCCCAGAGAGGGACAAAGCTTTGAACAAAATGATGGGTATATTAAAGACCCTCTTTATTGAAAAGGCCTTGCTTGACCTGGGTGAACCAACAAGGTAAACAAAAAGTTTAAGAACACAGAGTCCATTTTCAAAGCTGAGTGAGTAGCATGTCTTTAAAAATTCATGTAACTTCCTCCTTAGAATTCCCCATACTGTAAATCGCGTCTCCGACTTTTGTCGTCTTCTCTCTCCGCTGTGTCCTGCAGCTGTGACCTTGCAGTGATTAGGTCATAGTCCAGCTTGTTCAAATGGCAAAAGGGCCATCAAGTCTACAGCTGTTTGCCAACAATGCACTTGCTGGTTTACATTTTTTCTAAAATGTAGTCCAACCTGCCCCTATAGGTCCAAACAGGGTATAGTCCTATTCAGATTTCATAAGATGTCCTATTTTTTCTGCCACTCTTAGTGCATGCTCTAGCAAGGTATATCACAGAATCACCTACTAAAGACAGGAACTTAGAAATCTGATAACCTGCATTCAGCCCTTGTTAATGCAAGAGTAAGCAATCCTCCATTACAGCTCTTTATACGGTCCTGAAAGGACACTAAAAGTGCCATTTTACCATTGTTCCAAAGCATTTGTTGAATATGACATTCAACATAACAAAATAGTTGTCCTCTTCCGTCGCCACCACTCCCACTCACATCCAACACTATACTGTATGGGCAAAGAAAAGCGAGCGCTCCATGAATATATGAATTATAATATAAATTTCAATTTCCACACTCAAATGTTAGTAAAGTTGTTGCTGGTGGTTGGACATCAATAGTTAACAACTGCGCTCCTGTGGAAAGATGATGAAGGTTTTTTAAATGTATTTATTATTATTTTTTTAAGTTTTATACAGTCCGAACTTACTTGAAGGCATTGGAGTGCTTTACATGAGCACCAGTTTACACAAGGACACATTCATTTTTTGTAGGCACTGGGAGATTAAATGATTTGCCCGGAATCACAGGATGTTGAGCCAATGCCGAGACTCAAACCTGATTCCCCAGTTCAAAGTCGGCAGCTCTGGCCATTACACCACATCCTCTAAAGTAGGCCCACGACTTAATCTAATGCAAAGGTAAAAATATTTTTAAAAAATCAAAAATAGAAAAAATACACTTTTTTAAACATGTTTGTGCACGTTTAATGGACTTTTATGTCATGGGTATTCTTAAAGCGCACTATCACCTGGGAGGATGTGTTTGCGCTGTTGCAGGTGCTAACTTAGCTAGACCTAGGGCTGACAATGGATCTATTAGAAGAGCCATGTCTTCGGGTCTCTGTAGAACTTAAGAATTGAAGAGGCATGCGTGGTACCTAGAATGACAGTGCCTAGGTGCTTGGCACTGCTGTCTGTTTCTGCTATATTATGCCTGAATGTTGCAAAACTGGTAGCTGCTGGCTGTGATCACATTTTGTAGAGACGTTCTCACAGTCATTGTGTAATGTGTATTTCCACACAGCAGCGAAAGTGCTGTCACTTCATTACTTCAATTAGTTCCCTTTATTTGTTGCACATTAGTCATCACACAGACCTGACTAAAGAGAAGTTTTCCAGACTTATTTTTAAGATCTCTCACGCATCATGTGTTGATGTGGTTTGCATTTTTGAATTATGGAAGCTGCATTTATAGAGTTTCTAATTTGTATTGGGTTTCTACACTGCAAAAGACAATACTCCAGAACCTAGCGGAATGACTCGTAAGCCAAATCTAGAGCTTTCCTAAAGCACAGGAGGACATCTGTGTATCAGACAGTGAGTGGCAATGAGTTACATTGTTGTGTGATGCGCTACAGAAGAAGACCACTCACAGGGAACCAACAAAAGGGCTCATGGAGTTAACACTCACTGCTGATATCTTCTGTGATCAGCATGTCAGTAGTTAGTACCCTAAAAAAAATATTTTCATCTTCCATCCTTCTGAGGGTGGTAAATTGAATACTGTAACATTGCCTAATAATTTCACTTTTTTCAGAGTGCAACAGTCAATAGTGTAGTGGGTGCAGTTGCACCGGGGCCAAAGGGATGAGGAGTCTGCTGAATTCCAATTATGGATGCCTTTTCCTATCTCACACGAAAGCACTATGGCCATTATCCTTACTTTCATTAGAAGGGTCCAGGGTACCCTTGCTCCGCCACTGCACATTGCAAACACATTATTATTTATATGATCATTAAGTATATAACTTGTACAGTTCGCACATTGGAACAATGGAACCCAGTGCAGTTACCTCAGTGTTGTTGAGATGTGTTTAGACTGATGGAGGCAGTGGTGCTGATTTTCTGTAAACGCTTGGACAGAAATGTCTAAATGCCTGCTTTTATGGTCCTTTCAGACTGGATGAGACAACCACATGGACCTCAGAGAGTCTGTGGTACGGAAGAGTCCCCTGAAAATGTTCAGATTGTGACACCATTTCGTGTCCAGCAACATTTTTTCAATTCTGCTGCTCATGGACTTTTGATTGTTATTTCAGTCATCATGACAGTGTTCAACCAAATACACTCTAATAGGAGACCAGTCCTGATCCGGATCCAATCCACAACTTGGCAGCCAGACTCATCCTCAACCTCCCACACAGACATTGCATCACACCACACCTCAGGAAACTACATTGTTTCCCAGTACATAAACCTGCTCAATTCAAAATCCTCACACTTACCTTCAAGGCACTACACAACTCAGGACCCACCTACCCGAACAGTCACAACTCCTTCCACGATTCACACAGACACCTCCACTCTGAAGGACTCCTACTCCACACATCCTATACATGGGTAGAACCAGATCAGTAGGCCGAGTGTTCTCTTACATTGTGCTTAAAGCGTGGAACTGCCTCCCACTCCACATCAGAGGCTCCTCCTTTCTTCTTGAATTATGCAGGAAGCTGAAGACCTGGCTTTTCAATTAACCAACCTACCATAGGCAGGGGCTAGACACACACCGCTGCTCACCACCAGAATACCCTCACAGGTGATGACACACTTTACAGATACACATAACAGATTGCCGCTTTAATAGGGGGTGTCTAAGTGTATCCTGAGTAAAACAAGTATATTTAATACTGAACTCCAAGCTGCGCTGCAACCAACATGGTGTTTGCTCAAGCCTCAAATGCCTAAAAGTAATTAAATTCTTTGGACATAAAAGGCTCACCTGCACCTAGATTTTGAAGCATTGTTGTTAGGGAGTCAAGGGAAGAGTTGCGAGTGGTTTTGGAGGAAGGCTTGCTTTTCGCTGGTTACAGCACATTCCAGTGCGCAGTGGAGTGCCTGTGTATTGTATTGTACTGCAGCTTTTATGGAGCACTTCATGTCCCTGATTGGGGTCGCTAAACTCTGTGACTCGCATTGTTGGTATCCTAAGTGAGATGCCTGCTCGCTGCTGCTCTGTGGACCTTACAAAAGGTCCCACTTGATAATGCAAAATTTCCTAGCTATCATACAGGAAAGTTTCAATTCTGTTAAGGACGCATAGGTGAGAATTAGGCTTTCAACTTTCTCCATTTATTACACTCCAGCAGCTTTTCAAAAGTCCACATTAAACATAAAAACGACATTTCCCATGATGTATAGGGAAAATGAAAAACGAGAGTCCAACGGAGTTAGCCAATCCGGAGCGAGGTCATCCAACAACTTCCCTCGAGGATTCTCTACCCTCCTCTTCCTACCTGCGACCACATCAAGCCAGTCTTCGGTTATTCTTGTTTGCCAGCGTCCGTTCCTAAGTCAAAGAAGGGTAGATGTAAATCTGAGGTATGAGGAACAGTCCAATTATTCTCAAACAACAGTGACAACAGTGATGCCAATAAACAAAGCACCATCAAAAGTCATTATCGACCAAATCTATTTGTAAATGTTTTACTCACCATATGTACGTCGGTGTTCTGGGAGGGTTCTACTGAAAGAGTGGGCTAATCCTCGCCTCCACGTCCTTAATAGAATTTAAACTTTTCTGTACGATAGCGAGGACATTTTGCATTCTATGGCAGGTTCGGAGGATCAGATTAGGCTAGTTTAAAGCTTATCCACCACCTAAGTTCCCAGTGACACCACTGGTTTAAAGTAAAACCTCTTGAAGGTGGAATCGGGGAACCAATCTGCGGCGTTAGGGATATCTTCCAGCCGCGCTCCCAGGGAAAAAGCCTTGGATGCCATTACACCCTGAACAGAATGAGCCCCAAAACGGGAGGTATCTATACCTGCCTCCTGCATCACCCAGCGAACCCATCTCGCAATCGTAGGGGATGAGTCCTCCCCATGTGGTTTGGTGAGGGCTATAAACAGTTGTTTGACACCCTGTGGGCGTATGTCAATTGTTGCCATTTTGTAGGCCTTGAGCGCTCTGACCACACATAATTTGGGGATATCAGGAGAAGCAGGATAAGACACAGACTTTGAATTCGATTTGGTTCCTCTAGATATATGAAATGAAACTCTCTCCGGGTTAAAAACTCGGCCTGTAAGGTCCACGGCCCACACATCAGAAACTCTGCGACAGGATATCAAACACAAAAGCATTGCTAGCTTAGCTGACATTTGCTTCCTAGACAAGTACTTATTGGATGGCCATGAACGGAATAGATCCAAATCCTTGTTAACATCCCAAAGAACAGAATAACGAGTTTCTGGGGGCACAGATAACCTGATACCCCTCAATAATTTGCAGACCAGAGGATGGTCGCCAATCGGGCGACTATCAACCAGAAAATGACCTTCTGAAATTGCTGACCGAAATGTATTGATCGACCTATAGGCCAGAACTTCTTTTGCCAAAGAGGCTAAGAAATTAAGGATGTAGACAACATCTGCCCCCATCGGATCCACTTGTTGTCGAATACACCAACTCCCCCAACACGACCACGCGGAACGGTATCTCTTGTTGGTGCTCTCTGCCCAAGACTTTGCAAGTAACGAGGTAGCATCCGTCGAAAGGCCTGGCACTTTCCAGCGTTGCCTGTAACCTGCAAGGCCATCAATTGGAGACCGCCCGTGACAAGGAGGTGATGGGGATTCCCCTGAGGATCTTTGAGGAGACCTTGACCGGGGGATAGATGGATTGGAAAATTCCAGGAAAGTTCCATCAGGACTGGAACCCAGGCTTGTTTTTTTTGTTGTTTTTAAAAAAATGTTATTATTGTTGTTTCCATACATAGCAAAAAGAAATAGCAAAAAAACACATTATGAATTTACACATTATACCTCATTTCTAGATATGCAGAAAAAAACAGTTGCCAAATCTATATTTCATTACAGATTGGCCCATTGTGCCTGGTTCCTTAATATATACACAAAAGAAGAAAAATTCTGCCCTGACATTATCACAAATAAATCAGCGTTTGATCACAAAGACAGATACAGTTGATCACACCTTAATCATCTAAAATAAAAAAACGTATAAACATAATCTGGCGAAACTTCAAACAACGAAAAGAAAAGGCATTATAATATATTCACAAATGTACATTTTTGAGACCAAGGGAATTTCCAACATTTGGAATCCTTCTGTACCCATATTACCGAACCCAGTCTGTTATAGGAACTTACAATTTGTGTCCCTTTTCTAGTCTGCTTCTTCCTTTTAATCGGTACACTGAGCTTTCTAGATTATTTACAGCTAAGAACTGTGAGCGCCAATTACAAAAAGTAGGGGGGTCAGGGCTGATCCAGTTAGAGGTGATGCAGAATCTAGCTACAGCCATTGCCATAAAGACAAGCCCAATAACAGCGCGCGGCCAGCTCCCGTTCACCCCCACCCCCATAATGACCGTGTCTGGAGAAATAGATATGGGGAGCCCTAAAACTTTGGCCAAGAAGGACTCCAAATCTTGATAAAATATTATTAACCTAGGACAAGAAAAAAACATGTGCACTGTATCTGCTAATACCATCCCACACCTATTACAGGAGCCGCCCACACTCCCACCCCATTTGGCTATTTTTGCTGGTGTATAATACAAATCAAAAAATAGACATAAAATGTTGACTTTGGAGACTACCCGATAATAAAGTCTGATTAGCTACTTCAGGTGACTCTTCAATGCTGAGCCCCTCCTTCCCAAATGTCCGTTCCCATTTATCGTTCTGATTAGCTAGATCATCAGGCAGGGATTCCAGCAGAATCTGATATATGCACCTTATCCGGGATTTCATACAAATTAATTCCATTAATAATATCTTACCATATTCTCCACCTATGGATTGTTTTTTGCTATCTAAGAAACTACGGATCTGTAAGTATTTAAAAAAATCCCGCTTATCAAGACCATACTTCTCTTGCAGAAAAATAAGCTAATTGGTCTTCCTGGCCCAGATCCCCCACCGTGCTAATCCCAAGGTTGCTCCATCTTTGTATAATTTGATTTTGGAAAATTGCAGGTCAGGGCTAGAAAAATCCGAAAAATGGTACTAGTCCTGCAGGTCTAGTACCTTGGAAAATCCCCTCGACCCAACTGCAACCTACTTGACCTCCGTCTCTGAAAACAGAGCAAAAGTGACAAGTTAACAAGATTTAAAGGCATCTTTATTGCTCATTCCCTTTGGGAGCAATAAAAATGCCTTTAAATCTTGTTATCTTGTCACTTTTGCTCCGTTTTCAAAGGCAGAGGACAAACGTTAGTTTGTCTTCCTACTCGCCAGAAAGGGCGAGTAGGACCTAAAAATAGCTCGTCCTCATCAATTCTCCCTCGCAAATGCGAGCGGGAGAGTGGATTTGTCGAGCCCTGCAGGTAAAACCCTAAAAGCCGAGAAGGGTGTGTAGCTATTAATATTGTGGATTTTAAATCTGTTACGAACCTTCCTGCAAACTATATAAGCCGCCTGCAAAGTCTTAAATCCAATTTTTTTGTAGTAACTAGGTTCTAGGATCTTGACCAGGCAGTGTTTAGCCTCCTCCCCCAAACCAATTTCAAAAATAGTTAGGCGAAATTCCTCTGAACACTGACTCTTATCTCCAACCAAAAGTATCCCTATGTGTTGCAGCATACATGCCCAGTGATAAAACAGGAAATTAGGGATGGCCCAGCCACCGCGCATTCTAGGGAGGGTCAGCCACTTGGCCGCTCTCCTTGATCTGTGATAGCTCCACATAAATCTGGAGCACATCCTTTCGATCTTTTTAAACCATGGAGCAGGAAACACCAGAGGAATGGTCCTGAAAAGCTATAATATTTTTGGCAATACCATCATTTTGATGACATTGCTACGCCCATGCATAGACAGATGTAAGTAGTCTAATCTTTCCAGCGTCTGGTTAGTTGTTTCAATTATGGGACCGATATTTTTGTCTGGAATTTGGTCAACCGCTACAGTAAGCTTAATCCCCAGATAAATCACTACTGACACAATCGGCAGATCCGAAAAGACTCCATGCCCCAATACAAAATCTGAGTCTTATCGGTATTTAACTTGTACCCTGCGCGGATACCATAATGCTCAGCCTGATCTACATAGGAAAGTTCCATCAGAACTGGAGACCAGGCTTGTGACCTCCAGATCGGGGTGATCACCACCAGCTCCGCCTGTTGTCTCCGCACCTGGGAGGATACCCTCATTATCATTGCGAAGGGCGGGAACGCATAGCCCTGTTCCACGTTCCAATCATGGAGGAATGCATCCACCGCTAATGTTTCCAGATCTGGGCGCCAACTGTAGTACCATTCCAGTTGGGCATCCCGTCAGGAGGCAGAGGTCTACCAAGAAGGGACCCCAGCGAGATTGGATTTCCTGGAACACTCCAGGGTGTAGCTTCCACAGGCTGGTATCCTTCCAGTGACGGAAGCACCAATCTGCCACCTAGTTTGATGATCCTGGAAGATGATCCGCTGAACGAGATATCTGATTAGACAGACAATATTCCCAGAGGTCCTGGGCCAGATCCGATAAGGCCATGGACCTTGTCTCTCCTAAATGTTTGATGTAGCGGATTGCTGCCACATTGTCCATTTTGAGTAAGACACAACTCTGGGCCCTGTTCTTGGTCCAGTACTTCACAGCGAACGAGCCCGCCATCAACTCCAGACAATTGATGTGAAGACCCTGTTCGGAGGGGGACCATTTTCCGTCGGTCGCGACTTCTCTGCAGCGGTCACCCAAACCTGAACCACTGGTGTCCGACTCTATCACCAGGTCGAGTTGGGAACCGAAAATGGCTCAGCCATTCCAGGCCTCCATGAGGTCGATCCACCACTGTAACTCGGTTTTGGGCTCTTCTGAGAGGGTCACAAATTGGGAGTAGGTAAGACCTATGCGCAAATGATAATCCTTGAGGCGTTGAAGGGCTCTGTAAAGAAGAGGGCCCAGGAATATGACCTGTATTGATGACAATAGAAGGCCCACCACTCTGGCTAGGTGGAGTAAGGATATTGTGGGCCTTGCTAACGTATGTTTCAACTTGTGTCTGATCTTGGATAGTTTGCAAGACGGAAGAGATAAAGTCATGAAACCAAGGAATTGCATCCTCTGAGAAGGGATAAGGTCTGATTTGAATTCGTTGATCACAAACCCCAAGGACTCCAGAAGTGTTACTGCCTGTTGCAGTTGGATGAGCAAGCGTTGGGGACATTGGATCATATTGAGAATATCGTCTAGATAGATTATCAGATTTACCCCTCTCCACTCTGAGACGCTCCACCACTGGCTTCATCACCTTGGCGAAGCACCACGGAGAGAAGGATAGACCAAAAGGAAGGGAGGCACATTCGAAAATCTGGGAGTTCCATTGGAACTCAAGAAAACGTCTGTGAGGAGTGAAAACTGGAATCGTAAGCTACGCGTCCTTGAGGTCCAAGCGGACAATCCAGTCCTGTTTCTGTAGTAGGTCCCTGAAAAGGTGGATCCCTTCCATCTTGAAATGACAGTAAATTTGCCACTCGTTGAATTCCTTGAGGTTTATTAGTGGGCACTAGCCCCCATCCCGTTTCTCCACTTGAAAACTGTTGCTGAGAAAACCTCGAGGGTGTAAGATTGAGGGAAGGAGCGCTCCTTTCTGCAAAAGTTCCGAAACTTCCCTGTCTATGATTTCCATCTGATCCTGTGGGAAAACCAGGGGTTTGGGATGGCACTGTTGACTTGGTAAACCGAAAAACTCTATTTGGAACCCCTTGATAGTCTGTAGAACCCAGGCATCTGAGGTTAGCATAGACCAATTGTGCAGAAAAACTTGCAATCTGCCCCCTAGTTTCACATCCCCGTTTCCTTTTCCTCTGCCACCCCTGCGGCGTGGATAAGTTCTGGTGGGATAGAAGTTCAGGAATTGTTCTCTATGGGGTTCAGCCGACTTGTAGGAGGATCTGGTGTAGGGATGGCAGGTCGAGCAACCCCCTGCACGACCGGCTGCGCCAAAAACACGCTGGGTGAAGATGCGCTTTATGGATGTTTGGGCCTTATTTAATGAGTTAAACGTATTTACAAACTTGCCCAACTCCTTCACAAAGGGATCTCCAAAGAGATTACCCTCTGCGACTGGACCAGCCTCCGAGGTGGCTAGTTCCCCCAACTTGGGGTCTATTTGTATCAGCAAAGACCTGCAACTCTCTGTAGAGATTGCACACAATGGCATTTCGTAGAAAAATGATCACTCTCTGGGCCCAGCTAGAGAGTGTGTCTGGGGAGATAAGGGTGGCCTTGGCGTCTTTGGCCATGTCTAAAATCTTAGCCAGGGAGCCTGCCTTGTCCAAGAGTTTATCTTGGCATGCTCTCCACGAGCGGTCAATTCCTTTTTTGGGGTCACGGATAAATTTAGGTAAGAAGGTGGCCATTTTAGGGTCCACCTCTGGAGTGACGGCAACCTTCCAATCCAGGGCCGGTCGTGGACACTCCGCTCTCAGGCAACTTCTGACTTCCTTATCTAGCGGTTTACACAATCTGGCAGCCATGTAGGCTGCTACCTTAGGGGCTGGAACCCACTCCGCTGACCTAGGGTGTAGGAGATCGTCAGGATTGAGCATGTCATTATCTGTTTCGGGGTTGCCGCCTGCTACCTTTGCTGGGCGCCATGGCCTTCCCGAGTCTCCGTCCCCATCGGAGGTCTGGGGGGACTCATCTGGGTCGCCCGTAGGCGAGCCATCCGGGAACCCAGAGGGTCCCGCCAGAGTTTCCACAGGTTTATTGGGCGCTGAGGCGGGCTGGGCATCCATAAATGCCTTTTTTAAATGTGCAAAAGCTTCTGTGTCCATGCCAGCATCGTCCGAGTGTTTTTGCTTCGGATCTACAGCGCTAGTGCATGGCTGACCTGGAGGTAGGAGGTAAGTAAGTAATTTCCTCCTCCTCCTCTTCATAATAGTCGTCAAAGTCTTCCATAGTCTGTTGCCACTAGAATTTATACATAGACACAGACAAAGGAGATCAGATTAGGTAAACCTTAGCGTGGTAAGCCAAAATGTACAGTATATATATATATATTCGAATATAGAGGGCTTAACCCTGGGACCTCTACACCCTTCTGGTATTGAGGGGAATAGCCTGCCTAGGCTGGTCCCTTCACAATTCACTTAGTTCTTAACCTGTGTACGGGTGTTCAAACTCCAGGCAGGGGCTCTCGAATGTAATATGCCCAACCGTTAAACGCTAAATCAATTATTACAGATCTTCCCCTGCGTGTGATAAAAGGTGCGCTGCCAAGCCAGTCTGTTCGCGATAGTCTGGTCCGAAAAGATGACTCGCCGGCACTGCACCGCAGGGGGTAAACACATTAAACGCGCAAAAGGCAATGGGCGCGCGGTCTCCTAGCGGCGGGAGGGCCGCACCGCGCCGAGAGCTTGACAGAGAGCCTGCGGCCGCCACGAGGGAGCGAAAAACACTCCTGCGGCCGTGAGGAAGGAAAAAATTAATCGTTAGCACGCACTGCTATCAGGCAAAACAATTGAAACACTCACGTGCAAAGAACATGCAATTTAGCGCACAAATACAATAATAAACACCAATTTTTAAGGAGAATCAAACACGCTCATCTTGATGCTACTGGAGCAGCGAAGAGAGAGGAGGGTAGAGCGTCCACGAGGGAAGTTGATGGATGTCCCCCCTCCGGATTTGCAACCTCCGTTGGACTCTTTCATTTTTCATTTTCCCTATACATTATGGGAAATGTAGATTTTATGTTTAATGTGGACTTTTGAAAAGCTGCTGGAGTGTAAAAAATGGAGAAAGTTGAAAGCCTAAGCTGAAGCCTCCGGTCCAGCCATAGAATTTTAGTTACATCAACTTTGAATGCAATTTCTTTGCTACATTTGAATCGTCTGCATTTATTTTGGTTTCTAATGCTTCCCTTTTTTAAATGTATTTTTTTCATTTCAATCTGTAACACACCAGTGCAGGGTACTTCAGATACTGCGCTCTGCTGTCTCCACAGTCATCCTGATTATTGTCATTAGGTTCTGAGCTCCTTGCCCTGTTACAGTGTATAAAATGGGAGATGCTAGACAGTAAAAAGGGACTCTGTGTTTTTATTTTGTGTGTTTCCAGCAGAACTAAACACAGTGAAAAAAAAACTGTTCTACAGCTGGTTACATTTGTAGAGCTGCTATTGTAAAGACTAGTTCATTATATTTTTGTCTGGTGTATTATCAAACCATAATTAATAATTTAACGTTAAAGTTAATGGGGCAAATTTCCCACATTTTAACCTTGAATTTTTCTAAATATATTCTATCCACTTTTGGGCTTGGTGTTCTTATCTTTACTTTTGCAGCAGAGTGGCTAACAATCTTTTCTAACTATAGACCATAATATGATGGTGCAGCTGTTGTAATTTGTTCCATCGACAGCTGTTCTTTATTGGTATTGAGTAGGTGAGTGAGAAAAACGTGTATATAGACCTTTTTGTGACTACAATATAGGCACTAGCCAGGATGGTCACACTGCGAAGAGTAGCAAACTAATATGCATCTAGAGGAACAGGTATTCCTTCAGCAACTGGTCTTGTGTAGCTCAGAGAGGACCTGGCTTGGCAGTTCAGGGCTGGACTGTTCCTATTGGAGCAGGGTCAAGACTGATTTGCAAATGGCTGACTCTAATCTGAGATGGCATGGCGGGCAAAAGAACGATGGGTTGAGAGATTGCAGTGGTTAGACTTGTTGCAAGCATCCTACTACCATCACCGTTTGTGTGTTTGAGGACCTTCAACACTTGCCTGAACTTTTGTTGGGCGGGCTCAGTGCCTTAGATGACTTAGATGGTTATTTCAGGCATATAGGGCAACCACTGAGAATCTTTTGCCCCCTAGAAGGAGGGTTGGAAAGTAGACCAACCAGATAATCTATGATTGACCTGTGTGAGCCCGAGGCCAAGGAAGGGAGCGGTAGTAACTGGTTTCACACTGCAGATAAAATTAAGCTGAATGGTTAAGACTTTTGTGACTAAAATTGTGGCTTAAGTGTAACCCTTGGCGGAGTTACCGTAGTTGCACTACGCGGAACTCCGCAAAGTTTAAAATTAACTCAGCCGCACTATGCGGAGCTCCGCAAGCGGCGGAGTACGATAGGAAAATGCAGTTCGCGGTGATTGCACAGTGCCGGATGCTTGTCCGCACTGTGCAATCGTTGCGAACTGCACCTTCCACAGTGCAGCTGTCCCTGCTTTCCTTTTCTGCCGCTCGAGTAGATTTCTACTCGAGCAGCAGCTTTCTCAAGGTGAACAAGCAGTTTCTCAACGCGAGCTGTTGCAAGCATTCGCGACCACTTGCAATGAGAAACGTGACCCTGTCCCGCATTGAGAAATCTCGCCAGGAGGTTGGTTTTCCACGCTTGCGTTCGCCTACTTGATGTTGACGATTGCGAACCAGGAAAAATCTCGCCGGGAGGAGGATTTTCCTCCCTCACGCTCACCAACTTGACAATGACGAACGCAAGCGAGGAAAAACTCACTGAGCTCCGCGTAGCACGGAGTGCGGAAAACTGCGCAAACTCCGCGAGCAGAGTTGAGTTCACTTAACTTTTGACATCTTCCCTCTATAGGTCACAAAAAAGCAGGGCAATTAAGATGCATTGTAAAATGCTACTTGAATAGAAAGCTTATTTTTTAGGGTACTTGATAACGAAAGCCGTCTGCTTATGAAATATCATTCGGTATTGAAATTGACTGAACACATAACGCAAATTGGAAAATTAGGAAAGTGAAACATATTGATTGTACACAACACTTAAACTGCACAAAAATAGACAAATCCTAACCTATCTTAGGCTGCCTTGAATTGCATTGTCATAGAACTATTAAAGTGACAGCAAACAATGTATATTTTTAAGGTTCATTGTAAGTTCTTTAATATATTTCATAAATACATATGAAAGGAATTATGATAGTCAATGCTTTCCCATCAAGAAATAGACAAATCAATATAAAATCCCAGATATTATTGTTTATCAGGTAAATAAATGGATTAAACAATGACGGCCCCTTTTGTACGCTTATGGCCGCCATAAGTGTGGCAGGGTATGCTCAGACGTAAGTCCCTTGCTCACTTTGCCACTAGATTCAAGCAAGCCGGGCTGAAGACGGCTGTAATGCCAGAAACCGGTCCTCGGAAGCTTGTTTCTGGTCCAGGGAAGGCATGGCTTGGCAGTTCGGGCTGGACTGTTCCCATGAGGCACAGGGTCAGACTGATTTGCATATAGCCATGTCTGAACTGGGGTGGCAGAGTGGGCTAAAGAACGGTGATGGATTAAACCCAGATCTTTTGACTGGGTGTGAGTGTTTGATTGGTTCAGATGCTCCGTCCATCACCACCCCCTTTTGTACCGCTTTTGGCCGCCATAAGTGTGGCAGGGTATGCTCAGATGTGAGTCCCTTGCTCACTTTGCCACTGGATTCAAGCAAGCCGGGCTGAAGATGGCTGTAATGCCAGAAACCGGTCCTCTGAAGCTTGTTTCCGGTCCAGGGAAGGCATGGCTTGGCAGTTTGGGCTGGACTGTTCCCATGAGGCACAGGGTCAGACTAATTTGCATATAGCCATGTCTGAACTGGGGTGGCAGAGTGGGCTAAAGAACGGTGATGGATTAAACCCAGATCTTTTGACTGGGTGTGAGTGTTTGATTGGTTCAGATGCTCCGTCCATCACCACCCCCTTTTGTACCGCTTTTGGCCGCCATAAGTGTGGCAGGGTATGCTCAGACGTGAGTCCCTTGCTCACTTTGCCACTGGATTCAAGCAAGCCGGGCTGAAGACGGCTGTAATGCCAGAAACCGGTCCTCGGAAGCTTGTTTCCGGTCCAGGGAAGGCATGGCTTGGCAGTTCGGGCTGGACTGTTCCCATGAGGCACAGGGTCAGACTGATTTGCATATAGCCATGTCTGAACTGGGGTGGCAGAGTGGGCTAAAGAACGGTGATGGATTTAACCCAGATCTTTTGACTGGGTGTGAGTGTTTGATTGGTTCAGATGCTCCGTCCATCACCACCCCCTTTTATAACACGTGTAACAGCAGTGATTTCGTAACTTTTGATGTGTTTGAGCTAAGATTTGTTTTGGGATGAAAATCTGAAAAACATTGAGCAGATGATGGATTATGGGGCAAGTGCTGCAAATCCATAACTATGTGGAAATCTTAGTGTCTGCAGAATCATTTCATTCCATTTTTAAATCATTTTCTTTTGGATATTTATTGGTACTGGTATACGTTTATTCATAATGTTGATATACATGGTTGTCTTTCAGTTGTTTGAGGGTTTTGCAGCAACTAAAATGTACCTGAAGCTTTGAACGTGGACAGTCACAGAAAGAGACTCTGTTACCGTTCATTTCTGGGCTAGATTATTATCCACAACTTGAAAACAGACCTTCAGCTTTATGATGTGTGAACATCTTGGTTTATACTTAGGAGTTCTGGCAATAGTTCTAACTTGAATGCTAAATTATTTCATAACTACCAAAAAACTCTCTGTTTCTGATGGATACATCTGCCTGTGCATTCCTCACCTTTTGAATTACCCCTTGCGCAGCATTCCACAGAAACTTTTTTCATAGCTCTCCCACATCGACGAGGACGTCACAGTGGCATGGCTCCGCTCGTTACTCCGCGTTGCCTCATCAGAGCCATAAGAAGACCTCCTTGGTGTGCTGACGTCAGTTCCTGTTTTTCTGCGCCGTCGACGCGTGACGGTTTTTCTAGGTCTCTACATTTTTTTGTAGTCTACTTTGTTGCTTAAACTGTTTCTGCACGATGGCTACTGAGAAGAAGCCTGGTTTTAAAGCCTGTAGGGAATGTGGGATCCATATGTCGGTCACAGACCCCCATGAAGACTGCCTTTGGTGTTTGTTGTCTGACCATGATGTCGAATAAGGTTCTTCATGCTGTCGGATGAATCCGGAGGCACTTAAAGAAAGAGAAGCAAACTTGTTTATGGCCTGGGCGAATAAAGGGAAGAGAGGTCGGAAGAGAACTAAGTCGTAGTCGAGGTCGCCGACAACGCACACCTCGAGGTCGTCCAAAAAGCACAAGAAAAAGAGGCGACACGGGTCCAACCTTCGCTCTTCGTAGGAGAAGTTGTCAAAGTCGGTGTCCCCAGTCCAGCATTGTCAAAGGAAGGATGACGTCTCCCCTTCTCATTCACCGAAGGTGTCTCCTGTGCGCTCTCCAGCGCCAAGGGACTCTCTGACGCTGAGGGATTCTCTGGCATCCAGGGAAAGTGTCTCCGGTCGCTCCAATTCCAGATCCGGCATCTCCAGGGCCACAACCAGAACCTGTAGTATGACCTCGATCTATCCCGGGTCAGGTGGTTCCAGATCCAAACCCACCTTTCCCGGCTCCAGGGGCGAATCCTTCGCATTTTCTCAATGCAATGTTGTATGGCATGTTTGTCAGGGCCGTTAACCCATCCGGCACGCCAGCTGACCCATGGGATCGCTTTCTTATAATTTGGACTTTCCCCAGCATTATGCCCAGGCACCATTCATGCCGTTCATGCCAATGACTCCGTCTTGGCCTCTCCTGACGTTGAGGTTCTCAATGCAGATTCCATCTCAGATTCAGTCTGTCTCCATTCTGGCGCCATCTTGACCTTCGTCCGTGCCGCTGGCCGCTTCTGAAGGTCCTCCATTGACGTCGGCTTTGAGGTCTCTGGCACCGTGTATGGCACTGCCGACGCCGACTACGAAGATGCAATCAAGGAGGGAGGCTCAGACTTCTGGAAGAGGAAGAACTCCAGGGGAAGCAGGAGCAGGCTGAAGAGGGAGAGATACCTGACCCTATGGATGATTTTACAGGGCTGCAAGAAGCCAGTGGGCTTGACACATCACCAGAGTGGGAGCTCTAAAAGCTCTTCACTCTCAGGATGTGGTCTCATATAATTCAGTCATAAAAAGGCTGCTGACCTTTTGGACTTTTACTTGCCATGGGCAGAGGTCAACTCTAATATTTCAACAGAGGTACTGCACTCCTTCTTCTGATGCGGAACCTTTGCCTCCATTCAATGAGACGTTGACAGATCCAATTTTGGAAGTGTGGCAGAAGCCAATGTCACCCCTGCTGTGCCGAGAAGGGTGGTAAGGCGCTATAAGGTTGCACCTAGGGATCCAGCATTTATATTATTGTCACTCCCTTCGCCTGAGAGTCTCTATCCCCTGACGCTTGAACCACCAGGCCCTCAGGCGAAGGGTGTGACTATAAAAATGCTGGATCTCCATGTGCAACCTTATAGCTGCAGCCTGTCAGGTGATCCAGTCCGTCCTTGATACGGCTGACTCCGTTGCCACGGTAATTGGCTCTCGGGTGGCGACTAGGAGGCATGCCTGGTTGACAGGTTCTGGTTTTTCCCCCGACTTCCAGGCAGCGTTGTTGGATATTCTCGTTGACCACTCAAGATTCTTTGGGACCAAGGCTGACTCAGCTTTACAGCAATTTAAGGATAGCAGAGCTACTGCTAGATCCGTAGGCTTACAATCCCAGCCTAGGGGTTTTGGTAAGGCAGCTCCTTTTCGAGGCCGGCAGCAGCAGCAACAACAGAACCCTCTGCATAGGTCATACAGAGGGAAGGGAAGAGGTCGTCTGTGAGGGGCTGATCGCCAGCAGGTCTCCTCCTCCTCCTCCCCTGTCCCCACCACTGGCTCTGCAGGGAAGCAGCTCTAGATCCCCCATCTTGGAGTATGTTGGTCCTGTTGGAGGTCAGGTGTCCCATTTTCTACAAAATTGGAAATCTATTACATCAGATCTTTGGGTTTTAAATCTTGAAGAAAATGGGTAAGCCCTTCCCTTCTGGGAGTTTCCTCCTCTTTACCCCCCACCCCAGGGTTGGTGTTCGGAAGACCATCTGTTGCTTCTGCAATAAGACGTCCTGTCCCTGTTGCAGAAAAGTGCGATAGAGGTTGTTCCTAAGCAAGAGAGGGGTCAGGGATGCTACTCCCAGTATTTCCTGATCCCTAAACAGGACGGTCGTTTGAGGCTGATCCTAGACCTCTGGATTTTGAATTTTTACCTCAAAAAGGAGAAGTTCAAGATGTTGTCCCTAGCTCAGGTTCTTCTGGTGCTGCAGCAGGACGACTGGATGGTGTCAATCAATTAACAGGATGCATATTTTTTCACATTCCCATCCTGAAGTTGCATCGGAAGTATCTCAGTTTTACGGTGGGGGTCTCAGCATTATCAGTTTGCGGTCCTTCGGGGGGCATGGCTTGCCAGCCAAGATGGCGGACGTGCTTTGAAGCATCTCTGCCTCCAAGGCCCTGTAACCCGTAAAAATCATCCAACTGCTGGCATGATCCCCCTAATTGCCCGGGCTTGCTGTGCAGCAGATACCAGCGTGCAGTGAATAGGTGAACGATTATGTGCAGTGTTGTGACCTGGACCCCGCCAACCTCTCTCCCCGACGCTGCGGGTGTCACAGCTCACGGCCATCTTGAAAAGCACGGATGTTCTAGCCTAGCAGGCGCAGCGCTGCATTGAGGTGCAAGCACAGTCGAGCTGTTGGCCCCATCACGGCTGTACTACTGTAACATATAGGGAGAGACGACAACGGGCATGTAGCCCAACTGAGTGAACGATGTGACGGTGACAGGTGGTGAAAACAGAGAGCGGCTGAGATCACAATCCGGCCAGGCGGTATGAGGCGAGGGGGAGCGTACGCAGCATCGATCGCTCCACCGCCTAATCCCCCTGATACACCACAGCCTGGTCACAGTACCTTGAGCAGTCGCCGCAGGCTGAAACGCCGCATCCTGAAAAAATTTGGAGCCGGTGGCGTGTGCGATCCATGCGCCATTTCCTCAGCAGGGCCGGGGGGTTGTGTTGAGTCCAGGCCGATCCACAGATAGTGAGCTATACCGCGAATGGGCGGAAAAGGGGCACATCCTGCGAGCAGTCAGCGTGCCTGGAGAATGCGGGTCCTGCAGCGCGGTACTGCCTGACACCTGGTGGGTGGTGCTGACGTGGCAGAAGGAGGCCTGATTCGCGATTCAGGTGGGCAGCTGGCGGCCACAAGGTGCAAGTGCGCGCAGCTGTGGTTGGCACCGCTAGTGATAACCCTCAGGGACGCATTTAAAGGGAAGAGGTGACCCAAGCATGTGCCGCGAGGCATGGTCTCACACTTAGGACTGTTAGCCTGCACGGTCCTCGCGCCAGGTGCTCGGCAGGGCTCGGGGGCTGTATTGAGCCCAGGCCCACTCGCAGATGGTGCGCCCTGAGGTGAGCAGGCGGTGAAGAGGCAGTTTGTGTGAGATAATGTTGTGCCAGAGAACACAAGACCCACATTTTAGTGCTGCCTGGTACCCCGTGTGTGGTACCAAGGTGGTAGAGGAGGGTCTGACAAGCAAACAGACACATGGACTTGTAGACTCGTCTGCGGGAGATGAAATCCCTAATCTGCCACGGCTCGGGAGAAGAGGTTACCTAAACTCACGATGCAAAACATAGCCTCGCATCTTGAACTGACTCAGAACCAGACTTCTAAACCATCTTTGCACTAAATGCACTTGGCGGCCCGGGGGCTATAGTGAGTCTAGGCCTGCCGAAAGTGAAATTCCCTGGCGGTGTGTGGGTAGTGCGCAGCTGCACCCAAAAGGCACAAGGCGAAAACGCACTAGCGCCCATCTTTCTGCCCATGATGCCTGCAGAGAGATCCTGAAACTGAAGTAGACGTGGGCAGCGACGACATGATCTTACGGTGCCTAATGCGTGTGTCTCTAAAGCTGCCAGTGAACTGCAGTGGTCCCTGTGTGTAAATACAAAAAGACTGGGCACGTAAAGAACTCAACTGGCTCTGTGACCCAAGCTTCCAACCGCAATTAGATTGTGCACAATCAGAGCGGGCAACTAGAGCTTGTCGCATGAGCTCACACTGGGGTACTTAGCAGAGTTGGATGACTGTTATCCTGGGACAGAATCATCTAGGTGCCACAACATTGACACCTATGGTGTCAGATACCCCAAACAGGACCCAGCCTTCACAGAGCCGTGCCCCACAGAACAGCTGTAAGATGGGCAGACAGCACGTTGGAAGAGGCACAGCAGCCACACAGCCAACTGCAGCTGCCAAACAATTAGGCCAAGACCAGGAAGCGGCAGAGTCTGCCGGGACCCTCACACTAGAATCCAAAATTGACACAGTACTTCAGGCAGTGGAGCAGATCAGAGTCTTGCTGGTACAGACTCGCACATCTGCAATCAGGGCAGTAAAGTTTAATTTACATCTGACTTCACGTTACTGTACGCAGACCATCGTTAACTAGCAGGGAAGGTTAATGAGATGGAAGCAGAGATGGAGTAAGCCCTCCCGGCCCTTAAACCAAATCCGCCGAAGTACGAGAGCTCACCGAGGAAATGAGCACCTTAGAACGCAGAATGGATGATGCCGAGGGCCGCTCTAGTCGCAATAATGTCAGAGTTGTGGGCCTACCGGAAGGTGAAGAGGGCCGAGAGGCTGTGGCATACACGGAACAGTGGCAAAGAACTCTGATGCCTGCAGCCACACTCTCCGCCTTCTTTGCAGTGGAAAGAGCCCACAGAGTACTTTCAGGCCACCCCCACCGGGCACCGGACATTGGCCCTTCCTGTATCGCCTACTCAATTTTAAGGACCGCTACGCCGTGCTTCGCGAGATACGCAAAATGGAGACAGTCAAAGTGGATATCTCATTGGTCCTCCTCTTCCTGGACTACGCCTTTGGGTTACAGAAGCGAAGAAGCACATTCTTGGCGGTGAAGAGACGAATGCGAGAACTTGATATCTGATACTCTCATCTTTTCCCGGCACGCCTGCATGTGGTCGCCGACGGCACCACCCATTTTTTTGGCACACCTGAAGAGGCCTGGAACTGGCTGGAAGTAGCAGGTCAATGCCAAGCAGGCGCAAGGGCGCTCACATGGCTGCTCCAGGCGCCCGAGGTAGCCAGAGAAGAGGCCCAAAAGATCGCCCACGTGGCACCACGCCCTCCAGGACCTAGAACCAATGCTACGGAAAAGGCGTGAGGCCCTGCAGACGGCAGCCACGATACGGAGCCATAAAGCTAGCGGAGACACGGATGCCTTTTCGAAGCGGTCCCTTAGCGAAGACAGTTCATCCGTAGTATGGCTGCCTGGTGAAGACTCGCAGAAGCTCCCAACAGTGACCCCTCAAAGAGCTGATTTCATGTGACATCTGTCAGAGACTCTAACACTGTTATATGTTTGGCTGCACCAGCGTGTACACCGTAGGCAAATACACCATGTGTGCATGTGACACATCAAAGCGTGCGTTCCCATACCCCCGTCACAGCTGCGAGCCTTGGCCGTGGCTGACATAGGTACACTACAATGAAAAATGATTGTTCCACAGCAGGTCCACTTAAGTGCTGAGTCAGGGCCCAGGCGCCTGCAGGCTTCATCTCCTCTTGTCTCAATCCAGCCCCCCCTCCTGATTGGAAACACGGCGCGCACAGCCAGCAACTGTTGCAAGGCACAGTTAATAGTTTGGGCAGACATATGTTGTCCATCTGCTCTTTCCTAATTAATTAGTGAAATGCTTACCCCTCTGTTTGATACCCCGCACACTGTCACTACACAACTAAAGACAACACAGATGCGTCTCCTACCCGATGTGCGCGAACGCTGTCCCTGGCTCACCCCTCCCCCATGAGCTGTACTCCCCGCGCCCACTACCGCTTTACATGAGTGTCCCATGCCGCCTACCACCATAATTACCTGGAACCTTCGAGGAATGCATATGCCAGTGTGCAGATACGAAACGTATGCTTACCTCAAGCATCATGCTGCCCACATAGCCCTGCTGCAGGAAACACACCTAGGGCAACCGGAGATCCATAGGCTGCAGCATAGATAGACAGGGCAAATATTAGCCACGGGTTCCTCCTCCTATGCCAGAGCCCTCATTTGGATTTGCCTGGGTATCCCATACACACCTGAAGAGACAGAAATAGACGCATATGGCTGCCTTGTTTTGACAAAAGGCCGATTGAATGGGAGGCAAATAATTCTTGGATCTATATATGCTCCAAACACAGATCAGGTAGCATTCTGGCATATATCACCTGGCTGTTGGGGGGGGGGCTTCAAAGCAGTGCTGGACATGAATTTAGACATGTCCTTTCCACAAATACAGCTAACCACTGCCACATCTAACGCTAAGGCCTTGGGAGAGTGGATGTGTCATTGGGGTGTAGTTGACATATCGAGGACACTACACCAGCAGAGAAGTCTTTACTCGCATTACTTCCACCCACATGGATTACACATGCATATTGATAGTTTTGCAGGTAGTGCAGCACTTCTCGCCGAATGCGCCCGTGCAGACTATTTAGGCCAAACACACTCGCACCACAATCTTCACACAATGCATCTGCAAGATGAGCAAACTGCGCAAACCACCCATACATGAAGGTAGCAGCACTGGAGGACCCCCCGTTCAGAGGCTCATTAGCCACTACTATTGAAAATGATTTTGAAGCAGATGCAGGCTCAATCCCAGATGTGGTTGTCGTATGGGATGCATGTAAAGCGGTGGTCAGAGGTCAGTGCCTAGGGCTTAGTTGGTACATACTCCGGCAGTTAGACCAAGAAGCAACACACATTGAAGAAGCACTCATTAAATTAGAATCAGATTTAGCAAATAAAACTGGCATCCTGCGCGCTCTAGACAAACTGAAACATGACCATGCTAAAGTCATGGAAAGGCGGGGATGCCTAAACTATGCTTGCCAAGCATCGCGTACCCACGCAATGGCAGATAGAGCAGGTAGGCTGCTAGAAAAACTGGTTAGAAAGGAACACTCCCAACAGCCAGTTCTCTCACTACTGTCTGTGTCAGGACAACAGCTAACTCGCCAACATACACCAGGAGTTTACTGCTCACTATGTTAAGATATACAAGTCGGTTATCCATGTAGAGCCCTTATCAGTAGAGTCTTGCTTGCTCCCACTGTCAATGCCATTGGTATCTGCGGCACAGAAGGCATAACCTGAGGCACCGATCACACTCCTAGAGGTTCTGGTGGCCATACAGGTGCTGGCAACTGGTAAGGCGCCTGGCCCTGACGGTCTGCCAGCCGAATACTACAAAGTGTACCAAACAATCCTAGCCCCGCGTCTGCTATCACTATAGCATAGTGCGCAAGAGTCATCTATCCTTCCGAAGACGCTCCCCGAATCTCTGCTAGTCTCACTGCCTAAGCCAGACAGAAATCCAGAACTGTTAAGTTCCTACCGGCCATTGGCATTGTTGAACACAGACTACAAGATACTGTCCAAGATATTAGCGAGAAGACTGGCCCCTATAGTGCTGCAATTAGTGCATGTAGACCAAAACGGCTTTGTGCCGGCTCGCTGTACGTCGCTGAACTTACGTCGATTCTTCCAAGTGGCCCGTTACTCCAGTGAAAGCTGGGCACACTCAGATTTAGAGAAAGTGGTTGACACTCTAGAGTGAGACTTTTTATTCGCTGCCCTTAGCAAGTAAGGGCTGGTGCAAAATTTCTGGGACTGGTTAAACTACTGCATGCACAGCCCACAGCTAAAATTAAGACAGGTCCTTATATATCTAAGGCGATCCCAATTGAGCGCGGTACTAGACAAGGTTGTCCGTTCTCCCTCCTGTTATTTTCGCTTGCCATTGAGCCATTGGTCGAATCTCTCCGCCCGACAGGAGAAGAGTGGGGTATCCCCTTGGGTGATGGCACACACACTGTTTCCCTATATGCTGACAACCTGCTGATATACCTTCGAGATACCCGCATGACATGTGCAGCAATGGAAAGGGAACTTTCGGAGTTCGCCTTCTTATCAGGACTCCAGGTAAATTGGGGGGAAGTTGTGTCTGTATACGTTTGTCGAGTGGACCCCTGACCCAGCATTGGTGTTGGGTGGTGTAACGGTGAACTGGCAGCAGTCTGCATTTCGCTACCTGGGCATCCGCATCTACTGCCAATCGAAAGATCTCCTGGAGGGCAACCTCATATGGGCTATAACAGCGGTGAGGTTGCAGATGTCGTTCTGGCGTACCCTCCCGCTGGCCACCATGGGTCGAATTGCGCTCCTGAAGATGGTGGTGCTTCCGCTGCTCTACCATTTTACAAATATAGCACCACTGTGTATCAAGCCCTCGCTTTTTCACATGCTTGAAAGAGACCTGAGGCAGTTCATATGGCATGACACGCGTAGGAGAGTAGCACTGGCAAACCTTTATTTACCCATCGACCAAGATGGATTAGCCGTGCCTAACATGGAACACTATTATTTAGCGGCGCAGCTGCAGTGGGTGGCCCGCTGAGTTAGCGGCCTGCATTTACTAGACACTGCCACATAGTGACCCGGCTACACTCAACTCCAAGTCACGGCCCTGTTCCACCACCGGTAGAAGGGGGCAGAGCTTGCTTAGCTCCTGGCATCCATTGCCTACAAGTGCTTCTGCCTCAGTCTAAAACTCATGAAATGGACTATCCCATACGCTACCTTCCTACCCATACTTGGCAAGCCAAGACAACATCGTGCAGTCTCTGCTTCAGAGTTCGCTACCTGGGAATATGCAGGACTGCAGACCCTGGGAGACTTGTATCATGACAAGTACTTGATGCCGTTCAACAGGCTAGCTGAGGAAAGTGGCCTACTGCAAGGCCAGTTCCTCATGCACGCCATGCTGATACGAGCATTGCGAGCATTGTGGGGAGACATGACTCAAGAACCCAAAACGCACCTCACAATCCAATACCTACATGTGATGGGTGCTGGTAGGCATCTTACCAAATGGTTTGCTGAGTCACTACGCGTACCTTCGGTGCTTCTGCTGACATCCCTCAGACAACACTGGGATGCAGATCTGCAGAGGCAGCGGCATCCTAGAAGGACCTACACATATCCCAAGGAACACCAAGTTCCGTTTAATATAGTATTTTATTCTGCGAAGGACTTATGTGATGCCAGCTAAGATTAACAGATACTTTGGCCGTATAGCTGCCAAATGCCCTAGATGCAAACAACAGATGGAGACCATTTGCATATGATGGGGGCCTGCACGTCTCTTACCTCTTATTGGGAAGCAGTCACAATGCACCTAGCAAAATGCACTGGTCATGCAGTGGAGTGCACCTGGGAAATCTGGCTGTTGGGTCTATACCAGAGATCCAAGAGGCATAAAGTGACGTCCCGATTTATAGATCTTGGACTCATCGTAGCCAAAAGCCTAATCACTAGGCTCTGGAAGTTTCCAGAGCATCCGAATACATAAGACTGTCTGCAATAATTTTTTTAATAAACTTTATTTTTTCAGTTTACATGTTGTAAAGACAAAAAAACACAAACTTGCATCAGATCATTGTATGTAGGCAAATCTATGACATCAGTGATGACACATAGGGAAAGGTACAATGGGGAGAGAAACAATCATTTGCTAACATAGCACCGTGAGGAAGGAACCGGGCATGACACCGAGTCTTACTGCGCACATTACTGGGACCAACCCTCTCGCTCCCCTTCGGGCCCAGACTCAGTAGCTATATCTATCCCACTCTCCTCACTGTCAGTTGCATCCTGCGGGGAGGGCTCCCCGCCTGCTAACCCAGAGGTACACATGACCCGCCAAGCCAGTACATTTTCCTGTAGGTTCTTATCCCTTCGAGTGAGTTGCATGTGAGCCTCTTCGGCTAGGGACCACTCACAGACATATTTAAGCCAGATGGACATCTCCGGGGCCTTCTGCTCCATCCAAGTTATTGCCACCCAGCATTATTTGTAGAAGCTTATACAGAAGTTTCTTTTTCTTAGGTTTCTGGACTAATGCAATTAAACAGTCCAAGGGTTCGGGCGCCATCTGAAGGCCTGTGGCTGCAACTATCCGTCCCACCACCCCCACCCAAAACTGCCTGACCAGTGGACAGTCCCAGGCCGAGTGTAAAAATCCTGCTTTCTTGGCTGCACATGTAGGGCATCTATCTCCCCTGTCCCCAGAAATACTTTTAGGGATACTGGGGTTAGGTAGGTGTGGTGTAAAAAGCTGAAGTGTGTCAGCTTAAACCTGGCTTTGCATGTGACAGTGCATGTGAGGGAGCCTATGCGTGCCCACTGCTTCTCCTCCAGCTGGATGGCGAGATCTGTCTCCCAGGCAGCCTGAGATGGCGGTACCGGGGGGGGGGATCCTGTTTCATGGCTTTACACAGGAGAGAAATCAATTTACAACCCCTACCGCATGAAGGTAGGATATCTAGGGTGTGTGTCGGGTGGAATGTCTGGGTATTGAGGACAGTTGAATTTCACCACATCCTGAAGTCCCCGGAAGTGTAGGCATTGGCCCCGTCCAAGGCCGAAGTTTTCTTCTGCCTGCTCGTAAGTAATGAAGGTCTCGTTGGGGTAAAGGTCGGCCAGAACTTCTCACCCACCCTCCAAGATTGAAAGGACATATATTGCCCCATGTCGATGAAGGGGGCCAGTATCCAGATCGGGAGCTCCCTGTGAAAGGGTGCCCTCCATAAGACCTTCTCAACGAACCGCTGCCATATACCGTCTGTGAGTCGCACAATATAGGGAAGAGACGTGCCTGACCCCCTACCCTGCATCAGTGCTTCCTGCAGTGTCTGGGTGTCCACCCTACCAGAGAGAAGGCGAGTCTCCCAATTGTCTGGCTCTGTAAGCCAACGTGTGGCATGTTATAAATGGGCCGCATAGTAATACAGGTCGAAGCGTGGAGCTTCCAGGCCCCCCTCCTCATGGCTGCGGATTATAGTGTTAAGAGCTACCCTACTGCGCTGGCCCGCCCAGAGCAGGGACGTGAGTAATGAGTTTAGAGTTCTGAAAACTCGTTGCAGCAACGGACATAGTGAGTTCTGGAGGACATATAATGTCCTAGAGAGCATCACCATATTAGCACTTGCCAGCCTACCCATCAATGAAAGTGGAAGAGTGTTCCAAAAGGACACCGACTGCTGTAATGACCCGAGTATGCAATCTATATTCCGGGCTAGCGCCTGCGTGTCCGTCGGGCCACCTGTATCCCAAGGTAACGGAACCCTGCTTGTTCCCAGTGCAGCCCGAGCTCTGGCGCAAAACTGGACAAAGGACATGGGTGTAGCCACACCTCTGTCCTGACCCTCCCATAGGTGGGTCCCCACAGTTTGTCCCACCCCTTCCATGGGTATAAAGTAGGAACTCCTGGCTACAGGACTTTAGATTTACCTGGACAAAACTCTGCTACAGAAACCAAATACTTCGACAATCTACACTGCGCTAGATGACTGAAGCATCTCCCGTGGAGTAAAGGAGTTACTCCCCTGCTAAGCAGGCACCTGAGACGCATCTGACCGGTTTGCAACTCTGAAGCTCCTGAGGACTCCGAAGACTTTTGCAACACAGGAGGTGGGTTTCCAAGTGTCCCTGAGGTTGACTAGTGTGCTCAGCAATCCTGAGAACCGTATCCCTTGTGAGGACTGTGCAACCCGAACCCCTGGGCACCGTTTCCATTTGCAGGAGCATCTGCTTACCCGCGACCCCTGCAGCTGTGCTTTGGGCTACTTGTATTCCAGACCCCAAGCAGTGATTCCCAAAAAGATTAACGGCCTACACTCTCCGAGTGTTCTGTGGGCTGGTATTTAGTGATTCCTCTTGAGGTCCCTTTGTGATCCCTCGTACGTTGGCCTGTGGGTCCCTGTGAAGGTAACTTTACTTTTCAGTGGGCTTCCCTGGTTGCTCCAGACGTGCCCTGACTCTCCATTGCTTGGGGAGTCCCCAGGACCTTGCTGGTTCTCACCGAAGCATCTTTTCTCTAACCGCGGGGGTTGCAGTTGCCAAGGTTTGTTGGTGCCCAATCCGGACACTGACCCCTCAGCACTCGACATCCTTTGTGGGACAGGTCGCCTGCGGACTTTGGTTGTCCTCGACATCTCCGGGTCCCCGTGGCTGCAGAGTCAATCATCACCTCTTCTCACCTAAAGCACTCAACATCGGTGGGCATTCGTCTAACGCGCCCCTGGTCACTGACAAGTGACCCAGACTCTGTCCCCTATGCTTCCAGGTTCTTCTCATCCCCGATCCAGGCTGTGATCCACCCGGACACTTTTCCTCTTCACTGCAGCAGCACTTTGCAGCATCACGCCATTGAAAACGACTAAGCTTCCCGACACCATTTGACACCTATGCACCCGGCTTCCCTGGGTTAGGTAACATGAGTACTCCGGTGCTCACATGGGTGCTGGCCGTAGAACCTTCTAAGTTTAAAATGGTTTGCTCAAAGTCCTCTCCTAAGTGTCCTTAAACTTTAAAATTCCAACCGCGACTTTCCCATAGAGTTGGACAGAGCTCGCGACTGTGTTCTCACACTGCACGCGCCCCCCGTGGGTCCCCTCTGTCTCTACCGAGGGTGGTTCCTTGGGGTCCCAGCGATTCTATGTGCTCTAGGCACTGTGTCTAGTCAAGTTGTGGTTATTATACCACTTTCTTAGTATATGGTTTGGTCTTCCCCTGGAGCCCACTGTGTATGGTGCTAATTACTGTCGTTCTAGTGATTTTATATTGTGTACTTTGTGCTCTAATCTCATAAAGAGATTAGTAGAGAGTGTTTAGTAATAAATACATCTTTTTATAATAACACCTGTGTGGTTCTCATTTCATTTGGTCATTCAGGAGGTTATAGACTGGTAAAACAAGCTTTTTTACATTCCTTCAAGACTTAGCCTGTAGGCTGCTCTCCACAGCTACCACTAGGATAGCTTTCATATAAGGTTGTCTTTAACCTAACCATCAATAAGGGTTGTTTGGACTAGTACAAGGTGCCCACTATATCTAGTGGTCAGCATATACACGGCCAACTTCTCACAGGGGTTTCCTCGGGTGGGCCTGTTTGCCACAAACAAGAACGCGCACTGCCCATCGTTCTGCAGTCTCCAGTAAACTATGCAGGGAGCGTTGGAGGATGCGTTTCAACTAGATTGGAGCTTTGGGCTTCTTTACGCATTTCCTCCCATACCTTTGATTCCTCTGGTTCTGAGGAAGATTTGCCAAGACCGGGCCCAAGTCATATTGATTGACCCGTATTGGACAAGAAGGGTATGGTACACAGACCTTCTTTACCTCTCATCTCACTCTCCTCTCCGTCTACCTCGCAGGGCAGACCGCCTCTCGCAATCTCAGGGGCAGGTTCTACACCCCCACCTCCAGGGCCTGCACCTTCATGCCTGGAGATTGTACAGGGCACCCTTAGTTCTTTGTCACTTCCACCGGATGTGGTGGATGTTATATTATCGGCCAGAAGATACTCCACCAAGATGTAGATGGGCCGGATTTGTTAAGTGGTGTGGAGAGAGTTCACTTGATCCTTTGAAGGCCCATTTGTCTGATGTTCCTTAGTTTTTCTCTTTCCTTGGCCCAGCAAGGTTGTGCTGTGGAAACTGTTAAGGGCTACTTGTTGGCTTTATCAGCCTTTCGTTGTTTAAGCCTCCCATAGTCATGAGGTTCATTAAGGGTCTCACTATAATAGATTTCCTCCCACACCTTTTATTATGCCTCAGTGGAATTCAAATTTGGCTCTTACTTTCTTGATGGGGTCTCCCTTCGAGCCTCATCATAGTCGTAAAATTGAGGCTTCTTGCATTAAGAAAAAAATTTCTGATTGCTATTACCTCTGTCAGGAGGGTAAATGAGCTTCAGGCTCTTAGTTCTAAGCCTCCTTTAACCACTATCCATGCAGGTAAGATGGTTCTCAGGACCAGAGCTGCTTTCTTGCCTAAGGTGGTTACTTCTTTTCATCTAGGGCAGTCTATCACTACCTACTTTCTATCCTCCCCCTCACCCTTCCAGTTAGGAGAGACTTTACCGCCTGGACCCTAAGAGGGCAGTCAGCTTCTACCTGGACAGAACCAAGGCTGACCAACCAGCTCTTCATTGGTTACGTGAAAAAAATGAAGGGCAAAGCTGTCTACAAGCGAACGCTTTCCCGGTGAATCATCTTGTGCATCAAGATCGGCTATGCCTTGGCCAAGAAGTAGTCGCTTGAAGGTATTAGAGCTCATTCCACTAGAGCTAAATCTTCTTCATTGGCTTAGGCGAGAGGTGTTCCTGTTGTAAACTTCTGTAAGGTGACAACTTGGGCCTCCCTCCACTCTTTTGTGAAGCATTACTGATTGGATTCTGGGGTGAGGAAGGACAGTCACTTTGCACTTTTTGTGCTGCAGGGTGTTTTGGTATAGGTAGGTGGACACCCTCCTCCAGGAGCGGGACTGCTTTGGGATTCAATTCAAGAGATGAGGAATCCACAGGCAGATGTATCCATCAGAAGAACAAGTTACTTGCCTTCGGTAATGTTTTTCTGGTGGATACAGTATCTGCCTGTGGATTCCTCACTGACCCACCTGCCTCCCTGTTGTCTACCTACTCATACCAAAAATATTTCTGGCATGTAATTCATGTATTTCATTGTTATTCAAAATGATTTGATGTTTGACATTATCTATAATTTAGATTTTCCATGTTCTATTATTTTTAAGTTGTATACTGTGTATACTTGAGGAAATGTTGTATACTGTGTATGCTTGTGAAATGTTGTCGGTTCACCCGTTCGCCTCGAAGGCACGGAAAAAATGTTTGGAACTGACATCAGCACGCCAATGAGGTCTTCTAATGGCTCCGATGATGTCACGCGGCATCATGAGCGGAGCCGTGCCATTGTGACGTCCTTGTCGACGTGGGAGAGCTATGAAAAATGTTTTCGTGGAATGCTGCTCAAGGGGTAATTCAAAAGGTGAGGAATCCATATGCAGATATTGTATGCACCAGAAAAAGCATTACCGTAGGTAAGTAACTTATTCTTTACAGTAGTAAATTATGCACCCATGCCCTACACAAGTGGTTCTTAACCTGTGGTCCGAGAACCCCTGGTGGACCGGTCCGCGAGGCCAGCACAGAGGGTTTGCGACAGGCTTACAAAATTAAATAATCTTAAAATTAATAAAGTATACACAAATTAATAAGCAAAACCGAGAATGTGATATCATTTTCTAAATTTGATTGTAATGAAATAAAATATTTCAATATTTGAGCATTTGTTTTGTGTATATTTATTTTTGTGTATTGTTTTAAAGTTCAATTCATAGAAATTGTTTAATTCACAGGTCTCCAGCTTCCAATAATGACTCAGTGCAGGTCCCCAGATGCCAGCAATGATTCACTGGCATCTGGGGATTTCACAGATGTCAAAAGGTTATAAACGCTACCTTACGCTCTAAAAAGCTCTAGGCCTTGACTCTCTGTACCAATGTTGATATATAGGGATTACAGTGTCCTCTTGTGAGGAACTCTGGGTTAACCAGTGTCTTGTGTATCTTCCATTTGTGATTTCCTGAAGCTCAGGCACCTTTCAGATGTTTTCTTTGTAAAGCTTTTTGCTGCATTTCCAAGCCATGTTCACAATTTGCGTGTAACGTAGGGTCTTTCCTGCCTCTAAGGCCTGGTGTGAGCAGTTATCTAGTTTTTTTATAGATAAAATCCAAACAATCCAGGATAGCTTTGGATCTGCTCTCCAGGCGCAGGCCCAGATTTGGATCCGGGCCGGCCTCTCTGACAGTGTTTACTTCTAGTCCGCTACCAGACACGAAGGCTATTCTTAAATCAGGTTCCCCCACCGATCCCTGTCTAGCCAGGCAGTTGGCAGCAGTAGCGGAGGTAGTCAATCCTGAAGTAAACAATATTATTGATCTGTCGCTTCAAACTGCCACGGTTCCTTCAGAGTGGAAGCAGGCAAAACTCCTCCCTCTGCTAAAAAAAACCTCATTAGACCAGGCCATTTTGGCATGCTACAGACCGATCTCACTTCTCACTTACGCCAATGCCCTTTACATAGGTCTCCCTGGTTACCACCTAAAAAAGCTACAGACCGTTCAGAATGCGGCCGCCAGAACACTACCGGGCATTCCGGGTAGGTCCAGTACCAAGCAAGCTCTCCGGGATTTGCATTGGCTCCCGGTGGGCCAGCGTGTTTTGTTTAAGGCTCTCACCATCGCTCACGGTGCCCTATATAAATCAGGGCCTATGTATCTCAGGAGACACTTTGATTTCTATGTGCCACCCAGACATCTCCGCTCAGCGGGGCAATGCCTTGCTGTTATTCCTCGCTTCCGCCTCGTTTGATCGGGATGTAGCTCCCTTACTGTCATGACGGCCAAGGCCTGGAATACTCTGTCCTTCGAGCTAAGGGACACCCATGAACTTAGGCTGTTTAAGAAGCAGCTAAAAACCCTACTTTTTAACTAATCACCCATCGGCGGTCCACGCCTCCTAGCACCTTCGAACTACCTTTCGCACCGGGACACTTCCAAGTATTCGTGCACGCTACAAATGGTGGATAACATAACATAACAATCTTAAATGCACAAATAAACAGATGGCTAAAAGTAACTATTTAGAGTTACTTTGACGACACTGCTGTTTGTACTTTGGTTTGATTTGACTGGTTCACTCTTTATCTGTATGGAAATATATATGATGAATCTTTAACTAAAATCATTGTTGTATTTAAAAAAAAGAATTATAACAAGGAGGAATCATTCTTGCTTTTCTGCCAAAACTTAAAATGTTTATTATTTTTTCTCCTATATAGTAACGTTCCTTTGTGTAATACAATTAATTTGTCATCTTTCTCCTTCATCCCTGTCCTTTTTATGATGCAAAAAATCTTGTGTTCCAAATACTGAGGAGCTTGTTGAAAGAGCTCACCAAAATGTATGACGTGTGTTCATAGGGCCCCCTACAATTGAAACTCCTGGAAGCACACAATGCCATGCACTCTGCCATTAAACATGGCAATATTTTGGGAAAACCTTGAGGGAGGTCATTGGATACAAAGAGAGAATATCTGCCTGTTGATGTGTATTTAATTTAATGAGCAGTATTTTTGGACGGAAATTAAAAAGGGTCCCTATACAAATTTGACGTTTTCTGGGATAAATTAATTTTCTGTTATGGCAAAGTATTTATTATATATTTATATATTTATTATAAAATGATTTTCCTCTTTCTTCGTCGCTTCTTAATGCCCTCACTGTCTCTTCAGATTTTTTTTTATGTGTATTTACACCTTTACATTTTACTTTATTGTGCTGCGTTTTTTTATCTCTTCGGTTTTGGGCTATCTTGTGTAATTTGTCAGTTCTTAAAAATCAAACGCATTAATTTTAGCCGTAAAAGAACGGATAGCGTGAACAGTGGCTTGGCCAGCCAACAGGCAAGTGCTGCCTGTGTGACCTCCACGAGTCCACGTCATTAATCCTGCAAAATCCTACCCCAATATGCCTCAGTACACCACATCGGACATCGGCAGGTTCACGCACCGATCCAGGACACCGGTTGCGGAGCTGTGGAGTTGAGCGCCAGCTGCCATCCATGTATTATGCATCACGGCTTCCTGGGCGCAGCTCCGGCTGGGCCTGACGTGGCAGACCTGCGTGCTTGCCCCATACGAGGTGCCACCAGGGATCGTGTGGGGAAGGATCGGGCCCAAGGTGAGGAACTTCTCTGGTGTGTGGGGACCGGGTGTGGGTTACTGGCAGTGATTGCTCCCCATGCCTCCTTGCAGGCTTGTGAGGTGGTGGCTGCTCTGTTCCTCAGCTGCGGCCTGGGTCCTGGGGCACCTCCCGGTCTGAGATGGGCTTCCTTCTCGGGTGGTGGAGCCCGCCCGGGGCCGGGTGTTGCCGGGGGGGGGGGGGCAGCCCCTGTTGTGTGTCCATTTAGATACCGTATATAGATTTCCCGATTCATGCCCTTATATAGGTGTAATTCACATTGCCCTTATTTAGGCATAGATATCCAGCCCTTATTTAGGTATTGCTCATGCTAACCAAATAAAGGCATGGTCAACTACATCCGATCCTCTTCGTCACAATGAGTTTTTGGAAAACCAGACTCTTAAGGCTTTAGGACTTCCCTTTGCCTGGATATAGATTTCTCCAAGAACTCATTTATTATGCATGAACATCTATTCCTTAGGGGTTCATTCATGACGTTCTTATGCCAGACTTGTACATCAATACTGGCATTCCTAAACACCTTCAAGGTATAAATATACCTATACAACATACCTTGTGGCATATGGCAAGGCACGGTGCGGTTCGGCTACCTACTTGCACGACGCGGCTCGCCACAACGAGTCCCGAAGGAAGTTAAGTCCCCAACTGACGCACTGACCAGACGCTGTCATCCTCCTCGCCGAGAATCCAGCTCCAGTGTTTCTGACTCCCCTTGTGGGGTGCTAGAGATCGAGTCCCGGAAAAGAGATACCAACCTCTCTCATTCTAAGGTATGGAGCTGATTAGAACCTAGAGAAACTTTTGGCAATTCGTGGCACAACTAAACTAAACTAGACTATAGCTAAAACAGCACCTACTTCTTCCCTCGTACAATACTTAGGTTAGGTACACTGGGGTAGGATTGTTTTAGAAGCACCAGTTGAGTATTTTAGCCTGTGTTATTTATGTATGCATTTTCATATATGTCATAGCAACAGACCATGCTATTGCAGTATTATTTTATCTTACTGCTAACGCTGTATGCATTATACTTCGCATTCTGTCTTACGATTGTATCAGCTCATATCTCTTGCATGAGAAATAAGACTGTTCTATAAACCCTTTTATTGAAACGCCCATCTCTCTATTTCTGTGCAGCTCTGTAGAAACGAAGCATGCACGATTGACTGAGTGAAACTGTAATCTATTGTTTCCTCGACTCTGAAGATATTGTTCCGGCTCTAAGGGAAACAAAGTTGTCATGTATATGTGGTTGTCAGAAACTAATCCCTTCTTGTTCATTTGAGAAGTTTCTAGTGACCTCTGAGTTAGCTGGCACACACAGGTAATTAAGTTTAATGTACTCGATAGAGACATACTGGCCTCAGTACTGTCTCAAAACTATAGTGTATATTTTTCCAATGCGCAGAGCCTATCAGGGATATAGGAACTACACTACACCCCTTGCCTCTGGGTTTTTAGGCTGGGGTCTCCTTGCCGGTGTGGTGCATCCGGGCCTAGGCCCCGGCTAGGGGAACGTTGAGGCCAGATCCTGGTGAGAGACGTGGTGTGGTTTTCCTGCCTGCTGCTTATAATTCTGTCCCCGAGTGTCATCACCTGCTTCCTGGCCTGACGAGTGCTTTGTAAGCGCAGGAGGTGGACTACCCCCTGCTGTGGAACCCGATATACCTACTGAAGGTCGCATCAGCTCCCGTGATTGGCGCGGTTGAGCCTGGACTGTGCGGTGGAACATGGGGTAGCGGTGAGGCACTGCCTGAACCGAGGGAATGGCCTGGGCGTGGGACCGCTGTGTGGGGAGCGCCGCGGGTTGTTGGGCCGGAGAGACTGGTCCCGGTAGAGGGGCCTACTTGGCTTGCTGCTACGGGCTGCAGAAGCGGCTGGGCTAGGCCCAGTGCGACTGGTGGCTCTGGAGAGGCTAGTTTCGATGAGGACCGGACGGCAGTGCCCCCCTGGTAAGCCCCAGGTGTGGCAGATCAGTATCATTGCAACCGTTGGCGACCATCTCTGCTCGCTTCGCCGAGGCCTAGGCCATGGCCCCTTGGTCTCTTGGAGCAGCCAATTCACGGCTCCACTATGGGAAAGGACAAACCTGGCGGCGCAAGCTCCAAGCAGGGTAGCCTAGACCAGTATGCCACGATGATGGGAGGAGGGACCACGGGAGGGTGGGTGCCCGACAATGTGGTCCTCTTGGTGGCCATTACAGAGGCCAGAGACACCCTAGATGCTTAAATCTGTGCGGTGGGGTCAGAGGTATCATTTCTCCGCCAGGACCTTAGAAAGGCAGTAGACCGCATTACCGAGGCAGAGGCACGTGTGTCTTCCAATGAAGATACAGTGACTACTTTGCAGCAGTGAGTTAATAAATTAATAGTGATATCGCAAGAACTGGCATCCCGGGTGGTAGAAGCTGAAGGCCGTGCTAGGCTCAACAACCTTCGTTTTGTGGGTTTTCCAGAGGGCTGCGAGGGTAACTCAATGAACCGCTTCCTCACCCAATGGCTTAATGATCTCCTGCTGGATGATATTCTATCTACCTGCTTCGTGGTGGAAAAAGCCCATCGGGCATTGACGTAGAAAAATCCCCCTCTCCTGGGGAAAGCCCACGGCCTGTTATTGCTAAGTTCCTTAATTATGCTGACAGAGATGCAGTTCTACAATTTTCCAGATTGCACAAAGACAAACTCATTTGTGATTACCGGCCAATAATGATAGTCCCAACTATACCCATCCTGTGCAACAACAGCGCCAATCCTCCACAGCTGCAAAACGACAACTGTAAGACCTCAATATGAACTATTCATTGCTCTATCCTGCAAGGCTATGTGTGGTCTATAACTCCAAGTCTCATATTTTGATATTCCTGAAGCTGTGTTCGCCTGGAATGATGAATGAGCCCACTTGAAGCCTCACTCCTTGCCGCCACTTGACTCTAACTCCTCCAGGAGCTCGCAGCAGAATCAATCCTGAAGAACAAAATCGAAGCAGAGACATACATCTGGATCCGGGAGACGCTCCTCCAGTCCTGAGCGGGAATCCTGACTATTCTAAAGGCTAAATATCTTACAGTTTGTTTCCTGCTGATTGTCTACTATTCTAAACTGCTAGGTCTTATTTGGTACTGAGTTGGCGTGGACAGTACGCACTGTGGCTGGCCAGCCCGGACATTTGTACCCCATGTTGATATTTAAGGGGACGGTTGGGAACTATTGGGGGGTGACCCTGGGCTCCCCTGTTTGGGGGGCTGGGGCGCCCTCTACCACAACAGATGCTCCTTGTTTCTGGCAGTATAGGGGCCGGTGGAGGAGGGTTTGGGGGCTTTTGGGTTTTTTGGTCACGTTAGGTTTAGGTCTCACATGCGTGCAGACATACAATCCATTTCTCATCCAGCCTGATATTAGGGATACGTCTACATGCAACAAAGGGCTGCTCAGGCGAGTGTTCCCCCACTAGGTGACTTGATCCTGGTAACATAGAATGTTAGGGGGCTGCTAATAAAATGAAACGGGGGGCAATCCTTCGACTGGCCAAGCGATACGGAGCCAACATTTTTCTGCTACAGGAGACTCATCAATTGGATAACAAGGCGGCTTGCGTGGCCCGGTTTGGATACCATACGATATACCACACTGGGTTTACGCGTGGATCTCGGGGAACAGCTATCCTCATTCATCACCGGGTCCCCTTCAATCAGCCGAGGCATTGGGCAGATCCTGGTGGTAGGTATTTTCTGTTGTCAGGTACTATTCACGGGGAACACATTAACATTGGTAGTATTTACGGATTCCCCCTTAGGGACCACGTTCGTGGACAACATCGCCCGCCTATGGGGTGGGCTACCAGAAGGGATAACCCTTTTGGGAGGGAATTGGAATGATGTTATGTCACCACTGGATAGGAGGTGTGGGTCTGGCTCTGTCACATCCACAGCTGTGTCTAAACTGTCTTCATTAGCCGGTACACTAGGATGGGCTGACATATGGCGTGAATACCACCCTGCCAGGATAGGCTACACATATATGTCCGCGTCCATGGGCCTTTGTCTCAGGTAGATTATATGTTCATGCCGCGTAGTCACATCCATAGAGTCTCCCAAATTTCCCACCTCCTCACGGGGCTGTCGGACCACTCCCGGTCACTGTCAAACTACTCTTACATGTCTGTAAGCCTCCCTTCAGGTGGCGAATGTCTCCCTGGCAACTTCGGAACTCAGATTATTGAGAGTCATTTACTGCGGCTATCCAGGAACACATAGACATAAATGTTGAATCGGCCCCCTCCAGGGGAATCCTCTGGGAAGCTCTTGAAACCACAATTCAGGGCGTGGACATTAGCTACCGTGCAAGTGAGAAACGTAAACACTCCGTCCAATGCCCTGAGAAGGTGGCCCAGTATGCATCCCTAGAGACACAGTACATGCAGGATCCTAGTCCCTCCCTTCAGCATCAGTTACTTCTTACGCAACAGCAGATACATCAACATCTCATAAACGAAGCGAAAGAGATATGAATGGCATCGCAACATCGGATTTATCAGTGGGCAGATAAGTCAAGTAAAAGTCCCCGGCTACCGTTCCATCTATTCGAGGGACGAATGGCATCCTACATACTTCTCCAGAAGCGGTGGCTGCAGAATTTGCATGCTACTTCACCGCACTGTACGCGCGGCGGGAGCAGCTCTCGGAGGCCCTCATCGCGGAGTTCCTCAGAGATATTCTCCCGCGACTCACTGTACAGATGAGAGACCAACTCGATGCTCCCATCACAGTTGATGAATTAACGGCGGCGCTAGCTGCGATGCGCCCGGGCCGGGCCCCTGGCCCCAATGGGTTTCCCATGGAGTTCCTTAGATCTTATATGTATACATTGAGCCCATATCTGCTGGCGGCACTGCAGGATGTCCTTGAACGGCAACTCTTACCACAGGACTGGCAACAGGCCAAGACTGTCCTCTTCTTAAAACCCGGTCGCCCACCAGAAGACCCATCCCCATACCACCCTATCTCCTTATTTAATTTCGAGACTAAACTGTTGGGCAAAGTACTAGCGGACTGCTTGCGGACCTGTATCCAAGACCTGATCCATGCGGATCAATCGGGCTTGATGCCACATCGAGCCACTCGCCACAACATTCACTGAGTTCATAATGCTAGGGCATCCCAGCTCTAGCTCCAGAGCTGGGACGCCCCGCAGCCATTCTCCTAGCCGATATCGATAAGGTTTTCGACTCCCTCAGTTGGGAATACCTATTTCAACTTCTGGAGGAGGTTTATTTTGTCAAGTCAAGTCAAGTCAAAGAATTTATATAGCGCACTACATACCCAGAGGGTCTCAAGGCGCTTAGGGAGGGGAGGGGGATTACTTGTCAAATATCCACGTTTTAAGTTGCTTTCTGAATGCTAGGTGGTTCTGGGTAAGGCGAAGGTAAGTGGGGAGTGAGTTCCATGTTTTAGCTGCCAGGTATGAGAAGGATCTACCTCCCATGGTGGTCTTGTTGATGCGAGGTACAGTGGCGAGGGCTTGGCTGGAAGAACGTAGTTGGCGGGAGGGGGTGTAGAAGGACAGTCGTGAGTTGAGGCATTCTGGTCCGATATCGTAGAGTGATTTGTGTGCGTGGGTTAGAAGTCGGAAAGTGATCCTCTTATTGGCGGGTAGCCAGTGGAGGTTTTTCAGGTGATCAGAGATGTGTTCGTTACGCGGGATGTCTAATATGATCCTGGCTGAGGCGTTTTGGATTCGTTGGAGTTTTTTCTGGAGTTTAGCGGTAGTACCTGCGTAGAGGGTGTTTCCGTAGTCCAGTCGGCTCGTGACCAGAGCATGGGTGACTGTTTTTCTTGTTTCGGTGGGGATCCAGCGAAATGTTTTTTTGAGCATGCGAAGAATGTTGAAGCAGGATGAGGAGACGGCGCTGACTTGTCTGTTCATAGAAAGTGAAGAATCCAGGATAACGCCTAGGTTCCGTGCGTGGTCTGTTGGGATGGGTGCTTTTCCAAGGGCTTCCGGCCACCAAGAGTCGTCCCATGCAGAGGGGGATGTACCTAAGAGGAGGACTTCTGTTTTATCTGAGTTCAGTTTCAGACGGCTGTGTTTCATCCATTCGGCAACTTCTTTCATTCCTTCGTGTAGGTTAGTTTTGGCGGTGCTGGGGTCATTGGTGAGAGAAAGGATCAGTTGAGTGTCATCCGCGTAAGAGATGATGTTGAGGTTGTGTTGGCGGGCGATGGCCGCGAGGGGGCTCATGTATACGTTGAAGAGGGTGGGACTGAGTGAGGATCCTTGTGGTACGCCACAGATGACTTCAGTGGCCTCGGACTTGAATGGTGGAAGGCGGACTCTCTGGGTTCTTCCGGTGAGGAACGAGGTGATCCATTCAAGTGCTTTTCCTTGTATTCCGATGTTTCTGAGGCGTTGTAAAAGGGTGCTGTGGCAGACTGTGTCGAAGGCTGCAGAGAGGTCGAGGAGGATGAGGGCGACTGTGTCTCCATTGTCCAGTAGAGTTCGAATGTCGTCTGTTGCTGCGATGAGGGCGGTCTCAGTGCTGTGTTTTGCTCGGAAGCCAGATTGTGAGGAGTCGAGGGATTTGTTGGCTTCGAGGAAGGCGACGAGCTGGTTGTTGACAGCTTTCTCGATGACTTTGGCCGGAAAAGGAAGGAGCGAGATGGGGCGGTAGTTTTTGAGTTCGGTGGGGTCCGCTGTGGGTTTTTTCAGAAGGGCGGTGAGTTCAGCGTGTTTCCAGCTTTCCGGGAAGGTGGCGGAGTTGAAGGAGCAGTTGATGACGTCTCGGAGGTGCGGTGCTATGACGGAGTCTGCTTTGTTGAAGATGTGGTGAGGACATGGGTCTGTGGGGGATCCTGAGTGGATGGAGTTCATCAGGCGGATGGTGTCCTCAGTGGAGATTGGGTTCCAGTCGTTAAGGGTGTTCAAGGGGGGAGAATGTTCAGCATATGGTTGGGTGGGTTGGTCTCCGGGTTGGTTGTCGAAGCTGTTGTGGATGTCTGCAATTTTGTTGTGGAAGAATAAAGCCAGGGAGTCGCAGAGGGCTTGAGAGGGGGTGATGTCGTTGGAGTTGGCCGAGGGATTGGTAAATTCCTTGACGATGTTGAAAAGTTCCTTGCTGTTGTGAGCGTTGTTGTCTAGTCGATCCTTGAATGCTGATTTCTTGGCCTTTCGGATTAGTTGGTGGTGTGTGCGGGTGGCGTTTTTGAAGGCGTCCTTGGTGCTAGTGGTTGGGTCTTTTTTCCAGGCCTTTTCAAGGGAGCGGCAGAGTTTCTTGGACTTCTTAAGATCATCGTTGAACCATGAGGCCTTCTTGCTGCCAGGTTTACTTTGACGTTTTTTCAGTGGTGCTAGGATGTCGGCGCTGTTGGATAGCCATAGGGTGAAGTTGGTGGCGGCTTGGTCTGGGTTAGAAGAGTGGGCTGGGGTGTTTAGAAGGAGCGATGAGGAGATCTGGTCAATGGTGGTTTTGTTCCAGTTTCTTTGCAGAGTTGGTTGGGGGTGGTTGATGGGATTCGGCTTGTTGTTGGTAAGTGAACGCAGCTGTGGTCAGTCCAGAGGAGATCCGTAGTGTGGCTGAAGGAGACATGGTTGCTGGAGGTGAAGATAGGGTCGAGTGTGTGACCTGCGATGTGGGTGGGGGAAGTGACCAGTTGTTTGAGTCCGAGGTTGGCGAGGTTGTCCAAGAGGGTGGTGGTGTTGCGGTCGTTGTTCTTTTCAAGGTGAAAATTGAGGTCTCCCAGAAGGATGTAATCTTTGGAGGGGAGCGCGTGCGGAGTGATGAAGTCCGTGATGTCTTCACTGAATTTTGCGCGGGGTCCTGGTGGTCTGTAGAGGAGGGTGCCTCTGAGTGTGGTCTTGGGGTCGATGTGGATCTGGAAGTGAAGGTGTTCAGAGTTGGCGAGATTGACGTCAGAGCTGGTTGAGATGTGGATAGATTTTTTATGGACGATAGCGATTCCTCCTCCTGTGTGGCCGGTACGGTCTTTGCGTGTGATCTTATAATCTTCAGGGATGGCAATGGTGATGTCTGGGGCGGAGGAAGCGTTCATCCATGTTTCTGTTAGGAAGGCGACGTCTGGAGAGATGGTGTCTAGTAGATTCCATAGGTCAATGGCGTGCCTGTGGACTGATCGGGTGTTGAGAAGGATGCATTGTAGGTGGTTGGTGTCGGGAATCTGAGGTGTGATCGTAGCGGAGTTGGTGACGGTACCGATGAATTTACAGGAGTAGCATGAGAAAGGTCCATGGGTGTGTCCGGGAGCGGCTTGGACGCAGTTGGGGGAACGGCCGGGGTTGAGGGCTAGGAGGGTGGTGGCATCGTAGGTAATGCGGGAGGGCTGGGCAGTGCGAGGGGCAGGGGGTCTGGCGCTGGGCGCGGTCCAGGCGCGGACGGGCGTAGACGGGCTTACCTTTGGCGCACCTTCGGCGCGGATTGGGCGCGAACGCTGCGCGTGAACGCTGCGCGCGGGAACAACTGTCATATATGGGTGGTGGAGGGGGAGGGGCGAGGGCGGCTCAGCTGGGAGGCGGGGCGGGCTCCAGAGGGCGACCACAACAAACAAAATGGAGGCGGAGGGGTCAGCAGAGCGGAGCGCTTGTGGATAAACGTGCAATACCAGTTAAAGTAGCAATAGCGCTTTAAAAATGCTAAAAGAGTAAAGCGGCAAGCAGGGCAGACTGCAGGCAACAATTAGGAGGCAGTAAATAAAGTAAATGCGGAGCAACGATACCACAGGTCACCAGGGGTGCAGGGGAGCGACCACTCAGCTCGAGAGCGACCACTCTTTCTAGAAAACACTTGCCTACTCCTCACTGAACTGCATGCTTCAGTGCGTATTGCATGTCATCGGTCAGCCCCCTTCCCCATCGGTTGTGGCATGAGGCAGAGCTGCCCCCTGTCCCCACTTTTATTTTCCCTAGCGGTTGAACCGTTGGCGGTGTGGGTACGCAGAGATCCAGTCCTGCAGGGATTTGAATGGCTGCGGTCGCAACCTGACCCGATTGTAAATCTGTGTTGTTTCCAGTGTGTGGCCACCAGGGCAGAGGTAAATGAGCGGCCCAACTAACAAACGCGACGGAGGGATTTCAATATATGGGCCTCTTTATGTCTCCTTGCCCAAAGACCTCATGGGTGCGTAACATTAATCCACTTCTTACCGGCCTCCGTGACGAGACATCCATATGGTCGTCTCTTCTCCTCTCGCTACATGGGCGCTCTGCGATTTTTAAGATGGTCTCCCTCCCCAGAGTGCTGTACCGCCTACAGAACTTCCCATACCACATACCACGATCATGGTTCAGGCAAAAAAATGCTGTACATAACAAATTCTTGTGGGGCGGGGGGGCGGTCCGGCGTGGTGTTACAGACTTGTGTGCAATCGACTTACTGCTGTGGCATCGGAGCAGTGGATGTGTACAATTATTATGCGGCTTCCTATTTGTCATAAATGAATGGTAGTATAATACACCACCAGTGGACCCGGCGTTCGCACTGGAGCATGCCGTGATGGAGGTTGTTCCCCTCCTTCTGATACTGTATAGCGCACAGAGCCTGGATTTTCTGCCTCCGACCGGCATAACAACGGTCCGGCTCTGGAGATATACTGTCCGGCGGATGGGGTGGCACGGGCGCTTCTCTTATGGTATGGCACACACCTGCACCAGGTGGCGGCACTGCAGGGATTTTGCAAGTAGGACCTGGGGGCCTATCTACACTTGGGGATGTAATGAGGAGCACTATCTTAAAATCATTTCAACAGTTACAGGAAGAATTCCAACTACACAAATCGCAGTTTTACAAATACCTCCAATTGCGTCATGCTCTCACCCCCAGGCTTCTCACCCCAGACAGTCATCCTGAGTTTCAACCCCTCAAGCGCCGCATTCTCATGGAAAACTTGGGAGCCCATAAAATCCGACAGATCTATCAGACGTTGACAACTCACGCCACTACGACATTGCACAAAAAGAGAACGGCATGGCCAGACGATGTACCAGATCTAACAGATGATGACTGGGCCGAAGCTATAGCTAGCCCCCGGGGTGCGACAGTGTCCTCTAGATACCATCTCATCCAATTCAAATATATCCATCGAGATTATTGTACGTGACTTCGTCTTTGGAAGATGTGGGTTATCCCATTCCCCCATTGCTTACGTTGTGGAAAAGAGGAGGGAACATTTATGCATACTGTCTGGAGTTGCACGGCTATACAACCCTTTTGGCGTAGAGTTTCGGCATGCCTAGCTGAGGTGTTGTCCAGGGATCTCCCACATGACCCTAGATTATTTTTACTCCACAGCACTGATGGTATAGAGGGGAACATATATAAACAACATTTAGTTTTCTTGGCCCTCACTATTGCTAAACATCTTATTGCTCAGTTGTGGAAAGGGACTTCCCCTCCGATGTTAGGGAAATGGCGAAAATATCTGGATAGATGCACGGGTGCGGAGATTGCAGTGTTCCAGGCACGCGCTGCCCCCAGAAACATAGGAAAATATGGTCCCGATGGGCTATATATTGGGGTATGGATCTTCCCACATTCCTTCCCTGACCCCTTGATCAGTAGGCTCCCCCATGTGTCTTTGGCCATGTTGCGCTGCACACAGCAGTCCTACTGTTACTGACATGGGTACTCTTCCACACATTTATATGGTATGGGGAATGTAACTGTCTGCGCATAGTTGTGTTTATTTTATTTATTTATTTATTTTTTGCATTTGTAATGCGCACAGATACCCACAAAGGGTTTCCCGGCGCCAGGGCTCAAAGATCAAACCACAAAAAGCAACAGCTGTCAATAACCACAATTACTTGTTAAACAACCACGTTTTGACATTTTTTTTAAAACTGGCAAAATTGTCATCTTTGCGAAGGGCTAGAGGGAGGGAGTTCCAAAGAACTGGTCCCATATGGGAGAAAGATTTCCCCCCCATTCGGGCCAGTTTGAATCTAGGGACCACGAAAGTTGCTCCACTGAGAGAACGGAGATTTCGTACAGGGACATGGGGCCTAACCAATTTTTGCAGATATTTAGGGGCAGTTCCTGCTCTGATCTTAAACATATAAGTCAAGGCTTTAAACCTGACCCTATTCTCCACCTTCAGCCAATGAAGATCTCTGAGGTGCTTCGAGATCCTCGCTGTCCTCGGGATCTTACATAACAGCCTGGCTGCGGAGTTCTGGACAAGCTGTAGCCGTCTGATTACTGCCAAATTGGAACCCAGGTATAAGATGTTACCGTAGTCAAGCCTAGATGTAATTAGTGCATTGACTACGGTCTTCTGGGTATCCACGGGCAGCATCCAGATAATCTTCCGCAACCATTTGAGGATCGTGAAGCAAGTCCCAGCCACTTTGTTGGCCTGCTGCTTCATCGACAAAGAATCATCGATGCACACCCCTAGGTTTCTAACCTGGGTTGCTGGTGTAGGAAATGTGCCTAGAGAGGGCGGCCAATGAAAGTCCTGCCACAGATCACGCTTTTTCCCTAGGAGAAGAATCTCCGTCTTCTCCCCGTTTAGCTTCAGCTGGTTAGCTGACATCCAGCTGAAGACTTCCTGAAGACCTAATTTCAGTACAGACGGGGATGAAGACTCTGAGTTGGTAAGGGAAAAGATGATCTGCGAATCGTCCGCATAGGTCATGAGTTCAAGACCTACCCGTTCTGCTAAGTCAGCAAGGGGGCGGAGATAGAGGTTGAAGAACAACGGACTTAAAATTGAGCCCTGGGGCACGCCATGGGGTGACAGAAAGACATCCGACTGGGCCTGTGAGGACGAGATTTGAAACGTCCGGCTGCTCAAGTATGATCTAATCCAGTCCAGCGCAGTGCCTCCGACACCATCCCCACTCAGCCTGGCAAGCAGTCTGTTGTGAGAGATGGTGTCGAAGGCTGCGCTCAGGTCGAGCAGGACAAGAGCAACTGTTTGCCCATCGTGTTTGCCCAGTTGTGTTGTTACATAGACATTTGTAGTCAATGTTGTTTATATGCTTGGTACTTTGGCATTATCCTGTCTTTAATATGTAAATAACGGGCTGCTGCCCAGATGGTACCATTAAAAGTCAATAAAGGGGGCGTGGCTTGACCGGCGATGTGAGCTGACGCGCTGCTGCGGAGCTCCCGCCGCCGTTGGGCCTTTCATTGGCGATTAAGGCGGATTTTGGGGTGCCCAGACCCACCCCGCACCTCCCTGGAGCCCCCGACAATCTGGGCAACACCTCTGCGTGGGGCGCCTCCGGGATACGTCTGTTGAGAGGCAGAAACGAGCGGACGGCTTGATCCAGGCGGGACCTGCTTGTCCGCCCGCCATCTTGCGACCCTGAAGGAGCGGCCTGCGGCGGGGTCCGGCGGACACTGCGAGGACCGGCGGACGCTAGCTGGTGCTCTCCCCGCCCATCCAGTAAGGGGAGACTGCTGATCCCATACCTGTGGCCGCTGGGGTAAGGAGGAAGGGACTGGTTGAAGCCTCCGTGTGCCCTCCGCGACCGGTGCACTTGGCGCCCCGCGGTCCAGGGCGGAGTTGCAAGGCAGCGGGGCCTGTTGTCCTGGCTGGACGTCGGTCGAGAGTGCCCCTGACCTCGCTTCCCCGCGTGCTGTGGTGGGGGAGCGGAGCTGCGGCGGGGAGCGGCTGAGAGGACATAAGCGGAGCTCCGGTGCGGGCGGTGCCCCCGGGGCACCTTTGAGAGCGGACTGCGCCCGCCATTATGGAGGCCCGCATGGAGACGCCGTGAAGGTGCGGCGGCTCATCTCTGTGGAGGAGCGAAGGCTCGGGACTGCTGCGGGTGGCGCTATTCTGTTCTGCCCCCCCCCCCCTGGGAGATTGCGGACTCCCCCGACCGTTATCAGCGGGAACTTAATTGCAAGCTGTGAGTGGGACCCCTCTGTTGTACGGGGTCTATTTCCTGGCCTGATCGGCCTCTTATCCCTGAGGCATACCCCTGGAGTGGAGGGCTACAGCGGACGGACTGCTCCGCATCGGTGCTTTTGCCTGTGAGGTATCGCTGTCTGGGGGTCCCTGGCCTGCCTGCTCTGCTGCGGGGGGAGTGCTGGTAGCTTGTTACTGCGAGGGGTGACGGTGCGGAGCCCGGAACCCTCAGGTGCGATGGGCTTTCGCGCCAGTGTCCCCTTCCCACGCTTCTGGCCTTGCTCGCACGACCCACCTTGGGCAGGGGCCCTCACACGGCCTAGACGGCGTTCTTTAGGCCGCACGGAAGATGACACGCACGAACAGGAGCAGCAGGGCGGACCCAGCACCGACCCCCAAAGGAAACCCGGTGGCGGCCATGTGAGGCATAGTGGGAGCGCCAGCGGCCAGTGAGGGCCCTCCCGCGGAACTGGTGGATTCACCTCCGGTCACACAGGCGTTCATGGCCGCCTTCATGACTGACCTTAAAGCCGAGATCGGATCCCTGAGGACAGAGGTCCACTCCTGCGTTACAGAACTTAGGAAGGAGGTCACGGAACTGGGAGACCGCGTGGACAGTTTGGAGAGGACCGCGGACACGCGCACCGAGGACCAGGAACACCTGTGGCAGCGCTTAACGGCCCTAGAGGAACAAAATATCGAACTCCAAATCAAGCAGGAGGACTTGGAGAATCGGGGTCGACGTAACAACCTCCGCATCCGCGGCGTGCCACTCGGTGAGGAAGGGGAGGACGTGATGGACTTTGTGGCCCAACTCCTCCATGAAGTGCGAGGTGATGAGGATGTATCGCCTCCCACATTGGACCGGGCACACCGGGTGGCGGCCCCTGCGCTGCGGGGAGATCGGGTCTTCTCCCGGACATCCTCACGCGGGTGCATTTCTTTGTGGAGAAGGAGGAGATCTGGAAGCGTGCACGAGACAAGCCGGATCTACAATACAAGGGCCATAAGATTCAGCTCTTCCAAGATCTAGCGCCCAATACTCTGAAGCGACGACGCGCTTTTCGCCCGGTAACGGAGAAGTTGCGGAACATGAATATCTCATACCAATGGGGCCATCCCTTTGCGCTTATCTTTCAGTGGGAGGGTAAGCGTAAATCCTTGCAGTCCTACAACAAGGCGGCGCGGCTCCTCAACATTGCGGGCTCGCCCCCGGGGAGTCCCACTAGGCACCCTGCACGCAAGAGAACACCGCTTGCCCCGGACTGGACCACGGTGCCGAGGAGACAGCGCGTATCACCTGCTGACGCTCCAACGACCAGCCAAGCCAGACAAGACGTCATCGCCCACATTAGAGCTCTAGAGGAGGCGGAGACTGTTCATGCGGAGCGCTCCCCAGCAGAGCGGCCCTCTACACCGTGAGGAGGACATCGCACATGCGACAAGCTACTTGAGGTACTGTTTCCTTGCGCTCCTCCGGCGGGCGGGGGAGGGACGAATACCGGGGTGGGTTGATTGGGCCCCTGATCCCCTTGTGCTGGGCCTGGGAGGGTGGGGGCTCCACACCTCCTAGTGTTTCCGGCCAGTCATGTCCCACCAGAACTGTCTCCTGGGGAATGACATCCCGATGGACATTCAAACCCGTGGGTGCAGGATGCCCTATTCTGGGGACAGTGTACTTTGGCCCTGTTGGCCACACCTTAACGACCTATGCCGTCAGCCCCACAGGCTGCTGAAAGTTTGGTTTCTTCACTTGGCTTTCTTTCTCCTCTTCTTTCTCTCTTTTCTTCCTTCTTCTGTCTACTATGGGGGGCTGGGAGTGGTGGGTGGGGTTGGGGGGGGTGGATCCTCTGAGTGGGGCCTTTGGCCAGTGGGTGCTCTGATGCGCGTAACTTTGCTTGTCTGCCCCAGGGATCCATACAATGGCGAGTAATGTGACCAGACCCCTTAAGATTTTATCACTCAATGTTAAGGGCCTTAATTCACCTAATAAGCGCCAGCAGATCTGGCACTATTTCCTGAAGCATGACCCGGACATCATTTTCATACAGGAGACCCACCTTCTCCAGGCGGATGCAAGGCGCATCCTAGATACCCCCTCCAATACTGGGCGGCAGCGGACACGAAAACTGCAGGGGTGGCAATTTTGTGCAAAGCTGGCATCAGGCGGGGTACTGACAAGCTCTTACGGGGTGGTGATGGCCGTTTCCTCAAGGTTTCGGTCGAGGTGGGTTCTCGCCGTCTTACGCTGTGCAATGTGTATGCGCCCAACCTGGCACAGGATCGCTTCCTTCGGGATCTTCTGCGCGACCAAGTCCTCCGGGGTGGGCCCTCTATTGTTCTCGGGGGCGACTTTAACCTGGTGTGGTGCCCTACGTTGGACCGGAGTGCGGGCTCTTTTCATGGAGCGGGGGCAATGTCTTTGGCACCTCGCAAACAGATAGGCGACTTAGGTCTATTTGACGCGTGGCGCTACTTCTCCCCGGAAAAAAGAGAATATTCTTTTTATTCTAGTGCTCACCGCTCTTATTCTCGTATTGATCATGTGTTCATATCTCACGATCTGCTTTGCGATGTGGTGGATGCTGAGATGTCAGACATATCCATCTCGGACCACGTGCATGTGGAGCTGCTTCTTAGGGATCCACGGAGCGGCCCTCCTCGGGAACGGAAATGGCGCCTGCCCCCACACCTTCTCAGGGATGCAACGTCGGTTGACGACATCCGCATGGCCATTACCTCCTACTTTGAGTTCAACGATTTGCCGGAGACGCCATTCCCGGTGGTGTGGGATGCCTTTAAGGCTACAATACGGGGCCATATCACATCCCTTGAGATTGCGAGGGCACGGGAGAAAAGGGCGGTGGAGGAAAGCTTGGTGACGGACCTGCGAGCGGCGGAGGCGCAGAATCAGGAGGAGTCCACGCTAAGGACGCGAAGACGACTGGCCAATCTGCGAGGTCAGTTGCGCATGCTGCGAGCGAACAGGGCGGAGAACTCTCTCTTGGCCCTGAAGCGCTTGCACTTTGACGGAGGGGATAAAGTGGGGAAACTTTTGGCAAGACGGCTGAGGGTCAAGGCGGCCAGATCCCACATAGCGAACGTGATGCTTCCGGACGGGTCTCGGGCGACGGCGGCGGAGGCTAAAATGGAGGCGTTTCTGGACTATTACGCCTCCTTATACGCGGCGGCTCCACCGGGCCCTGCCCATTCGGAGGAGGTTCTGGAGCACTATGGCGGGACGCACTTGCATCCCGACGCGGCGGAGCAGTTGGAGGAGCCACTCTCGCTTGATGAGGTGACCGAGGCCATCAAGGATTTGCACTTGGGGAAGACGCCGGGCCCCGACGGTTTGCCGCTATCCTTCTATCGCCTTTTCCAGGGACAACTGAGTCCTTATCTTCTCCGACTCTTTGCCTCCTTCGATAGTGGCCAGGGTCCTACCCCGGACATGGGGATGGCGGACATAGCTCTAGTTCCTAAGCCCGGGAAGGATCCAGCGCTCTGCTCGTCGTATCGCCCGATTGCGCTGCTCAATACCGATTTTAAAATATACACGAAGGTGCTGGCTAAAAGACTTGACCCCCACATGCCGGACCTTGTTGACCCTGATCAGGTGGGTTTCATCCGGGGCCGCCAAGGGGCCGATAATGTGCGGAGAATAGCACACTTTGCGGAGGACTGGGATGCCCTAATCTGGTGGACTATTACTGGGCCGCCCACTTGCGGTTTGTGATTGAGTGGGGCATTAGGCGGAGTGAGAAGGGGTGGCTCCATCTGGATCGGGCGGTCACAGGTCGCACCATCTGGAACTTGGCTTGGATCCATAGGGCGGGACGGTCCCCTAGTGCTTATTTGGCGGCCCCCACGAAGACGGTCCTGAACGTATGGGACACGGTGGCGGTACGGAGAGGCCTGGCGACTTTCCCCTCGCCACACACCCCCATTGAGGACAACCCATGGTTTCCACCGGCCAAACGCACTACTGCCTTTCGCAGGTGGACGCGGGAGGACTGTAAAGTCCTTACTGATCTCTTTGACGGAGGCTCCTTTAAATCTTTTGCCCATTGTCGGGACGAGTTCCGTCTTCCCCCGGAGGCCGAACTGCAATTTCTTCAACTGCGTCATTGGGCCTTATCGGATGCGGTGTATCCGGGAGCCTCCCGGGACTTCACCCCGTTTGAGCGGCTGGCCCGCTCCGGCGCGGGCACGACGGGCCTCATCTCTAAGATCTATCGAATTTTACAACATCCACACACTCCCCCTGCTCATCCGTACCAGCGAAAATGGCAAGAGATGTTGGGCATTGATATCGATCAGACACAATGGGCCCACCTATGGAAGGATATCCCTAAGATCTACCGCAGTGTACCACAACAAGAGAACGCGTATAAAATAATGACGCAGTGGTACTACACGCCGCAGCGTCTGCATAGGATGTTCCCCTCTGTGCCGCCCGGATGCTGGAGGTGCCATCATGTGCCTGGAGACTTCCTACACATCTGGTGGACCTGCCCCGTGATCGCTATCTTTTGGAAAGAGGTGTTGAGCCACATACGGGGGGTGTTGGGATTTCCTCTGCCTGATGCTGCTAGTACGGTATTGCTGGGACTTAAACCTGCCGACTTGCTGGCCCTGACTCGTAGTGACTGGACTATTGTGATGCAAATGTTGGGTGCCGCCAGACAACTTGTTGCCCTGTACTGGAAGAAGGTGGTGGCTCCCCCCCTGGCTATGTGGTTTGGCAGACTATGGCAGGTCATCACTATGGAGCTGCTTTCGGCTAGGCTACAGTCCCGCGTGACTCGCTTTGAGAAGGTTTGGCGGCCTCTAGTGACCTACCTTTGCAGGAGCGAATATGCTAGGAATATGCCCCCGGCGCTGCGAGCGTTGCATTTAGTGGAGGATGCGGTGATCCCCTTTACTCCTCGCAACCTGTAACACTGGAATGGACCTTCTGAAGGGTGCGCTGCTGGCTGCCTCCTTCCCCCCCCCCCCTGGGCTCTTTCGTCCTCGCTGCCCTGGCTGTCCACCCTAACCCCCTCCTCTCTTCCTCTCTGCTTCCTTTAACTTCTGTCTCTACTCTTTTTGCTGCCTTCTGCTAGGCTTATGGTTGAGTGTTGGGCCACTACGGTCCGTTGTTTGTTCCTGTTTGAATTGTTTGTACCTGCCCACCTCTTGAGGTGGTGTATAAGGCGGGGTATCGTTGGGGCGTAGTGGACTGCATTTACTGATCTCCCCATTGAGCGACCTACTTGGGTTCTGGATTGACCTTGATGTGCACAGCGACGAAAATGACTGAACATTCCAGCACATGCAGACTCTACGTCACAAGTTATAGAACGCGGCCGGCCCCTTGTGGGTTGTAGGCTTAACGCTGTGTCACTGTAACCCCTTTTTTATGTGTGTCTCTAAATGGGACTTAATAAAATAGATGTTGAAATAAAAGTCAATAAAATATGTTGGGTTTTTTTAAACGGATAGTCTCCCTTCTGAGGAGGGGAGGTTGGTATAATGGAGTTTGCTTTTCTTTTTCCACTAAAAACGACCCTGTGGTTTTGACATGTCGAGGTCTGAGCTGCGAACCTTACAGTGGTGTTTGAAGAGGTGTTTTACAAGGTGCTAGGATGCGAACTTTCAGTTTCTTCAAAGCACTGTGAAACACTGTCGGGACACAGAAACGTCAACACGGGGATAATGCAGGCAGCCATAGCCTCCCAAGACCTACCTCACGGACACCAGCCAGCCCAGAAGGTTCCGCAGATGGGTTAACTGGGACCACTCCTGTAAGGCAAACTTCGGTCTGTAGGTACCCTGAGTGCAGTTGCCCTGGCCTGGTGTCACGTAAGTGTGCTGCTGGGAGCCTTGAGGGATGTGCTGAGGCTGTTGTGTGAAATTGACACTTCCAGAGCCCGATTGTGTCTCTTATCGGAATCATTTGAGGGAGCCAGCCTGCTCAACGGTGTTCACGTGCTGCATTTGTTAAAATTTTACAGACAGGTGAACAGCTTCTGTCGTGTTCTGGTTTTACTTGTAAAGAATGCAACGTTTGACCCAAATGTGGGGAACAGCCAGCGCCGTCAACCTTGTAACTGGGTTTGAATCTCGGTCTCGACTCAACATCCTGTGATTCTGGGCAAATCCCTTAATCTCTCTGTGCCTATAAAAAAAAAAACAACAATGTGTCATTGTGTACTGTAGTTGGTGCTCATTTAAAGCGCTCCAATACCTTCAGGTCGTGTTTGAGCTTTATAAAAACTGCAAAAAAATCAAATGTGAGCAAATATCGGGGCACTGGGTCTCTTCACGCAATAAATACACTCCACATTGATGTAGAATCGTAAAAGGCCATTTATTAGGCCAGGCAGTAACTTGAACTTTAATCAAAACATCAATTAAAAATTAACAGTCCCAAAAATCAACCTTTCATTCATTGCGTCCAATCACCCCTCCCCGTTCACTTCCCAATCTACTCTGTACCTCTTCCAACTCTCCATACCTCCTCACTTATCTTTCACACATCCTCTTGTGAATCTCCCGCCGACGCACTCTTGCATCCCGCACCCCCATCATTTCACTTTTTCTGTCCCCTCCCGCCCCCGAGACTCCCCACCCCTCCAAAATACTGCCAACCCCCAGCCTAACACAACACGTCCTAAACTGCCACACTCTACCAGCCTCAGCACCTTACCCTCAACTATGTAGGGTGGGTGGGTGGTCAAACTTCTTTCCTACCCCAGTGGTGTTGGGCACAGGAAGAGGAAGATTAACCTCTTCCTGGCCCTTATAACCCCTCTCCACCGACCCCACCCATAATCCCACCCTCTAACCCCTGACTCCTGTGTCCTACCTGTCCTGCTCGAATACCCCGGGGGAAGACTGCACGGCGACCTGACTTCCCCCGGGGGCCGCATCATGCAATAAGTACCCTCCACACTGATGTAGAAGCGTAAAAGGTCATTTATTAGGACAGGTTGTAACTTGAACTTTAATCAAAATATCAATTCAAAATTAACAGTCTCCAAAATCAACCTTTCATTCACTGCGTCCAATCACCCCTCATTGTTTCTGTTCACTTCCCAACCCACTCTGTGCCTCTTCCAACTCTCCATACCTCCTTACTTATCTTTCACACATCCTCTCTTGAATCTCCCGCCGACGCACTCTTGCATACCGCACCCCCATCATTCACCTTTTTCTCCCCCACCCCCTGAAGGGATAGGTGTGCCCGTCCGAGACTCCCCACCCCTCCAAAATACTGCCAACCAGGTAACCCCCGGAGGGCGGTTACCTGCTCCACCTCCTCATCTGTGCACCTTACGCACTCACTCATATACATCCCTGCGACACCAGATAGAATCATAGCTTACTTATCACGTCCCGCATCTCCATCATATAATATGCATTCCCTAGTTGCGAAAGGTGCACCCCATCGTCCCTAAAAAGCAATGCTTCTTCCAGATGGATCCCAACATGCAATATCACTTTAATGTCTTCAGAGGCACAGAAAACCCTCATAGCTCTGTTGAGATTCCTGCGTGCTTTCTCCACCGCCATCGGCTTCACAGACCCTTACCAGATTGTTTGAGGTACAAACTCAGTCCAAACAATGCATGTGCCTGCCATATTTTGCTTCAAAACCTCCAAATCCCTCTGCATTAGTTGCAGGATTGCCAGGCCTGACAGCCTGATCAAGTCGTTTTCCCTCAAGTGCAATACTAACATGTCCGGGCGGCCTCTCTGTGCAATCATCTTCGTCAGCCAGGGCAATAATGCCCCACAATGTATACCTCCTTTTCCCCACCAATGCACTTCGAGGCGGCTGCTCTTCAGACCCAGGTTACGGCCGTAGACCTGGTGAACCATATATTTGGCTGCCCAATGCACAAAAGAGTGCCCGACAATCCAAGTTGCCGTCTTAACCCCTGGACCCCTCACACAACCTACGACAAGAAAAAATTGTTCCACAATACATGGCAACTGACGCGGTACAACACAGCTCGCACAATTCCTCTCTCTTGGAACCCAAACCCCATGTCTTTACTTGTGCACATATTTCTCACAACATCGGGACCTCCATCTCCCAATCTGTTGTATCCTGTCCCATGACTAGCCCAACCGAGTCGCCGGCGTAGCTGCCCCAATGCGAAACAAGTGCGTGCCATACCCTTCAGTGTCCCTTCCCACACGCCGCAACACCATGCGCCGTACCGCCAACAACTGGTAAGCGGACACCTTCATTCCTGACGCAAGACTAAAAATTTCACCTGACCTCTCACTGGACCCACTCAAGAAACTACACCATTCTTGCACTGGGCACGCACACGCACATCCCGTCTCGCTCAACCACACCGATTTACTCCTACCCGCCTGATCCGTTTTCGACTGCCCCAGCCGTCCGCCATCCAAACGCACGTCTGCGAATGTCCGCCCATCTGTGTTTTTGTGCCCAACAACTCTGAAAACCGAAAAGCCCCGAAAAAACATCCACAACATGCATAAACGAAACACTGCCACCTCACCACCATCATAACAACAAGGGGGCAACACCCCCAACAACTGCTGCAATAAATCAAAACTAATAGCATCCCTAAGCACCTTCCCCTGACCCTCCCCCCGTTCCCTTTCCCAACCCTTCAACATCCTACCCAACAACTCATCTTTCGCCGGGTCAAAACCAGCATACAACTTACAATAAAACGAAATACCCGCCAGCTTCTCAGCTATGGTTGTCTGCGACAAACCTTTCCCAATGCACTTAAGAACAAATCTTATCACTCCCTGTTTTGTGTCTTGTCTTGACAGATTCCTGATATCCTTCATGCAGCCCAAAAACGATCAGAATTCAGCCCACGCCAGCCTGTAGCTGCATCTCGTCAAGTCCGCAATCGATTTCTCAACCAAGCCCACCACTCTCACTCCCCCAAGGAACGATGCCGGCCAGCAACTCAGTCTTGCAAGCATCCGCTACAGGAGCCAGGCGACAAAATCTCTTCCACTGCGAATGAGACAAAGCATCCGCGATATCATTACTTGCCCCTGGGACATATTTTGCCCTGAAAACAACATTCAATTGCAAACACTTCAGCATAAAACTGCGCCTTCTGTCTGTTTACTAGCTCCACCACCGTCATATTGTCCACATGGAAAAGCACCAACCTATTCTGGCATTCTGCGCCCCAGACCTCCAATGCCACCAGCAACGGAAAAAACTCAAGAAAGGCAATGCTCCTGCATTGCCTCTACCAATGGCTGGGCCACTCTTCCGCTCACCAACGACCGTCCCAGAAAACACTAAAACCACAAGCCCCTGCAGCATCAGAAAAGATTTGCACCTGCCAGATCGTCCTGTCCTCTACAAAGTCCAACAACACACCGTTAAAGTCTGACAGAAACAGATACCAAATTCGTAAATCTGCCCTGACAGCCACCGAGATCCTGACTCCGTGATGTAGCAGCACCGCTCCAGACATGGCCATGCCCAGGCGTCAACAAAAAGTCTTCCCACGCAGAGTTCAAGAAACCCAAGAGTCGTTGCACGGTCTTCAAATCGATCTTCCTTTCTCCGATCACCCGCAACAGGAAAGTCTGAATTTCCAGAAACTTTGCTACCGGTAAACGGACCAACCAGAGGACAGAGTCCAGTTCGATGCCTAGGAAAGTTAACATACAGCTGGGCCCAGCTGTCTTCTCTGGCGCCAACGGCACCCGAAACATCTTAGCCATGTCGTAAAACTGTTGCAGCGCCCTTCCTCACTCACCTGACTGTCCCTTACCAATGAATAAGAAATCATCCAGGTAGTGTGACACTTCCCGATGACCACTTATCCTAATAAAAGCCCACTGCAGAAACGTGCTAAACATTTCAAACAGCGCACACGAAATTGCGCATCCCATTGGCAAGACCTTGTCCACGAAAATGGCTGATTCAAACTGCAACCCCAGCGAGAAATCTGCAGGGTGTAGTGGCAGCAACCGGAAAGCCGACTTCACATCACATTTAGCCTGCTCCGCTCGCTGCCCGCACCCCCTTATTATTAGGAGGATCGCATCATCCACCAAGGCATACAGCACCCTCGAGTTGCCCTCTGCTATAAAGTCGTTAACAGACCTCCCTTCCGGCCATGACAAATGGTGGATCATCCTGCACACTCCCTGTTCCTTCTTAGGGACTGCCCCCAGAGGTGATATAATCAAATCTGCCACCGACCAAGTGTCAAAGGGGCCCGCTATCCTGCCTTCCTCCACCTCTTTCTTCAATTTAGCTGCCACCACTGCAGGTAGTTCTTTGGCCGACTTCAGATTCTCCGCCCACCTCCGCTCTCTAAGGCCTTGTTACCCCACCTGGAAACCTTCAGTGAATCCCCAATGAAGTTTTAGCGCAGCTTCTCTGTCCGGGTACAGTGAGAGCCACGGGCCCATGGCATCAATCTTAACTGGTGTAGGAGCCCTTTGGCCCAACCTGCCCTCTGCCCTTAGTTGCCCGCCACTGTTCAGATGGTGTAGCCAATGTGAAATACTGCATAAGGGCATGTCTCCCCCACATTTTGCAGGGATATCTGGACGATAACCCTTATTGTAGTTTCAGCATGTTACTGTGTGCCCTCCCCCTTGCTTAGGTGGGTGTCCCGCACGTCCTGCCGGAGTGTTGTTGGCTCCCGCCCCTGACTGGGCGGGACGTGCTGGAAAGGACTGATAGGTCACCTGCAAGCCGCTCGCTGTGTGCGTAGATGCAGACGACTGTGTGGAAGACATCCACTGCATCCATAGTTCTTGATCCACTTCCCCCAGGCTTTGTCTGGATTGGTACTGATACTCACCCTGCACTCCTCGTCATAACTTAGCCATTCAAATCCCCCGAAATGCATCTGTGCCTTCCTGATGATGTCCATGTATTTTAGAAGAGCTATCGCCCTATCAAGATGTCTCTCACAATAGATACTGGCATAAATCAGAAAAGCTGATGTCCAGTTTTCCATATTTGCGGGCACCCTGGGCCTCCTGGTCAATTCCCACTCTTCTTCCTTCGACCCTTCTTTGGCCTGTATCTCCCTGTGTAAAAGCTTGAAAACGTCAACATACTCACAACGCCATATCCTGTTTTTTTGTCTTGTCAGATAAATGGGACCCCAATGGTTTCGCAGACCCATACACGGAAGCTTCTTCTGTCGCTTTTCCTCCAGAGTCTCGACTTTCCCGTCATCCCTTTCCACTTTATCAGTCTGAACACACGCCCCCACCAGGCGCTTTGCTCCCGTCTCTGTACCTTTTACCGCAGGCGCTGCAGATGTGCCCTCACGGACCCATCTCCCACACCCACCGACCGGCATGTCTTCTTATGCCCTTCTGCAGGGCCCCCGTCCCACGCTGACCACCATTCGCCCTCACCTGACGGGTTCATCCGTGTCTCCTGGTCTGTTCCTGTGGCTCCAGTCTTCTTCTGAGACGCCACCTTCGACTTGCCTTTGGCCGCACGTGTCTCCTGTAAAACACCAAGGGCCAGATGTAGGTGGCCATTTACCGACCGGTAACGGACGATTTCGGCCGTTACCGACCGGTAAATGGGTATTTGGGATGTAGGGGGCCAATTTTACCGATTCGGTAAATTTACCGAATCGGTAAATGTACCGAATCGGTAAAATACAGAATCGGTATTTCTACCGATTCGGTAACTTCGAGATGTAGGTGAGACTCTTCTGAGTCCCAAAGGCCTTTCAGATTCGGTATTTTACCACCCAATCCAATTGGGTGGTAAAATACCGAATCCAGGTGTGCATGCACATGTGTGCATCCACACCTTTGCCATGTGACAGACATGCCCTTAGGGCATGTCTGTGTGCCACATGGCACACATGCCTGTATTTGGGGTGCTAGAGGGTGTCAAAGTGACACCCCCTGCACCCTTGCTGGAATCGGTATATACCGAATCGGTAAATACCGATTCGGTAATGCCCATTGATTCATATGGGCTTCAATGCCCATAGGAATCAATGGGCATTACCGAATCGGTATTTACCGATTTGGTAAATACCGATTTTTACAGATTCGGTAATTCAATTACCGAATTTACCTAAATCTCCCTCCTTCTATTTTACCGATTCAAAAATACCGAATCGGTAAAATTCTGTATTTATGAGTCGGTAAAATAGAATTACCTACATCTGGCCCCAAGTGTCCTTGTTGCCGCTCCCTGGCCACCCTTCACATTCACCAACTCGTCCATCATCACATCTCTCACTTCACCTTCCTCCAACTCCTCACTCTCATCCTCATAGTCCAATTGCACCTCATCCTCAAACTCCGCAGGCGCCCACAATACCTCTCTCACTGCTCTCTTTTGTCCTTTGCCTTTCGTCACACTCACACTACATCCAGCCACCGCTGCCCGCTCCCGCGATGGAGGGTGGGTGCCCGTGGACCCCCCTGCTCCTTCTACCTGGCGTCTCAGGACTGTTTTGCGCCCCGCCGCCCCCCTCCCCTCTTTCCTACCAGTCTCCATCACTGGCTTGTGCCCCCCTCCCCAGGCTGCTCCAACCTGAGAAGGCCCCAACACCACTGGTTCTCGCCACCGTCAAGGCCGTTCCTAACCCCGTCTGGGGTTGGTCCTTACTCTCCACCCACACCCACTTGCCTTTTGCGCTCCGCAAACTTTCCTCAAGGGCTGCTGCAGCCTCCTCCTCAGACGTGCGGATGGGAGGCCTATCCTCCCAAAGGTCGGCTTCCCTGTCCCTGGTCCCGAAACAGAGCTCCGGCCACTTATGCTTGGTCTCCTGGATCAACCTGCGCTGATCCCTGATCCTCTCCTCTAGGGACATTCCCTTCCACCTAGGGAGCAAAGGGGGAGGACTCCTGTCCCTCCCTGACTGCCCCAGTGATCCCTCTAACCCCGTATCTGTGCCATCCTGCCACCAGTGCCTCCCCCCCTTTTAATGACTTGCCAAATTCTGTCGATGGCCCAGGCGTAATACCCCTGGTCCCAGCCCGTCTAGACAAATCTATGGGACCCTCTACATCCCCGCAATCCTGCTCCTGTAAGCATGCAGAGCCTGACTAAGTGTGCTAATCCCCGGCCCAGGCAGCCCAGCCCCCCCCCCCCTGCCCAGAAACATGAGGCCTCGGGCCGCCCTCCAAAACTCTGCGCTGGAGTACTCTGGAGTCGCAGTACACTAGTCGGCATCCAGACACGCAGGCAGGCTCTGACGCCTGCCCCCGCGTTTCCCTGCAGTCTTTTGGGTATCTCGCCCCCCCCCCCCCCACCTGCACCAGTTTCCGGCTGGGTGGTGGCTCGTCCTGGCACGCCACCACCGTGCCCGCTACGCCCGCCGAAGCCGTCCTTGGCGTGCGCACCAGGCCCTCCAAGCCTGGCCCATGATGCCCGGCCGCAGGAGGTCTTCCTTGCCGTCCTCCGCCAGAACACACAGTGCAGCGTGCACCGCCTCTGCGTCGGTAACTGCCACCTGAGCACCCGTGTCACAGAAATCACTACCACCTAAACAAACACTTCCTACACCAATCGGCCGATCTGCAACAGAAGGCCCTAAACCCTCGCTACACTCCCAAACTTCTTTCCTACCCCAGTTGTGTTGGGTGCAGGAAGGGGAAGATTAACCTCTTCCTGGCCCTTATAACCCCTCCCCACCGACCCCACCCCTAATCCCACCCTCTAAACCCTGACTCCTGTGTCCTTCCTGTCCTGCACGTAGGGCCGCATTCCACAGATAAACAAAATAACTGACAATTTTAACTTGGAAATCTTTCCTTCGTCTCCCGGTTGCCAGCACACAAAATGAAGGCAGTGGGCTGTAAAAGGCACTGTGCCCCGAGGGGACAAAGGGCATTCAAAAACATATTGAATGTCGATTTTATGGAGGTGAAACCAGGTAACAGATCTTTCCTCTTTTATCATGCGCGAGGGACTGGAACAATGGCTGTTGTTTACAGTCATGGGCTCTGCCCTTCCCGAGCTCTGCCCATCTTCAGATGCCTGCAGGTGACCAGATGGTGCGCCAGGCTTCAGCGCCCCCACCCCCACCCCCACCCCCACACCTCTTTCGTTTTAAACGTTTGAGATCATTGTGCTTTCTCTTTCTTTTATCTATAAACAAATGAAAAGCGAAAGGATCGTTCCCTTTCCCACGAGAGACGGGACTTGCAGCGTGTGCGTGGAGGTGTAGAATGGCGTCCGTTTCCTCATTCCAGGTTGTGTGCACACGTTTCTTTTACGAGATGTACTAAAGTAAAGGGAGTGGTGACAAGTAAAATACAACAGAAGAAAATAATTCATTAAGTGTACACTTTCCTTTTGTTAAGCCTCATAGAAAGAAGTCTGACTCAAATGGTTTAACTCTTTCTTGGGGAAACGATTAAAGCATCTTTGAATTTTGTGTATTGGTCCAGTAAAAGTTACTGCCAACACCACATTTACTCCTTGTTGTTGTTGGCACTCTGTGCTGCTACCTGCTGTTTTGTTCAGTGAGGAAGAAGTTTCATGCTATAAAATGGCGGATGCGCAGCACCTGACTAATGTGGCTTACACTGACTAGGACAGTTAAACCCTTGCGTTGAGCGCTCATTTGCCCAACGTGAACTTACATTTTCTTTGAATTGGTCATAGGGTGACTTCTGTTAGGCTTCACACTTGTTTTCCCACATTCATTTACTCTCATCTGCTTTACCTTGTTAAGACAACATGTGACTAACTAACTCTAGGGGTCAGGAAAATAAGTAGAACTTGTAGCTGCTCATACTTACCACAGATGTGCCTCAGCGAATGAGTTTGTGCTTCAGGATATAAGTGAATGAACACACACACAATAAAAACACGCAATAAGACAAAAAGTCAAGTCAATCATAAGAATGTGGCAGTTCAAATTGAAGTCCGCTCTAAGTAGGTTTAAATTTAAACTATTGGTTACTGTTTCTGAACCAACATCTAAAGCGGCCTGTACCCTGACTGCAAAAATACAGAGAGAAGGAGCTTATTGCATGAGAAGTGTGGCAAATGAGATCAGAAGCTTTGGTGTGGTAAAGTCAATAACAGTGAGGTTTCTGTCACTAGGCTGAAAAAACAAAGGCCTAAGGACTTGGGAGACCTAGGGGAATCATGCACTGTAAAAATTGTGAAAGCACGGTTGGTGAAAGAACTTGAAGGAGAGTGTGTGCCAGCACCAGTGCCAGTGCTTGAGGGAAGGCAGTGGTCCTGGGCTTGCAGGTAAATTTGGTCTTGGTAACTCCTTCATCAGCATTGCGTTTAGCGTGCTGCCCATGCCACTTGCACACTCCACGGATGATTGCTGGTGCTTTTTGTTTTGCCTTTTGTCACCTGTGGTATGCACTATCTTTAATTCATAGAGAAAATTTACAAAGAACATGAACTGTAGCTGTAGGAAAACAATCAAGGACAAAGTCAATAGGTATTGCCTATATATATGAGACGTATTAGCTTTGCCAAATTTTTTTTGCCATGATGTACAGCATTGTGGCTGCTATGCCGCATTTTTAAAAAAGGGCACAGTGACGCAGCTAAAATGTCGTTTTGTAGGCCTGTGCATGCTTTCAACAACCATGCATGTGCATGACACAGGTGTTTTTTTCTTTTTAATTGCTGATACTCGATTGATACTTTTTTTTAAGTAGTGCAAAAACGCTTTTTTAAAGCAAAGAGCAAAGCTTTTTTTTCTAAATTAAAACAAATGAGCGGGTTGGATGGGGATTCGAGGTTAAGCAACACGGCAAGCAGGGGGAGAAGCAACCCGAGAGGAAAGAACATAGGCCAAAGAGAGAAATACACGGGCGAAAGCAGTCCTTAATTTGTAAAAAAAAAATGCCATCGCCTTCTTCAGGAAGCCACACCAGCTTGCACCACCCATTCCTTCTGCCGGCACTGCAAATGACAGTACCTACGCAACTACTTACTACTGGAGTCCGAGCTAACAAATCACAAAAAACATTAGGCAACTGGCTCAGTCGCAAACCTTCCGGTCCCTGCAGTGCCACCTTGAAACCCGCCTGGTGGGCCATTTCCGCAAATTTGCCTGTGAAAAAATAGTTTTAACCTGCTCACATATAAGTGCCTATAATTCCAACTTGTGTTTGATCTGGCCTCGCAGCGGGGACCTGGAATGTGCGGGGCTTCCATGACAGGCGGACGAGGCTAGCTCCCCTCCTGCGGCACAGGACGTGGAAACTGCGATAGAGTGAAACAAATAACCAACCATTAGCCAATAATATTTAGCAGGTGTAAATGCACATATTGTGTGTAACAGTCAGCAAACCAACGCCCTATCCTCTGATTCTTATGTCCCTGTCATCCCCTAGCCGTGGCCTCAGTGGCTGCCCCAATCCTGAAAGGATGGGTACTAAAGTTGGATGCATCCATGCCTGCTGCCCCCAGCGTCAATGTCAATATTAAGCATGGGCGGATTTTGCGGATCCACGATTCACGAATTTGCGTATTCACGGATCGTGGATCCGCAAAATCCGCGGATTTAGCGGATCGGCGGATTTGGGGGCGGGGCTTCCATGCCAGGACCATCGTGCCAGATTGAACCCTGCCCTTCGTATTTATTCAAGAAGACGCCACCGTTTTGTGCCATACCTCTACTCAACTGGAGTACTTTCTACTGGATAATCAGTAAGTGCTACTTCGTTGGGTAAATGTATAGTGCTTTTACTACAGTACAGCTGCTTAAAGTGCCAGAGAGTTGTCTACAGCGACCAGGTGTGTGTTACTATGCAATCGCGCCGAAGGGCGCAGGGGTCCCTTGAGTGATCTGCCCATCATAGTGGGTAAATGGCGGGAAGACGGTGCACACCGCGAGTGTGTGGGCGGGGCCAAACGGACGACGCTTCCAAGCGAGTGCACATGGCTCTTGTGTGTATAAAAGGTCAGAGACTGATCAGAGCAGCAGATGTAGAGACAGAAGCTCCTGGTCACATAACAGCACGGGAATTGCGCTCGTGAAGGTCAAAGATGCAAAGGCCTTTGTCCAGCGTCACAGCTGATTTTCGACGGTATATTTGGGAAGAAGGCACACCTGCCCAGCCTCCACAACGGTATTATTCCATTCCTGGTCTGTTGTAACTAATTTACGATGGTGCCGGCAAACTGCCAGCGCCATCATAAAATAGTTACAAAATTAGCTTCAACAGGAAGCTCTAATAGATTAAATAAAGCAGGCGCTCGATGACCTGCTTTATCTTATCTATTAGAGCTTCCTGTTGAAGCTAATTTAGTAACTATCTTAGGATGGCGCTGGCAGCTTGCCGGCGCCATCGTAAATTAGTTACAACAGCAGGAATGGTTGAACTTTTGCCCCCGGAATCCGCCGCTCGCGGATTGCGAATTTTCGGCAAATTCGCGAGAGTTCGCGGATCGCGAATTTACTGAAAATTCGCAAAATCCGCGATCGGAGCGGATTTTGCGCTCATGCTTAGTCAATATCCTGCCAAACTGAACTTTCGTGAGATGAGTCCCATCCTGATGAATGAAGAGTGAACATCCCACACCTTGTGGCCTGTGACCTGTTCACATATTAATGACCAACTTTCCATACTTCCTCACCTAGCCCCCAAGCTGGTACCTGTACTGGGCGAGTTGATGGCGAGCAAGAGAGCGGGTTAAAGAAAAAACCATTGGACAGAGGCGTGTGGAGACCTCAGCAAAGACGAGACTGTGCTGCTGCTCCGCACCCCTTTTATGGGGAGGTAGAAAAGGGAACCAGTTCCAGCAGGTCCCAGCAGGATCAAATACCCGTTTTGCCATTACTGCTCCAGAAGCACTTGAAAAGCTTCCGGGGTTTCAGCACAAATATCCAATCACCACCAGAGGGAAGGGGGCAAGGAGGTGGACGCCGCCCGTGTCATCGGCTGACACTAACCCTGCACCCTCTCCCCCCCCCCCACGAGAAGCACATGCCGCCATATTTTCAGCGTGCCCAAGTTCCTGGTTGGCGCCCAGTGAGTGTGAAGAGGGGGAGATAAGCATACAAGGGAGGCAGCCAGAAATCATGTGTGCTCTCACATTTTCTTAAAAGTGAACATTATGAGCATAGAAATTAGCCAGTGAAAGAGATTGTAAGGAAGCTATCTTCCGTGGGAGGGTAAAACACAAGCTTGACTGGCTGCAACAAGGAAAGCCATTGAACAGAAAGCAAGCAAAGCAGAGTGACAGTAAAACAAGCCAATGGTAACCCGTGGGTGGGATTTAAGCCCAGGTAAGCGCTTTGAGAGCCGTAAAATGTTTTTGCAACAGACAGCTGTACTGTCTGGAAAGCTCGACCTAAAAGGGAAGCGTGTCACTCTCCCCTTAGGGATAAACGGCATGCAAAGTCTTCTATCCTATACCAAGAGATTAGTAAATATTTTCCTTTATGGCAAACATTTGGGAAAATAGTTTATTTCTGGTTGTGCAAATGGAAAAAGAGAAGAACATTCGCATAACCCTCAGTACTCCAGAATGGATTTAAGTAGTTCAGAAAAAAATGAGTAGCATGTCAAAATGTCCTGGGACCTACTCAGGGCACAAGTCGTAAAAAAAGAAGTGGGGGGGACGCTGTCACCGGAAGTGACGTCACGGCAGGAAGTGATGTCACGAAAGGTGCCGAGCTCCTCGTCCCAGAGAGGCCAAAGAACGAAGTCCAGCTGTTTGGCAGGGGGGACGGTGTCCCCCGGTAAAATAAGTGGGGGGACGCCGTCCACCCGCGTGGTACCCCGACTCGAGCCCTGGTCCTACTTTTAGAAAAGAGAAAGCCTTGGTTTGTAGAGCCAGTAGCGATGCATCCAGTTCATCACCCACAATCATGAACCAGCTACACATGTGCCTCTGGAATTTGTATTTGGCCTCATTCGGCCACTGGCCATTTAGTTTGACTTGGTGTAAACACTTCAGGGTTCCACCCATAGGCATTGTTTTTATTTTTGTAGGTCAGCATGCACATTTCTCTCACTATGCACAGTAAGGGCCTACACAAGGTGTCATGTATGGCAGAATATTGACTAGCAAAAATATTGTGTCTCAAATTTTATTTATGAAAAATGTGCTCCATTGGTTGTAAATTTTCTGTTATTAACTCCAAATGAGATGATAGTTGGTAAAGGACATTTTGGACACAATTTTATCAGACGTTATTTAGTCCATGATATCCTTGTAGGCAGTGCTTGAAATGGAAAAATAGAAGTGCAGGTACCCTACACCAGTACCTTGTTTCTGAGAAGTGCCGGTTTCTGAGAAGTGCCGGTACTCCCCAATTTAAAGTATTACGTCACTCTTGAAAAGTGCCTGTACTCACCCCCTCAAAATAAAAAAGTGCTGGTACTCCATACCGAACAGTACCGGCCCATTTAAAGTGCTGCTTGTAGGGCCCGCATAGACTTGCGACCTCCTCAGGCATACTACGCAATATAAGGACCAACGTATGCCTCGTATGGGATAGAATCTTGTTTTCTCGTCCTGTCCGGCCAACATACTAAGGACCCAGAAATGGCATTTCCTGCATGTTCAGATTCCTGTTTCCTTTTTTGACTTGCTATGCACAATAGAGAGCGACGTACGTACATATAGCGTTGCAAAGACTAATTTCCTCCTCTGGCCTACTGTGCACAAACAGGTACTATGCAAGGCAGTTGACAATAGCTACCCCTTCTGCTTGGAAGGGCTTGAACAGTGCAAAACAAAGCAGCATATGTTTTCCACTAGGCACTCAATTACATTTTAAAGAAGCTTGGACCGTGTAGTGCCTTTTCCCGTTGTCCATATTTTGCTAGGCTGTCAGCTTGTCATGCTGCTCTGCATTCATGGACACCTGAGGCCATAGGTATGTGAGAGAGAGGCTGTTATGCCTTTGGGTAGGTGTTGGCTTGTCTTGGTGTTCAAGGCTAAGGCAGCAGTGCTTTTAGGAATGTACACCTGTGAGTCTCTCATATGGGAGTGTGTGTTTGTGTATTTGCATCTCTGAAACCCAGATCAAAGGTCCCCGGTGTGTTGCTATAGCAAACCTCGAGGTGGTGAGGAAAGGGAAAGGGGCCTCTGCGGTTACCTGCCCTGGCCTTTGAACCTGGCCATTGTTTGCAGCTTTTCACTAAAAACCTAGGTACAACTCCCTGTTTGGTTTTTGGGCGCCTTTCCTTGTCCGAACTCTTCTGGGGAAAGAATGTGTATCTAAGCCTATTTTCGGAACACTCCTGCCATTATATAACTCAGAAAGGAACAACAAACACAAGAACGGACATATATTGAAACCGATGACTAATCTTTCATCGGCAGAGCGGGGAGGAATTGAGCCTACTTTGTCCCAAGGCAAGGCCTGTTACCATGAGTCTAACGCTTATGGAAGGCCGGGGGTTCTGCAACGCCAGAGGTGAGTGTAATCTGAGTGCTGGCTTAAACCCTTGACAAATATTGACAAGCTGGAGCAAAAGAAGTAAAAAAACAGACTACTTAAGACATCAACTGACTGTCTGAAATCTTTGCATCCTGCTTCCTCCTCCCCAGGTCAAGCTTTTTGTAAGGCAGACAAGGTGTATTTGCCTTGTCACTGAAGAGGAAGAGGCTGCCATTTCTGTGGAAGTTTGTGTTCCTGTAGATTTATAGTTCGAATGCAGCAGTTTGTGGGCGCCAATGAGGGGAAAAGGCTGTGGGGATCAAGTGGCGAATCGGAAGCAACGTGAGTGGTAAGGGCAGCAAACAAGTGGTAAGGGGTGCTGCAAAGTGCGCAGGATAATGGGGCGGGCCACGTCTTGATTGGTGAAGATGTCAGGGAGAGGCCATCAGTCTGCTCATTTATTACCCAGTGTGTATTGAGGCAAACAGAACTACAGGTCCCAGATTACATAGGGCCGTTGGATAAAACTTAAGCACTTGCTGAAGGTGATAACTGTGGCATGGGGCCCCCTGGTAACTGTGTGCTTGTGCTTTTGGCCTGCTAAATCATGGTCAGAGTGACACGACTATGATATTCACGCCTATTTTGGCCTTTTGTTTGCGAAATAATTTTTCATGCTTACCGATTTTGCTTTTGCATAGTTTCCAGTAAAGGTGGGCAAGCCAACAAATTAACAGGGAGAACCGGTGGTCGGGCTTGGTTCTAAGAGGCCGTGCATGAGCTGCGCCATGAAAATATTTGGCATGTAAGTCGTGCAACAAACGTCATATAAAAAAATTATAAAGACTTCAACAAAATTCAAAAAAGTATATTACTTTTGCATGCGGAATTACTTCACCTTAGTACATCAGATTATATCACTGCATTGCGGGGCGTTTTTAAAAAGTGATCGTTTTTAAACATGAACGTGGAAACATTCATGCCTTGCTAGATGACTGTGCTATTCTTGTCTAAGAGGCAAACCAGGTGTCACGTACCCACTGTATGTGGCCTAGTTTCTTATTATACATGGAGCTCCTTTATAATCTATTAAATTAAATCAGGATATTTTTTTTGTACAGCAATGCAGCAAACCTATTTCAAGGTGCTTTCATAAGCATTAACAAAGAAACAAGCATTGGCAATGCCAGTAGGTCTGTCTTATGAATGAACTGCCAAACCAGTCCTAAAATTCCATGTGCGTTGACTTCCCTCCTCCAATCCGTGCTGCTGCCAGAGAGAAATGCCATAAATTATCTAGCTAGCTCAGATACATTACCATGTGTGTATCCCTAAAAGTTCAAACTTAGGCAGCTGGATAAATAAAATGAGCACTGCTGTGTGAAGGGCAAACACTTTTTTTTTTTGGAAGTACACAACTTCTGCCCAATCAACACAGGTACCCCTGACTCCCAACACATGTGCAGAGCCAAAGCCCTTCTCCTGGTGATACATGCAAAATTGCAAACACAATAAGATGATGCATGGAGCGCTGAAACTTTTCAGACACTCACCCCCAGTCATAGATCTGGGTTGAATCCAACATTGTTCTTTAGTTCACTTTGCCACCCCAGTTAAGACACAGCCATCTGCAAATCAGTCTTGACCCTGTTCCTCATGGGAACAGTCCAGGCCGAACTGCCAAGCCAGGTCTTCTCTGGACCGGAAACAAGCATCCTAGGACTGGTTTCAGGGTAACACCCCCCATCTGCCAGGCTAGCTTGAATCCAGTGGCAAAGCGAGCAAGAGACACACATCTGGGCATACCCTGTCTATTTAGGGCGGACAATGCAAACACAATAAGAAGGACAGAGTGCGGAACCTTTTCAGGCACTCACCCCCAGTCACTATTAGATCTGGGTTAAATCTATCATCGTTATTTAGCTCACTTCGCCACCCCAGTTCAGACCCTGCCATATGCAAATCGGTCTTGACCATGTTCCTTATGGGAACAACCCAGCCTGAACAACGAAGCCAGGTCTTCCCTGGACCGGAAGCAAGCATCCTGGGACCTGTTTTGGGGTAACACCCCTCATCTGCCAGGCTAGCTTGAATCCAGTGGCAAAGCAAGCAAGGGACCCATATCTGGCATACCCTGCCTACTGAGGGCGAACAATACAAACACAATTAGATGGACAGAGTGCTGAAACTTTTCAGACACTCACCCCCAGTCACTACTAGATCTGGGTTTAATCCATCATCAATACTTACAAAATTGTCTGGCGACAGCTGCGCTAGCTGTCAAGTCAGACCATACTCATAAAAAGGAGGCATGATGAAATAAAATATTTGCCTTGGATCACACAATCTAGTTACTCAGGGATGCAGGGATTGACCCCAGGTTTTTGGTTTCGCATTGTGCAATCCAACCACTAGATGGATTTCTCATTTGCTCTCCTTTTTTACATCAAATGTTTTGCTTTCTCTTTCATTTTTGGCGCCAGAAGTTGCACGAAAGTTCAGTTTGTTTTGGGCTTGAGGGTCCAAGCGGGGGCTTTCAGTGGATCTACCACTTTAAATTTACGGAGTAAAATTGCTAGTTAGAGTACTGCCACCTAAAGTTCTGGTTACGCGTGTCATGCTGGTCACCTTCTGCTAGACCTGTTTTCTATTTAAAATTACCTGCAGAGTGTACAGCAGGACTTGTAAACATAAAAGGAAAATGAGGAAACAGCAAACTCTAGATGCATTACCCAGAGAGATGTTGTTTTAAGAGCCCGGTCTGGTTTTACGGAAATCACCAGGTGACACAGGGCCACATGGCAGGTATGGGGTGAAGTTTATAACATAACATGCATTCAAGGGAGTGTATATTTTCTTTCAGAGGGGAAACGACAAGGCGTGCCCACCTCATTTCAGTATTTATTTGTAACAGGCTTTAGGTTTTCTGTTCGCATGAACTGTTTATGGTCTGTTCGTGTGGCGTGCGTCCTTCCATCTTCCGTGTATGTTCCAAGCAAGTCTAATCAGGCGGTCGCCATTTTATTGACCAGGAATGCAGAGGCCAGGCCTAAGGGAGCCAGTACAACACTCAAAGAGGGCGACTTTGATAATGCATTTATGGCTGTCATGGCGCGGCAGGTAGGAGGGAAATAAGAAAGGGAAGGTCCCCCCGAATAAAACAGTAAAAATACTTAACCGTTGGGAGGGGGTGCTTTATAGCTGTCATTAACCAGTTCAGACCCTGCTGGCCAGCACTGCTTCAATCCTACGCCATCAAACAGAAAAGCAAACGATTGCAAGCCCCCTCGGGACATACTGTGCTGTCAGAAGGGGGCTTGTTGCAGCAGCTTTCCCAGTACAAATAAAAGAATTGATGTAAATTGTTCGGCCGTAGACACGCAGTCTTCTCCTGACAGCGCAACCACCCTTGAGACATGAGATCAGACCTCACTCTATTAAGCGCACTTAGCTGGAAGCCTCCCATTAGGCACTGAGTTAACAGAAGAAAGTCCCATTCCCCGCATTTAAACACCCCACCTTATCACAACTCAATTTCCATGGGTGCTGGAAGCACTGACTGCCGGTGGCAGGGCGAAGCCCGGCCCGGTGATCTCATTTTCATGTGTTAATGAGGGCGAGCGTGGCTCGAGGGGAGATTCTTTTGACGAGGCAGTCTGTTTGGTTATGCACAGGCCGCCCCCTCATGCTTCTCCGCATGGTTCTGTCTACACCCAAGTGGTGGTCTGAATGGGGGACCCGCCGCTCCTGTCTGGATCACCACAGGCGCAGGCCTTCCCCTGCCCAGCGGGGGCAGCCCTGGTCTGTAATTAGGGGGGCCATCAGCCTGCTGTTTGCTTCGAATTGAACTTCTGCCACCTTTTGCCCATTGCTGTGCGGAAAGCCACTTTCTTCTCAGCTCGTGCTGGCAGACATTTGAAACGAATGCTCGGCATCCTTGCAAGGCCCATACAAATGTGTGCAAATCTCTCGCCATCATGTGGGCAAGTGATAATTAATTGTTTACCCGCACTGCCACTCGAGAGACCGTATCAGCTTCTCGCTTACCTTTGTAAAATGCATTTGTACCCCGCTGATTTTATTTGTTACTGGAAGGAAATCTCGTCTAGTTATTGTTCAATGAATTCCGTGTCTTTTGCGTATTTTTTTTATTCATTCCCGTTTGCGATTTCTTTTTGCATATTCAAGCAGTAAATGCCTCGCGAGAGATGTAAAACTGATTTGTGCCATAGACAAAAGCCATTTTCACGTTGTGACTGACGAAATGTATGGTGCGTAACACAAGTCATTTTTGTGCAGATTGTAGGATCCGTGTATTCACGTTGGAGAAAGTACATCTGATTATGGCTGGAGGAAAGCTAAATAACAGCTTCTCGACTTGACCAAATTGTGTGATCTTGAATAAATCACCTTATCTATTTCTGCCACTAACTACAGGGAAAGAAAATCTGCCCACTCGCCAACTGGAAGTCTGCAAAAGTTTATTAACAAAAGAAGAAATCAACAAGTGAATCACAGAAATGGACGACAAGAAGGGGCGTAGCTTGGTCAGTAAAATGGGGGAGGATTTCCCAACAACCACGCTGGCACATAAATGGTAAATTACATTATAGGACAAGCAGGGTGCAAGAGATGGGCTTAAGTGAGAGAAGAAATTGTGGCTTGGTAGGCGTATTAATTGTCAGAAAGCACATTGTTTTGTGAAATACCCATGTTGGAATCTTTCCAAACAGAGAGGAGAGAGTGTGTGCGTTTATGTCTGTGTGTCTAAACATTCCTGATGTAATTTGACTGACACCTCACCATATCCGACCGATAGCAGATGTACCTACTCTTTCTCACACAATTCATTTATTGGGAGGGGGGTAACAACCCCATGAAGCTACGCCCCTGACAACAAGAGGACCCCCCCTACCTCCCCCAAATGAACATAAGCTGCCCCAGCAGTGGAAATGCATACATTATAGGTTTTTAGGTCTCGCCTGTCGATGCGCATGCGCATCGAGCTTGCGAGACTATGGGGGCTTAAACAGTCTTTAACCAACTTGCAAGGAATCGTGGCGATTCCTTGCAGTGCCCGTGAAATTCAAGCTCAATGCGCATGCGCATTGAGCTTAAAAGCGCGTGCACATGCCCCCAGCCGCCTGCCTTGCATGTATTTTCCCTCAGGCGCACTCCTCCCACACCCCCGCTCCGCCCCCTCCCCTGCCTGCCGTGTCGCATTTCTTCAGTTCCCTCAGTCGCACTCCAGGCCCCTGCTGCTTTCACACCCTCTCCCCGCTCCGCCCCCTCCCCTGCCCGCCGTGTCGCATTTCTCCTCCCCCCTCCCCTTCTCTGCCTTCCCTCCGTCTTGTCTCTTCTGGTCTTATTCTTGTTTTAACTTTTTTTTCATCTTGGTTTGCCTTTCTTCACTTTCTACTGCAGTAACACACTCAGTTTGTCCCTTCACGCGACAGCATCTCTCAAATTGCAGTAAGTCTACAGCGGGTTCTTTTTGATGCTCTACTTCGTTGCAGTTTGTATTTTAAATTTGCACACTTTTGATGCGGCCGCTGCTTTCACTTTCGCGTGCACAGGGACGAGTCCTCTTCACATCCACCCCCTACAAGTGGTGCCTCCCGCTAACGTGCTGCTGGGTGGCTCTTGTTTACCCCACACTACCCAACCCCCCATCTTCGGGCCACTGCACTGTCTCGCCCGCCAGATTTGCATTTTGCCTAGCACCCTCGCCTTCAGTTCTCGTTGACAGTAAATAATAAAGCGTTTCCGCTATGCCGGCTCTGCAGTGCAGGGCCATGAACCATGCATGATAACATCACCCAAAGTCGCCATTCACATACCGTCTATACTACCGACTTTCAAAGGCCCTCATGCTTGTCTGGCTCCTCCCTAAGTAAAGCAATACAGAAGTACAACTCTGAATCAAAGACTCTCTGCCTCATCACCATTTGCCAGCATGCGGAGACTTCAAAGACTTCAAGCTGTGGCCATAATCAGGCCCCCTGCTTGCCATAACCCCTCCCTTTTCCCCCTCCCTCCTGGACAGCCTCGCTCTCCCAAGCACCTCGCTTAGGCACATACATACACCACTCACGTGCTCCCCACCCCCCTCCTCCCCCGATCACTTTCACGTCCGTCCGTCTCCCTAGATATAACACAATTACACGCAAAACTGAAAATGTACAGCTCAGCTGTTGATCTCCCAACTCAATGCCGTATGTGCGACATCAAAGAGTTTAAATACCTATATTCCAAGTGCTACTGTTAATGCAGGTTAAGTGAAACTACTAGTTGTTTTGAAACTGGCATAATAAACTCATGTTTTAAAAATATTATTTTAATCTGTGCCAATTGATTGTAGTTTGCACTCGCCACAGGCAGCACAGTCACACACGCAACGCCACTCACACACGCAACGCCACTCACACACGCAACTCATCCACGCAACCCCACTCACACACGCAACGCCACTCACACACGCAACGCCACTCACACACGCAACGCCACTCACACATGCAACTGCACTCACACACGCAACGACACTCATCGACGCAACGACACTCACACACGCAACGCCACTCACACACGCAATGCCACTCACACACGCAACGCCACTCACACACGCAACGGCACTCACACACGCAACGGCACTCACACACGCAACGCCACTCACACACGCAACGCCACTCACACACGCCACTCATCCACGCAACGCCACTCATCCACGCAACGCCACTCATCGACGCAACGCCACTCACACACGCAACGCCACTCACACACGCAACGCCACTCACACACGCAACGCCACTCACACACGCAATGGCACTCACACACGCAACGCCACTCACACACGCAACGCCACTCACACACGCCACTCATCCACGCAACGCCACTCATCCACGCAACGCCACTCATCCACGCAACGCCACTCATCCACGCAACGCCACTCATCCATGCAACGCCACTCATCCATTTGCAAAACGAAAAAGGTCAAACTCTTCTATTGCGAGACCTATTGCATTTTCAATGCTTGTTGTAAACATGGCTCCAATGGAGATGATGTAATGCGACTGAAAAAAAAAAGAGTTACCAGGGCATAGAGCTTGAAGTCATGGATGAGTTTTTATATTGATTGATTGACATTCTTTATTGTATGAATACTTAAAATCTTTTACAAAAGTGATAGCATAAAAAAGACACTAAGTATAAAAGTATAAAAGACGTCATGATTTGTGCCATAAAATGATGCCATATAAAAATGTAAGGTGTAGTGATGTTTATCGCCAAGCGAGGTTAATCAGCCAGCCGAGATATGCGGTCAAAGGTGATTTGTGTGGCGATCACGGGGTGAGACGACTCTGCGCAAGGCCAAAACTGTGGAGTGCACGGGCGTGCGATATTGAGGTGTGCAAGCATGCATCAGGTTAAGTTATGTAGGACGAGTGTCAAGGTTGGTGCAACAAATAGAAAGCGATACTCTGCCCTGATTAGAGTCTACTTTTAAAATCGCCAATTGCATGTTCTATAAGGTGTTGGTTTATTAGGCGCATGAAAGTGCAAGGGGCCTCGCCAAGAATTTATGTAAGGAAGTAGATGGAAAAACAGAACCATGTGCCGGCCCCTAAAATAGTGCGTCTTTCATGCGTGCCAGTGTACGCCTGATATTAGAATCACTAAGTTGCATGCTCTGTGAGGTCTTGGTCTATTTGGCGCATGAATGCAGAGTGAAAAGGGCATCGCCTAGAGATTGTGTAGGGTGCTAGATGGAGAGTCAAAACTGTGTGCGGCATTAGAGTGGTACGTCCTTCATGCATGCCAGTGTGCACTATAAAAATCTGATATGCATAGGCCAGTTCTTAACGGGGGCCCCAATTGCTGTTGCTATTACTTTTGATGAACAGCAGCTTGTAGGTTGTGGTTTTTTAGGTTGCGACCTGGCGAAAAGCTGCGCAAGCAGCGTTTCGCGCAAGGCGAAATCTTTTGTTTAGAGTATGTGGCTTGGGAATCCGCCCTCTGTTCCATTGGCTAGCTCCATAAATGGAGGCTAGCCATTGGAACAGACATCTGTCCGTCATGGCCGGAGCAGATTCGTGGGCGTTCCGGCCATTTTTACTCATCCCGCCCCCTTGCGATCGTCATGCGGCGGTGGGCGGTGTTTTTTTTTTTTCCAGCTTTGTTTTCAACCATTTCGGGATTGTCCTTTGCATGGGTGAGTTGCGCGATGTCCCGCTCTCCGTTCCCGCCCCCCCTCCCGCTGTCCGTGTGCCTGTTCCTGCCCCCCTCCCGCTGTTCGTGTCCCCGTTCCCGCCCCCCCCCCGCTGTCCGTGTGCCCGTAGGTGCTTGTTTTAAACAGCAGTTTGCTAAATACTCTAGGAAGAATCTCAGTCATGCATCAAGCACCTAACTCCTCCGAAGCACCAAACACTCAACAGGGGCACCTATACACCAGCTGGGTGGCACAATGTCGGCTGCGCAGCAGGCTCCCCCTCCTCACCTCAGAGCCGCCCCCTGCAGGAGAGAGGTAAACACACCTCTCCTCTATCGGCACGGGCGGCCATGAGTTGCTGCACGCGCCACGCACGGGCTGTAATGTGTTCTTGACTCGCTCTGTGCAACAGATGCCTGTGGTGTCATGTGAGCTCCTGTTTAAAGGAAACCTGTGTCATCCTCCTCCTCCACTTTGCTTCATCTTACGGAGCACCCATGAGCTGGCTAAGATATTTCCTGCCTCGCCGCTGATTTCCGTTCTGGCAGATTAGCAACATCCGTCCGAGCACAGTTCTAAAGGCTCTCGAGTGACTGATTCGGGCATTAGATATGATCATGTTAGACTGAGCTCCCCGACGCCAGCCGTCAGATGAGTGTGCGCCCTTTTCAGGTTGTCTCACTCTAGCGCTTTCTACAGGCTCAGGGCAGACGGAGGGTGTCCCTTCATAAATTTTCCTCTAGCGTCTCACTCGAGCGCTTGTTTTTTGAGCTCAGGAAAAAAACACAGTCGGCTCCTTCTGATTTGGCAGTCGGTGGCCGTACTAATGTGATTGCAGCTTCCTTGTTTGTGAGGAAAAGGTGCAAACGTTGTTGCTCCGTCCTTTTACCTTCCAACGAGGAGCCTGTCGTTTTCCACTCCCTGTTCTTTCTTCCGGTTTGAAGGTTATGAAACCCTGCGCTAACAGGCAGCAAGGCAGAGCTTGTGCGTTATACCTACCGTAATTGCGCCAATAAGGAAAGGGGCATGAAAGACATTGGATTGTGAACTAAAGCCATCCATATCTCTCCCAAAGTTCAAGTCGACCGGTGCATTGTTTAGTCATTTAAATGAAAAAAAATGTTGTGTTTTATTTTTCAGTTTTTAACTTCTCAAATGTATTTTTCCGATTTGGTTCACTGAGGTGGGCCAATAGATACCAGCTGCAGGCTCCGCAACATTTTAGATTTAATTCTGTCATTTCTACCTGCAGTGGCACAGCTTAAAATTACATATCCTTTGCGAAATATACCGAGGTGTCCCTAAGATTCCCGTATGTCACTTACTTAGGTCTTGCGTACACACCAACATTTGAAAGCAGGGAAGATGAATATTTTGAATACAATTGACTTGTTTTTTAAATCTCTACCTCTAGTGAACCATTCACTCTCCCCAAGCACCCTCCCCTCCCTCACAGACACACACACCAAGGTGCATGGAGGCAGAGTGCGGGCTATAGGCAAAACGCAGAGCCTGATAAAAATTTATGAAATGGGACCACTTTCCGACAAGAAACTTCGGCCTCGAAGCTGAGGAACGGGGTTCGAGTCTCTGCACGGACACCCAACAACCTCACCTGTGATTCTGGGCAAATCATTTAATCTCACCGTGCATAACACAATGAATGGGTCCCTCTTTAACACAACGGGTGCTCATATAAAGTGCTCTGATACCTTCGAGTTGAGTTCACGCTATATAAAACTCCCTCCATCCCCAAGAAAGACTGACAGAATGGGTGGGAATAGAAGGAGTGGTTGCGAGAAAGATGGAAGAAGGGGCGAAGGTAAGGTTTGAGAGGGCAAGGGATGAGAGAGTGAGGGGCAAGAAAATAGGAAAGACTGGAAGGGGAGAGATGTAGGAGGGGGAGGAGAAAGGAAAGGAGATATGGTGAAGTGACAGGCAATGGGGGGTGAGAGCGTGTCTGTGTGCACACACTGGGGAAGTGATTGAACAGCTATTGGTGTATTTACTTAACAGTCGTATATAGCGCCTATGCACCAACAGTTGCTAGGATGCTTTACATATAACCCTGGAGTTACACACAATTACAAAAGACATGCCTGGAAACAAGCAAGCAAGTTGGGAGGTGGAACACAGACCAGGTCGTGGCTTCTGAGTGGGTAGAACATTTGTTGAACAATGGCAGTACCTACACAACTACTACTAATTAGCACACTGCAAGTGCGACAATTCAGTCTATTCCAGGCCCCCGAAGATATAAAAATAGCTTGGGCAGCAGGTATTTGTTGTTTTTAAAGCGTACTGCATTAATAAACATTTGCTGTTTGCTCATCTCTAATTTATACAAACAGCATCATAATGTGGTGGCTGTCATAAGTGCCAGTGTCGGCAATTACATGTCGGTGCAGACAATTAAATGCTGGTGCCAAACATTAAGTGCCGTTGCCGAGCACCAGAAACCACTGGCTCAAATTACGCACTGGGGAACAGATGTGCTTCTAGGTGCTTCCCCGAAGCAGAGAAGGTGGGCTCAATTCTGGAGCCGAGAGGTGAAGTGTCCAAGCAACAGTAGGGCTGCACAGCGTCCCTCGAGTATACCAAGACACCCTCACCGCAGCACAGCACAGAGTGACAGTCATTGTTACTGCACTGGAGAGACCTCACTGTAGAACTGTAGAGCCTGACCCTCACTGCAGGGCTGAACAGCATCCCTCCAGTATACCAAGACACCCCCACAGCAGCACTGCACAGAGGGACCGCCATTATTACTGCACTGGAGAGACCTCACTGTAGAGCGTGACCCTCACTGCAGGGCTGCACAGAACAGCCCTCCGTGCAGTACTACACAAAGAAGCGCTTAATGGAGAAATGCACAGAATAATCCTCATTACCACACTACAAACAGTACCCCCCTCAGCAGCACTGCACTAGAGGGCATTACTGCAAAGTGATAATCATTACATCACTGCCCAGACCGCCTCTAATTACAGCACTGCACACTGTGGCCTCCTCTGCAGCACTGCACACTGTGGCCTCCTTTGCAGCACTGCACACTGTCTCCTCCTCTGCAGCACTGCACACTGTGGCCTCCTCTGCAGCACTGCACACTGTGGCCTCCTCTGCAGCACTGCACACTGTCTCCTCCTCTGCAGCACTGCACACTGTGGCCTCCTCTGCAGCACTGCACACTGTCTCCTCCTCTGCAGCACTGCACACTGTGGCCTCCTCTGCAGCACTGCACATTGTCTTCTCCTCTGCAGCACTGCACACTGTGGCCTCCTCTGCAGCACTGCATATTCACCCTCACTGCAGAAATGTGTGTGTCTGGCTGGCTCTGGGTGTGTGTGTGTGTGGCTGGCTCTGGGTGTGTTTGTGTGGCTCTGTGTGTGTGTGTGTGTGCTAGTAATTGCTGTCTGCTGAGCTCGTCCGTAGGGTACAATAGGTCTCACATTTGCGAGAGATTAAGCTAATGGCAATGTAAATGACAATGCCATTTATTTATCTGTTTTCAAAACCAACACATAAATACAAATTTTGTCATTTACATTTACAATGCCAATAGCTCAAACTTTTCCAAAGGCGAAACCATTCATTGTAAATGCTTGTTGTCTCAGTTACTTGAGTAGTTCTTAAGATCCTTGCTGCTTGTGCGTGAAATTTCCCGATGCGTGCGAGGGCCATCGGTTCCGTGATGGTGAAAATGAGCGTTAGGGCCTCTTTGCATGTTCTCGCACAATTTTGCAAGAACAGTGTTCTTAAATATAGTCACCTTTGTCCCAGGCTGAGTTTTTATATGACCTTTAACCAATACAGAAAATGGATGTAGCAGTTACAACATTTTATATATTTATTACATAGAAACAAACCAAAACCACATTATTAAATGTTAAATAAAAATTGAACAGTTACAATCATGGAGAAAGCAAATTTGATGAAGTGGTTCAGACTTTTTTGAAGACGTGGGACTGAGGAACTACATATTGTGAATCCAGAGGAAAAGGGCTCAGACACATTAATTGCAGCTAAGAAAAGTGGTGTGTTTACGAAAACTTTGTGAAAAATAACGATACTTGCAGACTACTTAAATGATTTTGGTAACTCACAATAAAAATCTCTCAGTTGCTGTATATATATGGAACATGTTATAAAACTACATCGTTTTTATGAAAGAGAATAGTCTCACATAAAAAGAGAAGAAATTACAAGACCCATCAATAAAATCGTTTTATTGTAAATTTATTTATATAGTATTTCTTGCTCTCATGAAGAGGAATAAGTATTTTTCAGATGGGTAGCATGCATACATTATATTGTTATCTCCATCATACTTCCACTTTGATAGATGACTGTGAACTGACGTAAAGAGTTTTATTGACCTTTTTATTTACTGACGTAAAATTTAAGGGGCTGATTAGGATGTTGGGCAGTCTGCCCGACAGACAGCCCTTCGGTCCGACCGCCGCATTTGGTGCATGCGGTTGGACCGTAAGTCGATGGAGGAAGACCACCACCTTCAACAGGATCTACTGATACCGATGGGCGGCGATTGAAATCACAATCCCAATGACAGTAATGCCGAGGCAGGCCCCACCGTCAGGATTACTATTCCCCTTTCTGACAGCCTGTTCATGGCAGTCTGACAGCCATGAAAAGGCTGTCAGAAAGGGACTTTAGGAGCGCCAAATAGGACCCCTGTTCCTTGTGTAACTCCACACACATACATGTACTGTGTACCAGGCACCACATGGTGCCTGGCACACGGTGCTCACAAACTGCTCCTGTATACAGCGGCTTGTGCTGTGGCCCTTTTCCTGGCCCGCAGCACAAGCCGCTGTGTAGAGGAGCAGTTTCCGACTGCCACCATGGTGGTAAAATCGTAATTAGGTGGTCGAACCACCACCTGCCTGTCAGGCGATCCCAGGACCGCCAAAATAGCAGGCGGTGTTTTGACCAGCATCATAATGATGCCCTAAGTTTTTTTTCATAAATATGTGTTTCATAGTGCTGAGCTGGCCTTGCACTTATCTCAATCAATCAGGGGATTATAAAGCGCGTTACTCACCCGCGAGGGTCTCAAGGCGCTGAGGGGTGGGCAGCTCCAAATAAGTCGAAGAGCCGGGTCTTGAGGTCCTTCCTGAAAATGTGCAGGGTCGGGGAGCGTTTGATGTTCACCGGGAGCTCGTTCCAGGTCTTGGCCGCGATGTAGGAGAAGGCTCTCCCGCCTGTTCTGGTTCTGCGGATGCGGGGGACCTCTGCCAGGGCGAGGTCGGCAGAGCGGAGGTGCCTCTTGGGTACGTGGAAAGACACTCTCTCGTTGAGGTATTTGGGTCCGATGTTGAGGGATTTGTATGCGTGGAGGAGGAGTTTGAAGGTGACCCTCTTCTCGACGGGCAGCCAGTGGAGGTCTTGAAGGTGTTGGGTCATGTGTTTGTGACGCGGTGTACCGATTCCGAGTCTGGCTGTGGAGTTCTGGATGGTTTGGAGTTTGTGTAGGAGAGCTCTGTTGATTCTGGCGTAAGGGGTGTTGCCGTAGTCTAGTCTGCTGGTCATGAGTGTGTGGCTGACAATCTTTTTGCAGTCGGGGTGGGGGTCCATTTGAAGGTCTTGCGGAGGATGCGCAGGCAGTTGGAGCTGGTGGAGGTGATGACGTTGATCTGGCTGTTCATGGAGAGGGAGGAGTCGAGGATGATGCCGAGGTTTCGTCTTCATCCCTCCCACTAAACTTGAGGCGGAAGCCGGGTGCGGGCGAGTGGGTGTAATTGTGCTGACTACTAGCCGATTTTTTAATTGATGTATACTACTTGCTGACTACTAGCGATTTTTAACTGTGTGTGTTGTCTACTGCTGCATATTGCGCTCTTCTTGCTCTTTCGAGTTGCCTGAGGCGGAAAGCCGGGTGATCTCTAGGCCTTCCTTTTATCATTATTATTTTACATTTTTCACTCACCCTTCTGTTTTCTGTTATTCGCGCCGCGCTGCTTTGCTCTCAGTGTCCTTCACTCACTCAGCCGACTTAGTGCTGAAGGGTGCTCTGGGACCTGTAGGCCTCGCACTTTTCAGCGGCCATCTTGGGGGGAGGCAGGCTCGCTGGGCGGCAGACCAGTGTTGCTGCCTCTCGCCGGCGACGCCTTAAAACTCCACCTGAGGGTTGCCCTGGTTAGATCTTCATCCCTCCCACTAAACTTGAGGCGGAAGCCGGGTGCGGGCGAGTGGGTGTGATTGTGCTGACTACTAGCCGATTTTTTAATTGATGTATACTACTTGCTGACTACTAGCGATTTTTAACTGTGTGTGTTCTACTGCTGCATATTGCGCTCTTCTTGCTCTTTCGAGTTGCCTGAGGCGGAAAGCCGGGTGATCTCTAGGCCTTCCTTTTATTATTATTATTTTACATTTTTCACTCACCCTTCTGTTTTCTGTTATTCGCGCCGCGCTGCTTTGCTCTCAGTGTCCTTCACCCACTCAGCCGACTTGGTGCTGAAGGGTGCTCTGGGACCTGTAGGCCTCGCACTTTTCAGCGGCCATCTTGGGGGGAGGCAGGCTCGCTGGGCGGCAGACCAGTGTTGCTGCCTCCCGCCGGCGACGCCTTAAAACTAGGCGCCCTTGTCTCCGTGCAGCAGACGCGAGCAGCGGACGTGCCTCTCATGCGCCGAAGGAGCGCCTAAGGAAAGCCCGTCTGCGCCCATCAGCGTCCCAGAGGCGGACGGATGCAGGCGGGGCCGGGGCCAGGCTATCGTATCTGTTGGTTAGATGTTAAAATACACCCCGGACGCGCTCTTAGCTCTTAGGGGTAAGTCGGATAACTGTTGTATTGTATTTCCCAGGCGGCCCAAAGGTAAGAGGCGTTGGCCTGGCTGTAGATGGCTACCAGGCAATGGCTCCATTTCCATTCCTAAGAGCATGCCTCACAAGAGTACCTGTTTACTCCTAAACACGAGGTCTCTGAGTAAACATGCGTTAGATCTTTACAATTTGCTGTCTGAGACCAAGCCCACCTATCTCTTTCTGACAGAGACGTGGATGGGCGATTGCTCGGGACCCGACATAGCCACGGCGCTCCCTCCTAACTATGTCATTTTCAGGAAGGACAGAGCCAACGGCAGGGGTGGAGGCGTTGCGATGGTGGTGGACAAGCGGGTTGCCTGTTCCATTATCCAGACTGACGACATTCAGGGGTGTGAGGCCCTGGGATTTTCTCTGTCCCTGTCCCCATATCAATCCTGTTCGGGGCTATTGATCTACAGGCCTCCGGGCCCCATCGGCTCTTTCCATGAGGAGCTCTACTCCGTTGTTTCTGCTTTATGCCTAAAATCACCGCATTGTCTGCTTTTAGGCGACTTTAATATCCATATGGATATAGAAGACGCAGCAGACACAATAAAGATCATTGACACCACCACTCCATTGGGACTCACTCCGTATTTATTTTCCCCCACGCATAGCAAAGGCCACACACTGGATCAAGTGTTTTCAACTGTCCCGATTAATACATCTACTCCAGTGCCAGTCCTGTGGTCTGATCATTATCTAGTGAATTTTCAGATCATTCACTCCGATAAAGTGTCCTCGAGTGGGCAGGGCGGCCAATGGCAGAATTCCCGAGCCTTCCATCGTGTCTCTCCGGACATGCTGGCGCAGGCTCTACTATCCTTTCCCTGCCAGATGTCGGGCATTTTAGAGACCGACCTGGAAAGCTTGCAGACTTGGTTTGTTAAGCGACTGGACGAACTTGCTCCCGCCCGAGCTGACAGAAAAAATTCTCCCAGGGCTTCCGCCCCTTGGTTTTCATCAGCCTTGGCAGAGAAGAGGCGGCAGTGTAAAAAAGCTGAAAGAGTATGGCGCCGTCAGTACGATTTAACATCTAAAGAGGCATATAGGGAATCTATCAAGGCGTACCATCGCGACATCACCTTGGAGAAAAAAATCTTATTTTGCAAGAAGAATTGAGGCAGCTACAAACTCCTCTAAAGAATTATTCTTAATAGTGAAGGAATTTACTTCTCCTTTGTGGAGTACTCCCAAAAGCTCGCATTCTGAGCTTTGGGTGACTCAGTTGGCTGATTTCTTCGCCAGCAAAACTAAAAACATCCAGGCCTCCTTCCCATCTTCAGGTGTGGCCGCAGCTCCGGGAGTGTCTCTCCCTCCTCTGACCATAGATGCTGAGGGTTCAACTTTTTTGAACTTCCCTCCCCTTTCGTTTTTGGCCTCCTTGGACCTTCTCACTAAACTAAAGTCAGGCTCCCCGCTTGATCCTTGCCCTGCCAAATTTTTCGCAAAAACTGCACAAGTGATCAACCCTTTAGTTAACCCAGTGCTCAATCTATCCCTTAGCACGGGTGTGGTCCCTCCGACCTGGAAGCAGGCCCTCATACTGCCACTCCTGAAAAAACCTAATCTGGATCCCACAGCCCACGCTAACTATAGGCCCATTTCTCTTTTGCCAGCATTCGCGAAGGTTGTGGAGAAACACGTCCATCTGTCTCTGGCCAACTTCCTGGAGACCAATAACATCTTACACCATACCCAGTCGGGTTTCCGGGCTAATATGAGCACGGAGATAGCACTGCTGAAAGTCACGGAGGCCATCAAAGAAATCTTGGACTCTGGGGGCAAGGCGATGCTGGTGATGCTAGATCTCTCGGCGGCCTTTGACACCGTCCCCCACAGCCGTCTCCTTTTAAGACTCTGGGAGATTGGTCTGAGGGGGACGGTGTACAGTTGGTTTGAGTCTTTCCTAGCTGACCGCCAACAAACGGTCTGGGCCCCCCCGTTCTCTGCTGCAGTGCCGTCATTGGAGGTAGGAGTTCCTCAGGGCTCAATCTTGAGCCCTACTCTTTTTAACATCTACATGATCCCTCTGGCGGCACTGGCAGAGTCCCATGGTGCCCAGATCGTGTCGTACGCAGATGATACCCAGCTCCTCTTCTCCTGTGACAAGAACTCTGACTTTAATGGAGAGAGTATCAGAAGTTGTCTTGGGGCTGTATTTGACTGGTTTCAGCAGAACTGCCTCAAGTGCAATTCCGATAAATCCGAGGTGCTTTTCTTCGGGTGCCCTTCTGACCCGAGGTGGAAATCTTGGTGGCCTGCGGCTATGTTTCCTCCCTTAGCCGCCTCTCCGGTGGCTAAGAATCTTGGAGTACAGGTTGACAACGGTCTTACCCTGAAACCTCAGATACTGGGCCTAGTGGGCAAATGTTTTGGTGTCCTAAAAATGCTTAGGAAATTCTTGCCATTACTATCCTTGGCCCACCGAAGAATCACTGTGCAGGCGTTCATAGGTTCTCTCTTGGACTACGCCAACGTGCTGTATCTTGGCCTTCCAGAATTCCTCCTAGCGCGTCTGCAAATTTTTCAAAACTGTGCCGCGCGCGGGCAATTTATGTTCTTCATTGGAGATCCAGTGCTAGAGACCTCTTAAAGACTCTCCATTGGCTTCCAATTCAGAAGCGCATTGTCTTTAAAGTACTCACTCTGGCCTTTAAGGCACTTCATGGTATTGGCGCTAAATATATCAGAAAACTGATGGAATTTTATCAGCAATCTAGGTCACTCAGGTCATCTTCCCTGGCCCTGGCCTCTGTACCAGCTATCAGGCGTGCCCGCTGCGGCGGCCGCTCTTTCAAACGTTTGGCGCCACAGTTGTGGAATGCCTTGCCTCTGTCTCTGAGGATGAGTGTCAATCTTTTAGCTTTTAGGAAGGACCTGAAGTCCTGGCTTTTTGTTCAGTAAGTTCTGTCTGCTCTCTCCCGTTCTGTACCGCCTTGGGTTTCTAGCGCCGGGACACTCCTCGGAGTAGCTGAGCGCTATATAAAACTCATAATAACATAACATAACATAACATGGTCTGTAGGGGTGGGGGGATTTCCGAGGTTGGAGGGCCACCAGGTGTGGTCCCAGGGGGAGGTTCAGGATCCCAGGATGAGGACCTTGGTTTTCTCTTGTTGGGCTTCAAACAGCTGTCTTTCATCCAGGCTGCGACGTTCTTCATTCCTTCATGGAAGCAGAGTCTGGTGTCTTCGGGATTCTTCGTGAGTGAGAGAATGAGCTTGGTATCATCGGCGTAGGATACTATGCTGAGCCCATGCTGTCTGACGATGGCGGCGAGGGGTGCCATGTAGATGTTGAAGAGCGTGGGGCTGAGCGATGATCCTTGGGGTACTCCGCAGTTGATATCAGTGGGTTTGGAGAGGAAGGGATGGAGTCCGATCCTCTGGGTTCTGCCGGAGAGAAAGGATTGGATCCAGTCGATGGCGGCCCCTTGTATCAATCAATCAATCAATCAATCATGCCATTTGTATAGCGCACTACTCACCCGGGAGGGTCTCAAGGCGCTTGGGGGGAGGGGTATGCTACTGCTCGAACAGCCAGGTCTTGAGTTGTTTCCTGAAGGCGAGATGGTCCTGGGTCAGCCGAAGGTGGATGGGGAGGGAGTTCCAAGTCTTGGCAGCCAGGTAAGAGAAGGATCTTCCTCCGGCGGTGGCTCTTCGGATGCGTGGTACGGCTGCGAGGGCGAGGCTGGTAGACCGTAGCTGGCGGGTGGGCGTGTAGAAGGTCAGGCGGTCGTTGAGGTACTTGGGGCCCAGGTCGTGGAGAGACTTGTGTGCGTGGGTGAGGAGCCGGAACGTGATCCTCTTGTCAACGGGGAGCCAGTGCAGGTTCCTCAGGTGGCTGGAGATGTGGCTGCGTCGGGGGACATCCAGGATGAGTCGGGCGGAGGCGTTCTGGATGCGCTGGAGTCTTTTCTGTAGCTTGGCTGTGGTTCCGGCGTAGAGGGTGTTTCCGTAGTCCAGTCGGCTGGTGACGAGTGCCTGGGTGACAGTCTTCCTGGTCTCGGTCGGGATCCAGCGGAAGATCTTGCGAAGCATACACAGGGTGTTGAAGCACGATGAGGAGACGGCGTTGACTTGTCTGGTCATCGAGAGGGAGGGGTCCAGGATGAAGCCCAGGTTGCGTGCGTGGTCGGTTGGCTTGGGTGCGGTGCCCAGGGCTGGGGGCCACCAGGAGTCGTCCCAGGCGGAGGGCGAAGATCCCAGGATGAGGACTTCCGTCTTGTCCGAGTTCAGTTTCAGGCGGCTGTCCTTCATCCACTCGGCGACGTCTTTCATCCCTTCGTGTAGGCAGGTTCTGGCGGTGTCGGGGTCTCTGGTGAGGGAGAGGATCAGCTGGGTGTCGTCGGCGTAAGAGATGATGTTGAGGTTGTGCTGGCGTGCGATGGCTGTGAGAGGTTTCATGTAGATGTTGAAGAGGGTGGGGCTGAGTGAAGATCCTTGCGGGACGCCGCAGATGACTTCGGTGGCCTCGGAGCGAAACGGGGGGAGGCGGACTCTTTGTGTTCTTCCGGCGAGGAACGAGATGATCCACTCCAGTGCCTTCTCTTGGATACCGATGTTGCTGAGGCGCTGGACTAGGGTGCGGTGGCAGACCGTGTCGAACGCAGCGGAGAGGTCCAGGAGGATGAGGGCCACTGTTTCCCCCTTGTCGAGCAGGGTCCGGATGTCGTCGGTGGCTGCGATGAGGGCGGTCTCGGTGCTGTGGTTGGCTCTGAAGCCGGACTGCGAGGGGTCGAGGGATCCGTTCGTCTCGAGGAAGGCGGTCAGCTGTCTGTTGACGATCTTCTCAATGACTTTAGCAGGAAAAGGGAGGAGCGAGATGGGGCGGAAGTTTTTGAGATCGGTGGGGTCCGCTGTAGGTTTCTTCAGGAGGGCGCTGATCTCGGCGTGCTTCCAGCTCTCCGGGAAGGTGGCGGTGTCGAAGGAGGTGTTGATGATGTTCCGGAGTTGGGGTGCGATGGTGGAGTCGGCCTTGTTGAAGACGTGGTGTGGGCAGGGGTCGGTCGGTGATCCGGAGTGGATGGTGTTCATCGTGCGGGCTGTGTCTTCGGTGGTCACCGTGGTCCAGGTGCGGAGGGTGGCGGTGGGGGGCGTTGGTTCGACGGTTGGGTGCGTGGGTGGGGCGCCGAAGCTGTTGTGGATGTCGGCGATCTTGCGGTGGAAGAACGAGGCGAGGGAGTCGCAGAGGTCTTGTGACGGAGTGATGTCGTTGGTGCCGGTGCTGGGGTTGGAGAACTCCTTGACGATAGTGAAGAGCTCTTTGCTGTCGTGGGCGTTGTTGTCCAGTCGTTCCTTCAGGGATTTCTTCTTGGTGGTGCGGATGAGCTGGTGGTGCTTGCGGGTAGCGTGTTTGAGGGCGGTCATGTTGTCGGTGGTCCGGTCGAGGAGCCAGGCTTTCTCGAGGGTGCGGCAGGTCTTCTTGGAGTCCTTGAGGTCGTCGGTGAACCAGGATGCCTTCTTGCTTCTGGGTCTGCTGGGAGGGTTCTTTAGTGGCACGAGGTCGTCGGCGCAGGCGGTCAGCCACTGTGTGAAGTTACGGGCTGCTTCGTTGGGGTCCGTTGTGTTGGCGGGTGGGCTCTGGCTGAGGGAGGTGGTGAGCTGGTCTGCGGTGATCTTGCTCCAATTCCTGTGAGGTACCTGTTGCGGGTGGTGGTGGGTCGTGGATCTTTTGAAGCTGAAGTGGACGCAGCTGTGGTCGGTCCAGTGGAGTCCGGTGGCGTGGCTGAAGGTGATGTACTTGCTGGAAGAGAAGACGGGATCAAGCGTGTGGCCGGCGTAGTGGGTGGGGGTGTTGACCAGTTGCTTGAGTCCGAGGTTGGCGAGGTTTTCCAGCAGGGCGGTGGTGTTGCGGTCCTTGTTGTTCTCCAGGTGGAAGTTGAGGTCCCCGAGGAGGATGTAGTCGGTGGAGGAGAGGGCGTGCGGGCTGATGAAGTCTGTGATGTCTTCGCTGAATTGTGTGCGTGGTCCCGGGGGTCTGTAGACGAGGGTGCCTCTGAGGGTCGTCTTAGGGTCGGTGTGAATCTGGAAGTGGAGATGTTCGGCTGCGGCGAAGGAGTCGTTGGCGTCGGTCGTGATGCGGATGGTGTTCCTGTGGACGATGGCGATGCCACCCCCGGTCTGGTTGATGCGGTCCCTCCTGATGATCTTGTACCCGTCCGGGATGGCGATGGCGATGTCGGGTGCAGAGGAGGCGTTCATCCAGGTTTCCGTGAGGAAGGCGACGTCCGGTGATGTAGCATCGAGGAGGTTCCAGAGTTCCACGGCGTGTCTGTGGACAGAGCGGGTGTTGATCAGGATGCACTTGAGGTGGTTGCTGCTGGTGTTTGTCTTGGCGGGTGCGGGGTAGGTTGGGAGGCAGGTGAACTTGCAGGTGCAGCAGGTGAAGGGTCCGTGGGTGCGTCTCGGGGTGGCTCGGCAGCAGGCGTGGGTCCGGCCGGCATTGAGTGCGTTGAGAGTGGCGGCGTCGTAGGTCAGTCGGGTCGTCTTGCCTTGGCGGGGAGGGCCAGGGGTCCTGGCGCTGGGCGCGGGCCAGGCGCGGACGGGCGCAGACGGGCTTACCTTTGGCGCACCTTCGGCGCTCAATCGGCGCTCCCGCTGCGCGCGTCCGCTGCGCGGTCGCTCTGGGGGCGTCATAAGTAAGGAGCCGGGAGGGAGGAGCAGCTGGGTGGCGGGAGCGGGGCGGCGAATGGAATCACAGGGGGGCGGGGCCGCAGGGAGGCAGCGGCGGGAAATTCCAAGAAGCAGCGGGCAGCGGGAAATTCCCAGGAGCAGCGGGAAATTCCCAGGAGCAGCGGGAAATTCCCAGGAGCAGCGGGCAGCGAGCGAAGGAATCTGCAGGCAGGAGGCGGCAAAGGCAGGCAGGAGCGGCAGCAGTGAGTGGGGCGACCAAGCCCTGTGGAGGGCCCATGTCGTAAAGTCTGGCAGTGAGCGTGCAATGTGAAAAGGTGTCGAAGGCTGCGGAGAGGTCTAGAAGGATGAGGGCTGCAGTGTGTCCCTGGTCAAGTAGCATGCAGATGTCGTCAGTGGTGGTGAGGAGGGCGGTCTCGGTACTGTGGTTGCTCCGGAATCCACACTGGGAGGCGTATAGTATGGAGTTCTCTTTGATGAAGGCTGTCAGCTGGGCATTCATGAGTCTCTCAGTGACTTTGGCCGCGAAGGGGAGGAGAGAGATGGGGGGTCGTTTTTCAGGTCCGTTGGATCGGACGTTGGTTTTTTGAGGAGGGGTTTAACCTCCGTCCGCTTCCAGTCGTCCGGGAAGATGCTGGATCTGAAGGAGGCATTGATGGTCCGGCCTAGTTCGGGTGTGATGGCGGCTGCTGCCCTGTGGAATATGTGCGGTGGGCAGGGATCAGTTGAGGCTCCTGAGTGGGTTTTCTTCATGGTCGCAGTAATGTTTAGACGGTAGCGGGATTCCAGGTCATGATGGTTGGCTTATCGGCGGCAGTGACGAGGGGGGTGGTGTCTCGTATCTGTTTGCTGAAGTTCTCGTAGAGGGTCTTGATCCTCAGATGGAAGTAGGAATTGAGCTTGTCGCAGAGTTACTGGGAAGTTGGTCGTGTTGGTTTGGACTTTGCCTCTTATGAAGGACGGTTTGGTGTCTCTTATGTGCTGGTGGTATTCCTTCAGGGCGCCCCTGTGGTTGTTCCGTGATACCGGAGCGCCTGGCTTCTTGTAATTCTGTCGTGAACCATACAGCTTTGTTTGGCGGGGTGGAGGTTGGTTGCAAGCTTGTAGGTGCAGCAGGAGATCCAGTGATGAAATGATTTGGCTGCGGAGTTGGTATCTGTCATGGTGCTGGGGGGGTCTTGGAGGAGGGTGGTGTTGAGGTGTTGCTCTGTGACCGTGCTCCAATTCCTTGTGGTGGGTGCGGGGCGGGCTTTGGTGCGGTGGCGGTGTTGAAGATTAAATGGATGCAGTGGTGGTCTGTCCAGAGGGGCTGGGTAATGTGGCTGAAGCGGATGTTTGTCCCTCCTGCAAAGATAGGGTCGAGGGTGTGTCCGGCTCTGTGAGTGGGCATGTTGACCAGCTGCTTCAGCCCGAGGTTGTCGAGAAGAGTGGTGGAGTTGGGGTTGTTGCCGTTGTGGAGGTGGAAGTTCAGGTCCCGAGTAGAATGTAGTCAGTGGAGGTGATGGCGTGGGGTGCGGCGAGCTCAGTGATGGTATTTGCGGACTGGGTGCGCGGCCCCAGCGGTCTGTAGCTGAGGGTGCCGCGTAGCATGGTCCTGGGGCTGGTCTGGATCTGGATCTAGAAGTGGCGGTGTTCTGTGTTGGAGTTGATTGCGCTGGATGTGGAGAGTCGGACGGTGGTCTTATGTGCGATGGCGAGGCCTCCTCCTGGGCAGTGGGTGCGGTCCTTTCTCTGGATCTTATAGCTGCGGGGATGGCAGTGGCGATGTCGGGGCCGCAGGTGGTGTTGGTCCAGGTTTCCCTGAAGTTGGGCAAAAGGGTGTCGATCAGATCCCAGATCTCTACGGCGTGTCGGTGCAGGGAGCGCACGTTGAGGGGATGCATGTCAGGGTTTCGGCGGTGCGAGCCTCACGCGGGCCCTTGGCGGTAGTGGGGGTTTTACCAATGGTGAAGGATCAACGGCAGGGTCTGCATGAGAACTGTCCATGGGTGGTGTTTGGCGAGGATCTTACGCGGGAAACATCCTTTACAACGCAACTTTTACCACGCAGTGCCTTTACGACGCATTGCGCTGGGGGCGCTCTAGGATAGGAAATAGGTTTAATTTACTATCCAACACCTTCCCTACTATCCACGGGGACTGGAGTTGGAATAGTAAATTAAACTATTCACTGTCCAGTGCCCCAAAGCACTATGCGTTGTAAAGGCATGTGTTGTAAAAACAGCATTGTAAAGGCATGCGTGGTAAAAGCATGCGTTGTAATGTCATACATCCATCTTACGCAGACGGTGTGTCTTCCGGGATTGAGTGCGTGGAGGGAAGTGGAATCGTAGAGGTGGGGTACTAGGAGAGCAAGGGTTCCTGGCGCTGGTTGCGGACGGGCGCAGATTGGCTTGCCTTAGGCGCGCCTGCTGCGCGCCCGCTTCGCGCACCCTCCATTATGTAGGGGAGGGGGTGCGGGACTGGAGTAGGGAGGCGGGAGCGGGGGCACTGTCGGGGGGAGGGGCCGCAGGGGCAGCAGCGGCAGGAAGGCTGTAGCGCAAATGAGCGTGAATTGAAACAATAACAAACAGCGGAATAGCGTTAAATGCCACAACACAAAGCACAGATGAGCGCGAAAATAAAATAACACAAAGGCAGAGAAGAGCGTGCAAATTATGCCCCGAACATATCGCAAGTATTATTACTCTGCCACGTGTAGTAAGAGAGAGTACTCCCAGTTAATTCAAGGTCCAGAGGGGGGAGAAACAAACCAAGCAAAAAATACAAAACCTCAGTAGGGACCTATATTCCTTTTAACATTGAATGAATCTCAAAGATGTTTAGGAAAAGATGCCAAAGAGAGAAACTTCACAGTATTATCAAAACATATATATTTATTAATCTTTTTCTTTTTTGAGAATTATTTTTAAAACATTTATGCATCTGTACATATCATTTTGTCGTCAGTAAGAGATTCATCATTTTTACATACATATTATTTCTCCACAAAAATCTGTAAAATATAGTGCAAAAAGTGTGCCCTCTAATAACGACTATTCTTACCACTCATACATGCATACTCATATATCAGTCATACCATTCCTATTTGTAAGAAAAGACAAACCTATCAACATAAGTACAGGGACTAAGTTTAACAAGACATAAAACAAACATAAATGGCAGCTCTAAGGTGTACTTAGTTGGAAACTCAGAGAACCTAGATGATGAAGTTCTGCTAGTTTAGATGGAATTTAACCAGTACGTATCCAAAACAGGTAGATGTTAGGCCGACGTACGTTTCGGTGAGGTCACCTTCCTCAGGGCCAAGGACAACGTGTGCAAAGATATGACATAAATATTTGTGCCCTTAGAACCCCAGGCCGCGACTACAGCTTAGTGAGAATCAGCCATCTCTAAACCCTCTACACCGCTCTTACGAATCATCGTTTTGGGCCGAATCTTCGGAACCCCTAGTCGCGGCGCCAGCCTTTTCAAAACAGATAAATAAGCTGGCTGAGCAATAATATCAAAGACTAAAATACCGCAAAATACAAACGATCAGAAAACCCCCCTTGATATGCAGCAGCCTCTTGATTCTCACACCCAATAGAACCCGCATCTAATATTTTCAAAGGGATGTTCACCCTTGAAATGGAGTTCATGCCTTAGTTGAATGACCAACATCTGCTCCTCAGTACAACTCTTACTTATAGCATCTACAATATAGAAAATTGTATTATGCCCTCGAACTCTCTTTTTTTTAAAATCACAAATATTTATGTCATATCTTTGCACACGTTGTCCTTGGCCCTGAGGAAGGTGACCTCACCGAAACGTACGTCGGCCTAACATCTACCTGTTTTGGATACGAACTGGTTAAATGATGAATCTCTTACTGACGACAAAATGATATGTACAGATGCATAAATGTTTTAAAAATAATTCTCAAAAAAGAAAAAGATTAATAAATATATATGTTTTGATAATACTGTGAAGTTTCTCTCTTTGGCATCTTTTCCTAAACATCTTTGAGATTCATTCAATGTTAAAAGGAATATAGGTCCCTACTGAGGTTTTGTATTTTTTGCTTGGTTTATTACTCTGCCACCCCAAGGACAAGGGAGCAGTTAAAGAGCTGAGGTGGGCGGGCGGACTGCTGGCACGAACCCACAAGCAGGGCAGGCTCAAGGGCTGAGGCGAGAAGGTGCTGCTGGGGAGAGTGCTGGCCTGTACCGAAGGGCAGGCGGACCAAAGGTTTCTGTTCTTTTTTGGAGTTGAATTACAATTGATCAGGAGCTGAGCATTTCTCTATTTCTTGACCTTGTACATTTGCCTGGGGTCCAAAGCATGTCGGGGCTGGAGGGTGGGGAGGGGTCAAACAAAATAATAGGCCTGGCTTCTCAAAGCTAGGTCCTGCACAGCTAGGGTGACCAGGCATCCCTGATTTGCCTGGACGGTCCCCGTTTTTCACCAGCTGTCCGAGGAGATTTCATGAAATTTAGCTCATGTCCCGGTTTTTAGAGAGGGTCGGCTGATAATTGCATAGGTGCATTTTTAAGTTTTACAAAGCAGGAATAGTTAGCAATTGTTTCAAGAAAGTAATTTAATTACCGATGCAAGCTTCTGGGTTTAACGCCTTAACCACGGCGGCAATTCCGCCGCGGTGCGGGCGTTCTAATAAGTGGGCGGGGCTGCGTCGGCCGTTCGCAGCTCGCAGGAGGGAGTGCTCCCAGCACGGAAGGGGTTAAAAATGGCATTTTATGTATGTTCTAACTGCCTGATCTGCATTTCGCTGCTGAGGAGAGCTGTCATTATGTGCGCTGGCTTGAAGTCAAACTGTAGTCCATCATCTATTTTAGTGAAATGTCCCGGTTTTTGGCTTAAAACTTCTGGTCACCCTACGCACTGCAGGATATCAATATTCAAGGTACATGTCTGTGGAGTTAGGTACAGTAAGCCAGTACTTACCAGTGTTTACTAACCTTCACAATATTCCAACAGTAGATATTCTGATCATAATATTTTTGCATTTCGATATTTAAAACTCAATATTCTGGTATGATAGTTGCTGTCAGGCACTGAGCGCAACATTGAGAAAATGCTGCTATCACTGGTTGCCACCCTGACATGTTGCATTTAGCCATGGCATAGGGGCCTTCGTGCAGAGGGACAATGAGGGAGATTCGCTTCCCAAAATACTAAATGCAAAATTTTTTCTATTGTGTCAGGCCTATGTGACTTACAGAGCACGGTCCGCATGCTCTGACGTAAAATGTATGTATTTGCCTTTAGCATACTTTGCTATTGCATGATATAACATTATGCTTTTGTTTTACTATTAATTTATATTCTTTCTGATAGAATGCCAAAGTTCTTCGTATATGCTTCACGTGTGTGATAGCTATGCCCAGCATTGCCATTTTTTCAACGACATATGAGACAAATAGAAGAGGTTAGTAGGACCGATATTCTTACTACAGTTTTGCGTTCTGTCGTTTTCATGCACATGATAAGAACCCATTTTCACATATTTTTGTTAGAACTTATACATATAGGGTAGGCTGGTCTTCTAAGGACAGAGAGGACCGATAATTTCAGGGAGCAATATCTCCTAGGACGTTTCGCGTCTGTCCCAGACATAGTCTGGTACAATTTGTGGGCTATCTCAGTTCGAGCTGTGGTCGCCATGGGCCAGATATGCAGTTTCTGTTTCACAACTGTCCTAGTGGCAAATTCCTAGCTACTATGAATTAGAGCTAGGTTATGTATGGAATATATACCGGCTAATATAATGCTCAGTTTTTTTTCATTTTTTATACCTCCTTCATGTTCGCCATTGCAAGTGTATTTGTGATTTTTGTTACTTTGTGTTACCTATATTTTTGAACAAAGCTGTCTCATAATAAAACTACAGTACCCTAATCTATAGTCCTTGTTTGTGTGCTGATCTGCCAGAGTGCGTTGACGGAATTCACTATGAACCTGCAGGGTCTTTGGCAGAATGGATTGTTCATACCTATATGACAACTTCCTTGAGTAGTCTCTAACTTAACATGACTGTAGAGATTTACCGGGTGTGACCAAAATGTTCAGCGCACATTACTACGATGGGCATGAGGCATAAGACTTCGATGTTGGGAGAACCATTTCCTCTTTGATCCACACCCAATCCTACAAACGCCTGCTGAATGTGGGTGTTGCTTCCTAACATCTCTTCTGTACCTCTGCCCCAAATTCCATTCCTTTAGCGAGCTCTCAAATTCATTACATTTGTTCACAAAAGCAGGGAAATCATAGCATTTGGCTGGAACATGGTATTCTATGGCCGTAGAGGCTCTTCCTTATAATGGAAGATGTGCATTAGGAAGCTGGATCTCTATATCTTCACAACAAAAACATTTCTTAGTAAATCTCTTTTGTGTTATTGGTTCCTTGTATGTGAACAAGGCAATGGAAGTAAAAGGAGTATAAATCAACCACTGTGAGAGATACATTTAGCAGAGTGCACAAGATTCCCTTTGAATTGTGTACATCATTTATTTCAACTTTTAAACAGTGGGGACTTTTTTGTTGGGTACTATGATTTCGCTGAAAGAGGGATGAGTGTTTTAGTTCAAGCAGTATAAGACATGGCATTTTAATATATCTGTACATCTCTTTCTTATCTCTTTCTTGTGGGACTCATCAAATAACATTTTTAAGTCCACACCGGAGAGACCAGCAAGTATAACTATCCCGTTTGCAGAGTTCAGGCAAGATACAGCCCCGAGCAGTAGTTGTGTGGTTTAAGAAAAAGTTCTAGGCTGTGATGATTATTTATTTAACTTTTCACACTGGAAGCATTTATAAAGCATGAACTTTGCCCCAAAAGGCAAACAGGCCCTTGTATGTAGCCACAAGGTATGTAACCACATGTGAGGAAACTGCGACATGCAGGTACATTTACAATGTGAATTGAGGAAAGTAAGTCCCTTCACACACAGAAAGGGTCAGACACCTAGCATTATTTTAAGAAGAGAGCTGAGGGGAGGGATACATTCCTGAACAGTAAGAATATTTTAGATTTGTTTCGAGAGAATTGTGTTTTTTTTGGTAAATCGTGATGTGAGACCACTCGTGCATCGTAAAATCATAAAATAAAATACTGTTTTGTCTTACAATATATGGTTATTGAACTGTCAGTCAGGGAACTCTAACATGCATCTGGCTTCTAGCACAATTGACAGGGCTGAGGTACTTTTTTCCTTGGATTTTTGAAACTAGATTAACACTGCCATGCATAGTATATTGCACTAGGGTTAGGTAAATGTCCACCATCATTTGCATTGAGTGACTAGTGTAAACAAATTGCAATTTCACTGACAGTCTAGTGCAACATATTTTTTTTGTACTGATGAGATGGTAAACAGCCGTCACCCCGCATCCTTAACCACGCATGCTGTTACAACGTGGTCGTAACAACGACCGCGTTGTGACAACGCATACCATTACCCCGCAAGTCGTTACAACGACTTGCGGAGGGGGGAGAAGGTGTTGGGTTTAAAATCCAACACCTTCCCTACAGTCCGCACAGACTGGAGTTGGAATAGTAAATTTTACTATTCCAATATCCAGCGGCCCCCCTCCGCAAGTCATTGTAACGACTTGCGGGGTAATGGAACGCGTTGTTACATTGTAACAACATGCGGGGTAATGGTATGCGGGGAAAAGCGGCCTATTCGATGAGAATATTTGAACTGGGTGGTTATGGCAATTGAGTGTTTAAAATTGACCAGGTCCGTGTGCGTCTATTTGATTTTACCCCTACAATGTTTATGTTCATGTTAATGAAATTTGTACAGCTCACAAATACCCTCGGGTGTCTTGGCGCTTCCAGTGCAGACATACTGTGCTAAGTGCTATTATTGCTGAAAAAGCCAAGTCTTCAATTGTTTCCTATATAACAATATAGTGATCAAATTCCTGTTTGATGCTGTACTTTGGTTCCCTTTCTGATTGCAAGTGTATTCACTACCAAAAAGATTCTGTTATTATCATAATGACCTCTGCAATTTCTGCTTTTTTCTCTGTTGAGCAACAGGAGTATTTTTTCATTTTGCCTCCATTTCTTAAACTTTCCCATGATTATGTAATATACTAAGACAAGAAGTGAAAGCAGAAATTCAGTCACATTTATGTAAGACAAAATAACATAATTCTTGGTTTAAATACATTAACATAAACGCATTAAACTCAACCTTTTTCTTTTACAAATTATTGTATATTATCAAACCACGATAATTAAAGTAGCTAGCCACATCTGTCAATTCATTCAGCTCATATATTTCGTTTTATTTTTAGGAGTTTTTTTTAGCATAGATTAAACCCCAAGAGGCAACTGATCATTGAGCGATGGTCCCTGTCATAGTGACGTGTAACCCTTCTGACGTGATAGATACAACCATACACAATTCATTAAAGGATCAAATGTAGGATTTGATTTAGTAAACACAAATTATCATAATCAGAAAGAAAAAAATGCTACAGCGTTATTACTGAAATTCCTAATCATTGCAACACTGCTGTTTTAGCCATGCCATCGGATGAAGATCATTTTTACTCAACGTTTTTGTGTATGAGGGCCTTCATCTCCTCAACCACAAGTGTTGCACTCGATCCTGCACAACCTTAACATCCCCCAACCTGTGTACCTACCCTGTGTGTCAATGTCCAAGAGAAAGATATAAAACTGCAGTGCCTCCCAAAACCAGCCCCTTAATCCAGACTTAAGGAAAACTGTAAATGCTAATGATTGGAGCAATAGGTTCTACACCATACGTTCTAAAGGGGAGGCAGCAAAATTGACTGAAGTGTGGCCTCGAGATAACTCGTGTGAGGGGACAAGATAGTTAGTGAACTGCAGAGTGGGTAGCAGAGAGTTCTTTCGATTATGAGTGAGGGACCTAGCCCTGCTTATAATGACGATTATGCTGCTGGAGAATGTTACATAAGTCAACTTGGAAAAGTGACGACAGGGCATATCCTGGTTCTAAGACGGAAAAGAGAACAAATGTGCAATAGTTAAAACAACGCTTTTCCTTCCGCCCCACTCGCTTTGGATCGGCAATGGGCTGCAAAACGAAGGCACCACTGAACATTGCTGCTGCGCGGTCTGACCCTTTTGTTCCAATGTGTCATGGGCCGTAGTGCAAGGAAGGAAATGGGCCCCATGGAGTAAGCTTGAACTTGGAAATACAACAAAAATCAGGGTTCAGGGGCCCCTTATCCCTTTAAGCCCCAGTGCCGCTGTACTAATGGAAGCTACGCCCTGGAGTTGTGCCCTGTTCCACCTCTTCAACGTCCAAACCTGGTTCTGGGACCAACTCAAGTTTCATTACTGATCTGTGTAGGATTCCTTCGAAAAGCTTATTAGTAAGTAATTTGAGTTGCAAATTTGATCATGATCTGTGAATTAAACTTGGATTTTATTTTCCTCATGTTTATATCACAAGAATGGCCACCTTGGGAACTCACTTTCATCACAGCAGTGAGTGCTTAAGTGGGTAAAAATGGTGGTGGGCTCTCTGAAAGAGGTGTGGCCAAAGAAGTGTAACTACAAATCCTTTCAAAGAGGAATGACCTATGGAATTAAGGGCAAAAATATGCAAACTAAAATCCTGTGCTTCACACCGCATGCTGCCTGACCAGTATTTGGGTGCTTCTATGTGAGTTTTCTGTTATTGCATCCGGACATATCACACAACAGCAATCATATGTCAAAAATAGGCCACAACTATTATCTTGCGGAGCAAGCACAACAATCAGGAGCTACTTAACTAGGCGGCGGCCTGGCTGCACATCCCTGTACTACCCAGAGACATGCTATCTTGCGCCACACTGGTTGGTGGTTCACTTCTACCCTCAGCAGCTGCTTCTTGTAGTTTGCTGGAAGACTTATATCCGATGATCTATGTATTTATTTATTTGAAAAGTTTTGATCTGGTACTTCATGGTGGCGAGAGGTGCAAGCTATAAACAGCCCTGCATTTAACTGGTCTCCTTCTTGACCCTTTGCTTACCTGTGGCAGCCGCCACCCTGCGCACAACTCATGTTTCTTTTCCCTACTTCCCAGCCCTTTTATTAGTTGGTTGGCAAGGTATTTTTACATTGTGTTAGGTAGGAAGAGAACTGTATGTTACTGCTATCTTTACTTCTCTTCGGCCATATTGGTGGGGGTGATCAGTGAATGGATTCTCAAGTTGGTGGGGTAGTAGGACTCTATTCATCCCTTCTTGGTTTGAACATTGCGATTTATGGGTATGTGAAGATTAATTACAGGCATGTTTTCCTAGGTGTTGGCCCTGGGGTTTAGGCTGTCCTTCCAACCTCTCAGCCACTTTCCAAAATAGCATAGGTTCTGCTGGCAAAGCTCTCTCATATATTCTCACAATCTGTAATAGTTCATCACCTTCCTCAAACTTTCTCCACTTCTCTTCCTTTTAATTTATCTGCAATTAACTCGGATACATTTGCTGCTACCTCAATTTCAACATTTTCAACATCAGTCTTGCATTCCTCATGAGACAAGCAATCAGCCATATTATATATTGTTTTTGCCTGACATAATCTCTACCTTGAAACAGCACTCATGAAATATCGACACCCGGTTTGCAATACATGCAGTAGCATTCCAACTTTCCTCCGGGGAAAGAATTCAAGGAAGCTGCTTATGATCTGTTCTCAACACGAATCGTGAACCCCAGTGTAGTTTTGAAATTGTTCAGTTCCCCAGACACATTTTAACAGTTCTTTTTCTATTACCCCATACCTTCTGTCAGTATTACTGGGTGTGCAGGAGGCAAAAGCCATGTTCCATACCTCTTTCCCACATTTTTTAGATAATACGCCCCCAATGCCATATATGCTGGCATACACTGTGATGATACATGTCTTGCTTGGATGAAAAGGTTTTATAGCAGACGCATCAGCAATCTCTGTTTTCATTAACTCAAAAGCAGTCTGTTGAGCATCAGTCTAAGCACATTCAGCATTTTTTCGTGTAAGTTCTCTGAGAGGATTCATCTTCGTAGCAAACGTTTTTATGAAGGTACTATAATATTCGCACAATCTTGCAAATGAAAGAAGTTTTTCTCGGTTATCCGGGGAAGGAGCTTTAACAGTGGCATCTACCAAAGATTTCTTGGGTATCATACCCTCCCCAGGCACAGTATGTCCCAAAAGCCACTGGCTTAAGAAATAATTAGCACTTGTTTACTTTCAATGTCAATCTTTTCCCTTTAAAACCTTACAGACTTTTTTATGTGTTGCCTTTCCTTCTTGGAAAAAATAAGAACATCATCCCAAAAGCACTTCCGGAACCCTTCCATGTGTTTACATAAATTAAACTTTGCTCTCCGGAACATAAACACTGCAGAGGCAAACCAAAGTGGCATCCTTTTAAATTGGAATCCCCCCCCATGCGGCGGCGTCAGGAAAGATGAAGGGAATCCTCTGTTAACTAAATTTGATGGTATGCCGACCTCAGATCTAAAGTAGGGAACATTTTTGCTCCTTCTAGCATGCACACTACTTCATTTATACTGGGTAGCGGGTGGCAATCCACCACTTTTTTGGTATTCAAATCTCTAAGGTCCACACATAATCTCAAAGTGTTATCAGCCTGGCACACCAAAACTATAGGTGATACCATTCTAATGATTCCACCTCTTCAATGACCCCCTCATTCACCATTCCCAACATCTTTTGCTTCAACTCTTCTCTTACTGTTGGGAAAATGTTTAAGTTTCTGTGTGACATGCTTGGCATTTCTTGTTTCCTTGTTTGTATGTGTATAGCCTTACAACGTTCCCAGTTTCTCAATGAACACTTCAGGAAATTGTGAAACCATCCACTTTTTCTCACAACTATTATTAACCACCAACACGGACTCCCTGCTTAGGGATTCAACATTATGCCATACTTCCATTGGATCCTCCATCATAGGACATTTATTCCTGTGGGCACAACATACAGCTTAATATCAACACTTCTGTTTTTTTTTTTTTTTTAATAATCCCCACTTCAATGTATCCCACAATATCAATAGCCATGCCATTGAAACTCTCATCTATTAAATCAGACTCTTTCAATTCATCCAATCTCCACACATCCTTACATTTCTTCAGAAAGTACTCTCGGATGGTAGTCCACGCAGATGCTAAATTTGCCATTAGTTAAAGTACCTTTCCTAGTATGTCCACTTTACATTCGGGAGGATATCTCACTTCACAAACATCAACATCATTCTTTACTTCCTCTACAGACAAAACACTCCCTTCACATTCTGTCTTCATGCCACGCTCACACTCGCATTCACAACTTCCACTCTCAGAATATTTATCATCATTTATACACAAGATTTTGGCCTTCAAGTTAGAAGATATTTCTTCAAATCCCTAAATGCACAGGCAAAATGTCCTACTCGTTCACACTCTTTACATTCCTTCCCTATAGCTGGTTATTGGGGAGAGGAAGCAAATTGATTGGCACTCCCACAACGAAAGCACAGAGACTTGTCATACTTTCTTCTTTGTTGAATACCATGAGGATTAGTGTTACTCAACACACATACACTTTCACTCTCACCACTGTTCATCTTATTCGTATCATGTATAGACACCATTCATTTCTCAGATTGCTCTAGTGCCTTAGCAGTGGTTATGACATCCTGGGTCCCTGATCAAGAAGAGCTGCTCCAGAATTTGCCTACTTTGAGTCCTTCAAATGGAGGGCATGCGATTCAGCTTGTGCATTGCAATCACGTGGTGAATGAACGCGTCGTTAATTTAAAAGATGCCCTACTGCTGTAGTGATAGTACTAACGGTAGTAGACAGTATTTGTATGAAAAATAAATGTCACACCCTTGCGGCGTGCCTCAAAGCCATCAGAATCCTCAATGGAAAATATCAATATAGTCAGAGAAATTACCACAGAATTCCATTCACCAGTCGGAGAATACAGTAGTCTCCAAAACATACTCCTGTGGGTTCTAGTGGAGAGCACTACACCTGTGCTGCTAGAAGTAACAAGTGTCTCTCCAAGTCGTCGCCACTTGTAGTCACGTTGAAGGGTGGCAATAATGTGAAATCCAGTTAAGTCAGGGAAAAGGTTTATTCAGTGCATCACAGTACACATCCAGCAAATACTGCCCTAGTTACAGAACACAGCTCTTTAGAACTCCAAATTCCAGAACTCATCATTTAAGCATCACTGTGCACAATTCAAAACAAAACATAAGTCTACCTAGACATAACCCTTATATCCACAATTTAACAATAATATTTGGCCAAGCAGGGATTGATCCCAAGTTTTCTGATTTCACATTGGCACAATTCAGCCACTAGGTGGGCACCTCCTTCCCTCTGCAGATTTACATTAAAAGTTAATGATTTTTCTTTAGTCCTGGTATATGGTTAAAGTGGGGATGGCAGGCAGAAGCCACATGGAAGCTCGGCTATAGGGTCCAAGACCATCGTACTCAAGCCTACCTTGAGCTTTCAGTGGCTCGCCTACCACAAGTGTAAACTAAACATTACTAAGGTCTGTGGAAGAAGTAATGGTCTTCTGGGTGTCTCAGTCTCTCCTGTTTACCCCTTTACATATCTTTACTCTGCAGTCTCTTATTGTGTTCGACACTCATCCCCTGTTTCTCCTGACTTTTTCCTCCATCTGAATATTCACAGGCCATCTCATTCCTATTTATTTATTTATTTATAACATTTATAGAGCGCACTGTTACCAAAACGGTGTCCTGGCGCTAAAATGAAAGCTTCCCTAGCCCGGCCTGAAATTTAATAAACGAAAAGCCATGTTTTCAAATTTTTGCGGAAGGTCATTAAATCTCTAATCTGTCTAAGAGCCAAAGGGAGAGCATTCCAAGCCCTTGCTGCCCCCAGGATAAAGCTTCTGCCACCCCAGCGTGCTTTCCTTATTCGAGGGGTCGCGATCAGCCCCAAATTGGCTGACCTAAGATGTCTACCCGGCCGGTACCATTGAAAGTACTGTGTTAGAAACGATGGGCCAAGACCACGAAGGGCCTTGAAAACTATGCACAAGGTTTTAAAGGAGATTTGTTTCCGCACTGGGAGCCAGTGCAGCTTCACCAATTCCTGGGAAACGGATGCAAACTTTGGTACGCCTGTGATAAGGCGAGCTGCTGCGTTTTGCAAGGCCTGTAGTTTGTTAAGGAGCCCCTGTTGGGCATTGAGAAATAGGCAATTGTAGTAATGGAGGCGAGATAAAACCAGGGCGGTCACCACTGTTTTTCTACACTCCTCGGGTAGAAAAGGAAGGATCTTCCGGATTATTTTCAGAGTAAAATGAATGGCTGACGTCATGGCATTGACTTTGGCCTAAAGGTAAGTTTATCATCGATCAGAACCCCTAGGTTCTTTACCTATTCATCATTGATTAGTGATGCTGATTAGTGATGCTGTCCTTCTTCATATGCTTCCTACTGCCACCTCCCTTTCATCATCCTCCTACTTTCACTCACACACATCCCCAATCCTTCGATACTGTGAACACAGCAGGTTTTTCCTGAGTCCTGTCAGTATTTCAACAACTATGTGTACCAACTTCACACCCTTTCACATAAAATGTTAACAATATCTGGTAGATTGGCGTGCCTCTCTGTCTTCAGAGAGACCAAGGACTTGATGAAAACCTAGTTTGTACACCTTTATGACCTAATATCAGTCACTGCGAAAAAATCACGCTGAATTGAGCATCAAGTACAGAACTCTCAGTTGTGCCCAGCCATGAATACCCATCCATGACCAGAACTCAGCCAACATCTAGAAGTGACTCAGTTTACAGTATGCACTATACAAGAGTCATATGTCTTGCCTATAAGACCTATTGGCTTTGCTATTTTATTTAACCATGTTCTGTACAACATTGCTGCTGTTGTGCAGTATGGCTAAAAAACAAAAAAAGAACAATGATGTGATCACAGTGTCATTTTGTAGGCACGTACATGCTTGTAGAACACACGGCCACAAAACAATATTTTTTCTGAGATAGATTAGTAAATAAAAATAAAAAAAGCCCGAAAGCACTGTTTTAAAACCTAGCTCAGAAGCCCTTTAAAAATGTTTTTATTAATGAATGAGCAGGTTGCAGGAGCCGGCTGGCAAGGGGGTGGGGAGAAGCAACATGGTAGCTAGGGGAGACGCAACACGGAGCACTGGCAGGGGATAAGTAACAAGGGAAAGAGCACAGGTGAAAGAATGCAGAGTAAAGCACAGGTAGTGGAAGTATACATGCAAAAGAATGCAACATGATTGTGGGTTGGGGCAGAGAAGCACTTGGTCAGAGAGAGCGAGGAGGGAGAAAGCATGAGGAAAACAGCTGGAAAACACATGCACTCTCGTGGAGTGCTTAAACAAAAATAAAATGTATTTCCCTAAAAACGAGCAACAGAAGCCTAGAAATCAGTCAGTCAAAGAGATGGTAAAGAGGCTATGCTCCATGGGAGAGACAAACATAAGATTTATAAAAAACCATCAAGTGGGAGTAACTGTAAAGCCAACCAGTGGTAAGCACTGGGTCGGCTCAAAGCCCTCATATTTACTCGGTAAGCCCACAATATGTCTTTCTCAACCAGAAAGCTTGCATTGACTGGTAGCCTTGACCTTAAAAGTACAGAAACACAGCATCTGGGAAAAGCAAATATTCTTAGGGAACGCAAGATGAGGAAAACTTGGAATAATAGACTGCATCGCTGAAATTGATTACCTTAAGGGTTTTTATAGTCAATGTGAGAGATTGATCAGCATTTTGGATGTAAGGCTAAGCACTACTATAGTGCCCAGTAGGGACTCGTTTCAGCATCAGTTTTTAATTACTAGTGAGACCTGGCAGGACCCAACCCACCTAAAGTCCTGATGTTAGTGGTCGCTGTACTTAAAATGTTCTTCTCTATCTTATAGTATCTCCCAAGTTGTAGCCTGATTTCTGTGTTTATGATGTGTCTGAGTTTTATATTGTAAAAATCTGGCATCTTCTTGAAATGAAATGAAATGAAATGAAAAAGAAATTTCTAGAGCGCACTGCGGCCAAGCGGCTTCCTGGCGCTGAGGAACACATCAGTATCTGCCAAGGGCCCCAGGGGGTTTAGTCAGGGAAAGCCTGGAGAAAGAAGAAGGTTTTGAGGGCTTTGCGAAAGTGTGAGAAGATGGGAATGGAGCGAATGGAAAGAGGGAGATTGTTTCAGATCTGGGGGGCCCGCACCGAGAAACGGGTGCCCCCAGTGCAGGATTTGCGGAAGCGGGGGACGTGGAGAAGAGAGAGGGAGGAAGAACGAAGAGAGCGACTGGGGGCATAAGAGGAAATTAAGGAGTTGATAAAGAGAGGGGCAGAGCGGGCATGCGCCCGGAAGGCCAAGCAAGCAAGTTTAAACTGGGACCTGAAATGAACGGGGAGCCAGTGAAGGGTTTTAAGGGCAGGAGTGATATGGGAAAACTTGGGAAGGCGGAGGACGAGACGGGCCGCCTGGTTCTGGATGGCCTGGAGACGGCGAGCTTCGTAGGCAGGAATGCCTACGTACAAGCCGTTTCCATAATCCAGGCGGGAAGTGATGAGGGCAGAAATAATGATTTTAAGGGCGTCAACAGAAAAAAACCGGGAAATTTTACGAATGAGGCGGAGGGAATGGAAACAGGAGGAGACAACGGAACTGATATGAGCATGCATAGATAGATCGTTGCTGATCTTGATGCCCAAAGTCCGGACAGAGGGGACTGGGGAGGGGGGAGGGCCAAAAGAAAGGGGCCAGTGAACTGAGGACCAGGGATTAGAGGGGCCACCGGTGAGGACGAGCTCTGTCTTGTCGGGATTGAGCTTCAAATGATTGAAGCTCATCCACTGGGAGATGAAGACAAGAGTGGAGCTGAACTTGGAAAGGGAGTCAGTAGAAGAGGAAAGATCGAAAACGAGCTGGAGGTCATCTGCGTAGTTATACACCGAGACCCCCAGCTCGAGAAGAGAAGAGATAAGGGGACGGATATAGAGATTAAAAAGGAGGGGAGAGAGAGAAGAGCCTTGGGGAACCCCACAAGTGACCAGGAGGGGGGGTGCAGAGAAATCAGAGAGGTGAACTGCCTGTGATCTGCCCTGAAGAAAGGACGCGATCCAGGAGAGGGCAGTGCCCTGGATGCCCGCTGCGCTGACCCGGTCGAGAAGAATGGCATGATCGACCGTATCAAACGCAGCGGACAAGTCCAAGAGGACTAAGGCCTGGGGGAGGTTGCTATTGGCCTTCCCTTTCAGTTCATCCAGGACCGCAAGGACCACACCCTCAGTAGAGTGGCCCGGACGAAAGCCAGCTTGGTGAGAGGCCAGGATGTTGTTCTCCTCAATGTAGGTAGAGAGGCAGGATGTCACGTAGCTCTCAAGAATCTTCCCTAAATAGGGAAGGAGAGAGATCGGCCTAAAGTTCGATGGAAGGGAGGGATCCAGGCCGGCTTTCTTCAGGATAGGAAGAACAATGGCAGATTTAAAGAAAGAAGGGACAGATCCCAGAGCCAGGGAAGAATTGAGAAGGGTCAGGGGAGGGGTGGGACAGCCAGTGTATAGAGTTCTGAGGATCCGTGCAGGTGCACAATCCGCAGGAGAGCCAGACTTGACCTTGACAAGAAGGTCAAGAAAGAGGTCAGGGGAAAGGGGTTCAAAGTGATCCAGAGCAGAAGGAGGAGAGTAGGAGTGATCCGGCAAGTCAGGTTGGGGCACGATCGGAATGTTGGCCTTGATGGTAAATATTTTATTGATGAAGTAGTCATTCAAAGAATGACAAAGAGATTGAGAAGGAGCAGGGGAAAGGCATGCTCGGTCAGAGGTGGCAAGGCTACGAACCAGTGAGAAGATCTCATGCGATTTATTGGCCGAGAAGGCTACGCGCTCCGAAAAGTATTTAGATTTGGCCGCTAAGATGGCCCTTTTATAGTTATTAAGGAGGGCTTTGTAATTAAGGCGGAGGGTAGGACAGTAGTTACGGCGCCAACGACGCTCAGACCGCCTAAGCTCTAATTTCAGGGATCTGAGGTCGTTGGAGAACCACTTGTGGGCATCATGAGTGCGGGCTGATCTGATCTTTTTAAGTGGAGCAGCCCGGTCACAAGCCGAGGAAAGCCAGATGTTAATGGCGTCCACCTGATTTTCCAAAGAGAGGTCGGTCAGGGTAGGAGCCGATGAAGACAGAGAGGAAGAAAGAACATTAAGATCAGTCTTGTGCCAGCTCCGAGCCCAGATGTTTTTGGGCAAAAGGGCTTTCTCGGTTTGACCTAGGTGGATGGAAAAGGAGATCGAGAAATGATCTGACCAGACACAAGGGGAAATAGAGGTGGCCGAGAGATTACAACGTAAGGACCAGATCTGGTCCAAGATGTGACCGTGGGTGTGGGTAGGGACCAGGACGTGGGGTAAGAAATTAAGACAGCGAAGGGTGGCAGAGAAATCTTTAGAGGAGGAGTCCTCCCTCGGATCACCCGGCCAAAAATTGAAATCCCCGAGCAGGAGAAGCGAGGAGTTAATTACAGCCAAGGTGGCCAAGAGATCCTGCAGGGTGGACACGAATGATGGCATATTTTGAGGGGGGCGATACATGAGAATCACCGTAAGGGGTACCGGGAGGTTGAGAGAGCGGGCCACCAGAAAATCAACACCAGAGAGGGAAGGATGCGGGAGAAGCTGGAATTGCAGTGGGCGGCGGACTATCATAGCCACACCACCTCCCGTTTTTCCATCGGGGCGGTCAGCGCGAAGGGCATAATAGGTGTCAGGGAGAATAGCAAGAAGGTCTGCGAGTGAATCAGAGGAAAACCAAGTCTCAGTGAGGAAGAGGAAGTCGGGGGAGGCGGTATCCAAAAGGTTGAAAAGAGCAGTTTGATTTTTTACAGCGGAACGAGTGTTAAGTAGAATAGCAGAAGCAGCAGGGAAACCGGGGGTTGCACGAGTGAAGGAGGGCGTGAGAGAGATAGAAGGTAGGGGAGCGGGCAAGACAGAACCAGAGGGAAGGGGGGCATAGATACCGTGCGATGATAAGTGTCGGACTGCAGAGGGGGAGAGGGGGATAGAGGCAGAGAGGGAGTGTAGTTGGGCAGGGGAGTACACCAAAGAAAGGGCAGAGTCTAAGGCCCCTGGTCCCGGCCCGTCGCGGACGGGCGCAGACGGGCTTGCCTTAGGCGCGCCTTCGGCGCGCAAAGGCGCGCCCGCTGCGCCCGTCCGCTGCGCGAACGGTGGAGGCACATGACTTATAGTGCAGGTAGGAGGCGTGGCCAAGAAGTGGGCGTGGCCGGGGGAGCGTCCGCTGAAGGCGGCAGGCGAGTGAATGTGAGGCCGCGGCAGCGTCAAGCGCGGCTGCGCGGGAGGTAGGGTCGAGGGCAAGGTCCCTGAAGCAAGGTAAGCAAAAAAAATGGGTTTAAAAAGCGCACGCTAGCGCTAGAAGTGAGAGTGCAAGTTAAAATCAGGCTATGACTAAATGCTCCCGCGGAAGGCAGGGGAGTGATCCAATCAACTAGAGCTCGTATTCAGCTCCTAAATACCGGCCCAGCTCGTATTCAGCTCCTAAATACCGGCCCAGGTGGGCATGGCCAAGAAGTGGGCGTGGCCGGGGGAGCGTTCGCTGAAGGCGGCAGGCGAGTGAATGTGAGGCCGCAGCAGCGTCAAGCTCGGCTGCGCGGGAGGCAGGGTCGAGGGCAAGGTCCCTGAAGCAAGGTAAGCAAAAAAATGGGTTTAAAAAGCGCACGCTAGCGCTAGAAGTGAGAGTGCAAGTTAAAATCAGGCTATGACTAAATGCTCCCGCGGAAGGCAGGGGAGTGATCCAATCAACTAGAGCTCGTATATTCAGCTCCTAAATAACGGCCCAGGTGGGCGTGGCCAAGAAGTGGGCGTGGCCGGGGGAGCGTCCGCTGAAGGCGGCAGGCGAGTGAATGTGAGGCCGCGGCAGCGTCAAGCTCGGCTGCGCGGGAGGCAGGGTCGAGGGCAAGGTCCCTGAGAGAGGTTTGCATGGGATGCAAGTACTTCTGAAACCTGATAGAAAGAAAAGGCTATTAACAATATGAGAAAGTTCCATGACTTTGTTTACCTATTTGAGTTTCTCGTTACCAGAGTAGAACTCTGCAGTGTAAGATGAGCACACTAAAAAGCTTTTAGATACTCGGCTGCCCTCAACAAATCTCGGGCTATTGTATGTGAAGTTGACAACTTCACTCTGGTTTAAAATTAAGGAAGTGCATATTTTATTATCCAGGATTATTTTATTTTAGTGTCTGATTTAATGGGGGCGTTAAGATAGCATGGACACCAGACAGATGTTAATGTGTGCCATAAATTAAGCATCCAATGACATTTCTGATCCATTGTATTTGCCCATTTGGTTTATTACAGTGAGAGTGACTATGGAAGTAGTGGTGTTCACTACATGTTTCCTCTGTAGTCAGGCATTGACTTTTGGGTCACGAGTTAGTAGTTAGATTGGTGGCACAAACTAAGTAGAGTGAGAGAAAGATGAGTTTCAAGTAGAGAACATCACTCATTATTATGGCTACTCTTGGGTGCAACATGATGCCAGCAGGGGGGAGTCTGATGCTTTGAAAAGAGCTACTTCTTGTCCACGAGCCTTGATGACCTGTTGTCTCAACAGAGTCAGACAATGACACACTCTAAGAGGAAACAGACCTATAAGTACACCAATACTGCTGATAAAAGAGGACTTCTGCCCTGTGGAGATTTTTATACAGGTGGGCTGTTTTTAAAATGCGGGGATTATGATTAAGGCTCCCATTTTTCAATTTTTACAGATTTTTACAGATAAATACAGAAAGAAAACAATGTGTTTCCTGTCTGCATTTATTTTTAAAAGTGGGAAAATACTGAACTTCGTGGTTCTTGTGAGAGAATCTCCATGCTGTCTTTCATAAACTGCAAGCAAAAGATGAGCAGATAGACAGCATGGTGAGTTAAAAAACAGGATGATATTTCCTTAAATACAGGCATATGTTAACTTATATTTGTAGTATAACACTAATATATAGCTGTGGGTGTAGTGTTTTTTTATATGGGGCTGCTTAATTTGCTAAAACACGACAGGCATCCACATATGAGTGCACATCTAAGAGTTAAATGTGGAAATATACCATTTTACGACTCCATTTATTCTCAAAATAAATATAGATAAATACCAACAAGATGGCCCAAAAATAAATATGGATAAATACAGGCGGAAATGTTAAAAAAATATACACCATAAAACCAGGAGGACTATTTATGAATCTGTCATGTCTGCAGTGAAATATGTTCTGCTAGGAAGAATTAGCGAGGTAGCATCGGCATCATCGGCATCATGTGGTTAGCCACCCTGTAATAGGCATAGTGTGGGGGGAGAACGGCCTTGAGGGGCTATGCATAAACCCTAGAAACACATTAATCAGGTCCCAGCCTTCTTTAAACCGAGTCCATGTGGGAAAGCACTAACAAACCAACCCAACTTTCTTCCTGGACATACCAACTGCAGATGTGCTTTAGAAAATAACCAGTTAAATCTACAATTCTCCACGGGGTAAAGGAATTAGGCAGCAGAGTTGACTAAATTTTGAAAGATGGCAAGAAAACCCAAATGATGTGACATAATGCAGCACATTTTTTAATAGTACTACTTGAATATTTTATCATTTTTATTTGATAACACTCGGTGGACATTGGTTTGCACCTCATTAGTACCAGTTTAACATTCAAATATAGCAATAGGCAACAGAAAGGTGACCAGTCCAGCTTTGCAAAGGGCCTTCCACTGCGCGGCAACACGTGTCATCACATTTTTTGTGACTTTTGAACCGTTTGATCTAGAAATAAATTTTTAGGGATATAATCTACTGATTATGCAGCAGATTATGGAAATATGTACCAGGTGTTGCAGATCTATAATAAAGAGAAAATCCCTGCACAGTTGCATGATTTCAGTCGCCCTGAATATACATGATGATGAAAATCCCCGAAAAATCCACCATTTTTGATCACCACGAGTGAGGCCTTAACATGGTTGAGGGGCAATAAGTGCCCTTCGGACATTGAGAACAAAGAGCGAGATCCCTGTAGAGCCTGCATCTCGCGGCATGGCCTCTTTCATGGTTCTCCACTCGGATGGATGAGCCCTGTAACATCTTCTGAGTTGAGTTGTAACATATGCTCTCTCTGAGATGTGCATTCTGTTTGTCAGCCCAAGGAGAATACAGAGGTTGGTGGTATGACATCTGCAACTCCTTACTTAGGTGCCTGCTGGTTGCTCGAGCACGACATACTGAATCACAGCAAGACAATAATATCTAGGGACCGTTAAGATGTCTGTTCATGTGTGCTGCCCCGGAAAGGCAGGTTACTTTCTTCATTTGTATTCTCTCTTTTACGTAGTTTATATAAGGAAACATCCTTTACCTCGCCATCTTTCCGTGCATGCCTTTACAGCGCATGTCTGTACCCAGGGCACAAGTCCTAAAAAAGAGAAGTGGGGGGGCGCTGTCACTGGAAGTGACGTCACAACAGGAAGTGACGTCACGAAAGGTGGCTTGCACCATCGGGCTCATTGCCTCCCCTCGCTCACCCCTTAGATGCGATTGCATCTGAGAAGCCAGCACCTGAGCAGCGTCCTGTGAGCTCCGATCTCGTCCCAGAGAGGCCAAAGAGTGAAGACCAACTGTTTGGCAGGGGGGACAGCGTCCACCCGCTAAATAAGTGGGGGGACGCCGTCGACCCGCGAGGTACCCTGACTCAAGCCCTGCCTGTTCCACACATTGTAAGTATAGGAAAGGTGTCTGGGAGATAGGAGCATGGTTTCGGGTGCAAAGGGACTCTTGCACAGAAAATGTGGTGCAATGTTCCTTAAAGTGCCACTAAACCAGGGCTCGAGTCGGGGTACCACGTGGGTGGACGGCGTCCCCCCACTTATTTTACGGGGCTTTTACCGGGTGGACGCCGTCCCCCCTGCCCAAATGATGGAGCGGTACCCGAGACTGCACCTGCGCGTGAATTACAGCCTTTCAAATGCACCCGAGCCTCAGACTAATCTCCCCTGGGATAGGTGCCTAGAATTCCTGGGTTGGTTGAATAGTAGAAATAACCACCTCAAGTTCACCATCGAAATTGGTCACCAACAATTAGCTTTCCTCGATCTACTAATTACTGCTGGTCCCGAGGGCCTACAATCGGAGCTCTACAGGAAGCCCACCGCAAGGAATTCTCTGCTGCTATTTGATAGCAATCACCCGAAAGCATTAAAAGAAAGTCTACCCTTCAGTCAATTTTTACGGGTTCAAAGGAATTGCTCTACGAAAACAGCTTTCAAAAAACATTCCAAGGATTTAAGCATGCAATTGGTGGCACGAAAATATCCCCCCAAACTCGTTCATAGGTCCATGAAAAGGGCAATGAATAACAATCGTGAAGCTCTGCTGGAACCTAGACCTCCCAAGCCTGACTTAGATCGCCTTACTTTTGTTGAAACCTTTGGAAGCCTCTCCAACAGCATTCAAAGCATTGTCAGGAAACACTGGCCAGTACTGAATTCTGGACGCTTAACTCTTTCTCGCCCCTTGGTTTCATTTAAGAGGGGCCCAAACCTGAGAGATAGACTGGTGCATACTAGGCCACGTGAAGATCCGCCAAGGGCGATAGGTTCACTATGGAATCTCCCTCCTGTTCAGGGACACCACCCCTGTGGCAATTGTCAGGTCTGTGCGCAGACAACGAAATCATTGGAGATCGATATTGGCACTGCTAGACCGTGGAAACAAATGAAATTTACCAATTGCAACAGTGATCATGTAATCTATCTCATTACTTGCCCTTGTGGCTACAAGTATGTGGGCATGACCACACGAAAGGTCCGCATACGGATATCTGAGCACAAGAGTACCATCAGGTGTGCCAGACAAGCCACAAAGCTAACTGCCCATTTTCTAGAGGCGAAACATCTAGCCACTGAATTCCAATGGACTGTTTTGGAGCAACCCTTTATCCCAAAACACACAGCCGATGTGACTAAGTACCTGCTGACGAAAGAACAAAGATGGGTACTTAAATTGAAGACTCACAAAGATGGCTTGAACTATGATATTCCTTGGTCTGCTCTGTGATTCAGCCATAGTGAACAGAGTAGGGCCTCAGTATATCATGTTTCCTGTCTGGACACTCTCCTTTTCTCTGACGTTTACACACTGGTCGTAGAGAATACACTTGTGAGAGGGTGTCCATTGGGACAGTATTTGCCCTAGAGATGAGGAGGGTACTAACATCATGTTCTTGTTTGAACATTCTATCCTTCTTAGATATGAACACACTGGGTGCAGTGACAACACCCTACTGAGTTTGTCCATCTTGACCACATTTGGGACTTTCTCCCGATTTCTCCCGTATTGTCTCAGTTGTTCTCCCCAACACTTACAATACCGTACTTATTACAGCTAGACTGTACTAATATAAAGGTGGGGTGTAAGTTTTTTCAGTATTTAGAGCTTATTGAACTAGGCACTGTACTGGTCAGCTGCCATTAGCAGTTTTCAGCCTTTTTGACCCGTAGGGCAAATCCACCTTTGACCACTTGATCCGGTGTCACTGACCTTAAGCTTTGCATATTGTCCATCATTAGTAACACAGGATCGAATTGTTTTCCTTTCCCTAGCCTCTTTAGCCCCCACGGGACTTCGCTCGCGTTGTGCCTATGGTCAGGTTACACTCGCCTACGTAATGTGCTTATTCCCGTCGCTATGACTACCAAGCGACCGACCGATCAATGACCTCTTCCGGCCCTTAGTCGAATAGCCAATGAGAACGCAGGCTTTTTCGACTCTGAACCAATTACACGGGTGAGCGAAGCACCCCACGTGACCGCGCGACCAATGGCAGCGCGGCTTATTAACAGCCGCACTTTGGCCTTTCGTCACCTCCCCAGTCGGCCAGGACGCCGGCCCTGGAGTACCGACGGATAGGTAAGAGAAGTCCGTCCTTCTTCTTTCCGCAATGCTGCGCTCTTCCAACAAAAGGTAGCCTTTCTTAAACGGAGTCTCGGCTCCGCCACTGCTGGGTACGAATTATTTTAAAGACACCGATACCATTTCTTGTCGGCTAACGATAACAGGAAGTGCATTGTCCCTGTTTGTGCATACTGTGTTTGACGTGTGTTTCACATGTTTTCTAGAGCGGTGCTTCATCTTCCCCTGAGCCGCTGCCAGGTGGGGTGAGGTCAGTCTACCTTACATATCGAGGTAAGGACTGAAAGACATTTGGCTTATGAAATTTCTTTCCAAATGAATTAAAATCGGGCCATACTAGTATTAAGTGCCTGTATCCCAATACTCTGAGTGTGATGTTACGTTTGATCCACATCAATGGACTTTCTTGTCAGCCCATTAGATCAGGATAGCTATACCTAACCCTTTTCTCTTTCCATAGTGATCAACACAGACTGTAAGGGCACCCGGAGCATTCAGGTGACCATGTGCACTTGTTTTTTGTTATCCTGGTGTCACCCTTCACTTCACTTAGTTCACTTGGTGCAGTAGTTTAATTGTATTTTGGTCCTGATGAATGCAAGGACACAATAGTCCCTCAATTGCAGAAACTAGTCGACCATTCTTACCTCAGGCGGTCTACATAATTAGACAGCCTTGGGTTGCTTTGATTTTTAACATTGGTATGTTAGGCACACACCGAATAAATTTTGTCTAGTGCCTTTTTCAAACCAATTTTAATACACTCTCTTTTGGTTTTCTCACTCCTTCACTCTTTCCAACACTGCACACCCCAGTCCCATGTCTCTGGCCACTCATAAACATCGAGTGGCATACCACACTGTCATTGCCTTTACCTTCTGAGGAACCCCCTTACCACCGGGTTGACCTCTGTATGTGGCACCGATCTTCTCAGACGGGTGGTACGGATAAAATCCCAAATGATGAAGGGCGGATCCGTATGGTGACTGATGGGTATTTTTCTCATCCTGTTGAGAATCTTCTGTGACGCATCCCTTTGGCTTTTAGGGACTGGTTGGCTTTCTGTTACTTCTGGGCACATCTTTTGAGACCCTCTGGTACCTTTGTTGTTTATAATCTCCCCTTCCACCTCGCGCCCTCCCCTTGCCAGCCTTTCTCAGAGCACAGCCGAGGCAGAGGCGCCAAGGCTTCAAGAGCTGCGCTGTCAACACGCCGAGCATGTCACTTTCAGGGACACCGACATATGCCTGTAGTGCCTACGCCCGAGTCTGTAAGAACCCTGTAATCCGAAGAATGGGTGTGTTCTTGTGTTTTGAGTGACTGCCACTTATTGCAGTATTATACCTCTACTTGTTTATTGTATGTATTCACGCATTTCAGACAGAGACCGGCAAATTTCGTGACGTCACTTCCTGTTGTGACGTCACTTCCGGGGACACCACCTAACTTGAAGCGTCCCCCCACTTATTTTTTTAGGACTTGTGCCCTGCACTAAACAAACACAGGGAGCTGTGCAACCAGTCCTTTAAATGGGCCGGAACTGTCCAGTACGGAGTACCGTCACTTTTTAATCTTGAGAGGGAGAGTACTGGCACTTATCAAGAGAAACGCTATACTTTTAATTGGAGAGTACCTACACGTAAAGAAACAAGCAAAGCAGGTACACTTCTATTTACCCATTTCAAGCACTGCGTGCAACATAAAACTAGCTTGTTTAGTGCACCACGCAGTCCCTGCACACATCTACTGGCGCCTGCTCGGTCAGCGCGTGGGCACCGACGCGAAGCCCCGTCATACTCTGCGGTTTGATATGATTGCGACAGGTGCGCGCGCCTGCATGGTCACCAAGCACAGCTGCGTCAAGTAAACCACGCAGCACAAATAGGAGAAAACATTCCGTCAGGGAATTCCAGGGCCACGGCCTTCTGACCTGCCTGGTGGCACCCGTGTAACACTTCTTAGAGGTCTGCCCTAAACAAGCAGCTCCTTTCCCTGGCCGCCAGTTGTCACGCTGCCGGTTGTTTTCCCCGAGGGGCGCACCTCTCGCGCTAAAGACGCCGCGAATCTAGTTTCCCTGACAGGTCGCGGGTTTGCTGTTGTAGCGCTTGAAAGAATGCGAAGTTGTTTGGAAGTTGGCCGGTCCGTAAACTGCTAACCTTGCACCTCGTTCTGGCGACCTCTGCAAAAAATACGTGTTCATGTTTCGCAGGCGGATTTAGCCGCCTGCCTTGTGCCTGGTCCCATCGGGCGCGACTGCCCGAGTCCATCACACTCCTGTTTGAATGAAACAATTCAGCTTCATCTCGGGTTGCAGCCGATGAGAGGCGGAGAGGGTTAGATATATGTGGCGCATACTTGTTACCTGTCTAAAGGAACTTCGCTGGAGCTGGTGGAACTGGCTGAAAGCGGTGGCATCGTGCCACGCTCTCCCTTTGCTTTCACTGTTTGTTTCTTTTCTACATGGATTTCTAGGAGAGGATTACAGTGTACCTCCTGGAAATGTCTGCAATAAATGCTTCTGAAGAACTCTCTCTTGTGGGGTATGAGAATTATCACCTAAAACACAAATTTAAGTATTTTAACGTTCCTTAAAAATAGAATGCCTAGTTTTGCGATAAACTTATTTTAACATGGATGGATGTGCTGGCAGGGGTGTGGTGATTTACACGAAAAGGCATTGCGCTAACGGGTCTGCTGCTGCCCTAATGTGCCTGCTCTGGTGTGCTTGTGTGAGTGTGTGTTGTTGCATGTGCCACAGGCCTGACCCCTGCTGCGCATGAACTGTTGGCACTGCAGTTTGCACACTTTGCCTCCTCCTGTGCCCACATGCTCGCCCCTTGGCTAAGAGGCCATGCTTTCTGGAAGTGGCTAAGTTTAGCTCCGGGGGCGCACTCGGCAGTACCGGGAGGGCAGGGGGAAAGTTCATGGCAGTCCGCCGTCCTGCTGACCCGTGCAACTGTCCCCTCGTTGCGCAGTGATGGATGGGCGGCCGTTTAACCGCGGCCTGCTGAACTCTGCGGGTCAGCTGCGGAAGCTCGCCCCTGTTCCTGCACACTCGCCCCGAAGGGGGTGTTGTTTTAGGGACATCTACCAAGGGTTGACCCTGTCACTCAGAGGGCGGCATTAGCGGTGCATTACCCAGAGATCTGAAGGAAGCGGGACAGGAAGGGCTCAGATGCACTCTGATCGAGAAAAGCAGGTTTCACTTAGGACAATAATAGGTTCCGCTCGAGAGTATTTCGTGCGTGTTTGTAGAGCTAGGCGCGGTAAGGGTATTCACTTATCACTTAACCAGCATTAGCCCACTGACGGGAACACACGCCCTGGGTGTGAGGGCACAGTGCTGCCCACTGCTCTGGGAGAAGAGCTCTCTGTGAAGTCCCTGAAGTCAGCTCCCGACACAGGCAGAAATACCGTAAGGGCATTTAATAAAGCGATTTACGGTTTGCAACATTTGCATCTTAATAGCAGGTCAATCTCCTTGTAATGTTTAATGTTTATCAGCTGTCTCTCCACCCCCATCTCGCATTTTTTTTTGCAGTTTTATATAGCGCGAACTCGACCCGAAGGTATCAGAGCGCTTTACACGAGCACCAGTTGCATTACAGACGAACATATTCACTTTTTTTAGGCACAGTTATTATGTGAACTGTCCAGAATCACAGGATGCTTGAGCCTCCCGCCAGACTCAGACCTGGTTCCCCAGCTTCAAAGTTGGCCGCTCTCATGGAGCTCTCAAGAAAGCGCGCCTCGGAGGCCGTTCTTTTGGACTGTTGGCATCTCAGTTGTGGAATTCTTTACCACTGGCCCTGCGGGGAGCCACCAGTCTACTGGCTTTTAGGAAAGGCCTTAAAACTTGGCTGTTCACTCAGTAGCCGGTCTTCTGTGAATCTTTGGCCCACTCTTCTGTTAGTTTTTTTTTTTTTTTTTTTTATCTGGTGTTATGTTAGTATGTCGCAGTTTTGTCTCTTTCTCCAATAAAGCGCCGGGACACTCTTTTTGAGTAGCCGCGCGCTATAGAAATAAACAATTAACATAACATAACATAACATAACATGGAGGGGTACCCCTTTCCGAGAGAAAAATACCGGCTATCTGTTTGTGGTTTAAGATATTACAAAGGCTTATGCACGATTCTTAAGTAGTACTTCATATGAAGTGATCTCTATTCGTTCTGAACATGGCCTTTCTCTGTTAGGGGTCATTAGGGCAACGGTAGAACCCATTTTAACGTGTTTTCTTATGTCATTTACTGTTTCTTTTATTGAAAATACATGAGTCAGCATATTCAAATTGATTACATACACTCATAATACCACATAACAACTTACAAACAGAAGTTTCAAAACATGACACATAATCAAGGAGATCAAATAGAATTACCAGAATCACACAAAAAGAAGAAAACAAGAAAACAAACAGTTAGTGGACCAGATAGTCAGAGTTTAAGTGTCAAGATCCAAATAAGTCAAAACTGCACTCCAAATCTGCCGCCCCAACTTCTTTTTTCGGTGCCCCTTAAGGGCATACAGACTATGCTCCATATTAAACATAGCAAACATGTCATTTACTGTTTAAAGTATGTTACTGATAAGGGGAAAAAATATCAGTATTAGGTGATTTTTCTAATTTGTTTTGTAGCAGCCGGACATTAAAATGCCGGTTTTGTCGTCATAAATCTGGATAGGTGGCAACTGTACTCGCATGGAAAACTCCTAATAGTTCAAGAAATCACCCGCAGCTGCTAAAAGCGTTCGCTAATATAACGAGTTTGTGCACCCATCCTGAAAGGAGCGGGACCTATTTAATTAAGGGTGTGGCTTAAACATATACACTAAAATTCACGTAGAGTGCAACTCTACCGACACAATTTGAATAGAATCACAACTGCAACAGGAATACGTGACCATTGTGCTATGCACTTTGGAGAGAAGCCAAGTATTGGATGACCACGTATTCTGAACACCTTTGTGCCCCTGACAGGCACTGAGAGAAAGTCGCACTTCCTTCAGCCACAACTCAATTGTGCCCCATTATAAGCGCCTGGATATGACTCACTTCAAATTATGCACTAGACAAGAGTAATATGCTGCCTGGAATAAAAAAAAAACGTAACTCAACAGACTGGTAAAGCACTCGTAGGTAATGCAAGATAAGGTAAAGCTTGTCCAATATAAGCAGGAATTGCATGGATTACCTTAACGTTTTTTGCACTCATTGTTCAGAAATCGATCAGTGTTTTTGCATAAAAAGTGAGGGACATGAATACATGCCCTGAAAGGTACCCGCTTCAATGTCTGTTTTAAATTGCTACTGGGTCTGAGACCAGGAGGGACACAGCCTTCTTAAAGCACTGCACACCTTCATGATTACACCCAGGGCTTTAAGTGGAAGGAAAAAACTGGGAGTTGGGGGGTCTCTCAAAGCAGCGTAGCCGATACAATTAAGGGCGCGGCTTAAAAACACATAAGCTAAAAATCTGTGCTTAACATAGTGTGATGACCGACTGGTATTGTGCTGCTTCTGTCATTACATCCCGATCTATAATACAAGTAACATCACATCAACTTCAAGCCAGGACCATTGGCCGTGTCAATGGCTGTTAGATGCGTAAGATAAATAAGGAAGAACTATAGCTTCATGGTATAGAATATTGAAAATGGTCCAGTTATGAAATGAGGCTGTGAAAGAACTGTAAAAAGTCTCTTTGAAGTTGCCTCAGAGCTGTGCAGGGTGGTACTGCTGCAGAGTTGAGATTTTGGTCTTTCAACCTGAGGATGAAGACAAAAATGGAGAGCTCGATAGGGACTCGTCTCAGCACCTAGGGCTAGATGTAGGTAATTCTCATTTACCGACTCTAGAATACCGAATTTTACCGATTCGGTATTCTAGATTCAGTAAATGAGATGTAGTTAAAAATTCTGTATTTTTTACCGAATCTGTATGATTCGGTAATTACCGAATCGGTATTTACCAATTTGGTAATTGTCATTGATTCCTATGGGCCTTGAGGCCCATAGGAATCAATGTCAATTACCGAACCGGTAAATACCGATTCGGTAAAAATACCGAATTTGCAAGGGGGACAGGGTGTCACTTTGACACCCTGTTGCACCCCTGATTCTGGCGTATGTGCCATGTGGCACACATACATGCCCTAAGGGCATGTCTGTGTGTCACATGGCACAGGTGTACATGCACAGATGTGCATGTACACAGGAATTCGTTATTCACCATGAAATAGTATTTCATGGTAAATAACGAATCAGTAAGGCCTGTGGCACTGATTACAGTGCCACCTACATGTAGATTTACCGATTCGGTAAATATACCGATTCGGTATTTTACAGAATCGGTAAATTTACAGAATCGGTAAATATACCGATTTGTCACATTTTCAGGCCCCTGCATCTCCATCTGCAAATACCGGTCGGTAACGGCCGAAATTGGCCGTTACCGACCGGTATTTGCCTTCCTACATCTGGCCCCTACTCTTTAGAACTGCTAGTGCTGAGCACTGGCAGGACCTGGCCTACTTAAAGCCCTGATTACACCTACAGACGCACACACACTCTCATACACATACAAAGTAACAGCAGAAAATGTGGAAATTAGTTGGCCGAGAACCCTGCTTACTCAGCACTAGCAAAGCATTTGTAGTTCTCAAAAAAGTGTATCCTCAATATTGCAGCTTTTAATTTATAGGTCCCTCTGAGAGGGGTGAGGGAATCTCATCGGCCTCTGCTGTCATTGATAGAAGCGGACTGCAGATTCACCGAAGGGGGAGTGGGCTGCATTTAAGCTCGTTGGGTTGTGGTAGTATGTTCTTGTTCCTGCTTGGTACTCCTGCAGCACGCAGAGCACCTAATGACCTCCCCAAGATGCTGTGGCCCCCACACCCTTTGGCAGCAGAAGCCTGTTTTTCTGGTCTTTCACCTATGCCCTTCTCACATACTCTATTACACAGCCTGGGGAAATTGGGGAGGTGGTGCTTCCCCCAGAGAACCATGTTATGACTGGCTGAGCAGGCCCATCTTCCAGAGGGTGCTGGGGATCCCTCTTTTGGTTTGGCTATGGCATCATTTTGTTGGGGTCTATGCTTGTATGTTTGCCAAGACTCCTTTGGTATTGGGGAGCAGGTGAGTTCATCCTGAGAGATGATACATCTGAGGCCACCTGAATACTCTACAATTAACTGATCCTGTAAGGGCCAGCTAGGTGGTCAACCATGACTCCAAGAATCAGATTTTTTTTTTTTTTTTGCAGAGTTTTATATAGCGCGAACTAGAACCGAACCGAATCAGTTATCAGAGCGCTTTACATAGCACCAGTTACGTTACATTTTCTTTTTTAGGCACGGGGAGATTAAGTGATTTGCCCAGAACCACAGGGGGTTTTTGGCGTCGTTACCGAGACTCGAACCCAGATCCCCAGGTCCGAGGTCGAGCGCCTTAGCCGTTAGGCCAACCCCTCTTCCAGATGGTTAGGCGATCCATTGTCTAGGTTTCTATCTTAAAAAGTAGACTGCACATAAGAATATTTTGATCATGTCTTATGTGTTGCAAAAATAAATAAGGCCTAATAATTGTTTTTTCGAAAATCAAACAAGTTATTTTCAGGCTGATCTATTGTGGGACAATTGGGTTGTTGCATACAACTGTTTTTGCTCTTGGGCCTTCCCACCCCAGACTCGAAGGGCCCGCACCTGTCCGCCTACACTAGATTTGTGCCATACTTTGTCCATTATGCACATGTGACCACACAGAGGGCTGCTTTGTGCTTTCCAGAACTAGGGCAGTGTCTTGTGGATCACAAAGGATGTTTTTGTTTTTTTAGCATTTTCACGCTTACATCAGGAGTTTATCTACAACCCTTTGATCTGTTTCTTGAGGAAGGATTGTAGCACTATGTCAGTTCATGGGCAGTGAGTGCTACCAAACTCAGAAAAACATCTCTCTCTTGGAGACCCATGTCCAAATTCCACCCCATCAACCCTAGCGTGGCGGTCCCTCGTGTATGTGTGGTCGATGCAGGTGTCCCTCTAGTTGTGATTTGGTATTGCTTGTCTCAGCGCAGCACAAGACTCCTTCAGTTCCCCCACCCCTCATACCCAATTAGTGAGAGAAGGCCATCAACCCACCCCTCATCCTATTGTGGTCAGTCTCAACAATGGTGATACAATTATATCTCATGTGATATTTATCATGTGGCTGAGGAATGGTGTACGAGAGAAAACCAATACACTCTGTAGGTTGCAAATTAATGTCTTTACATACTTCAAATGATTAACAAAACAACTGAGACGATGAACAGCCAGAAAATTAAAATAGCCCCTACTTTGAACGAAAGCGCTTATGCCACTAAGCAAGTAAAGCAAGTTAGCTGAACCCGCCATAGAACAGCTTCTTTTCTCTTCCATCTATGCATCTGTCCATTCATTCTTTCACCCTTCCTTCCACCTACTGATATCCACTATTCCACCTTTATATTTTGTCATCCATTCATTCTTTCACCGATCATTCAATCTTCCCCTTTCCTGTCATTAAATAATCTATTCATCCACCCAACCAATCTGCCATTTATCCAATGTGCCATCCAATCACCCATCCATCCATCCACTCTGCTATCCACCCATCCACTCTGCGATACATCCATCTAGACACTCTGCCATTCATCCACCCACTGCCATTCATCGATCAACCCATCAATTAGGGATGCCTGGATTTAAACTGTGCTACGCCCGTCACCGCCTGATGTCGGTGACCGACCCCCACCGCTGGTGTCTCTACTGTCTAGGGGCCGACTACCACGACAAGTTGTGCCCAGACTGCCGGGCCTTGACCTCAAAAGCTAGTCGGGAGCGGTCCTGTAAGATTGTCGAGCTCCGGCAGTCGGCTCCGTGCCGCTAGAGCTCCCGGTCAAGGAGGAAGTCGAGGGACCGGCCGAGGAGCCGCAGCCATCGCCGCTCGTCGGGCTCCAAGTCCTCCGCTAAGTCGAGGCCCCCCGGGATCAAGGCCTGGATCCCGATCGACGCCAGTTGACCTCACGACTCCTCCGCTGGTGCCGACCCCTACGGAGCCACCCCCGGCACCGTCCTCGGACGACGCCGTCCCCAGTTTCAGCCCGGTCCGGGTCCAATGTCGGAACGGCGCCGATGGGTGAGGCCTTCACCTACAACCCGGCTCCGTCCTTTATGCCTGTCTATCATGACACGGATGAAGGGGAGGACTTGGAGGGGTCTGAGGACCCTCTGGCACAACAGTGCCAGTTAAGTCAGGACTGGGCTGATGAGCTGGGGGAGGCCAGTGGTCTAGACACGTCGCCAGACACTGGGTTCATCTCTCCTCCCTCGGTGGCTACGGAGGAGGGTGCTACATATAGCCTGGTGTTGCACAAGGCAGCCAAGGCCTTGGCTCTTGAGCTCCCTGCTGCGGCCGTGAGGACTAATCTCCTCACCGAGGTGCTTCAACCGCCAGTAAGCTCTTCGGAGCCTTCGAAGCCTATGCTGCCGTTCAATGAAACCCTCACTAACGATCTGATGGGTACTTGGTCCAGGCCCTCCACAGTGCCTCCTATGGAACGAAATGTGGCCTGACGCCACCGCCCGCTCTGGGCAACCCCTGCTTCCTGTCCACCCACCCCACCCCCGAGAGTCTGGTAATCCAGGCCTCTACGTCCCAGACCGCATTCCCATCCGCTCCTCCGGATCGGGAATCCAAAAGGCTTGACCAGTTTGGGAAGAAACTGTTCTACTCAGTTAGTCTGGGGTTGCGGTCCATTAATACTGCGTGCCTTTTGGGCCGTTACACCCACTCTCTGTGGGATACGGTGGCGGACGTTCTGCCTCAGTGTCCGGAGGAGACCCAGAGATGGCTCGCTCCGGCTCTTGCTGAGGGGCGAGATGCGGCACGGTATTCCATCAGATGTGGACTTGATACCACGGACTCTCTGGGTATGCGATTTTCCACGACGGTGGCAATCCGTCACCACGCCTGGCTGAGGTCCGCCAATTTTTCGGGGTATGTCCAGAACACGCTCATGGACATGCCCTTCGATGGCCGTTGCCTTTTTGGCGACAAAGCAGACTGTGCGCTTGAGCGCTTTAAGGACTCCAGGGCTACGGCCAAGTCCTTGGGCCTGTCGGGCCAGCACCAACAGACTTATGCTTTTCGTCCCTTTCGTGGCCAAGGGAGGGGCGCCCCCACACGTTCGTTTAGCCACAGGCCGCAGAACCAACCTCAACGCGGATGTGGTAACCGCCGTGGTGGTGCAGGGGGACAACGGCCTGGTCAGTCCACATCCACCCCCGCAGCATCCTCCTCAAAGCCTTCCTAGTCCGTGCTTCCATTCAACGCCAGTGGGAGGCAGGGTTCGCCATCACCTCCTCCACTGGCGTGCCACCACTTCGGACAGGTGGGTGCTGCAAATCGTCCAAAGGGGCTACTCCCTCCCCTTCAAGGGGACCCCTCCAGCCATGCCACGGCAATACCACCGCATGTCGGGGGATCACTTGCGACTTCTGCATGAGGAAGGTACGGCCCTCTTGGCCAAGGGGGCCATGGAGTGCGTTCCTGGGCCAGAAGTAGGTTGTGGTTGTTACTCCCACTACTTTCTGGTTCCCAAGAAGGGAAAAGGGGGCCTACACTCTATCTTGGGCCTCAGGAGCGGAAACGGCTTCCTTAGGAAGGAGAAGTTCAAGATGCTGACTTTAGCTCAGGTCCGGGGTGCCCTGGACCCTGGAGACTGGGTGGTTGCGTTGGACTTGCAGGACGCTTATTTCCATATCCCCGTCCTGCCGGCCCACCGGCGCTACCTGCGGTTCACGGTAGGCCACAAGCACTTTCAGTTCACCGTGCTCCACTTCGGCCTCACCAGTGCCCCTCGGGTGTTCACGAAGGTGATGGCAGTGGTCGCAGCTCATCTGTTCCAGTCTCCCCCTATCTCAACGACTGGTTGTTGAAGGCGGGCTCGCCACAGACAGTCGTCTCCCACCTCCAGACTACGGACGATCTCCTGCACTTGCTGGGGTTCTCCATCAACGTGCCGAAGTCACACCTGATCCCCTCTCAAAGGCTCCTCTTCATCGGAGTGGTTCTGGACGCGGCGCAGTTTTGGGTTTATTATCCCGAGCAGCGGGTTCCGGATATTCAGGCTCTGATTCCGATCTTTCAGCCTTTATCCCGAGTGTCAGTCAGGCTGACGCTGAGGCTCCTGAGGCTGATGGCCTCCTGCATACTGCTGGTACATCACGCCAGGTGGCGGATGCAGGCTCAGCAGTGGGACCTGAAGTTCCAGTGGGCATAGCATCAGGGCAACCTGTCCGACCACATCCTGATCTCGGTGGGCACTGCGAGTCAGTTGCAGTGATAGCTCACGGACCGCGATTGGGTCAGTGGCAGATCCCTCTCCCTCTTCCAACCGGAGCACACAGTGGTGATGGATGCGTCCCTCCTGGGTTGGGGGGCCACATGGGAGATGCAGAGATCAGAGGCCTCTGGTCTCCGGCGGAGTCCCGGCTCCATATCAACCTTCTGGAGCTGCGGACAATCCGACTTGCACTGAAGGCATTCCTTCCCTCTGTCCGGGGAAGTGTAGTGCAGGAGTTCACGGACAACACCACAGCCATGTGGTATTGCAACAAACAGGGCGGGGTGGGGTCGTGGACCCTCTGTCAGGCAGCTCTGCGCCTCTGGACACGGCCGGTTCGCCAAGGCATCACCCTGGTGGTTCTACACCTGGCAGGTTCATTGAACTCCAGGGCGGACAAACTCAGCCTTCGGTGCATGATGGATCACGAATGGCGTCTGAACTTGGACGTGGCGCAAGGTCTCTTTCAGCAGTGACGAGAGCCTTGGTTAGATATATTTGCCACCGAAGAGAACGCGTAATGTCATCAGTTCTGCGCATTGGAATTTCCAAGGCGACACTCGCTCGGGGACGCTTTTCGTCGCAAGTGGAGCTGCGGTCTGTTGTACGCCGTTCCGCCTATACCACTTCTGCCCAGAGTGCTGAAGAAGATCAGGCAAGACCGGGCCCAAGTCATCCTTGTGGCTCCGGATTGGGCACAAAGGTACTGTTATCCTGAGCTACTCAGAATGTCAGTAGATCCCCCCGATTCGTCTGCCTCTTCAAGAGGATCTTCTGTCGCAGCAGCAGGGGACGGTCCTCCACCCGAACCTGTCCAGTCTCCACCTCCATGCGTGGAGATTGAGCGGCGACAGTTGAGGCCATTTATCTTGAAGTCTGTGATGTAATTCTGGCAGCCAGGCGTCCCTCCACAAAAATGGTATACGCCTGCAGGTGGAACAAATTTGTGGCATGGTGCACAGCAAAGGCTGTGGGTCCACTCTCTGCCCCTCTTTCAGAGGTTCTCCTCTTTCTTCTTTCTCTTGCCCAGCAGGGCTCTGCTCTGGGCACTATCAAGGGCTATCTCTTGGCCATTTCAGCCTTCTTGAGACTTCCTGATCAGCCTTCTCTTTTCAAGTCCCCTGTTGTAAATATGTTCTTGAAAGGCATCACGCACATGTTCCATCCTGTTACTTTTGTGATGCCTCAGTGGGACTTGAACTTGGTTCTTACTTACTTGATGTGCGCTCCCTTTGAGCCACAATTGTTCTCTTCGTCTTCTGATGCTCAAAACTGCTTTCCTGGTTGCTATCACCTCTGCCAGAAGAGTGAGTGAGCTCCAGGCACTTTCCTCTAAACCGCCTTTCCTTTCTGTCCATCCGGACAAGGTTGTTCTGAGGACTCATCCTTCTTTCCTGCCTAAGGTGGTTACAGCCTTTCACATCGGGCAGTCCATCACCTTGCCCACCTTCTTTCCGCCTCCGCATCCCTCGAAAGAGAGAGGGTCCACCGTCTGGACCCAAAACGTGCGCTTTCTTTCTACCTCGACCGCACACGACAGTTCCGGGTGGATGACCAACCCTTTGTTAGCTGCGTGGGCGCTAAGAAGGGACGGGCGGTGCACAAGCTGACCATCTCCCGGTGGGTCGTTTTGTGCATCAAGGATTGTTATTCCTTGGCTAAAAAGGATCCTCATGTTGGGCTGCGCACCCATTCCACTCGGGCCACGGCAGCCACTACTGCCTTGGGACGGGGAGTCCCTTTGCAGGACATTTGTCAGACAGCTACGTGGACCTCGCTGCACACGTTTGCTAAGCACTACTGCCTGGACAGCTAAGTCTGGAGAGATGGCTTCTTTGGCCGTTCCGTTCTCCAGGACTTCCTGGTGTGATCTTGGTTCGCAGACCCACCACCGGGGTTCGTATTGCTGGGGTATTTATTCTAAGGTAAGGAATCTAACTAACGTGTTTCTTTCAGATGCACAAGTTACTTACCTTCAGGAATGATATATCGGTAAGAAACATTAGTTAGTTAGATTCCTTACCGCCCCACCTATCCTCCCCGTACTGCGAACTGATATCTAGGGTTAAGGTTTCTCCCTTTGAGGGTCCTAGTTTCATAGCACCAGTGTCGGTTTCTTGCATGGCTCTGCTTTCCTGGTGCGGAAAGCTATGTACAGAACTGACGTCAGCGCGTGAGGGCAGCGTCTAAGTACTCCGACGACGTCATCCCGGCGATCACGACGCCGACCAAGGACGCGGAGCTGCAGACAACACCTACCGACGCGCAGGGGTACTGCTGACGAAAACCTTGCAGATCCAGTCTGAAGCTTGGGGATATTCTAAGGTAAGGAATCTAATTACGAATGTTTCTTACACATATATCGTTACCGAAGGTAAGTAACTTGTGCTTATGTCCCGGTTTTTTCTTTCCACAACCGAATTTCCCTCAGGATGTATTGGAGATGAGTACCGCAATGCAACACACATACTGGCCATGGCTTCTTTGTAAGCTCGAGAACTCTTCGCAGGACTGTGGAAAATGACAATGTATATGTACATAAGCGGCGTTCATTTGTGTTCACCATACCCCTTGCTGTAAGCAGAACGAATACCGCAAAGCATTGACCGATTCATCCCGCCAGCATAGGCCCATGCACGCACGTACACGACAGCCATTTTAGGCACCAAGGCCTCTCTGCCCGTTTGTTAAATCCCCAGCACGCCCCCCCCGTTGAACACCCCCGCTCCCTCATGCATAGGCCATAAAACCCTCTCCCTCTGCGCGACCCTGCTCTAAAAGTGACACCCCTGCCTGACCGACACCCCCTGCATTCCTCCCAGGAACACCCTTCCCCTCTTCTGATGACCCCCCCCGGCTACACCTGGCCTCTCGACCCGGTCCCAAGTCATAAAACAAAGCCTCATGGATGTACCCCCCTGGCCCCGCATAGCAAAACGTGATACACCAACCGAAGTGCCCGATCTTATCGCCTGCCCAACCTTAGATCTGACCACCCCCTCTTGCCCTCGTGTCCTGTTGGAATGTCCGGCTGCAAGATTACAATCACATGTTACATTTGGGAGGGGAAACGACATCCGAGCGACAGGTATGGGAATAGGCCTGAAGCTGGGATTCCAAACGTGCCTTTTCGTACTTCAAAGTTTCTTTATTGCAATAAGGAATGTTTGTGCATCATAAACCTGTGTATAAAAGACGGAGCCTCAGAGAAACTTGTTAGAGCACCTCTTGAAGACATTGTGCGCGTGTCCGAAATGACAGGCTCTCCTCATGAGAAATAAAAATCTGTTCTTGCACTCCCGCTTCCAGCGCCCGTCTCTTTATTTGGTAACTGATCAAAATGGGAACTAAGAGGCGTCTTGTGCCAGCAGCCTGGGCATCGGTTTTAATTTGGGCTGTTTTTCCTCAGGGCCCTGGTCAGAATGTAGCGTGCCTATTACGTATGTGCCGATAAAGACTCGCAAATCTTTTATAACAGTTCGAGCGTGAGCCGAGCGCTGAGGCCACATCCCAAGGAACATAAACTTAGTGTTTGTGGGATTGCATTTGTCCATAGGAACGCCTGCAAGTAGATAGTCTAATGCTGTCTAACAACGGTGTCTGTACTGGGCTGGCTACGTTGTAGTCAGGTATCTTGTGGCGTTCTGTGCTTCGATCTCTATTGCAGTCTATGCAGCTAATGACAAAGATGTGAATATGAGCATTCATTTCTGGCCACCAGTAAATCTCTTTTAAAGTTAATATTGTTTTAGAGATCCCCTGATGTATCAGACCCTCTCCCAAATTTGCTTCGTAAATCAGAGCTGCTCTTTGTTCCATGTTTGGAATTACTCTATCCCCCACTCCAGGAATTCGAGCAATCGGAACGCTGTTCGCATCAATTATGTATGAGTATTTGAGTGGAAACTTTTTAGGTATCGCTGCACCGCTGCCTCTGCTTGTCGCATTGACAGCCAGTATTATTTCACTTTCTATTTTTGTTTTTGAACGAGTGATTGAAGCTATGGAAGCCCTTTGCACAGCCCCCTTCGCGGCTTCATCAACCAATGTATTCCCTTCAACGTGAACGCCATCACGCTGATGACCCAGCGTGTGTATCACATGAGTGTTTTGTAGTCCGTTTCGCAACTAAACTACTTGTTCCCAAAGCATTTTATGCTTGATTGTGCCACCTTTTGCATCTTTGAACCAGTTTTGAAGTCAATTCTGCAAATATTCATTGTAAGATTGTACACAGTAGAAGGAATTGCACACTATGAGTGTGGGGAATTTGCGATCCGTATTTTCAAGTGCCATGATGAATGCTTGTAGTTCAGCTCGCTGAGCTGTACAATCTCCTAAAGATTGCGTTTTTGTGACCATAGGTCTAAATTTGCCATTGCGCATACGACCTTTAACGATCGCGCATGCTGCAATATAAGCTTGTTTACCCCCCGTAGCGGGTTGTGCAGATCCGTCAGTATAAATTATACATTCATACTGGTCTAGAGGTAGAATTTCAGTAGGCAGAGGACATTCTTGTTCGTATTGCAGGAATGCTTGTGTTTTCAAATAAGGATCAAAAACGTATTCAACATCAGTTGTAGCAAGAGAGTTAACCCATTGTATCCATCTCGGATGTAAAGCTTTAGCATTCGGCATGCTCGCTTTTGTCACTGCCTCTAAGGCAGGTACGGGAGTCACGACCATTATGCGTTTTCCCTGTGCTAGGGCTCTGTCTTTTGCTACAGCGGTTTGAACTGCTGTCAGAATTTTTCCTGTAGAAGTGAATTTCATTTCTGCTTGCGTATACAAATGTGATTTGTATGCAATTGGTACTTTTTCACATTTGTTAAAAGTTAAGTAGGTGAATCCGCATTGACCCGGAATTATTCGGATCACTAAGTTGCGTATGTTTAGGCATGTTTTTAAATGTTTTGTTGCTAACATGTCTGTTTGTAGTGAATGCTTTTGTGTTCAATTTATTGTTTTTTATTGTTTTAAAATCAGGTTTGATTAAGTCGTAGAGAGGTTTAACCCTTTCTGCGTAGTTTAGAATGCAAGTTCTTGCAAAATTTAGGAAACCAGGAGACTGTCAATTCTTCAGCGTTTTTGGAGGTTGGAGCAGCGCGCACTTTTCTAAAAGGTTGGCTGCCAGGCTTTTGCCTTCACTTGATAGTTCATATCCTAGATAAAGGATGTTGAGATGGGCAATTCTTAATTTTTTTTAATTGAATTTGTACCCTTCAGATGCCAAGCCCAATATAATGGTGTTCACCCTGTTCAAGTGCCTATCCAGGTCATCGTCTGTCAGATAGATATCATCGACATATAACAATGCCTCGTCATAAGTTTTTACATTTTTTAAATTTATTTTGTTTGTACATTTTCAGTGTAACGAAAAAAAACAAAGTAAATGCATACAAATGCATAGCATTGGCATGGCATAAATACAATTAGCAATTGAGTTGATGTTACTTAATAATACATAGTTCGGTTGTACAGGCAGCTATAATTGAGACATTAATGAAGAAATAGAAAAATGCCCTACCACTCCAACATGACGCTCACCTTGGACCTTCTGGCGCCCCTGAAACTAAAAAAACCCAGAAACACCCCCTCCAGGTCCTGGTTCACCACCGACATCAATGACGAAAGAAGACACCTCAGATCATTAGAAAGAATCTGGAGGAACAAGCCCTCCTCCCTCCACCGTGATCAACTCAAGGAAGCACGCAGAAACTACAATAAACACATTAGAAACAAAAAGACAACTTTCTTCTGCTCCGCCTTAGACAACGCAAAAAAACGCCCCAAAGAACTCTTTAACATCATTAGGAACCAAACATCCAAACTGATGACATCCAACGTAGTGGCGTCCAAAGATCACTGCGACAATTTTGCCAACTTTTTCAGCGAAAAAATTGCCAAGATTGATCTCTCTCTCAGCACAATTACCGCCACTCCCATGGAGAACTTGAGGCCAACAACATACGGCAACACCCCAGTGAACATACCTACTCACTGGTCCTCCTTCCGCCCCATCCAGGAAGTAGAGATAGTCAATCTGATCGCTTCCGCTAAACCTTCATCCCACTCCCTAGATCAGCTGCCCTTGAGCCTGGCTAAAGACCTAAAGCTTACCTTAGCCCCAATTTGGTGCGAGATCATCAATAGCTCACTGAGCTCAGGAATCACTCCAGACTGCCTGAAAGTAGGGCAAGTCACGCCGCTACTAAAAAAAACCCGGGCTAGACACTGAGGACATGAACAACTTCAGACCGGTATCGAACCTTCCTCTTTTATCCAAAACTCTAGAAAGATGTGTTTTTCCACAGCTAACCCAACACCTAGAGACTATCAAGCTACTAGACCCTCTTCAATCAGGATTCAGAAAGGGATGCAGCACCGAAACTGCAATCTTAAATGTCATAGACAATCTTCACAAGTCACTTGACTCAGACCAATGCAGCCTTCTCATTCTCCTAGATTTATTGGCCGCGTTCGACACAGTTGATCACAACTTGCTCCTCAAAGTCCTCCATGAAAGAGCGGGCATTAAAATGACGGTACTAAACTGGTTCTCCTCCTTTCATCACAACCGCACGCAAAGAATAAAAATCAATAACTTTGAGTCTGACCCCCTTCCCGTCAACAGAGGAGTTCCACAAGGGTCAGTACTCTCTCCCCAACTTTTCAACATCTACATGGAACCCCTCACCACACTTCTCAGGAACTCTAACATCCTCTTCCACCTCTATGCAGACGACACACAACTTTATCTGGAAACCACCTCGATTAAAGACATACACAGACTAAATGTCACGCTCAAAGAGGTCCAACATGGGCTCTCAGCGAACCACCTTAAACTCAACCAAGAGAAAACAGAAGTCCTCCTCATTTCTAACAGAGATGAAAACCCCCAAATCGAAGAATGGCTCAAAGCCATTGACGCCCTCAATGGTGCCCTTGCGCCAACGGACTCGGTGAAATCCCTACGTATTACCCCAAATTGGACATGAAAAAACACATCTCAAAAGCCGCCAAAAGTGCGTTCCTAAATCTGAAACTGCTATACAAAATAAAACCCTTCCTTCCCCCGAAAGATCTTAAACAAGCCACCCAGGCACTGATGCTCTCCAGAATTGATTACGGAATCGTAGCCCTGACCGGAACAGCAAAATCCCACCTAGGTCCCCTGACCACTACCCTCAATGCCACAGCAAGAATGGTCACAGGAACTAAGAAATTCAAACACATTTCTCCGGCACTCAAGGAACTGAAGTGGCTCCCTATTGATCAATGAGCCAGCTTCCGTACAGCCTGTCTCACCCACAAAGCCCTGCACACAGGTAAACCAGAATACCTGGCCCCCAAACTCACAAGGGCTGGCCAGTCCAGGAACCTCAGAAGTTCCAACACGCTTCTACTCATCCCACTGAAATCATGGAAACGCAAAACCGCAAACAAATCCTTCGCGGGAAATGTACCTAAGATTTGGAACTCCATCCCCCCACATCAGAACGACCACCTCCTTCCTGAAATTCAAGATCCTTCTCAAAGCCTTCTTCCTTGAGCGCTCTCGATCGTAACGAGAAATCCACAAATGACTTTGGGAAGGGCAACTAACTCCCCTTCCTGTTACCCCTCAACCTGAAGATCTGTATTGTAACTCTGTTTTTAATGCTCTTAAGTTGGTAAATTGCAGATGTTTGTCTTTGCCAAAATTGCTCGTAACTGTACCTGTTGTGAAGCGCTCTGATACCCTCGGGTCCAGCTAGCGCTATACAAAACGTCTAACATAAAATAAATAAGTAGTTACAGTCAGCAGATAAGCAGTGATGGAGACCCCAGATATCACGTTGTTTCGTTGACGAGGGCAATTCCTCTGCATAACATGTGAACTGGGCCCGACAGTAGGTCAGGTCCTGCAACCATAGTTTAGTGGTAGGCGCAGGTCTGCCCCCCCAAACACAGAGAGACTCTACGTTTGGCCATTAGTAATGCTATAGCCACAAACCTCCTGTGAGAAGCCTTAATAGTGGTAACCAGGACCAACAGGCATAGTTAGGGAGTACAAGCTATAGGCAACCCCACCATCAAGTGTAGAATATGTGTGACTGATCTCCAATATAAATTCACCTTTGGGCATTCCCAGGCTAAGTGAAGAAAGTCTGCGTTAATCGCCCCACATCGCCTGCAATTGTCAGCTTCAGGCAGACCACTGGTGTATAATATAATTGATTTAAATATTTAAAGTGCACCAGTCGTAAGTTACCATTAGCTGTCAACTGCCCCGTCAGGTGGCAACCTCCAACCAACTCATCATCTGAGACAGAGTCTGGTAAAATCGCATTCCGTTTGGTTAGTGCAGTCATGCTTAGTGCAACTTCCTCTCTCTGCGATGCCTGGTACAGTTTCGTGACCAGTTTGGCTTGTGATGTGGTAGAATACAAGAGCTGTAGAGCGTCTAGTGCAGGTGGCTCTGTAGGAAATTGCGGATACAGCACACGCATAGCAGAACGCAGCCTAGTGTATATAAACAGCTGCATGGCAGTGATGCCGCCACCGGCAGCCACGGACGTTGAAGCTATAAATTGGCCCCCAGGGAACACATCCTCCATTTATATCATACTCATGTCTTTAAGGGTCTTCAGGGCACCAGGCTCTGCAGTAACAGAGAGTTCTGCATGGTATAACGGCGGCATACTGGGCACATATAGTGGTAGTTTCTGTGCCCGTTTTCCAAGTTCCTGCCAGGCTTTGGCCATAGTTTGAACAGTATCAAACTCCCCTTTTTCAAATACTGTGTGTTTATTCACTATCATGGCTTTAAGCGATATTGGGTGCACAGCGCCCGCCTCCACCGCAACATAAGGAATGTAAGCCGGGTACTGCTGCCAGTAGTAGGCGTAATGCACCTGTGCGCAAAGGTAGTATAGATGGAAATTGGGCGCAGTGAATCCCCCTTGATCGTAAGTGAGCGTGAGTCTCTCCCATTGAAGCCGAGGTTTCTTACCTCCCCATGCCAGCGTAATTAATAGGGAGCGGAGTGTATTAAAAAAAGGCGCGTTAGTGGGGTAGGGATATTTAAAAAAATATACAGAAAGCGCGGAAGAATTACCATCTTTATTAGCGCTATGTGATCTGCAAAGGATAGGGGTAACTTGATCCAACGAGCCACCTGCCCTTCGAGTCGCGTGAATGCAGTGCCATAATTGGATTGTATGACCACCTGCGGGTCTCTATGGAGCCAAATTCCCAAGTATTTGACAGTGTCAGTACACCATTCTAAAGGATAGTCCAGGTCGAATTGTGGTGTGCAGTCCGTGAGAGGCAAGATGACCAATTGAGACCAATTTATTCCTAAGCCCGAAAACCACTCAAACCTGATATATTCCCTAGTTAGTGGCGCCAGGTGTATAGCAGGACCCCGAACGTACAGCACCATGTTGTCCGCATACATAGAGACTGCTAGAGGGCGTTGGAGAAAACGTAATGCGGCCTGGGAATAACGCTGCCTCAGGATACAAGCTAGTGGCTCAAGTATGAGTGCAAATAGCAAGGGTGAAAGCGGACATCCCTGCCGTGTGCTGCGCTGTATACGAAACTCCTCTGACAGATGGCCATTGACCCTCACCCGCACAGTGGGATTTGTGTAAAGTAATTTAATCCAGTTGGTGAAAATAAATGGCACACCCATGTGATGGAGAATGGCGAACATATAATTCCAAGCAATAGAGTCAAAGGCCCTTGCAGCGTCAAGGAGCACCGCAACAGCTGGCAGGGAGGGCTCAAGCACATGCATTACCACAAAAAGTGTCCGTAAGTTATGGGATGTGGAGCGAGTAGGGATAAACCCTGATTGATCGGGCAGTACCATAACGGGAAGGAGTAGCTTCAACCTAGTCGCCAAGAACTTTGCAAGAATTTTTACATCCGGATTTATTAATGATAGGGGCTGATAGGAATCGCACCTATCCGGAAGTTTGTCCGGTTTTAACAATGTGACCACCAGTGCCTCATGCAAGGTCGGGGTAAGCATTGAGTCTTGTACGCTTCTATATATAACTGGAGGAGAGAACTGGTTCATCAGAACACGCTAGGAGCAATTTAGAGCTACTGCGTGCAACGTTTCTTGTACTTTTAAAAATCGCCGAATTTTACTTCTAAATTGTTCATTTTCACACTGCTTGCACTCAGCACACCTGGCACCCACTTGGCACCATTTTCGCCTTGTTTTGACGATCCCAGCCGACTTTAGGGCTGAAGATCGAGGTGCAGAGCAAACAGATTCCACGGCGGCCATATTGGGTGAGGGGGCGAGAGCGGTGAGAGCGCTCCAGTCTCCTGTACTTAAGGAGCCCCTAGGAGGCAGGCGCGAGTTTCTAGAGCCTTGCCAACACTTACTTTGTCATCAGAACACGCTAGGAGCAATTTAGAGCTACTGCGTGCAACGTTTCTTGTACTTTTAAAAATCGCCGAATTTTACTTCTAAATTGTTCATTTTCACACTGCTTGCACTCAGCACACCTGGCACCCACTTGGCACCATTTTCGCCTTGTTTTGACGATCCCAGCCGACTTTAGGGCTGAAGATCGAGGTGCAGAGCAAACAGATTCCACGGCGGCCATATTGGGTGAGGGGGCGAGAGCGGTGAGAGCGCTCCAGTCTCCTGTACTTAAGGAGCCCCTAGGAGGCAGGCGCGAGTTTCTAGAGCCTTGCCAACACTTTGTTTGTCATCAGAACACGCTAGGAGCAATTTAGAGCTACTGCGTGCAACGTTTCTTGTACTTTTAAAAATCGCCGAATTTTACTTCTAAATTGTTCATTTTCACACTGCTTGCACTCAGCACACCTGGCACCCACTTGGCACCATTTTCGCCTTGTTTTGACGATCCCAGCCGACTTTAGGGCTGAAGATCGAGGTGCAGAGCAAACAGATTCCACGGCGGCCATATTGGGTGAGGGGGCGAGAGCGGTGAGAGCGCTCCAGCCTCCTGTACTTAAGGAAACGGTCGGTCTCCGCGCTAGCGGTCGCGTTTGCGGACACGCCTCCTCAGCGCCGGAGTCACGCCAGAGTCAGCCCGTCTGCGCTCGTCAGCGTCTCGGAGGCGGGCGAGGCGGGACCCTGTCATCTCGGGTAGGTTTCCAGGATGATTAGGTACAGTGCGGCCGCTCTAATTGCGCTTCGCCCCCCCAGGAGCGGTTGTATGTGTCTTTTCCCTGGTGGTCGGCTCCTGGGCAAAGGGTGTCCTGGATGTGCTTGGCGTCCCGTATCTTCTCCACCTCGCGCTCTCCCCCCCCCCCCCCTGGAATGTCAGTGTGCCTTGTTAAATACGAGATCCTTGGCGCGTCACTCCTTGGAGATTTGGGACCTCCTTTCGCTCTCGAAAATCTCCTGTCTTTTTTTGACAGAGACGTGGTTGGGGGCGGGCTCTGAACCTGACATCGCTAATGCCCTTCCCCCCAACTTCACCATCTTAAGGAGGGACAGAACGGGAGGCCGAGGCGGTGGGGTGGCCCTAGTTGTCGACAAGTCCCTTGTATGCACCTCCTACCCTGTAGACAACATCGCTGGTTGTGAAGCTTTGGGCTTTATTCTCCAGCTGTCTGCTTCACATACCTGCACAGGGATTTTGATCTATAGACCTCCAGGGCCAATAGGCTCGTTTTTCGAGGATCTACAGGTGGCACTGTCAGTACCCTGTATGCGTTCGGCACACTGTGTACTGCTGGGCGACTTAAATCTGCATATGGACTCGACAACGGACGCTGATGCGTCTAAATTACGGGACATCACCGAGATGTTTGGGCTGGCCTCTTTCATCGACAGTCCAACGCACGTGAAAGGGCATACGCTGGATTTAATCTTCTCCTCTGTACCGATTAAGGTGTCTCCCCCTTTGCCGGTTTTATGGTCCGACCATTATTTAATTAATTTCGTGTTGTTAGCTGAGCATCAGACTAGTCAAAGAACTTATAAGGACGGGTCTCGTCAAGCTAGAGCCTTTCACCTGGTGTCAGCTGATATGCTCGCTGACGCACTCCATGCACATCCTTGCACTACGACTGGGAACTTAGAAGTCGACCTGCCGCTAGTCCAGGACTGGCTTCGGACAAGATTCGAGGAGCTTGCCCCCCGGAAACCGGTCAGGACAGCCCCCTGCCAGGACTCTGCTCCTTGGTTCACCGCTACTCTACGGAAAGCGCGCCAGGACTGCAAAAGATCTGAAAGACTCTGGCGGCGCAGATATGCGCCTGAGGAGAAACTGAAGTACAGGGGCGCGATAAAATCTTATCACAGACAGATTGCCGAAGCTAAAAAGATCTACTTCGAGCATAGAATAGACCAGGCGGATAATACGAGCCGGGAACTATTCCGAATTGTGAAGGAATTCGTGGAGCCGGTGGCGGCCGCTAGAGTACACTCCCATATCGAGGAGTGGATCAAGCAGCTTGCTGACTTCTTTGTGGATAAGATCCGTAGGATTCAGGACTCATTCGATCGGGTGGGGTCCCCGGAAGTGGCTGCAGCTGTGGAAAGTGATCTGAAGGTCCTTCCACCTGCTGCAGCCGAGTTGACGCCCACGCTTTCGACGTTCCCCCCGCTATCCTGCGATTCCTCTTTGGAGCTGCTTTCCCGGTTGAAATCTGGATCCCCCTTGGATGCGTGTCCGGCGAAATGCCTGAGCTCGGTGGCGCCAGCTATTAACAACTTGCTGAACCCCCTGCTCAACATGTCTCTGAGTTCTGGAGTGGTCCCTAAAGAATGGAAGCATGCTCTTATTCTCCCGCTCATTAAGAAACCTCTGCTTGACCCTTTACAGTTGGCCAACTATAGACCAATCTCCCTCCTCCCTGCTCTGGCGAAGGTGGCGGAGAAACATGTTCAGCATACTCTTACCACCTTTATTGAGAATAACAAACTGCTGCATGACTCCCAATCTGGTTTCCGTGCCAATTACAGTACGGAGACAGCTCTTGTGGAGGTGACCGACGCCATCAGGGAAACGCTTGACCTTGGGGGAAAGGCTATGTTGGTCCTACTGGACCTGTCGGCGGCATTCGACACCGTCCCACACGCCGGCCTCCTCCTAAGACTCAGGGAGGTAGGACTGCGGGGGACGGTGTTGGACTGGTTTCAATCCTTCTTAGCCGACCGTCGACAAGTGATCTGGGCTCCACCGTTCTCCGCGGAAATGCCTTCGCTAGAGGTGGGGGTGCCTCAAGGATCTATCTTGAGCCCCACCATATTTAACATTTATAAGGCCCCTTTGGCGAAGGTCGCGGAGGCATTTGGAGCCCGGGTCATCTCGTACGCTGATGACACCCAGCTCCTGTTTACTTGCAGGAAGGGAGAGGTTTTTAATGGCGACAGAATCAGAGACTGCCTGAGTGCTGTTTTTGCATGGTTTCAGCACCAGAACCTGAAATGTAACTCGGATAAGTCCGAGTTGCTCTTTTTTGGCTGCGCTGAGGACCCTGGCTGGAAATCGTGGTGGCCTTCCGACATGTTCCCCCCTGAGAAACCCTCTGCCCAAGTCAAAAATCTGGGTGTGGTGTTCGACGACAGTCTTTCTTTTCGTCCCCACATCACGGGCTTGGCGGGGAAATGTTTCGGCATTTTGAAGATGGTGAGGAAATTTCTCCCACTGCTTTCCCTTCAATATCGCAAGAACATTGTGCAAGCACTCGTGGGTTCGCGTTTAGACTACGCTAACGCACTTTTCTCAGGTCTGCCTAAATATCTGGTATCCAGACTTCAAATTGTCCAAAACTCGGCGGCCAGAGCCATCTTTGGCCTTCCACGGAGAGCTAGTGCCTCTCTATTGCGCGGCAGGCTGCATTGGCTGTCTATCGCTTGCAGAATTAGGTTCAAGGTCCTCACGTTGGCATTTAAAGCCCTCCACTGTATTGGCCCAGCTTACCTTAGGAAGCGGATTGCTTTTTACGTTCCCCGGAGGAGTCTGAGATCTGCTGACCTGGCTAAAGTGGAGGTACCAGTGATCAAACGCGTGCGGATGGGTGGCCGGTCTTTCCAGTGCATGGCGGCTAGTTTGTGGAATGAGCTCCCTCTGTCACTCCGTAAGGCTAACAATCTCCTGGCCTTTAGAAAGGAGCTCAAGACGTTCCTCTTTTCCGCCTAACCAGTGGGTCTACAGTGTTTCTGCCTCTGGGTTTTTCTTGGTTGTGTTTAGGACTCTGCCAAAGCGCCGGGACACCCGTTCTGGGTAGCCGTGCGCTCAAGAAATATAGTTTTAACATAACATAACAGGAGACAAGGAGCTAATAGATCTACATATTCCTCATCAATTCTGCTTGCAACCCATCGGTATCAGCCGCTTTCCCATTAGGTAGCGCAGCGATGGCCTCACATATTTCATCTAGGGTAATAGGATGCATTAGAAACTCTTGGTGTCCACGTGAGAGCCATACCAGCGCTATATCATCAAAATATTGTGATATTTCAGCTTCATCTGCGGATTGCTGATGGGCATAAATCGCAGTATAATAACTGGCAAATGTTTGAAGTATGTTGGGTTTGTCATAATGCGTCGTGTCATCTGCAGTAATCGCTTTAACTAGATATGCCTTGTCCCGATGCTCCGTTATACGAGAGGCTAGAGCCCTGCCAGGCCTGCCACCTTCACCATAGTACCTAGCTTTACTCCGCCATGACATATGCCGTATCTCCTGATCAGCCACTTCGTTATATTCTGTAATTTTTACTTTAATAAGTGCCAGAATGGGGGGATTAGCCGTGACATCATATCTACGCTCAAGGTTTCTCAACTCACGCTCAAGGGAAGCCATAGTGCTGCGTAATAATTTCAGGACCCCAGCCTGAAGGCCTATACAAGCCCCCCGAATGGTCACTTTAAAAGCCTCCCAAAGTGCCACTATCATCTGAACAGATCCAGTGTTGAAAAATAGTCAGCGATAGCCTCACAAATCCCTTCACAGAACACCTGGTCCAGAAGGGAGGATGACTACAGTCGCCACTGGAATCGAGGGGGGGATATAAGATGGTAACATCATGCTGAGAAATACAGAGGAGTGGTTCGATAGCGTTCGAGGTAGGTGCCTAATCTGTACCGTCCATGTATTGACATCGGTGTGTCCAACCAGTATTCAATGTGGGACCATGTTGAACGTGCATACGAGTGACATGTGCCCTCCCTAGAGCCTGGGTGGCGCAAACACCAGATATCCGTGAATCTCAGTGTCAGCATACCGTCACAAATCGAAGTGGCAGCCTATCCATTGCAGAATCTAAGACATCATTAAAATCACCCCCGCATAGAAGAGTTGAGGGAGGCAGGTTATAGAGCTTACCCCATCATGTATCATAGAATGCAGGGTCGTCAATATTTGGACCATATAAATTTACAATAACCATTTGCGTACCATAGACTGTGCCCTGAACAGTGATATATCTACCCCCGTCATCTTCATCTACCTGCATCGGTACAAAGGGGACACCCTTTCTTAATGAGTATCATCACTCCTCGCGCATAGGAAGAGTAGGATGCAGCCAACCTCACACCCGCCCATCTGGTGGCTATGGTGGAAACTGACAGTTTGGAGAGGTGAGTCTCCTGTAGAAGAGCTATTTGGATGTGATGTCGGTCCAGGTACGAGAACACCTGACGTACTTTTTTAGGGTTGTTAAGCCCTCTGACGTTCCAGGTGAGCCACAAAATCTCTGGATTTTAGGTACTGTCATATCTGACGATGGCAAAATAACTGACTGTATTGCTGCTTAAAAATTAGTGTTGTGCAGGCCTAGCGTGCCATTTGTAGTGTAGTTCCTATATCCCTGATAGGCTCTGCACATTGGAATAATATACACTATAGAATTGACATAGGACTGAGGTCAGTATGTCTCTATTGAGTACATTAAACTTAATTACTTGTGTGTGCCAGCTAACTCATAGATCACTAGAAACTTCTCGAATGAACAAGAAGGGATTCGTTTCTGACAACCGCATAAACATGACAACTTTGTTTCCCTTTAGAGTCGGAATAATATCTTCAGAGTCGTGGAAACTATTGATTATAGTTTCACTTAGTCAATCGTGCATGCTTTGTTTCTACAGAGTTGTACAGAAATAGAGAGACAGGCATTTCAATGAAAAGGATTTATTGAACAGTCTTATTTCTCATGCAAGAGATATTTACTGCTACAATCGTAAGACAGAATGCGAAGTATAATGTGTATAGCGTAAACCGTAATATAAAATAATACTGTAATAGCATGGTCTGTAGCTATGACATATATAAAAATACATACATAAATAACACAGGCTAAAATACTCACTGGTGCTTCTAAAATAATCCTACCCCAGTGTACGTAACCTAAGTCTAGTACAAGGGAAGAAGTAGGTGCTGTTCTAGCTATAGTTTAGTTTAGTTTGCCAAGAATTGCCAAAAGTTTCTCTAGGTTCTAATCAGCTTCATACCTTAGAATGAGAGAGGTTGGTATCTCTTTCCTGGGACTCGATCTCTAACACCCCGCAAGGGGAACTAGAAACACTGGAGCTGGATTCTCGGCGAGGAGGATGACAGCATCTGGTCAGTGCGTCAGTTGGGGAGATGACTTCCTTCGGGACTTGCTGTGGCGAGCCGCGTTGTGCAAGTAGGTAGCCGAACCGCACCGTGCCTTGCCATAGCAAGTGAAGGTATATTTATACCTTGAAGGTGTTTAGGAATGCCTGTATTGACATACAAGTTGGGCATATGAACGTCATGAATGAACCCCTAAGGAATAGATGTTCATGCATAATAAATGAGTATTTGGACAAATCAATGTCCAGGAAAGGGGAAGTCCTAAAGGCTTAAAAAGTCTGGTTTTCCAAGAACTCATTGTGATGAAGAGGATCGGATGTAGTTGACCATGCCTGTATTTGGTTAGCATGAGCAATGCCTAAATAAGGGCTGGATTTCTATGCCTAAATAAGGGCAATGTGAATTATACCTATATAAGGGCATGAATTGGGAAATCTAAAGACGGTATCTAAATCGACACACAACAAGATGCTTGCCCATTTAAGGAATGAAAGTTAATTAGCAGTTGTGTGAACAGGAGTGCTTTGGGTGAGGATGACCGTATGTATGGTGCCCAACCTAAGCATCTGAATGGATGCTTTAAAAGCCAGCAAGTTATGCACCTCAAATGTTGCTCATTTGTAATTAGGGCTCCCGGTTTTATGGCATTTATTTTTGTAACATTTCTGTCTGTATTTATCCATATTTATTTTTGGGCCATTTTATCTGTATTTATCCATATTTATTTTGTGTTTTGCGAATAAGTGAAATTGAAAAACTGTACATTTCTATATTTATTTAACTGATAGACACACACTCATACTTTGATGTCGGTCATATTTTAGCTATTTAAACTGTCAAATATTTAATAAGAATACATCCACTGGTAAATACTAGCAATATACTATAAATGTATGTTGACATATGCCGTGATTTAAAGAAGTTTCATCCTATATTTTAATTTCCCATGCTGTCCATTTGCTCAGCTGCTGGCACATAATTCATGAAAGACAGCATGGAGAGCCACTTAAAAGATGGACAATTTTCTGTATTTATCCACTTTTAACAATAAATGCAGACAGAAAACGCATTGTTTTCTGTCTGTATTTATCTGTAAAAATCCGTAAAAACAGAAAACAGGGAGCCTTATTTGTAATATATTGATGAGTTCTTACTCAATGAGTAGTCCATCCACCCAACCATCCATAAATTAATGAGATACAACTCAATAACGGGGCAATTGGTCAACAAGAGATATCTCAGTTCAAGGGTGTTGTGAACCCCCTCGATCCCGCGTTCTTAGCTACAGCGGGGGTGGGGTTATTTATGATCCTCTTCTTTGTGCAACTCAGCAGACAAATGCTCATTATTAACACTGGAATACAGCAGCAATAGAAGAGCAAGCAGGAGCCTGTGGAAAAAAGACAGCTGGGTAAACAGAACAGGGAAAGAAAGAAGGAATGCTGGAAGGAAAGGTGAAAAGAAGGAAGTGTGGATGGGTGACTGGATAAATGAATGAGTGAATGACACGTGGATGGGCAGGTGAAAGGATGGCACAGTAAAAGGATGGGTGGATGGATGAGTGAGTGAATGGATAGGGGGACAAACAGGTGAAAGTATGGCAGAGTAAAGGGTTGGCTGGATAGGTGGATGCCTGGTGAAAGGATGGCAGACTAAAGGGATGGATGAATGAGTGGGTGAAAAGATGAGTGAATAGACGGCAGAGTGGATGGATGGTAGAGTGGCTGCATGGCAGAGTGAATGGAGGATGGCATAGTGAATGAATGGATAGATGAATGCAGAGTGAATGGATGGATGGCGAATGAATGAATGGTTGGATAGCAGGGTGGATGGACTGCTCCATCTGATCTATGTGAAATGACACAAACAACTACCAACTGTCAGAACAAAATTTCAGATAATTTATGCCTACTGCCCAAGACAGGCAAGGCCCTCTTAGGTTTATGGATAGGGACTCAATATAGCAAGTGGGGAGAGACTTGGTTCAATGAATGCACAATATGAGGAGAGTGAGAGGATAACACCATTGCACATTGTCCCTAGATATGTCAAACCACAAATGTTGCAATGATTAGATCATAATGACCACAACGACCAGATTACCTGTACTACTTAATGAATATTGGATGAGAAGGCCTCACCTACACACCTGTGACCTGATTCATGATGGGTAACCTCACTCCACCCTCGTAAGATAGTACTGCTAGGATGGACTCAACCTCCCTATGAGCAAGCTCGTAATAAGAATTACTGGACAGGACAAGGATCCAGATATTATGTAAAATTACCTAGAGATAACCCCAAATAGTATTCCTTTATTAGGGGGTACCTACGTCAAAATTAGAAAAAGACAAGGCAGATGTTTATAGAGTATTATGACTTAACCATCCTGCTTAGTGATGAAATGTTTCAGCCTACTGGTTGCCGAAAGGGTTGCAGGCTTTCATTAGGGCTAATTCGACTATGTACCAACTCATACACAGGAAAGGAGTACCATGGAACTAGTAATACCCCATTTTAATTCTAAATGTGTCAAAGTAAGAACCTAACTAGGGAAGTAGTAGTCAGCTGAGTCGGCTCGGGTGACGAAGGAATTGTAGGAAGGACAGCTGGACACACTGTTCAAGAATGTGAGTCTACAGTGGGTGCCTGTTTCCGCAATAACCAAGAGACTAATTCTCCCCTAGTTAGGGTCCTATGTTTCCAATCCAATATACTTCTTTGTTTTGTACAGGTAATCTATTCATTGTGTTCATTATGATCCAATCATTTAATCTTTTGTGGTTTGACGTGGTCTACTGTGCCCGCACTGTGGCACAGCTCCTCGTCGTTACTATATTCTTCTGCCAGAATGCAGCAGACCTGGTCCATTCTTGCTTTTCTTGTCGACTTGTGAAATAACCAGACCACAGAGAAAGAAGTGGATCTGTAGATACTTACAATGGTCAAAACCTGAAATAAATAGAGAATTTCAGAAAGATTAGAGAAGTGCAAATCTTTTGCAGGTGTAAGCAATGCTAGAACTATGTGGTATCAGCAGGATTTGATAAAGAACACAGCCTTATTAGCATTATCTCTTTTATTTATTTTGTAGTCAGGGCTTGGAGCCAAACCTCATGTTCCAATGTGTTCCATATTTGATTTTTTTTTATTAATACCAGACTTTAAGTTGGGTGAAAGTGGTCCCTATCTATTTTCTTAGAGATCCAGCACCTTCAAAAACTATCCTTTTTTAGTATCTTTCGTCTCAGGTCATGAGTTCCTCATCTTGTGTGGTCCAACCTGGTTCAGTGAAACTTAACCTCATAGCAATCAAAGGGAAATTCAGCTGGCTAGCAATAAGCTGTTTTAATGGACTCAGTTGAAATAATATTTTGTTGTAAATGTGTTTATGAATTAGTAGACTAATGATTCGCGGACCAAAGAAAGCCTATTTTGCTTGATAAAGTAGCAGATGAGACCAGGAGATAACATAATGTGGATATTGTTTTAAGTTTAGGATGTTGTGCCAACAGGGGAATTCATTCAACTGCTGCCGTACAGACGGAATTTCTGTACTAGTTATAAGACCCGAGTTTATAGCAGCTAGAGGTCAAATTAAAAGTCCCTTTAGGGTGTTACTTTACTGGACTCCAATCTGAAAAGGAAAAGGAAGTAAGAGCAGGAAAATGTGGCCTAAGAGGTGACTAGACTTCTAAACCATGATTTTACAGGACCCCTAAAGGTAAGCACCAGGGGGACATCATTGTTTATAACTAGATACTCGGAATAAAAGTGTACAGGGATGTACAAAAATTGCTAAGTCTGCTTTTGCCTAATAACACGAAAATCCACGCAAATTACACGAAACTGTGCAAAATGCGAAGTTGGCATTTAGTGGTAAACTGGACTGTGAATGCACCCTCACATCCACTTTGGAGGGCAGGACGCATTTCATACAAAAGCTCAAAAACACAAATGCTGTTAATAGGTGTCCCGGTCGTTCACATTACTTCTCTGCTGCCCTTTTTACGTTTCGCCTCGCCGACAGCTGCGCAGCAGACTTTCGCGCAAGCGAAAAACGTTTGTTTACATGTATGGGGCTTCGTCCCGCCTCTCTGTCCCATTGGCTAGCTCCATAAATGGAGGCTAGCCATTGGAACACAGATGCGTCACTCATTCCCCGAGCAGATTCGTGGGCGTTCCCACGATTTTTACTCATCCCGCCCCCTTGCTATCGTCATGAGGCGGTGGGCGGTGTTTTTTTTTTTTCTTCTTCAAAGCTTTGTTTCGCCATTTCAGAAGTGTCCTTTGCAGGGGTGGGTTGTGCGATGTCCCGCTGTCCGTTCCCTGTCCGTTCCCGTCTCTGCCTCTCTAAACCTGTTCCTCAACCTCTCTCCCTAGTTGCATATGGGGTCGCACAAGGAAGAGATACGGACTGGTAGAGGTGTTGCGGAGCTATGGGCTCCATCTTTGGCATCTCCGGTTTATGTTCGTTTACTCAATGCAATTTATGTAACGCAGATTTTACCCGAAGGTGTCGGAGCGCTTTACATAAGAGACTGTTGCACAGGATTGCAGGCGTAGAAGTTGTAGAGTCGCACAAGGAGGAGATACGGGCAGAGAGAGGTGTGCGGAACTCTGGGTGTTTTCGGTCACGGTTAATGATTCGGCAGTGGGGGGAAGGCTTGCTCACAGAGTGAGTCACTGCCATTTATGTCTAGCTGGGGGGCCAAATGATTATTTGTGTGTGGTTGGCTTGTGGGTTTAAAGCTGGCTTTGCATGGCGCGAAGGTTGCCAGTTCGGTTCCCCCTACGGGCATCAGAGATGATTGAAATAGATGCGCTCATGGTGGTGGTTACAATCAGAGTTATAAATTGCAAATGTACGAGTTGTGAAGTCACACAGGGCGGAGATGCAGACAGAGAGAGGTGTTGCGGAGCTCTGGGCTCCATCTTTGGCATCCCCGGTTCATTTTCATTTACTTGATGCAATTTTGTATAGCGCGAACTTTGCCCAAAGGTGTCGGAGCGCTTTACATGGGAGCCCTCTTGCAAAGCATAGGAACTTAGGAGTTCTGACACTGTTTACTTTGTAAATAGGCTTTTCGCCTGTCATTCTTTTACTGCATGTGTGTTAAGAGACAGGCGCAGGTCCCGGATAAAGTATCCAGGTGGGTTCGTGCACTGTAGCAATGAAGGAACGACATCAAGAGCAGCTGTGTTTCTAAGGCACTAAATCAAAGGGTGAGGCGGCTGTAGCCAGATTCTGTGCTAGCCTGCATGTCACCCATTCGGTTTCGGGTGCATTACATCTGTAGGACAGTGGCAGCTGAGATGAGGTAAGGACGGGCTATTGGCAGCCTTTTGGGACATCTGTATGGTAAACCCCGCTGCATTTCACACAGTGCTACTGCCTTATAATCAATGGGGAACTCGATAGTGCTGTGTGGTGTAGAGTGACAGTGAGTGCAGAGTGACAGTGAGTGCAGAGTGAGTGCAGAGTGACAGTGAGTGCAGAGTGAGTGCAGAGACAGTGAGTGCAGAGTGACAGTGAGTGCAGAGTGAGTGCAGAGTGACAGTGAGTGCAGAGTGAGTGCAGAGACAGTGAGTGCAGAGTGACAGTGAGTGCAGACTGAGTGCAGAGTGACTGCGTGCAGAGTGAGTGCAGAGTGACTGAGCGCAGAGTGAGTGCAGAGTGACAGTGAGTGCAGAGTGAGTGCAGAGTGCCAGTGAGTGTAGAGTGACAGTGAGTGCAGAGTGAGTGCAGAGACAGTGGGTGCAGAGTGAGTGCACAGTGACAGTGAGTGCAGAGTGAGTGCAGAGTGACAGTGAGTGCAGAGTGAGTGCAGAGTGACAGTGAGTGCAGAGTGAGTGCAGAGTGCCAGTGAGTGCAGAGTGACAGTGAGTGCAGAGTGAGTACAGAGACAGTGAGTGCAGAGTGAGTGCAGTAACAGTGAGTGCAGAGTGACAGTGAGTGCAGAGTGAGTGCAGAGTGACAGTGAGTACAGAGTGAGTGCAGAGACAGTGAGTGCAGAGTGAGTGCAGAGACAGTGAGTGTAGAGTGAGTGCAGAGTGAGAGTGAGTGCAGAGTGAGAGTGACTGCAGAGTGAGTGCAGAGTGAGAGTGAGTGCAGAGTGAGTGCAGCGTGACAGTGAGTGCAGAGTGAGTGCAGAGTGAGTGCAGACTGACAGTGAGTGCAGAGTGAGTGCAGACTGACAGTGAGTGCAGAGTGAGTGCAGACTGACAGTGAGTGCAGAGACAGTGAGTGCAGACTTGAGTGCAGAGACAGTGAGGGCAGACTGAGTGCAGAGTGACAGTGAGTGCAGAGTGAGTGCAGACTGACAGTGAGTGCAGAGTAAGTGCAGAGTGACAGTGAGTGCAGAGTGAGTGCAGTCTGACAGTGAGTGCAGAGACAGTGAGTGCAGACTGAGTGCAGAGACAGTGAGTGCAGACTGAGTGCAGAGTGACAGTGAGTGCAGACTGAGCGCAGAGTGACAGTGAGTGCAGACTGAGTGCAGAGTGACTGAGTGCAGAGTGACAGTGAGTGCAGAGTGAGTGCAGAGTGACAGTGAGTGCAGAGTGAGTGCAGAGACAGTGAGTGCAGAGTGAGTGCAGAGACAGTGAGTGCAGAGTGACAGTGAGTGCAGAGTGAGTGCAGACTGACAGTGAGTGCAGAGTGAGTGCAGAGTGAGTGCAGAGACAGTGAGTGCAGAGTGAGTGCAGAGACAGTGAATGCAGAGTGAGTGCAGAGTGACAGTGAGTGCAGACTGAGTGCAGAGTGACAGTGAGTGCAGACTGAGTGCAGAGGGACAGTGAGTGCACTGGCCGCTTTGTAGAAGGCCGAGATAACATTTTTGTTCTGCTGGCATAATCTGACATACTTTTGATAAACTCATGTTGCACCTGTTATGAAATTTCCGAAGTTATGCAATTACGCCACATTGCTCAATATGCCCCTTGATTTTACCTAAAATTTGTAGTACGGGCCCTAGATGAATATTTATCCCTTGGTATAATGTATACTTTGAGTTTCTTACCCCAAACATAGGCCTTTATAGTAGAAGACATGGCATGATTTATGTGCCTTATTTATAGGTTTTGGTGCATTGATGCATTGATGTTATTGCGTTTATGTATAATGTTTAGAGTTCAGAAATCGAACTAGTGTTTTAATAATGCCAATATAGATTTATTTATTTTAGTAAGTGTGCAGCATGATTCGGTTTTAGTTTTCCTATTATTATTGGCATGCAACAAATTATTTAGGAGTTTGTTGAGCATAATTGTGTTTTGGCCCTGCACGACGTTCACTATTGCCTTTTTTTAAGCTTTCTGAAGCTATTGGCATTGTAAAGGACAATGCCATTTATTTATTTATTTTCAAAACAAACACATAAATAAAAATTTTGTCATTTACAATGCCAATAGCTCAAACTTTTCAAAAGGCGAAACCATTGCATTGTAAATGCTTGTTTTTTAGGTTAGGACATGTAATGGCCTAATTTGGGAATTTCGAGTAACTAGCATAACGCAAAATATCAGAAATTATTCAAGATTAAACTGGCATAAGAGAATTGTCTTCCAGGCCTATTCAACACACTTTGTTATCGGTGTATAAAATGAAGGTCTAAAAGTACAGCAAAGCAATAAAACATTTTTAAGTAGCAATAACAGTAAGCACATGTTTTTGCGAATTCTCTTGAGCTACAAAAGAAAACAGTAATCTGGAATCTTGTATACACAAAAATAATAGCACACCCTCAGAGTTTAAAGTAAAGGAAAGCAAATTTTTCAGAATTGGGGTCCTCATTATTAGTTGATTTACTTCAAGTTCAAGTTCGAGCATTTGTATAGCGCACTACTCACCCAGAGGGTCTCAAGGCGCTAGGGGAAGGGGTTCATTATTTGTCGAATAGCCAGGTTTTAAGTTCTTTTCTGAAGGAGATGTGGTTCTGAGTAAGGCGGAGGTGAGTGGGGAGTGAGTTCCAGGTCTTGGCAGCCAGGAAGGAGAAGGATCTGCCACCCATGGTGGATTTTCGGATGCGCGGGACTGCGGCGAGGGCTTGATTGGACGATCTCAGTTGGCGGGTGGGTTTGTAGAAGGACAGGCGTGTGTTGAGGCATTCGGGTCCTAGATTGTAGAGGGCCTTGTGTGCGTGGGTGAGAAGGCGGAAAGTAATTCTTTTGTTGACGGGAAGCCAGTGGAGGTCTTTTAGGTGTCCGGTGATGTGATCTTGGCGAGGGATGTCTAATATGAGTCTCGCAGACGCGTTTTGGATGCGCTGGAGTTTTTTCTGTAATTTTGCTGTGATTCCGGCGTATAGTGTGTTACCATAATCCAGTCGGCTCGTGACCAGTGCGTGGGTGACAGTCTTTCTTGTCTCGAGGGGGATCCAGCGGAAGATCTTTTTGAGAATGCGAAGTACGTTGAAGCAGGAGGACGAGACTGCGTTGACTTGTCTGGACATCGAGAGAGAGGAGTCTAGGATGAAGCCAAGGTTACGTGCATGGTCTGTGGGTGTGGGTGCTGTGCCCAGAGTGGAAGGCCACCAGGAGTTGTCCCAAGCTAAGGGGGAGGATCCTAGGATGAGCACCTCCGTTTTGTCTGAGTTGAGTTTTAGGCGGCTATGTTTCATCCACTCGGCTACTTCCTTCATGCCTTCGTGAAGCTTGGTTTTGGCGGTGTTGGGGTCTTTGGTGAGGGAAAGGATTAACTGGGTCTCGTCGGCGTAAGAGATGATGTTGAGGTTGTGTTGACGCGCGATGGAGGCGAGAGGACTCATGTAGACGTTGAAGAGGGTGGGACTGAGTGAGGATCCTTGGGGTACACCGCAGATGACTTCGGTGGCCTCTGATCTAAAAGGGGGAGGCGGACTCTTTGCGTTCTCCCAGCGAGGAATGAGATGATCCAGTCTAAGGCTTTTCCTTGTATGCCGATGTTGTTGAGGCGATGTATAAGGGTGCTGTGACAGACTGTGTCGAAGGCGGCTGATAGGTCGAGTAGGATGAGGGCCACTGTTTCTCCGTTGTCCAGGAGTGCTCGGATGTCGTCGGTCGCTGTAATGAGGGCGGTTTCGGTGCTATGTTTGGCTCGACACCCGGATTGAGATGGATCAAGGGAGTTGTTGTATTCAAGGAAGGCGGCGAGCTGGCTGTTGACGGCTTTCTCGATGACTTTGGCCGGGAATGGGAGGAGGGATATTGGTCGGTAGTTTTTAAGTTCAGAGGGGTCTGCTGTGGGTTTTTTCAGAAGGGCGCTGAGTTTGGCGTGTTTCCAGCTTTCTGGAAAGGTGGCAGAGTTGAACGAGCAGTTGATGACGTCACGGAGATGGGGTGCGATGATGGAGTCAGCTTTGTTGAAGATGTGGTGGGGGCAGGGGTCGGTAGGCGAGCCAGAGTGGATTGAGTTCATGAGGTGAATGGTCTCTTCTCCAGTATTAGGGGTGTCTTTCATAGATTCACATGCCTGAATCATTCCCCGTCGTCGGAGTGGGAGTCCCACGGTATATAAAAAAGCAATAATATGCTATAAATACATAGTAAATACCAATAAAAAAACAAACCAGGAAGTAAAGTAGCCAAGCTACAGAAGAAAAAACTTCCACATTAGTGACTATCTCTGTCATTTTGTGTAGCCCAAACTGCAGCCAATCAGGCGACAGCACCCACCAGAAGGTTCCCCCCAGAGGCTCAGGCTGTCAGATTTTTTACCGCACGTCGTGTGCAGGGAGTCTCCCTGAGCTCTGCTCAGTTTCTTAATTTATATTATATATATCTATTAAATTTTGTGATATTTTCTCCCACAAAATCTATTTGTTGACCCTGTGTCAATGGTGAAAAGCTGGGATCGTTTCCATGGATTATTTTGTCTGCCTGTTGCTACATGGTAGGATAGAAGGGGATGTTCTTGTGTTTTGCCTACCCCCCTTCTGATGTGGGAGGATTTTCGATGTTTATATGGCGCCTTTCTGTGCAGTATGTTTTTGGGCTTTACTTCACCAGATGAGGTTCCTTCAAAGGTAAGGGTCTTTGACCTGCTACGAGTCTGCCTCCCACATCTACGCCCACGAGATTTACTCTCAGGCGTTTAGACTCGTTCTGTGCATTTTTCTTCTGAGGAGGTGCCAGCTGGTTCACTGGACGCTCTTGGTATTCTACGACGGCAATCTCTGCCGTCACTAGTGATCTACGGTCTCACAGGGCTACAGGATCCTGTTGACAGAGCCCTCAAATGCACTGGTTGTAAGTCGCAGGAAGCTGCGCAGCCGACAAGGAGCTTCGTTGACCAAGAGCCTTTTCACAAAATGCAAATTTGCCTCGTCAATGTTGAGCCTCGACGACGAGTTTTGCCGCGTCGACGACGGGCAACGTCGACGGTGAAGATGGCATCGTCGACGGGAACCTTTTGTCCACGACGAGGGGGCTGCGTCGACGACGAGCCTCGTCGACGACGAGGAAGCTCCGTCGACGGCGAGCCGCGTTGAGGGCGAGCCTCGTCGACGGTGAGGGGTGTCCCTCGTCGACGCTGAAGTACAGTTGTCGACGGTGAGGAGCCTCGTCGACGGTGGGAAGCCTCGTCGACCGAGGGGTGCCTCGTCGACGGTGAAGGACCTCGTCGGCGGCGAGATGCCTCGTCGACGGTGGGTAACCTCGTCGACGGTGCAGGGTGTCCGTCGTCGACGCTGAAGAAGAATCGTCGACGGTGGGGAGCCTGGTCGACGGTGAGGGGCCTCGTCGACGGAGGAGTGCCTCGTCGACGGTGAGGAGCCTCGTCGACGGAGGGGTGCCTCGTCGACGGAGGGGTGCCTCGTCGACGGTGAGGAGCCTCGTCGACGGAGGGGTGCCTCGTCGACGGTGAGGAGCCTCGTCGACGGAGGGGTACCTCGTCGACGGTGAGTTGAGGTGCCTCATCGACGGTGCAGTGTGTCCCTCGTCGACGCTGAAGAGCAGTCATCGACGGTGAGGAGCCTCGTCGACGTTTGAGAGCCTATTCAGCTGACATCGTCAACTGCAAGCTTGGGCGACGGTTGACTCATTAGCAGTGGGCCACTGACAGTGGCCCTTCTGACATGTGATCCATCGACGCTTGTCCATTGGCAGTGGACCTGGCATCTCTACGCTACCAACAGTGGACCTATAAACAGTGCAGTTGGGGCCATTAACAGTGGGCACATTGGCAGTTGCCACGCAGGCTTTAGGTCCGTTCACAGTTGGCACATTGACGACAGTTCTCTTAATCACTAGCAGGCTCGTCGACAACTTTCAAAGTTGACACACTACTCGATTCATCAATCATCCTCAGTGATGGTGAGTTTTCTTGTGGAATGTTGGCCAAGTTAAGGATCAGTTTTCGTTGCCAACAAGAAGTACGTCTAGGGAGGACTTGTAGACTGACAGCGTCAGCAGTCACCTCCACAGTAGTTTAAGTCTGCAACAGTTTTCCTCTGCGGACACTGAGGGTCACATTTTCTTGTTGACCTCTCTGATGCTGGACCCAGTCCATGGTCCGGTTAGTCGACGCTTCGTCCAGTTGGGCTTATTACAGTGTTACTTTGCCCTACTTATTAGTCGTAGCCACTTTTCAGCAAGTTACGGGATCTTGCATGATTCTTTATTCTTCTATCCCCCGGCGGATGTCGACGGATATACCCTCCTCATGTAAGGAACGGTGACGCGCTTTCATCAAGCCCTTATCACCAGGATAGAGGCGGACGGTTTCTTTCTCTTTCAATATTGTATTGACAGAGATTTTAAGCTATGCTTAAGCCAAAAGATTGGCGCTGGTGACTCTCGGGCAATCTTTTAGCTCTCTGGACAGGATCAATTTTAACAGGGGGGCACAGAATGTGCGTATCCTTGAATACCCCTACACTGGCGATTCTAGAATTTTTATTTTAACAAAAAGGATGGACAAAAGATAATCATCAACATAACACCGTGCAGTGTACATTACAGCTCCAAGTTTTTCAGTATTGTGTTGCGGAGTTAAGGTTGGAAGAACCCTTAGTTCCTCGCCCACAAGTCCATACGGAGATAATGGCCGTACCTTTTTATAGTTGTTACTTCTGGGCCATCATATTGACCAGACAATACCGCGCCTTCGATTCTCCACTGTACGGGGATTAACTCTTTCGGGGTGCCCGAGGACAGTTTTCGCATTTTAATCCAAAAAGTTCCACCCAGTACCTGATATGCTACTGTATGATTCGACTCTAAATCGTATACAGGAAGTCTTTTTTCCAGGACACTACGACTTACTTTAAATCCCATCATGACTCCATTCCAAGTGGGATAAGGGGGCATATCTCTAAGATTTCATTTGGTCACCACTGCGATTTATCTATGGAAAATTCTAAGTGTGATGTCAAAAGAGCATGCTTTAGCATTTGGCAATTTCCTGTATGCTACGCCTTCATGGTGATCGCATTCAGCTCATCTGCGCGAGTCATTTACAAATTCACTTATGGATACATCAGGGACCGTCGGAGTGGTTCTGAATCTAATAAGGAGTTAGGTTTTTTCCTCTCAGATCCTCTTCAACTAGCTGGTCAGATATGTAGCGCCGGATTTTTGCAATCTCTGCGCAAACATTCTTCAAAGGTTGTACCTCATGCAAGTTTTTCAAATATTACTGCCAGGGACCTAACATGTGCACTCGACCTCCAGAGTGTCAAGGTTTAGGTAACAATGCTTCCACAGCAAGGGACGTGGTTGATCTATACTCTAAGTTATATCACAGGCCTATCTGTCAGGACTCTCGGTCCACTCCACGTGATTCTTATGTAGATTCTGGCAGCCTATCTGTGTCTGCAATACATACGCATTCATCATTTCTGAGACGGGTTTATTTACAGAGGATCACTCTTCTTAATAAGCAATCCAGTACACCCAGACTTTGTAGTCACTGTTTCAATGCCTGTTTTTTTATCAATATACCATGTCAAGTCCCAATTATTCCTAGTTACGACACAGGATTTTCTAGGAACAACAGTCCATGCTAATTCAGCAAGGGTGTTTGTCTCTTACGATTGAGAAGCCTGCAGCTCTTTCTTGCTATTCCTTTTGAGTACATTAGTCTATTTCATTACATTCTCCAAATTTCAGCTGGCCATGACCTCCACCTCCTTCCTGTGAGTGTCCTTCTGCACAGGATAACGCTACTACAGCAACTGCATCAACATTGGTTTCACGTCTCTGATTCATTTGGAGATCTCATTACAATCCCTCCTCGATGCAAGAGGTTTTTTCTTGGGTGAATCCAAGACAGAAATTTATACACAAGGTGTGTTTTTTCCCCTCAAAAAGGTATCAAATTGCAAAATCACCATGGTCACATCCCTCAGGTATTGGGGAGCACTATTTCGGGGATGAAGGTCTTCGGGAAATGAGCCCTCATATGAGGTTTGGTACATCATCCTGCTGACCGAAGAGCCATCTTCCTTGCCCTCCAATTTTGTTGCGCAATAATTTCAAGGAGACAACTGTATTGTGGCGCATAGACAATACAACTGGTGTACTCTATGTCACTAAACACAAGGGGCTAGATCAGCTTTGTTGCCTCAGGAAGCCGGTGATCTATGTGCATGAGCGATAGAACGCACACAACTTTCTGACGATTCCACGTTCCTGGTACAAGACACAGTCTAACAGGCACTCTCAGCAGGACGACAATTTCCACTCTCGAGTGAGTTTTTCCCACTACGGAATGTGGATTCAAATTTCGGCAGTAGGGTGCTTCCAGATCTGGTCTTTTCGCGACCAAGAAGTACAGCACATACTGGTGCTTTTCAAGTTGGCATCACCACAAGAATGTACAGGGAAATGCGTTTGTCGTCCAACTGATCTCACTCTGATTCCATTTTCCACCGATACCTTTGGGTCCCAGAGTTCTCCGAAAGAACAAAATGGCGTGGTGTCGAGTGTCCCTCTTCACCCCTCATGGCTTCGCCAAGACTGGTTTACTGAGTTTCTCCTTTTTCCGGTCGGAGTGCGAATCAATTCGGACGTGTCCACCTCCGAATCTATTTTCTTCCAGAGCGGCCAGGTTTATCACTCGGAACAGCCATCTTTGAGGTCAGTGGCCTAGTCCCTGATTACCTTTGGTTCGCCTATCTCAACATCCCTGCGGTTTGCAAGGGAGTGTTAGCCATAACAGGGACAAGTTCTCCAACGCAAATATTTTTGCGGTATCTGATATTGTTCGGCTAGAATTCATCCTTTTACTCTTAATAGACAGGATCTTCCAGTTTGTTCTCATTTAGCTGTCAAGTTCAGGATTGCCTCATGCAATTCTACTAGTGCCTTAACTGGCAGCGGCTCCAGATGCCGACAAGATGAGATCACATCTTTTTATTCCTCAAAAAATATAACTCAATCCTTCAAGAAAATGTCAGATTATTTTCTCTCCGCCACTTCGCCCTTTACCATCGAGACATCTCAGTGTGGTAATAGGGCAGTTCAGGTGATATCCTTTCAACCTTTCCTCAGTGATGATCTACGATGACTTAGAAAGGTGTCATTTTCTTTTTTTTTATTGGCTTTAACAGTCCTCTATTAGAGTCAGTTAGGTTCAGATCTTTCGGTTCTTTAGCCTTTTTTCATACAGTTCTCTATAACTCTATGGTGGTTCGAGTTACTCTGGAATTCATACTTAACGTGCCTCCGGAATTTCTTTCGGATCGAGCCTGTAAATTCAACTGCATCTTTGCCTCCACCACGATCAACAAAATGGGTTTTTTCCATACACTTGATAATAGAAAAGGTTTCAAATGTTCTGTTTACAAGGGATAGTTCGTTTTTCACAGATCTGCTCACTTTATTACTAAAGTACGATTAGTTAAACCCCAACAGGGTCCGGGCGAACAGTTGCAGTATTGATCTTTTGCTCCGATCAATATTTTGCCATCCACAAGTTGAACAGCTTTGCTAGCAGCCCCTAGAACGCACTCTACCAGGCCAATGTCTTCCTCAACTGCTCTGTTTGATGGAGTTCTTCTCCAGCACCTCGGCAGAGCGGCAGCCTAGGTTAGCAGCCTTGCTTTCTCCAATCACTACTGTTTACGGCAGCCAGTAAGACCGATGTTTCCATGTGTCCAGCAGTTCTATGTAATATTTTCAGCTAAGGTGAGCCTCTGTTCCCACCTCCGTTTTTCCTGCAGTCAGACGCTTCTGCTACCGTTTTCAGAGTGCACATTTTTCACTAGATGCATTTTATCATGCTCCAAGCTATGTTAAGGCATTTTATATATAATTCATATAATGTGCACAGTTTCACAAGCTGGGTTTCTATGGCGTCTGCCTAGCAAGGATGTTTACTGCTATCTACTCTGATTCAGGCATGTGAATCTATGAAAGACACCCCTAATACTGGAGAAGAACAATAGTTACTTACCTGTAATCTGTGGTTCTCCAGTATTGGTGTCTTTCATAGATTCACATGCACCCGCCCACCTCCCCTTCAGAGGCTCTTAGCATACTTTGGTTTACTATCACTCCGTGCGACAAAATCTGACAGCCTGAGCCTCTGGGGGGAACCTTCTGGTGGGTGCTGTCGCCTGATTGGCTGCAGTTTGGGCTACACAAAATGACAGAGATAGTCACTAATGTGGAAGTTTTTTCTTCTGTAGCTTGGCTACTTTACTTCCTGGTTTGTTTTTTTATTGGTATTTACTATGTATTTATAGCATATTATTGCTTTTTTATATACCGTGGGACTCCCACTCCGATGACGGGGAATGATTCAGGCATGTGAATCTATGAAAGACACCAATACTGGAGAACCACAGATTACAGGTAAGTAACTATTGTTCTTCAGTGGTGATTGGGTTCCAGGCGCTGAGGTTGTTAGTTGGCGGAGTGGGATCTGAGGGGGGTGGGGAGGGTTGATCGCTAGGAGTATTCTCGAAGCTGTTGTGGATGTCGGCAATTTTGTTGTAGAAGAAAGAGGATAGCGCGTCGCAGAGGTCTTGGGAGGGGGTGATGTCGTTGGATGCTGCGGTGGGGTTGGTGAATTCTTTGACGATGTTGAAGAGTTCCTTGCTGTTATGGGTGTTGTTGTCGAGACGATCCTTGAATGCTGATTTCTTGGCGGATCGAATCAGTTGGTGGTGTTTGCGGGTGGCTGTCTTGAGGGAGGCCATGTTGTCGGAGGTTGGGTTTTTTCTCCATATCTTCTCCAGGGTGCGGCATAGCTTCTTGGATTTTTTAAGTTCGTCATTGAACCAGGGAGCCTTTTTGTTGGCTGGTTTCATCTGGGGCTTTTTCAGGGGTGCTAATTCGTCAGCACTGTGGGTAATCCATTGCCTGAGGTTGGTGGCTGCTTTGTTTGGGTCCATTGAGAGGGTGGGAGGGTGTTGGTTGAGTGATGTGAGGAGTTGGTCGGAGGTGATTTTGTTCCAGTTTCTCCGAGGAATAGGTTGTGGACGGTTGTGGATCAGGGTGGTTTTGTAGCTGAAGTGAACACAGCTGTGGTCCGTCCAGTGGAGAGCTGTGGTGCGATCGAAGGAGATGTGATTGCAGGAGGTGAAGATAGGGTCGAGCGTGTGTCCGGCTACATGGGTGGGTGTGTCAACAAGTTGTTTGAGTCCGAGATTGGCCAGGTTGTCCAGAAGGGTGGTGGTGTTGCTGTCGTGTTTGTTTTCAAGGTGGTAGTTGAAGTCTCCTGAGAGAATGTAGTTCTCGGAGGCGAGGGCATGTGGGCTGACGAAGTCGGTGATGTCATCGCTGAATTGACTGCGGGTACCTGGAGGCCTATAGATGAGGGTGCCTCTAAGTGTGGTCCTAGGGTCGGTGTGGATCTGAAAGTGGAGATGTTCGGCGGTTGCAAGATTATCCTCGGAGGTGGTCGTGATTTTGATGGTGTTCTTGTGGATGATGGCGATGCCTCCTCCTGTTTGATTTGTGCGGTCTTTACGGGTAATCTTGTAAGCGTCCGGTATGGCTATGGCGATGTCAGGAGCTGATGATGTGTTCATCCATGTTTCTGTAAGGAAGGCGATGTCCGGTGACGTAGTGTCCAGTAGGTCCCAGAGTTCAGTTGCGTGTCTGTGGACCGAGCGGGTGTTAAGCAGGATGCACTTCAGGTGGTTAGAGTTGGAGCTGTGTGTGGAGGAAGTGGATTTGGTGAGGGTCCTGAAGCAGTTGAACTTGCAGGAGAGGCAGGCGAATGGGCCGTGGGTATGTCCTGGGGTGGCTTTGCAGCATTGTGGTGCGCGACCGGGGTTGAGGGTGAGGAGAGTTGTGGCATCATATGTGATTTTAGTGGGCTGGGTACGGCGGGGACCAGGGGGTCTGGCACTGGGCGCGGTCCAGGCGCGGACGGGCGTAGACGGGCTTACCTTTGGCGCACCTTCGGCGCGACCGCTGCACGTGACCGCTGCGCGCATAAGCATCTGTCATAAATGGTTAGGGGAGGGGGAGGGGCGTGGGAGGGTCAGCTGGGAGGCGGGAGCGTGTTGTAGGGACGGGCTGGGAAACCACAAAATGGCAGCAACAGAAAATAAAAGTGAGCAGGGTGAGGTTGGGGCGAGCAGGGGGGCGCAATAACTAACAATTAAGTTCCCAGCAGCACTGATGAAACTGAAACGCTATGGAGGATAACAGAGCAGCGCTATGATCTAATCACAAACAAAGCACAATGCAGCGCTGTGATTTTAAGCACAATGAAAAACTTGCCAAGCAGCGCTATGACTAGATCACGAAAAGCACAATGCGGCGCTATGAAATGAAATAATGAAGGATTCAAGTACAGAGCACAATCACGAAAAGCACAATGCGGCGCTATGAAATGAAATAATGAAGGATGCAAGTACAGAGCACAGGCAGCGTTTGAATAGCGCTACGATACCCAGGAGGAGTGAGGGGAGCGACCGCTTCTGCTCTGGTCAGGACGGTCACAGCTCTCTGAGGGGGTGTGGTCGGGCTATACTATCAGTGGGTGGGAGGGTCAGCTGGGAGGCGGGAGCGTGTTGTAGGGACGTATTTTCTTAAGAGTTTTGTTATGTGCTTAGCTCCCTGACTCATAAAGAGTTCAGGGTAGTCTTGTTATAAATAAATATCTGTTTATTTTCATAACAACTTGTGTGGTGTCCTTTCACTTGGTGTTCAAGGGGTAATGTGATGGTAAAACAGCTGGCTTAACACGCCCTCTAGAGTCTTAGCCTTAGACTGCTCGTATCCATGCTACTCGGATAGCTGGTCTATAAGGTTGACTTACAACCAATCATCAATAAGGGTTGTTTGGACTGATACATAGTGATCACTAGAATAGTGAGCATATCAGGCCAACTTCTCACATTCCGAATACAGCCTCAATGAATTGCAAAATGAAACTTCAACGTTGTACTTAATAACTGCAGTAGCGGCTGGCACGGATCGGGGTTGATGGGTTAAAAAGAATGTACCTCCTCGCCTCTATCTACGTCGTCCATCCGGTCCAGGTGGAAGAGGAAGCGGCCTGGCAGCGTTGTGATATTCATTATTGGACAGTGACAGCTCAGAGCGTTGAAGATGTTTTATAAGAATCCTTCCCAGCTCAGACTGACAATGACACCTGAGAACAGTAAAGGGCAGTTGGTGTTTGCCGTGTAAACTATAGGTATATTTGCCCATATATCGAAGTTATTTTAACTTCTGAATAGTATGTCTTCAAAAGACGGGCAGCCCTGTAAACCTCAAACTCTAGGGTTCATCACTTTACTACCCTATCTCTATGAAAAAAATTCTAAAGTGATTTCTTAAATCTCCAGCAGCTGGACAGTTGAACACCAAAAGGGGAGCTTGCCCATCAGCTCTGTCTGGCACAAGCCAACTCAGTTAGCCCCCACCTTCCTTTCTACTGGCAACATGACAGCATTCAGTTGCAACCTTCTTGGAAAATTCTATGAAGTTCTCTCTAACACTGACTTTTTCAGAGGGTAGCCTAGACTGGGACTTCCTGTCCTTCCTAGCATCACAGCTACCTCTATGAACATAGGTGCTTATCAGTGCATTAAATGAGGGTGAACCAGCCAGATCCCTGATCCGGCATTTTTTATTGAGCCAGAACCTTGATCCAGTTGGCGCCAGTGAAATATTCTGAATTTGTCCCTCTGTAATTTGCTGACACAGACTCATTCAACAACACCCTCACTTTGTTTGCAATCTGTTCGAAACAGCAACCTGCAAGCGATGAGCGGGCTTTCTTATTTTCACTTCCAATGAGGACCAAACAAAGGCCCTATTTAAAGGCCATCCGTTCTCCTTTTCTTCGTTGTATCATAGATTCTAACGCAACAGAGGGGAACAAGGGCACAGCTTGTCATCACTTTGCAAATAGAGACAATTGTGTGATTTATAGGCAAGTTTTTGACTTTGTTTAACTCCCACATATAACGCATATGCATGCACTGTAAGACTCACACTAATAATGATTTATTAGCACCAATACATTTAAAGAAAAACATATTTTATTGAATTTTCATGGTACATAATGGGCCGTGGTGCTCTGTATACATTTTGAAGGCATATATTATCAGGAGTCCCAGTAAATACATGAAACTGTAACGCCTACAGAACTCGCAGGCAAAACAACAAACACATGGCACAGGTAGTCCCAGACCCCATGAAGCTCAGTGAGTCTGAATGTGGGCAAGCTCGGACGGTAGCGTTACATAGTCTAGGCTCAATCGTATGTAGGAGGGCAGTCTTATGAGGGGTCTGTGGAAGGTAGTGGGGGTAGATCTATGCCCTGTGGTAAGTCGCTCAGCGGGACCATATTTTTCTATGCTTCTGGGGACAGCCCCGGGCCTGGAAGACCGCAATCTCCTCGCCCATGCATCTATCTAGGGCCTTCTTCCACTCATCTATTGTTGGAGGGGATGATCCTTTCCACAGCTGGGCAATGTGTAGTTTGGCGAGGGTGAGGGCTAGAAAGAGCAAATGTTGCTTATACCGGTTCCCACCAATCCAATCAGTTCTATGGAGTAGGAACAACCCCAGGTCAAATGGGAGATCCCACGATAGGACTCTGCCTAGGCAGGACGCAATCTTATGTCAGAATGGTTGTAGTGTGCTACAGCTCCAGACTGTGAGCAGGAAGGGTCCCTCCTCCCTATCACATCTAAGGCGCATGCCTTTTTTAAATGTAATTTATTTTATAGCTCTAATCATCCCAATACAGGGAGACAGATATATTTACATCACACACATACATTATACATAGATAATCAATAATAAAGTAAGTGTAAAGAAATGTTACATAAGATGTAGGAGTCACAAATTATCCATAATCTATATGTTAAGAGTAGATGGTCTGGAGTAACACAAATTTATGATATAAAATGTAAGCAGTTACTAGGGTTGCCTGTACTAATAACACTTTAATACTATCAGAAGAAACCGCTTTTAGCAACTTTCAAATAAATGATTATTAATTCAAATAAGGTTTTAAACACACACCCTCCTGTTTGCAAGCTGCTCCTTGATGCCAGTTCATAGATCACTGTGCTATGTTTTAAGGATTGTAACGTATGAACTGCAAGTAATAAAAGGGGCTCTGTGACAAAAGCAATAACCCATCGAAATGTCTCCATCAAGTAAAAGTCTATGATCTTCATGTTACACATAATGCTCAGGGTTGCAGACAGGAGCATTTGTTTTGGGGGCATGGAACCAGTAATGACTGCATGACCTGAATGTTTGGATCACTGGTGGTCATCTATCCGTAGGAGTCAGGGAACCCATCATTAAAAGTTCAAAACTGCTTTTGTACCAAACTCTTACACACACACTCTTTACTACATCTATGTCTCTCTGGTAAATGGTCAAAATATCGAATCCAAAATATAGACAAACCAAAATATATCGAGTCCAAAATATAGAATGGACAAAATATCGAATGGACAGAATATAGACATCAGAAATATCGTTTTGAAGGTAAGTAATGTATTATCGATATTAAAAATATAGACAGTCAAAATATCAAAGCACATAATATCGTTTATTAAACATATCGAATTTTTAATAATATCACAATTTTTTAAGTGTTTTTTATGTTAGTATATGTGTGAAAAGTGTATATATTTTTGTAATTTATTTTAAGTAATTAATTTTATGGTATTTAATTATTGTGTAATTTAATTCTGTAGCGGGTTGTGGGTTTATAGGGGAATAGGGTGGGAAGTAATTTAATTATAATTAATTAAATATGTTAATTAATTAATTGGTATTTATTTAGAATAAATTGTTAATTAATTTTTAATTGGTATTAATTAATTCCTAATTGATAATTATTTTTTATTAATTGATAATTATGTGAATTAAATTAATTTATTTTCTGTAGCGGGTTGTGGGTTTATAGGGGAATAGGGTGGGAAGTAATTTAATTATAATTAATTAAATATGCTAATTAATTAATTGGTATTTATTTAGAATAAATTGTTAATTAATGTTTAATTGGTAATTAATTAATTCTTAATTGATAAATATTATTAATTAATTGATGATTATGTGAATTATATTAATTTATATTCACTAGAGTGGGAATAGTAAAATTTACCCCTACGCTATCCAACGCTTTCCCTACTGTTGCACTCTCTGGAGTGGGAATAGTAATTTTTACCCCTACGCTATCCAACACTTTCCCTACTGTTGCACTCTCTGGAGTGGGAATAGTAAATTTTACCCCTACGCTATCCAACGCTTTCCCTACTGTTGCACTCTCTGGAGTGGGAATAGTAATTTTTACCCCTGCGCTATCCAACGCTTTCCCTACTGTTGCACTCTCTGGAGTGGGAATAGTAATTTTTACCCCTACGCTATCCAACGCTTTCCCTACTGTTGCACTCTCTGGAGTGGGAATAGTAATTTTTACCCCTACGCTATCCAACACTTTCCCTACTGTTGCACTCTCTGGAGTGGGAATAGTAAATTTTACCCCTACGCTATCCAACGCTTTCCCTACTGTTGCACTCTCTGGAGTGGGAATATTAATTTTTACCCCTACGCTATCCAACGCTTTCCCTACTGTTGCACTTCCAGGAGTGGGAACAGTAATTATTACACCTCCGCTATCCTACGGTAATAATATTGTGTATTTTTTAATAATATTATGTTAATATATATATATGTTGTAACAGATATGATTTTTTATATAAGTTAAATTACTTATTTAATAATTTTAAGGTAATTTAAGTATTTTTAAGTATATTTTAGCTATTTATTTTTAATATTTTTTAATTTTACATTAATTTTAAGAAATTCGATATTTTTGTAATGTATATATATATAAACTATATTTTGGGTTCGACATTTTGGTACTTAGCTGTTTGGAGATAGGAATTCGTTATTTTGTCTGTCGATATTTTGGAATCTATATTTTGGGTAGTCTATATTTTGTCCCTCGATATTTAGTCAGTGATCCGTCTCTCTGCCATGAGGTCTAGCAATACTGAAAACTGGACAAAGCCTTAAGGGACTTAAATTGTAATCTACCCTTTCATTCGTAGATTTAAATCTGGATATAACTTTGATTTTATATGACCCCTTCAGGAGACCGCACGATACAGTCATCCTCAACTAAGCAAGTGAAATCCCACGTGGACATGTTGCAAATGCTTTATGACATTAATTATTTGCCTATCCTATTATTATCCTATTTTATACCTACAGCTGCTCTACACATGAGCTTTTATGAGGACTTGTAGAAAACTCTGGGTTCTTCATTAATCAGTGTATTAATAAGAGAACTGAACACATATGCCGCATACTGTGCCTGATCTACGTTATTTGAATAAGACTCATCCTATTATAAGGAAAGTGATTCTCACTTATTCTGATGTTCTATTTGAATTTCTGCCAACACAAACCACATAACAATAAGTATGCATTTACTAGTGTAACAAATTGGATTATTATTTGGGATGGGTGATTACACACCTCAAGGAATAATCGCAGCACTTTGGCAGGGTGAACACTCAACGTCAGTAAGTTAACCTGAGCTCAGCACCCTGGTAGTTGTCACACAGAGCAGATAGCTTAACTTAGGGCAATGTGTGAAGTATGTATGCCATATCAAAACAGTAATAAAGTAAAAATGCAAAAAATAAAAATCTAAACTGAATTAAAAAAATATATTTAAATGTAATAAACAAAATGACAAAAACGCAATAAGGAGAATTGTAGATCTGGTTTAAAACAAGTTTTAAGTAGAAATAACGGCAAGAAGCACAAAGTGACTATGATAGTCAATGGTCGCACTGATTTCGGTGCAAGTTGAGGCTGACTGCGATGGAGCACACATCGGATACACCAATCAAGTTTGCCCTGGTCAAAGATTTTACCTTCTGACGTAATCTTTTAAGTCACAACCCTCCACATGAGTAAAATTCTAAAGCCCCCAGGACCTCAGGGAACGAACTTAGAGACTCACAGGGTATCAAGCAGCAGCCAACAGGAGATCCAGTCCAGGTCCAGTTTCCACTGGTCAACTGAGCAGTTGCACAAATGACCTCTTTAGCTTATTGTTTCCCTGTAGCTTAAACTGGAGGTTTGCCTTATGACCCTTGGTGCCCACTTCTTTGTCCTAGTTACAACAGGTAGCACGTCCAGTTATTCAGGGCTTCTGTCAGGTAACAGACAGCAGGCCCATTCCTCTTGTGTTCTTCCTCCGGTCCTGTAGTGTTCTTAAGTTGGTATCTGGAGGTGCCACATTTATGCCTGACACTAGTTATTGGGCAGGAATGATCCGTGGGCATGCCCTGGCCAATGGGACAAAGTTCCTGGGGTCAACCATCTCCTCTTTGGGCATTTTCAAGATGGCGAAGGTCTTCAGCCACTCTAAACTTGGTTTCTGATGCATGGGGTGTGTGTGTGTGTGTGTGTGTGTGTGTACTATGATAATCCTGGAGTCCTCCCACATCTAACCCTAAACCACTGTTTGAGACAGCCATGATACCCACAATAAACTAGAAACAGAAGTCTGGTTGAATAAAAGTAGGTATTTTCAGCAACTATACAGTAGATACACAAGAACTGTCTTGACATCCTGGTCCCTTCCTTTCAATGGTGCCACAAGTGTTATGTGTGAACCCAGTAGCCCTGTAAAGCAGGATTTGACACTGTAATGTCAAAACGGATGCTTATATCCCCTACCCATCCACTTAACTCAAAGGGGTCTTCCCTGCCTATTCAGATCGATCTGTCAATCACAGTGACTCTTTGTGTAGCTCCTGGGTGGAGTTTCGCACCTCATTTACGCTGTTATTCAGGCCAAGTATAGTCTGGGGGAAGTTTGAGAATTAATGCAACTTAGCTTCAGGCAGGGAAAAGGTAACTTTCAAAGAGTTAGTTTTCCTTAATGTTTATTGAATCAACTACAGCATTGAATTGGGTGTAATAACTATTAAAAATAGTTTAATTATTTTTTGTAGCTATTCCTAAACCTGAGATGCAGCATTGGGGCTTTAATCGGTACTCTCTTTTTCCTCATAAAACAGGTAGACTGGCCATAGTTTATTTATTATTTATTTTAAGGTTTTATAGAGCGCGAACATGACCCGTGAGGGTATCAGAGTGCTTTACAGATACAGTAGAGTAATACAGGGTCATATCACACGATAAACGATAAAAACTTGGTACAAAGGAGGGCTACGGAGAATCATGGAGATAAAGGTGGGACAGGGTAGCAGACGGGTACTGTACCTGGGGGATGTGAGAAGCTGTACAGCAAGGATAAATAAAGTACAATGAATATTATACAAAATAATACAAAACGTCAAATACAGTGATGTACAAGGGCGCAGGATAGGGCCACAGTCTCTCGGGTGGCTGAGGGAACGAGTTTAGCCAAGGAATTTACCCATGAGAAAGGACTTGGCCTCTTTTTTGAAGCGAGCAAAGGAAGGGATTTTTCTAATGTCAGGAGGGAGGGAGTTCCATATTCTTGGTGCAGCTCCAGTGAAGGCCCGATTGTAGGTTGATATTTTCCTAAAGCGTGCAGGCCGGAGTAGGAGGGCCTTGGTCGATCTTGAGTGTCTGTTTCCACCAGATAACACAAGCTTCTGAGCAAGATACGCAGGGGAGTTAGAGTGAAGGGCCTTGTGCGTGATGCATGCCAGCTTGAGGTGGATCCTCGCCTCGAAGGGGAGCCAGTTTAACGCTTTCAAGTGAGGAGTGATGTGATCGAATTTTTTGGAGCCTGTAAATAGTCTGGCGGCTGCGTTGAGGCAGGCTTTTAAGGGAGCCAGCGAGATCTTAGGTAAGCCAGAGAGGGTGAAGCAACCGTATTCCAGTCGAGAGATGACTAATGATTGAACAGCAAGTTTGAGGTCCGGAGCGTCTAGAAAGGGTTTCAATTTCCATAGGTAGCTCAGGTGGAATCTGGCCGATTTCGCCATTGTGTTGATGTGGTCTCGCATATTTAGGTTATAATCCAAGGTGATTCCCAGAGATTTGGCAGATTTCACAATGGTCGGGGAACAGTTTAAGGCTGTGATGGCTTTAATCCATGTCTGGATGTCGGGGTTGTTCTTGGGTGGGGAGATTAGAAGGAACTCAGTTTTCTTGGCATTAAGTTTTAGTTGATTGGAGGAGAGCCATCTGACAGTCAGCTTCAGGGCTTCATTCAGGGTGAGGATCTCTGCCAGAGATAAGATTTTTATATAGATCTGAGTGTCATCAGCGTACATATGAAAGGAGATATTTGCATTGCGCAGGACTTCGGCAAGAGGTTCCAGATAGAGATTGAAGAGGGTAGGGGACAATGTTGATCCCTGAGGGACTCCCACCGTGACATCGGAGGGAGCGGACAGTTCGCCATTGACTAGAAATCTCTGAGATCAGTTTTGGAGGTAGGATTTGAACCAGTCGAGGACTATGCCATCTAATCCCATCCTGAGTTTAAGGCGTTTCAGTAGCATTGCATGGTTGACCGTGTCGAAGGCCGATGAAAGATCAAGGAGGATCAGGAGACAGGTTTTGTCTTGGTCAAGGGCTTGAAGAGCGTCATCAACGATGTGGAGCATGGTGGTTTCGGTGCTGTGACCGGGTCGGAAACCTGATTGACAGTCATCCAGTAGATGGTAGTTGTTGATGTGGTGACTAAGCTGTAGTTGTACACACTTTTCCAGCACTTTCGCCATGAGCGGAATGTTTGAAATTGGTCTGAAGTTGTCTGGGGAGGCTGGGTCCAGCAACGGTTTTTTCAGAATGGGTATGATTTGGCCTGTTTTCAGCGAGGTCGGTATTGATCCCTGTCGTAGGGAGGCATTAATGATTGCAGTCCAGCTCGGGATGATGGATTTGGTAACGGTCGCGAGACAGTTTAAAGGGAGCGGGTCATTGAAGTGGTTGTTAGGGTTCAGGGAGGCCAGGATTTTCGCGACAGAGATTTCGTCATAGGATGCAAATTCGGACCAGTGAGCTAAATTCTTTGGTAAGTATCGTGGCGGCAAGGAAGGAGGGGACAAAGGGTCAAAGTTCGGGGGGGGAAGGAGGCAGCCTTAAGTTCAGTATCTAAGGTTTTGATTTTGTTTGTGAAAAAAGAGGAGAAAGCCTCAGAGGAGATAAGAGACTTGGGGTTTTCTTTCACTGTTTTGGATAGTTTGTTCGATTGAAGTTTAACCATCTCAAAGAGTTTGCGTGGTCTATTCTGGGCGTTTCCTAGTTCCGCTCTGAAGAATTATTTTTTAGAGGTGGCGATGTTCTTGTTGTAGATATTTCTGGCCTGGCGAAGGAGTTTTAGGTGGTCTGTTGAGGGGTGCTGTCTCCAGGTTCTTTCATGCTGTCGGAGGGATCTTCTCTCGTCGTTGAGGGAACCAGTGAACCATGGGTTTTTATCTTTGACTTGCGTTCTTTTTAGTTTAATAGGGGCTAGGTCATCCAGGATGCTTGACATAGTAGCCGAGGAGTGATCATTAAGGTCACTGACCGAGGTGATGTGGGGGGGGGTGGTAGGTCAGTTTTGCAGCGGATCTCAAGCATGTTGATGTCTAGGTTTTTGGTGTCTCTGACCAAAAGTAGTTTTGGTATGTTAATCACTGAAAGGACAAATCGGCTTTAAATTTCTACATGTCCTACTTTGAAATATCATTCACCCTGCCTTGTGAGTTACAAGGCCTAGAGTAGGATGACTAATTGATATTCAAAAAGAAGGTGTTAATCTATCAAAAGGGTTTGTTTTGACTGGTCAAATTGCAGTTTTTACACTGCTACAGACGGGAAGAATCCATGTTTTCATTGCGATGCAGCGCGTGCATCGAAATTAGTTTTATTTATTTAAATGTTTACTTACCTCAGTTCATCCATATTCTGGTGTTTACTATCACCCACCCTGCCCCTCCCCCGCCCCGCCCCGCCGCCCCACGGAACTCCCTCCATGGGCCGCTACCGCACAGAGAGCACTGCAGCCAAAGTTCTAGCAAGTACTAAAGGTTCATCTTGCTTGAAGGCTGACACTGGCTAGCTAGCTCTGAATGATCAGGAGTCATTCCAAACCTTCTGGCTGGGTTGTCCCAGTTTCTGCAGCAGCACTCCATCCTCCCACACAACTGTTCCTGTCAGTACACCCAGGCACCAGGGGCGTAGCTCGGTCAGTATGACAGCGGGGTGTGAGCTTCAGATTTTCGGACAATCATGCTGACATATCATGTTAATTACTAAATGAGAAGCAGTGCATGAGGGGGGCTTAAGGGCCAATGGAAAGGGAAAGGAGTTCAGATTGTGAGGGGTTCTTAAAACACAGTATTTTGTAAAATACCCATGTTTTAAGATGTTTAGAACAGAATAGTGTGTTTGTGTTTTGTTGTCTGAGTGAGTATTTAAAAATCCCAGGTGAAATCCGACAGACACCTTACCATATTCGACTGAAAGCTCCTGTATCCAACTAATTACAAAATAATACATGTATTAGGGGGAGTTCAACGCCTACGCCCCTGTCAGACCCACATCCATGTTTGCAGTAGTACAAAGCACTGTTGCCACAGCCAGGCTTAGTTGGTCACCTATAGTCCATGTCAGAAATCGGTTGCTCAGAAGCTGAAGCACATCCCTGCAGAAAGTTCCTGCGAGGTACACCAGACCCTGGCCACCTGTTGCATCTATGTGTGTTCAACAGCGCTGCTGGCCTGACTGTGCTAAGAATGTGCATTGTCCCTTATGGAGGCCACAATCTACCTAGCTGCACTGAACTAGGAGCTGCCTGCAGGTGAGTGTTCTCTCTTAGCCCCACCCACACTCACATGTCACTTGTGTGTGCCATCATGAATGCAGTGACTTGTGACCAAACCTGTAGCATCAAACACTGCCATCAATAATCAAATAGTTTCTTAGGGTGCTCCTGTAACGCTAATAAAGCTGTATCATCAGCCACGTGAGTGCAATAAAGGCCTAGGGTGGGGTCACAGTGTTTGGTCAGAAACACGTGATGATATCAATTTATAATAAGGCAGCTGCTTGTAATGTGAAGGGAATAGGTTCAATCTGAGGAGGACCCAGTCTGCTCATGATCCATATGAAATCAAGAATGTGATCACCATTCATAATGCTTTATAACCCCATGTCAGTGCAAAACACTTGATCCGTTCATTGATTATATAATGAATGCTCTGGTCTTGGTCATCGTTTCCCTCATAGTGTGTATTGGGAGATGTAGCCCCGGCTAACATGAAGTACAGGGTTACAGTTTTTCCCATATCCCCATATGAAACGTTTATGGCGATTCACTACTTGTATTTTCTTTCGAGGAAGACTGATCCTTGTTTATGAGACATTGAAAACATCTGCCTACGTGACTGCGTCATCGTCTCTTGTGCGCGCTTGCCGTAAAACTTATAACTGTGACTTACTCCTCCGGCCAGTTATTGATATTTCACGAGAGCACTTTGCAATACAAACTATTTTAAGGCCAATACTAGACATTCATTTTGCACAGAAGTGGGCCATGTGTGCTATGAATCTCATTACGTAGACATAACTGCTGTGTTCTAACAGCAGTAAAATGTCACTCACACATGTCAGTAAAATGTCACACATATACACACTTAAACATGAACACGCCAAACATAATCAAACTGAAACCTGGCAGAAGCAGCCTCTGTCTGTGGTGCTCAAGGGCAGGTGTAGATATATGCAGCATGTCCATGCTTCTGGTTGTTCGGCTTTACCTGCCAGGAACCTGTGAGCCTGTTGTACTATGAGCCTGGAAGGTGGTGGTGCATAATGCAGCTGCCCAGCGCCCAGAACGTGCGGTAGGCAAAGCCGTGGGACTGGCTCTGTTAAACGCCCAGCTGAACATAAGAATCAGAGGTCGAAGTGAGCAAGACTATTGCTAATTATGTCCCAAGATTTTTTTATTAAAAAAAATCAATTCTAAGAAGGGGAGCTTGTTCCAGTGTAAAGTAAGTTAAGGAACAGACAGCTAAAGAAGAAACAAGCCCACTACCTGAAAAAAATATACATGTAAGCAAATGGTTAGTGAGCAGATCTGAGGCCTACTTGAGAGCCAGTTCATTTTTTTTTTTTTTTACTGTTGGAGTAATTTGAAGCTTCACGGCGACAACGAGTTTTTCTAATTGAGAGGAAATATAAGGGTGGCACTATTGCTGAACTGTGTCTAATGGAAACCTATAAAACAAGTATAGGCAAAGCCAAGATGTTTAGCCTATGCAAGATCTATTGGCTTTTTTCAATATTTTTTCAGACATGTTGAACAACAGCGCTGCCTTTTTCACTGTTCCTACACCAAGCACTTTGACGCAGACAGCGTTGATCACGTCATGGCGCTGATTTTTTAAAACCATGTTGAACAGCAGCATGCGCAGCTGTGCAATATGTTAAAAAAAAGCATGGGGAGGGAGGCCACACAAGGGAAATGTAGGGAGGAGGGATGGAGCAGCAACAATGGACAGCAGGTAGTGGGGGGAGCAACACGGGGGAGGTGTGGGATAAGAGGGGGACAAGCAACACTACGGAGGTGAGGGGGGGAGGGACCAGCAACACAAGGGGCAGTGATCGCAGGGAGAAGGGACAAGAAACATGAGAGAGACACACTGCAGACATGCACTCTTTTGAGAGTGTATATCCAGAAGTTTAAATGAAAATGCACTTGCAACACGCCTTGGCCACTGGAAGGAAACTCGCCACAGACAGGAAGCTGTACTAGGTCCATGCTCCATGGCAGAGACCGTACAAAAGGGAGTGGTGATGGACGGAGCATCTGTACCAATCAAACACTCACACCCAGTCAAAAGATCTGGGTTTGATCTTTCACCGTTCTTTAGCCCACTCTGCCACCCCAGTTCAGACATGGCTATATGCAAATCAGTCTGACCCTGTGCCTCATGGGAACAGTCCAGCCCGAACTGCCAAGCCATGCCTTCCCTGGACGAGAAACAAGCTTCCGAGGACCGGTTTCTGGCATTACAGCCATCTTCAGCCCGGCTTGCTTGAATCCAGTGGCAAAGTTAGCAAGGGACTCACGTCTGAGCATACCCTGCCACACTTATGGCGGCCAAAGCAGTACAAAAGGGGGTGGTGATGGACGGAGCATCTGAACCAATCAAACACTCACACCCAGTCAAAAGATCTGGGTTTGATCCATCACCGTTCTTTAGCCCACTCTGCCACCCCAGTTCAGACATGGCTATATGCAAATCAGTCGGACCCTGTGCCTCATGGGAACAGTCCAGCCCGAACTGTCAAGCCGTGCCTTCCCTGGACCGGAAACAAGCTTCCGAGGACAGGTTTCTGGCATTACAGCCGTCTTCAGCCCGGCTTGCTTGAATCCAGTGGCAAAGTGAGCAAGGGACTTACGTCCATGGCAGAGACCAACGTTGGAAACGCTTGGAAGAAACATGAAGGAACGGGAGGCACTGACCAATCAGAAGCAAAGGAACTTGACATGGTAGCCAACCAATGGTAAGTAATAGTAAATAATTAGTGGGCTCTCAGCTCGTTTTTAAGCTTTTTTTATTGCTAAAAATAGATTTCTCTGACAGCGCATGCGCAATGTCTCATACACAATCCAAAAAGGTTTGCACTAGGTACAATGTGATTACTATTGCTAAAAACATACCTTCAGAAAGCACTATGAGCATTTCAACATTGAGGGAGAAACAGTTTGCACCAAAAAGGGGATGCAAACATTTTGCAACGTGTTGTATTGGGATTTACTTTTCAGTGCAAACCCTTATTTGCATTGGGAAGTAGTATAAAGTAAAGTCAAGTATTGCTGACTGCTAGTTTGTGTCAATGGGGCATTCCACTGATGGTACATTGGGGTTCTCATACAACCACCCTTGGTCTTTGAGGGAAATCCTTGACTACTAACATTTGTAGACAGGGATTTGTATTAAAAATGTATGCCTCATTAAGGCAGGCGTAACGTTTAAGAAAAAAAATCCTTACTTAACATCTTTCTGACTATGCATGTGTGCTGCACTGTAGAGCACACACACAAAGTTGGGAAGTTTTATGTCAAGGCATTGCATTTTATACTGGAAAGCTATCCCTCCAGTATAATAACTATGCTTGATATCACACACTTACATTTGCACTATGGTGGGTGCATTGGCGCAAGGCAGGCTTAAGTGCTCCAGCACAGGCGGTGAGAGAAATAGTGCCATGTCTTATGACATATGGTGCTGTTCTGCTATCTTCCTTTCATGCAATGCTGCACAGCGCAGCATCTACGGTTGCCTTGCTGCATCGGGCTGAGTTCTGCGCGTTATAAATCTGTTTTCATTTCATTGTGTGAAAACTGTGTAATTTGGCCACAAATCTTTTTGCAAATTTTTCGATGTATAACCTAATCTATGATGACAATAAACTACAGCTATGTATAATATACTAGCTTACCCGCCGCGTGTTGCTGCGATCTCCGAAGAAAGGAAATTCAAGGAAACTCGTTATGATGACATTCAATTTACATTGTTATTTTTATTGGAACTTATTCATTTTAATATGGAAAAATTTCAAAGTGTCGTTTTAATTCTATTTATTTATTCGAGTGCTTGTGAATACACAATTTTTTTGTTTTTCCGTCTAGTGCGTACATCAGTATTCGAAAGATTATAAGGGCCCTGGGGGCCTATATTTAAAAGAAAATTATGCCAGAAACCTTCACGGGAGTGTACTCAACAACTTCCCAAAGTTTCCTGGCGATCGGATGAATGCTGTTATAATTGTATTTATTTATTCGAGTGCCTGTGGATACATGATTTTTTGTTTTTCCGTCTTGTACATACATCAGTATTCGAAAGATTATGAAAGCCCTGGGGGGCCGATATTTTAAAAAAATGTATGCCAGAAACCTTCGCGGTAGTGTACTAAACAACTTCCCAAAGTTTCCTGGCGATCAGATGAATGCTGTTTTAATTCTATTTATTTATTCGAGCCCTTGTGGATACACGATTTTTTGTTTTTCCGTCTTGTGCGTACATGAGTATTCGAAAGATTATGAGGGCCCTGGGGGGCCGATATTTAAAACATTTTTATGCCGGAAACCTTCACGGGAGTGTACTCAACAACTTCCCAAAGTTTCATGGCGATCGGATGAATGGTGTATTAATTCTATTTATTTATTTGAGTGCTTGTGGATACACGATTTGTTGTTTTTCCGTCTGGTGCGTACATCAGTATTCGAAAGATTATGAGGGCCCTGGGGGGCCGATATTTAAAATAAATGATGCCAGAAACCTTCGCGGGAGTGTACTCAACAACTTCCCAAAGTTTCATGGCGATCGGATGAATGGTGTAGTAATGCATAAAGGACAAACAGACAGACATACATTCGTTTTTATATATGTATATAGATTTAGGCCTGGACTAAATTTGAAACATACTGGAGTAATTAGCATAATTTCATGAAATCTATGTTACACTTGTTACTCCAATTTCCCAAAATTACAACACTTTGCGAAAACTTTGTGCCATTTGCCTTAAAACCACAAACGCACAGGAACACACAACATGAGTGGCTGTTGTTCGTGGTACTCTAATATAAATGCATCCTCGTGCCAAAAATTGATGCGAGGATGTATTTCGCGCTTAAATATAGCATGACATGATGGATTTGCATTTCACATAATTGCACTTAATTTTGCCATCATTTTGCTTAATTACGCAAAAGCATATTATTCACATTTCTCACTGTCCTGATGATATTGTATGGTATTCTTTTTTTAACTATTGACTTGTACATTCACTGTGTTTTTTGTCATTGGCAGGAACATCATTACAATGTAAATAGACATGTCACTCTACCCCAGTTCGCTAACCAAGATTCAGATCAGTGACCCTCCAATCTGACATGTAGACATCAGAGGTGATCGCATTGCGTACCTTAGATTTTCTATATGATGAGTGCATTTCATACACATTAGTTTACCTTGCATTTACTTTTTATTTAAGGTGTGTGTATTATATTTCCTTCGTCTCAGCCCTATTTGACAAAACCTTTATCCAGCTGAAAGAGTTGCAGCAGCATATTGTGATTTTACAAAGGCTAAAATAAATAAACGTACAAATCTGGGGCCAATTATTTTAGTGGGCCCGCCCCTTGGCAATGGCCCTTAATATGCTTCGCAGCAGGCACATGAACCTTCTGTGCTACTTTAAGTCAAACTGTAACTAGATGAAACACAGATCTATCCAGCAAGTTCATTAATCACCAGAGTTATCTTACAGTTATTAGCCCCTGAAGTTTGCTGGGTGCACAAACATCTCTGCCGCAGGTACCTTAAGCCCAAAACATATTTTAATATGCGGCCTCTTTGTGACCAAGTAAGCCAGAACAAATTTTCTGTCACATTTGTGCTTGTTGTCAATTTCTTTGCAGCAGAGTAAAAAAAAAGTGTAAAATCGACTGTAAAACTGCACTTTCCATAAGTACGCCCCTCAGGACTCCACTACCTTTCCTCTGACTACACTGGTGCTTATCCATTCAGTACCAATCTGATGAAATTTCCTAAAACAAAAATGGATTGATGCAGCTGGACTTTCCGAATTCAGGAACCATATTAGCAAGTATCACTTCATTGCTCTTCAAACACGACTGCCTGCAAAAGAATCCTGTTTGCTAATAGCTACACAGAGGCCTTCTGACACACAGTATACCACAACCACTCCTCCCAGTACACTAAGAGTGGCTGATCCTGCCCGACCCCAAAGGCCTTTGTTCCATGGTACAATCCCTGACACTGGCTGGAACCTAGAAAGAAGGGTTACACACTTACTGATCATAACACAGACACTTCACGGGCAGATCCCAACAAGCAGTGGCAAAGCCAAGAGGTCAGTAATCAGCTGGAAGGCAGCCTTTTTAGCTTTACCATCAGTGCTTTAGAATGGCTGGTACTGCCCAGTACGGAGTACCTGCACTTCAATGTGAAAGGGAGAGTATCATCACTTTTCAGCACTGCTGCAATACATTTAATGGGAGTGTACTTTCACTTACATGATTAAACGGGTACGCTAGGTAGTGAGCACCTGCACTTCTATATATTGTTTTTAAAGCACTGTTTACAACGTTGTTTGTTGTGTCATGATTTATGTAAACATGTAATGTTGGGAGACCTGCTGTGCCCATGCCAATATAAACAAAATGGCTAAAAGGTAAATATTTTTTGTCTCATAAACACACATTGCCATAATATTCCCTGGCACTGACAGGAACTACTTTGTATGTGCCCTTTGTAAAAGAGCAGAATGCTGTCACTTAGTAAATTTGGCCACTGGCTGAAGTGGACTTAAATTTACCCCATGCATTATGCTGCCGTGGGAGGAAATATTTTGTGAACAACACTATGGATGAAGAGGGCTGGCTAATATCTCTATTAGTAAGAATACTATAAAATGTAATTTTAGTAAAAATCATGCTCGACCTAAAAACAAAGAAAGGAAGCTACAGTCACCCAATACAATCCATTAATGCCCTTAGAATTAGAACTAGAATTCCAGACATGGAGCATTAATCCCTGAGCACCCTATGGCAAACAGGTGCAGCAAAGTATGTGTTGTTAACACCTACTTCCCAACATGCATTCGATAGAATTCAGTTAGTGCAAACCAGAGCACTGCTTGGCTCCCAAAGCGCACCCAGCTCCCTCTTTTAGGAATGCATTAATGGCTACGACATGTCCCAGCGGTGCAGCAAATGGACGACTCTTCTTTCTCTGCACAGCCCCGGTCCCCATTTGGCCTATCTGGAATGGAGGGATCTCATGTAACGAACAAATTGGTCCTTTAAAAAGAAGACCGTCCTGTTACAAAATAGCTGGCCGTGTGCTCCCTTCTGATAAAAGAAAGGAAAACACAAGTGCGCGCAGTAAATCAGCCCCGGTCCAGCGCTTGTAACCCGAAGCCGGGTGTCAACACTGGACACGGCCGGGGCCTGCGACACCCGAGAACAGAGCATATCTCTCTCTTTGAAAAGCCCGTCTTGACAACGTGCCCAGTCATAGGTGCAAGGGAGAGCGACAAGCGGCGTGACGGGAACACCAATTTGAGGGCTCAGTGGGCTATGTGCCTGCTGCAGAGGTCTGTGACTGTGTACCTTCAGATTGTGATAGAAACCCCTTCCCAGGCACGTTATGTTTGGGAATACCTGTGCATGACCGAGTCTCATCATCCGATTTGAGCAAATATTAGTTTTTGTGCAGCGTGTGGAGATAATATTGTGCAATTTGTCTCCATAACCATCCAATAATCTATAGATTTGTAAAACCTATACATTGTGGTGTTTTACCATGCCGTTTTGGATAGTCGAATGATTTCAGATGTGAAGTCGACTATTCCTTTTTTTTTACAAAGTTGATAAAAATAGTATAGTTCATTTTGGCAAAAGTAACAACTGATATAAACAAATGAGCTGAATAAGAAAGCAGCAAGCAGTGTAAAAAACAAGATATGATTCGCACGGGTCTCTGTGGTCTGCTCCACGTTAATCGGGCAGGCTGGCAGCCAGAGACAAAGACTCATGTGGGTTTGAAGCTCAGAGTAGATAATCCGCCTGAGTCGACCCGGTGTGACGCATGCCCTCACGCTCGCCTTTTGCCCTTTTGACGTCTAGCCACACTTCAAAGAGCCGGTCTGCGGGAGGCAGGAGGAGACACATTTCAACAAATGTACCCATTTGGATGAGGAATGCAGTTTTTATGTATCCACCCAAAATAAACTACTCCTGCAAAAATATAACGAACACGTTTGTCGTCCAGTGTATTTGTATATAGTACCAGTCTCTGCGGCAGTATCATGGAGAGCTGCTTTGGTTTGGTAGAGCGAGTGTCAGTTTGTATGCGCCTGCACTGTGTAAAGTGTATTATTATTTTTTTTATTTCAAAGAGTTTTATTGAAGATTTTTAATACAGTACAGTGGTAATGCGGGGGCACATACAGATGAGATACAGGCATCTTGTGGGTACATTCGGCATTTTGGCATGGCGGCTGATATTGGTAGACGGCGTATCTGTAGGCCCCAAGAGACTGATCAAAGCAGCTATCACAAAAGCAAACCTGACCAAAGTAACCCCCTCCATCGTACAATACATGCAAAACCTGAACAGGCTCGGACATCAAATAGCCCACCTGTACAAACTCCTACGCCCACACACGTCAACACTCAACACCAAAAAGTGTATTATTTTAACCCGACATTTCTCAGACTTTGTGCATTATTTTAGACCGCGAAGCTCAGAAACAGAAAGACACGAATTAGACAGGACAGTTCAGAAACAGAGCAGCAAACCTTGCTCGCAGTGTCTGTTCTGTGCTTGCTAAAATCATGTATAGATAGAAATATCGAGTTAGACTCTTAAATTAATGCCTTTTGGCACATTTTTGAAACCGGCCCTAAGATACTTGTTTACGGTCCAGGGAGGACTTGGCTTGGCAGTTCGGGCTGGACTGTTCCCATGAGGCATAGGGTCAAGACTGATTTGCATATGGCCAGGTCTAAACTGGGGTGGCATGGTGAGAAAAAGAATAATGGATTTAACCCAGATCTCTTGACTGGGGGTGAATGTTTTGATTTGTTCTGTATTCCGTCCATCTTTCATTTCAAAGCTTTATTCGACTTTTAGTCATAAAAGCAACTTCCTAACCATTGTACAATAAATACTAAGCATAAAAACAGTTAATTAAGAGCATATTAAACAAGAAAAGTCGAATGCTAATAGGATCTAAAATATGTAATCATACATTAAAAAATCATGTAGAACAAGTTTAAAAGAACATACATCATTAAAAAAGGCAGTTATTAATACATATTAACTAATGGGCTTTAGCAGCACGTAATCTTATTACCCACGCCCAGGCCAAGAATTTTGCTACGCCTATTGCCAGTAATGTAGAGGAGTCAGATGTTAAGATTCTGAGGGCTTGCGAGCAACAGCGAGTGCCCATATTTTTACAAACTGGTTTTAGCCATTTTCGACGAGGGGTGACATATAAGGGGCAGACAAAAAGCAAATGTGCGATGTCTTCTATTTGATTTTGACAATAATCACAGTGAGCATCCTGCGATGAAGACCAGTTTTGTCTGAAAGCATTCACTGGAAGTGTTCCCACACGAAATTGGAAATATAATTTCCTGTCAAATGGACGTTCGATTAAGTCCCAATATTTTTCATATGATGGAAGTTGTTTAGAATCCAAAAAGCAAGATGACAGGGTAGTTTGCAGGCCTTTACGATACAATGTAACATATACCGAGTCCCAGTAGATGTCCTTCAGTTGCTTTTTTGTTGGGAATAAGGCAACATCCTTGTTGCCCCACAAGTGATCTAGGCCCAGTTTCCCTAGTGTATCCCGGAGCTCTTTTAGCCAAATAATGCAGTGAAATCGGTCAAAATTCACAACATCGAAAAAGGCTGATGCATAGTGGCTTAACTCTGGGGTTACCATTAGGCACCTCCAGTACAACAAAGGACGTAGGCGAGCAATATCTTCAATGTGTCTCCTGCCTAGTTCCATCTTTAGTGGGATTATAGGGGTACTCTGTGGGGCCCCAACAAGCCCTCGCAAAAATCTATTTTCCGCCCGCCCCAAATTACCTAGGTTCGAAAATCCCCATAGCTCAGACCCATATAAGCATGCACTCAGTACCTTCATGCTATAAATTTGGAGCGCACAGTTAATGGGTCTTGTCAAGGATGTGTTGTGTTTAATGGAGACCGCACCTGCTAGCTGATTAAATTTTAATAATGCCATGTCAGTGTGTGACTTCCATTTCATATCATGTTGGAGAATAATGCCTAGGTAAGTAAAGGCATCTACCCTTTCCAGTGGTTCGCCCTTATATTTTATTACCCCCTTAAAAGCCGATTGGGAATTTAGACACATAAATTTAGTTTTGCTAGTGTTTAATTCCAAACCACGGCTGTCACAGAAGTCCCCAAAAGCGTCAACCGCTTTCTGTAAACCACTAGGCGTACGTGATAGCAAAAGCGTATCGTCCGCGAACATTAGTACGGGCACGTGTACACCTGCTACCAATGGGGCGTCAGTTGGGGATTTATTTAAGTATTCGACAATTCCGTTTATATAGATTGAAAAGAGCGTTGGGGCCAGAACACATCCTTGCCTCACCCCCCGTTCAACTGGAAAGGGGGCCGTCACTTCCCCCTGTTTGCCCCACCTTATTTTTGCAAAATTATTTTCGTGTAGGCGGACAAGTAAAGTAAGGAGCTCTCCGCTAATTCCCACATTGGCCAGTGTTTCCCACAGTTTTTCTCTCGGGACCAGATCAAATGCGGCTTTTAGGTCCACAAAGACTGCATACAGTCTGCTATTTTGGAGTGTAACATTTCTCCAGTAGATGGCTAGGAAATAGAAAACTTGGTCAACACTGCTAGTCAAAGGGCGAAAGCCCGCTTGGAATGGCGACAATATATTTTGGTCTTCGATCCACTGCTGTAATTTGTTCTGGACCAATCGACCCATTATTTTCTGCGCAGTGTCAATTAAGCTAATGGGTCTATAATTTTTTGCCTGTGTTATATCCCCCTTTTTGAATATAGGGATAATTTCAGCCCCTTTCCACGAGGCAGGGACTTCTCCACCCATTGCTATTGCATTGGCCAACCAAGTAAAATATGTGCACCAAGATGGCCGGTCGGATAAAAAAACATCTGCTGGGATGCCATCCATGCCTGGTGCTTTTCCGCATGACACGCAGTCGAGTGCCAGGCTTACCTCCTTTTCAGTAAATATTTGATCTTTATAAAAGACAGTTTCGGGGAGAGATATGGATGCATATCTCGGGTTTCTCGCATACTGGGGTTGGAAAAAATCATTCCATCCTTCCTGAGACACATGGTTTTGTGGTTGAGCTGCTACCCCACATCTATTCCATTTAACCAAGGCCCAAAACCGCTTTGAATCTTTGTTAATACAGGCCTGTTTTAGCTCGCTCCAACCCTCCTCATCCCAGCGCCTCTTAGATTGCTTTTGTGTCTGCCTATAGACGTCTCTTGCCTTTTTAACGGCCGTAGGGTTTCCTGTTTTCAATTCTATACTTAGATTTTGCCTTGCTAGTCTGCAGTTTTTATCATACCAGCCTTGGATGGGTTGATATTTTTTAGAAACAGTTGGATCTACTGTTTTAAGAAAAAAGCTTTGGAGTTTAATAAACAATTTTTTGTGGGCCTCCATCATGTATTCCACGAAGTTAGAGTTCCCATGGAGCAACTTGATAGCACTAACCTCGTCTTTTACTAAATTTTTCAACTGTTCTAATTTCCTTTCATTCCCTAGCAGCGTTCCCCATTTCAGATGTCTTTGGTTATTAGAACACACAACATCTTGTGTTATCATCTGCTTATTATTTATGGGTACATTAGCTTCATGATACCGGTGAAATATCATATACAGAGGATGGTGGTCGCTCTCCAAGCGTGGTACAACTGCCATATCTATTAATTTGGACCATGCTCTTACATCGATTAAAAAGTAATCGATCCTGCTAGTTGCACGACCATTGTCAAAAGTAAAATTTCCATTTAGATCAGATTGTGTCCTCCCATTCGTGGCTCTTAATCCTCTGGAGAGGCAGAGGCTCTTAATCCGGATAGCCGAGGCACTCCATCTTTTTATGGGGGGAATCTCTAGTTGCGGTATTCCCCACCTACTATCTTCCTCCTCCGTTAGACTTCTATCCTCTTCTCCCAGGGGCTCAAAAGTTGAATTGAAATCACCACCCACAACAATATGAGAGTTAGGTGGAAGAATTTCAACATCTTGTTCTAATGTTGTGAAAACATCAGATGGAATACCTGTACCAACCCCCCTAGCATAGAGATTATACAAAGCTACCTCTTGGCCGTTAGGCCATCTAATATTCAGTGCTAGGATGTCGTTGGATATTATGAGTCTTTGTGATATGGTGCAAGTCAGTGCTTGGCGAACCCATATCAACAGTCCTCCAGAGGGACGCCCCTTTTCTCCTCTAACTGCAGGTTTATAGAAGTTTAAGTACCCCATACGTAATACAGGATTAATTGACCAAGTTTCTTGCAACTATGTCATGTCTGTCAATATAGTCCACCCATTCGGGAGTTAAAAGCTTACTCGCTATTCCTGCTACATTCCAAGATATAAATGTCAATGGTTGTTTTCCTAGAGTTGGACCAAGTATTAGTGTCACCTCCCTACATTCCCTAGGGTCCTTAATTAACAGTTCCCCTTGCTCAAGCCTTATATCATCTCCAACTATTCGGCTATTGTCAGTTGAGCCATCTAGCCCAATTATAGGTGTATTGCTGTTTATATTTGTAGGGGCCTTATGATCTAGTGCTCGATTTTTTGTATGCTGATATAGTGAATTATCTAGTTGGCACATTTGATTAGTCGACTGATCTTTCACCATTTGTCCTTTGTCTATTGTGAGTCAATCGCACTCATTCAGATTGGATAGTGGTGAAAATCTATTATCTAGATTTAATCCCCATACATTTGGTAGACCCTCCCTTGTTCTTCTACCGGCCAATGTTGACCATTTGGTTCGCAGAACACTCGGTTTTGAGGCCAAGCCTTTCCTATTGTAGAAGAAATCCAGGGAGAGTGGAATTAGTCCTGCCGTTCTCCGTTGAGGGGGAAATAGATTGTTCAGGATTTCCGGCAACACTTCGGGGCTTTTAAGATTCATGACTACACAATCCCCAGGAAATTTCTTGTTCCCACTCCCTATCCATTTTACCCGTTTTGCAGTTAGCAGATCTTCTGCCAGCTTGTGTTTACCCCCGGGACCCATATGCATGTTGTTGCTTAGCCATTGTAATGCCTTATTTAGTAATGAATCAGGGTGTTCTATCTGGCCTGTATTTAGAGGGGGGACGTTGGCGAGTACCAAAATAAGGGGTGAAGCTTCTACAATTAGCTCCACAGAATTATTTTCCAGATTAGATCCCTGCAGTGTACAGTCCCCTACAGGATCTGTGGGGACAGCACCAGGGAGATTGATTTGTTCTGGGCCAGACTTCTGATTTCCCTGCTGAGTTTGTGGCGGCTCTTCTACTCCTAAGCTTGCAATTTCTAATGAAGGTTTTTCGGCAAGTTTTTCTTTAAGGGTTGTCGGTAACTCCGCCACTCTATCATGTGTTATTTTTAAGTTAGCCTCCATTTTATTTATTTTAGCCGTGAGATGGTCAATTTTTGACAGTAAGGGTTTTACTAGTTGGCTTAACTTAATGTCCAGCATGCCCATAATTTTTCTTAATAAACCATCATCCCACCCATGTCTCACATCTCCTTCACCCACATTCCCATCTACGATATTCTTATTAGGCGGGGTGGCTGGCCTTTTCCTACTTGATCTTAGCCCCTCCCTTTTTGAGGCAGCCTTAGAAGTGACTTTTGTTACTCTCGGGCCGGAACAGGGGGCGGTGGAGAAATTGGATCTATTACCTCTATATCTGGGGCTGGGTCATGCAGAGAAACATCTAGAGCCCCCACTATCGCTTCCACATTAGTAACTAGATTTTCCTCAAGTGACACATTTTGTGAAAACCCCACACCCGGCCCAAGTGGAGCTGGAGATAAGTCAATAGGGGTATCTAGAAAAATTAAGTCAGTTTGTGAGTTCTCATTTTGGGGCAGAGTCAAGGAGGTACCTAGGCCCAACGAGGACCTTCGTTCATTGTTAATTTTTTCAACAACTTGTACCAGGTAGTTGTCCATGGTATTGGTCGGGGCGATGACATTCCTTGACTTAGACATTGATAGTGTTCTTTTTAGCCTTGAACCCGGTATAGTCAGTATAGTCAGTAAAAATGAACAGACTTCGTTACCTTCCTGTGCGGCTTCTCAAAGGACCTGGTTCAGAGCAGGCAAGTAGAGATGGTAAGGACCGATATACTTTAGGGCGCTGAAGGTGGATCGTATATCCCGATTGTCTAAGTGGTGGCTCTTATCTCATCTGTGCAATAGATGACAGGGGGGTGGCCCGTCCCGTCACCTTTGGTCCCCTGAGGGCCACAGGGGCCCGCCCTTTGCCCGGGCTTCGCTCCGGGCGTCCCGCGAGACGGCGCTGTTGCTGTTTTTATGCGCCTCCTGGCGCTTCCTTTGCACGCGGCCCCCAGCAGGGACTCTGGGTGTTGTAGTCCCCTCGCCGGTCTCCGCTCGGCGGCTCCCGCTGTAGATGGTGAAGAGCGGTGGAGCGGCGGGAGACTGGCGGGCGGGTCCGCGAAGGGCTAGGCAACAACAGGTGCTTCTATTATCCAGAAACACAGCGTAGGCTTTGAAGCAGAGTAGCAGGAACAGGAAACCCACAATCAATAGCGATGTCGCTGTTTTTATGCGCCTCCTGGCGCTTCCTTTGCACGCGGCCCCCAGCAGGGACTCTGGGTGTTGTAGTCCCCTCGCCGGTCTCCGCTCGGCGGCTCCCGCTGTAGATGGTGAAGAGCGGTGGAGCGGCGGGAGACTGGCGGGCGGGTCCGCGAAGGGCTAGGCAACAACAGGTGCTTCTATTATCCAGAAACACAGTGTAGGCTTTGAAGCAGAGTAGCAGGAACTCCATCAATTGTGTGTCTTTTGCTTTTAGAACATCCAGGCGCCTAAAAACAGGTGCTCGGTTCTGCACTAAGTCAGCTCAATGGTATGGCCGCTGGTGGTCAGGCCCGGACTGGTCGTTGCGGGCACCGGGCAATCCCCTGGTGCGCCGCAAGGGTGGGGGCCGGTTTTGGGCCCCAGGGGGCCGTTTTTGTTACAGGGCCGTTTTTGCAGTGTTGCTGCAAAAACAGCCCTGTAACAAAATCGTCCGAAAACCGGCCCTGGCAAAGAGCCCGGTCGCACCCCCAACCCCCCCCCCGGGGATGGGGGGGCCGGCCGAGCACTTTGCCAGGGCCGGTTTTGGTTCCCATTCCGGCCCTGCTGGTGGTTAATGTTTGGGTAAGAAGTGGCTTGGCAGACTGGGAGTCTTGGGACCCATTACCAATTATTGACAAAAAGGTGGAAGGGGTAATAGATCCCGTTGTTTGTCCCCCCGTTTGCAAATGAGGATAAATGTGTTGTCACTTGTCCTTGGAAATAGGAAGCCCCTTACCCATTGATTCAGTAGTAGAAGAGGTACCTGGACAAGAATTGGTATTTATGAAAATTCAGTCAAATCCATATTCGGTTTCTAGCATCACTCCAGAACTAGTAAGAATTAGGTTGAAAACTTGTTGTTTCTCCAAGTTTATTTGGAGTCGTTTGTGATTATTACAAGAAAATATTGTTGTGAGGCATAGCCAATACGTGTATCGCCCCAGTGGCCAGCAAGCTGGGGCTTTCTCAAGGCATTAGGTCAAAGAAACTGTAAAGCGAAATTCATATGGTGTCAAACATCTAGTATGGATCTATAATTGAGACGATAGTCATGCGGCAAGATCCAATTGTAAAAATAACCAGCAGAAAAAGGATAGTTCTCCAAAAAATAAGGATCATAGGCTCCTAAGCATCCTCATCCATGTCTGTCGGCCTTAGCTACAATCAGATCTTGCCGCATGACTATCGTCTCAATTATAGAACCATACTTAATGTTTGACACCATATAGGACGCTGGAAACCGAATATGGATATGACTACATTTTCATAAATACCAATACTTGTCCAGGTACATCTTCTCCCATTACCAATTATGACAAATGCTGAGCAATGTCAGTTTTGCTGCAGAGGCACCCTTACTCAAAAGGAATCTCCAAACATTGCAGAGTTTCTACATTTGTAAGTGGCATCTGGAGAAGCCCTTGTCTGCATTATATCAGTGGGTGATCAAGTAAGATCAATACAATTCTACTAATAATGATAATTATTACCTGTAGTTTAGGTAATGGCATTACTATATATATATATATATATAAAATACTTAATGTAGGCCAGTTGGTAGTAATAATTAGGACCCAAGGCCAGTTGTACGACCGTGTTTTTCGCGGTCGTAAACGGAAAATCCGTCCATTTGCCACTGCTAAAAATGGTTGTAGCATGTACCAAACCTATATTTTATGAGTCCGTAACCTATTACCGACTCACAAAATAGGTTTTACGAGTTGCTATTAGGTAGGGGAGTGCAAGAGCGTCTCTTCCTAATAGCGAGTCACGGGGGGATGTAAGATTGTTTTGCACACGCAAATAAGGCCACATTTACTACCAATTTGAAATTGGTGGTGATCCATTTACTAATGGGAAGAGGTCCCCAATTTTCCTTTTGTGATTAGGAGCAAAAACAGTTTTTAAGAGTAGGCAGTGGTACCCCGGTCCACTGCCTGCTCTTAAAAAATTTAACTGAAACCTCTCATTTTTATTTTTTGAATGCATCACGTTTTCCTTCAAGGAAAACGGGCTGCATTTCAACAAAAATAAACAGCTTTATTGAAAAAGTCACAGCCATGGTGGTCCGCTGACCCCAGCAGACCACCATCCCTGTGAGTGCCAGCCATTCCCAATGGGTCGCAAAATGCAACCTGCCTCATGAATTTTAATGAGGCAGTTCCTTTGCAACCCATTTTGGAATCGCAAACAGTGTCTCAGACACGGTTGTACATCAGTGTTTTTGACACACAACTTATGAGTCGCAAAAAAATGCCAATTGCGATTCGCAAACACTGAGGGTCGTACATCTGGACCATAGTTTCCATAGGAAAAGCTTTTTTTGACTTGACTATAACTTTTGCGCAGTTTGACTAATCTTCACAAAAGTTTCCCTAAAAAGTGCACCAGTGATTTATTATTTATTTATTTATTTATTTATTTTGAAAGGACAAGATTCTTGTTGAGCATGGAAAGATTCAGGGTAGATCTGTCAAGCAGGGCTGAGAACAATTGGAGGGGGGGGGGGGGTGTCAAAAAATGTGCGTTTCTTATGTTAATTCCCATATGCATTTTAGACATGGCTACAGCCGAACTGCTGAATGGAATTACACCAAATTTGGCAGAAAGGTACCTTTTGTTTACAGAATGTGACCGTTTAGTAAATTGGTGTACATCCATTCAGTAGTTTGGGAGATATTAAAGAAAAAACTAATTTGGATATTTAGGAACTGAATGGCTCCATGAACCCTCCTGATCTCATGCTTAGATCTGATTGGCTGCCAACATTTCAACCCAGAAGTGATGGCAGCCATCTTGGGACTCTGTTTCAGCCGAGCCCCTGGAATTTTTAAAAAGAAAAGGGGACAGGGTGGGAATACTATGACCCCACCAGGGCAAAAAAGCATTATTATTTTTGTTGTTGCTGAAAATCAAATAAATAAAAAAAACAAGCACAGGCTCTTTCGCCACGGGTGGACTAGGTTCCAGGAACATTTCTTAAAAAAGGAAAGGGAGCACAGGGCCCCCCTCCTAAGGCTCTTTGAGTCCCGGTGATCACCACCTCCCGGACTTTATGTACATATTGGAGGGGGCCACGCGGACCCCTCTCCATGGGTTCTTTTGAGCCCGAGAGGCCACCTCCTCCCTGGGGCTTTAGGTATAATATTGGAAGGGAGAGAGCTCATGGACCCGACTCCATGGGCTCTTCAGAGCCCCAGGGCCCAAAACCTTTCTGGAGCTTTGAACAAATAATTAGTGGGGGGCATGCATGCCCCTTGTGCCCTGGGGACCACCACCTCCCCAGGGCCAGCAATTAAAATATGTGCAGGAGAAGGGCGCGCAACCCCTCTCCTGGTCCATATACGGCCCGGGAACTTCCACTTCTCCAGGGCTCGCCTGTGAAAAAAGAGGGGTATGGCCGCGCAGCCACCCTCCTAGAGCCTTTACTGGTCCTCGGGAGCACCACCCCCTTAGGGCCGGCTCCTTCTATGTCCCAGGGTGCCCACCCCTGGGACATAGCTGTTTGCTTTTGCTTGGCGGGAGCTGACTGCTCCCTCCAAGCAAAGCAAACACTCTGCTTCCAGCAAGCTGGAGCTGTCAAACCTCTTCCGCTTGTTGGAAGCAGAGTTTTAATCTCTTTCCTTGCCCAGCAACACGTGGGCAGGGAAAGAGAGGAAAGTATTGCTCTCTCACGCAGGGAGCTGCATTTCCAGCACCTCACTGTGTGCGAGAGCAATGCCGGTTCCCGCAGAAGATGGGTAGCAGGCAGGGACCGCGGGGGCCTTGAGTCTTCCCTCGCGGTCCCCAACACGCAGACCAGGAGGCCTGGGTGGCACCAGGGCACCCAGTGAGATGTAGCTGGGCCCTGGAGGATGGTTTATTTTCATAAAAGGTGTTGATTGCGTTATAGCGCATCTGTGGGAGGAAACTGGGCTGGGGTTGGAAGATGCTGGGATAAGAGCAGTCATGTACTATACCCAATTAATCGAGGAGTGCTTCAGTATCATTGACAATAGCGCTCTCTAGTTTAAAAAAAACCTGTATATATTTATTTTTTAGGTTTTTCAACGGAATACAAAGAAACAGAAAATAAGAAATCTAAAAGGCATTGCACAGTACATATTGACAAATGGATGCAAAGTTCATGTCATAGGGCATATAAATACACTTGTCTATCGGTTTTACATTAACCAGGGCATTAGAATATGACACATATTTAGAAACATTGCTATAAAGAGGCATTAGAACCCATTTCACCAAGAACAATACACCATGACTTGGAGTCTATTTCTGTTAACACAGGCATCTCAGACCAATGTAGGGGGACTAGACCTGCCCCTCTCTTACCTCACCCGTTAAGACAGGTCACTCCCCAATGTGGATGAGGATGGTATAGGAAGGAGGTCATCGTAGGCAGTGAGTTGATCCCTACAGTATATAAAGTCAGAGAGCCATTCCTTCAATTTGGGAGCTCACCCTCTGCCCCACCTGCATGTCAGTCTACGCTTAGCCAGCAATAAGTGCTCTCTAGTTGATTTGTTTCCAGCTCGTCTAAAGTCATGAAAATATCTACATTGTCAATTGTTACATATGTAGTGACATTGCTGTTAGGTGTCCATGTCCTGGCTCCCCTTTCCCTTCCTCCGTGGCTGAAACTATGCCATTTCCTAAGTTTTAATGTCATTACCAATAAAAGATCAATGCATGCTTCAACATAATTAAAACCAGATGATGGGCAAAAGGAGAGTCCAAAACATAAAGTTGTTCTCTCAGTGTCAGTGAGCACCCTGCCAGATAAATTAATGATAGTTCTGGTGATCTTTTCCATGTCCATCATTGCCCCACGCGAGATCCTGTAATTTCCCCACAACTGAGACAAGATATGGAGGCAGCCAGGGATTAGGCAGCCGCACTACCAGTTAGCGTCACGTTTTATAAATGTATGTTGCCCACCTCAATGGTAAGCTGCTCATTCATCAAATGTAAGCATACATTCTCCAGTATTGGGGTGTCCTTCATAGATTCAAATGCCTGAATCATTCCCCGTCGTCGGAGTGGGAGTCCTACGGTACATAAAAAAGCAATAATTTGCCTATAATAAACCAAAACCCTTGGTAATAAACAACCAGGAAGTAAAGTAACCCTAAGGTGCAGTGAAAAAACTTCCACACTCATGACTATCCTAGTCATTTTGTATAGACCAAACTACAGCCAATCAGGCGAAAGCACCCACCAGAATGTTCTCCTCAGAGGCTCAGGCTCTCAGATTTTCTACCGCACGTTGTGTGAAGGGAGTCTCCCTGAGCTCTGCTCAGTACTTCACTTTTCTGACTGAATTTATTCATCGAGGATGTCATCTTCTAAGAAATCTCTCTTCAGGCCTTGTGATTCTTGTGGGAAGCTCCGGCTTTTTAAAGAAGATCCCCACAAAAAGTGCATTTATTGCCTTTATCCGGATCATGAGATTAAAGACTGTAAAATCAGCAGGACCTTCCCTCAGAAGACCTTCAGGGACAGGGAAGGACGCCTTCTTTTATGGCTACAGAAGTTAAAGGACCAAGACAACGCTCTTTCTGAGGTAGGAAGTGTGGCCTCAGGGTCATCTAAAACTTCTAGGAAGAGGAAGGCTGAGGAAGATTCATCTTCCACTGGGGCTAAGGTGTTGAGGAAGGTTCGGCCCACCAAGGGCTCTGGCCTGTCTTCAGGAAAAAAGGCTTCTACAACTTCTGGATCTGTGTCGCCCCCTAAAAAGACAGGAAAGTATTTGACCTCTAAAAGACTTCCTGGGAAGATGTTACCTCAGAAGAAAAAGTCTACTCCGTCGACGGAGTCGTCGTCAGTTCCATCGTCGTCGATTACCATCGTCTACACCACCTCAACGTCGACGGTAACCTTCTCGTCTCCTAAGCCCAAGATGATTATGTCGTCGGCCTCTTCACCGTCGACGCTGGTCTCGGTCACGGTCACGGTAAGGCCTATTTCGTCGGCGAAGATAATGCCTTCCATCGTCGACGCTCTGCCGCCGCCAAGTGCTTCATCGACGAAATGCAGCTTGATGTCGACGACCCCACCGTCGACGAAGACTACATCGTCGACGAGTACTCCGTCGACGAAGATTGGCTCGACATCGACGACCCCACCGTCGACGAAGACTTCCTCGTCGACGAAGATTCCACCGTCGACGAAGGCTGCCTCGTCGTCGACAGCTTCATCGTCGATGAAAAATGTCCCGTCGACGATGCCATAGTCGACGAAAGATTCTTTATCGTCGAAAATATCGTCCACGAAGATTACACCATCGCTTAAAGTAACTGTCTTGCCGACGCCGTCTTCGTCGACGACGGCACCGTCTACGAAGAAACCGTCGACGCCACTTTTATCAAAGTGTACTGACTTACAAGTATGGTCTTCTACACCAGCTAATACCTCCTATAGCCAACCAATTACGTCACCATCTTTGCTTCAGAGACGTGGCTCTTCATTACAAGCACTATCACCGCTTAAATTGCCTGACCAATTGCTGGATTCCGATGAAGATGATGAGAAATCTGACATTGATGACAGGTTCCGCACTGCTACTAGTCCATCAGAACTGCTCATAAAATATCAAGAGGAGGATCCATACGACGAACAGTTCTCTGAATCCGTAGATCAAGTTCCGGCCACGGTGCCTTCAGCACAGATGCCTCTGGCGCATCTTGATAATTTACAGTATATGTTACAAGATTATTATCGTCGTTTTCCTCCCTCAGAGTCGGCGGCATCCCTTCCATCCACTTCCATGCCTCAGGCCTCTATATCCACTTTGAGATCTCCAAGACCACAATCTCCAGCACCTTCTCATCATTCTCAAGGAGCAAACACCACTGATGAGGATAGGGAAGAGGGAGAAGTGGATGATAAATATAGTCTGTCGGAGTGGGATGATTATCAGATTCAGACGCCATCACCTTCGGCCCCAGCTACAGCTGATTCACCTCCAGTTGATATTGGGGGATTTCATGTACTGATGGAGAGGGCTACTAAGAGATTCTCGATCGCAATGGAAACAAAGAAAGACGAGTGCCTTCTTTATGATTTTAAAGATCAGCCTCGAAGACAAGTCAGAACGATTCCCATCATTGACTCCATATGGAATTAAGGTTTAAAAATTATGGCAACACCCAATTCTCTTTCAGCTGTACTACCCAGATTAGATAAAAAGTACAAGGCACCGGACAAATCTCCTGCGTGCTTAATAGGACAACCTAAGACTGATTCTGTCGTCACTCAAGCTGCTCAAAGACGTGCCAGGAACACATCTTCACCTATCTCAGCTCCACCTGATGGAGATGGCAGGCGCTTGGATTCCATCGGAAAGAAGGTCTCTACGATGGCTGCAACCACTGTAAGAGCTGCAAACTCCCTAGCAATACTAGGGAGATACGACAGGCAGATGTGGTCAGACATCTCCCCCTATGTTGAGATGTTACCAGAACCTGCAAGAACGGAAGCAAAAAAGGTATTACGAGAGGGCGAGCTTGCTTCAGCAGAAATAATCGATGCAGCAGTAGACGTGGCGTCTACAGGCTTTAGACAGCTAGCAGGTGCTGCTGTGTTAAGAAGACAAGGATGGCTGAAGTCCTCATCGTTTTCTCAAGAGGTCCAGACCAAGATAATTGACATGCCTTTTGATGGCGAGTTTCTCTTTGGCCAGCATGTTGATGAGGCTCTACAAGCCATAAAGAAAGACACTGAAACAGCGTGATCTTTGGGTAGCCTGCAATTTCACAAGTCGTCCTGTCGAGGGGCTAAAGGACGCGGATCTTTTTCAAACAGAGGAAACTAGAGTCAGCAGAGGTCTTATCAAACCTCCCAATCCAACCAACGGTCTCAATCCTACAAACAGCAGTCTTACAGACAAAGAGGTAACTCTTACACGCAGTCCTGAAGAAAGTCCTCCTACCGTGGAAATGATTTGAATAAAAAACAGTGAGACACGCTGCCTGCCACCATCTCTACCCTTCCCCAGTCAAGAGTTGGAGGAAAAATATCCCAATACTACTCAAATTGATCCGCGATTACTACAGACGAGTGGGTCCTGAATATAGTGGCCAGGGGTCACAGTTTAGAATTCGAGAAAATCCCCCCAAATTCTCCTCCCAAGGGCCCACCTCCAGTTCATATCAAGGAGCTGTTCACCCAAATACACTCACTGATTCGGAAGGGAGCAATCGAAAGAGTTACTCATTTGCAGAAGGGAACGAGCTTTTACTCCAGATTCTTCCTCATAAGGAAAAAGTCGGGGGAATGGCGTCCCATCCTCGACTTACGTGCCCTCAACAAATACTTAAAGAAGTTGACCTTCCGAATGTTAACACTTCAAGAAATACTCCAGCTTCTTTAAATGGGGGATCACATGGCCACCCTCGATCTACAAGACACTTACTTTCATGTGCCAATCCTCTCCAAGCACGGATAATTTCTACGATTCAGAGTGGCTGGCAGGGATTTTCAGTTCAAAGTTTTCACAAAAATGATAGCTCCGGTATCAGAACATCTCCGCCTGGAGGGCATTCAAATCTTCCCTTACCTGGACGATTGCCTTATCAAGGCCAGTTCTTTTGCAATGGCAAGCGCACATGTTCAGAGATGCCTGTCTCTTTTCAAATCGCTGGGTCTCTCCATCAATTTCGACAAATCTCATCTCATTCCATCTCAAATAAAGCTTTCTTGGGAGCCACACTGGATACCCATCTCGCTCAAGCCTTTGTCTCAAGAGAAAGGCAACACAAGATCTGCAGGATGGCTCGCCAACTACAAGAAAAAGAGTTTGTTTCAGTTCGAAAGTACAAATCTTTCCTGGGGAGGATCTCATCCTGCATCCCTCTAATACCCAACTGTCGTCTCAAAATAAGACCTCTACAAGAAGAGCTCAACCTCCAATGGTTGCAGGTTTCATGGTCGTTCGACGACATTATTCACATAACCCATCGTATGAAGGAGGTTTTTCAATGGTGGATTCAGGTAAAAAATGTACAGGAGGGATGCGCATTTCTGGCAGAAGTGCCAATGTTTACCATCACCACGGATGCTTCCCTCGAGGGATGGGGAGCACACCTTCAGGGGATGACTGTCAACGGAAAGTGGAATGTAAAGCAAAGGAAGTGGCATATCAACCTCCTGGAGCTACGGGCCATATTCTTGGCCTTGAAATATTTTCGAACAATCATACAGGAGTCATCAGTACTAATCCGAACAGACAATACAACAAGTATGCATTACTTAAACAAACAAGGTGGGACAAAGTCAGCCCTTCTCTCCCAACAAGCCCAGGAGATTTGGGATTGGGCTCTGGGTCACGGGATCACTCTTTCAGTGCTCCATGTTCCCGGGATTTCCAATGTACTAGCAGATTCTCTCAGCAGGGCAACAAGATCCAATCACGAATGGGAGATCCACCAACCGACGTTGGACCGAGTCTTTCGGAAGTGGGGCACCCAGATCTGGACCTGTTTGCGACAAACCGCAAATGCCCACACTTTGCAAGATGGCTTCCCCACAAACAATCATGCGGGAATGCGCTTTCGATGAATTGGTCTCAGAGATATGCATACGCCTTTCCTCCGATTCCAGGGTCATCCACAAAATGAAGAAACAACCGTGTTGCATCATCCTCATTGCTCCCAGATGGCCTCACCAATACTGGTTCACCGAGCTTCTCCTCCTCTCGGAGTGCGAACTCATTCAGTTTCCACCAATACTGAACCTTTTAACCATCCAAGGGGGTCACGTTTGCCACCCGGACCCAGCCTCCTTGAAATTAGCAGCTTGGCTCCTCAACACCTTAGATATTCCTGCGGATTGCCAAGAAGTCTTATCCAATGCTAGAGCACCTGCAACGATTAAGACATACAAACTCAAATGGAAGAGCTTTTGTGCTTGGTGTCATTCTGCTAACTTACATCCAATTCAGGCCAAGCCAGAACAGATCTTACTGTTCTTTCTCCAGTTGGCTAAATCGGGGTTATCACATTCCACGTTGAAAGTATTCTTGGCAGCCATTTCGAGGTTCCGTCAAGATGGATCTAACTCTCTCTAATCAATTAGAGTGATTCAGCAATTTTTTAAAGGGCTTTTTCGAATGTTTCCACCTGTTCGACATCCGCCTCCATCCTGGCTTTTGAATGTAATACTCACTCAGTTCATGCTCCATCCCTTTGAGCCTATTCATAAGGTGGATCTCAAATTCCTCACCTGGAAAGTTTCTCTTCTTCTAGCACTGACATCGCCACGTAGAGTCAGTGACATTCAAGCATTTACTATCAAGTCTATGTTTTTGCAATTCACTTCAAACGCAGTGGTGCTTCGTACCAATCCAAGCTACATGCCTAAAGTTCGATCCGACTTCCATGTTAACGAACCAGTAATTCTGAAGACATTCTTTCCCAATCCTCAAACGGTAGCGGAGAAAGCCTTACATTCCCTTGACATCAGAAGATGTCTAAAATTCTATCTACAAAGAACTGCTACATTACGTAAGACTGACCAGTTATTTGTAGCGTATGGAAAGAAACATCAAGGATACGCTGTATCTAAACAGACCATAGCTCGCTGGGTGTCCTCAGCTATCAGTCTATGCCATCAGCAAGCAGGAAGGCCACTGCAATCATTGCCAAGGGCGCATTCTACGAGAGCGGTCTCCTCCTCGACAGCCCTTTTTGCTGGAGTGCCTCTTCATCATATCTGCAAAGCAGCAACCTGGTCCAGCAAGCATACCTACACCAGGCACTACTGCTTAGATGCTGCCAGCGATGCAGATACTTCAGTGGGACGAGCAGTGCTTCGCAATCTTTTTAAATAAGGTGAGCCTCTGTTCTCCCTCCTCCTCTATGCTCTTTTAGACGCTTATTTTACATGTCATTGTTGTTGGCAAAGCATGTGTATGCATTATGATATAAGAAGCGTCTATAAGCTGGATGGTGTGTACTGCTATCTACTCTGATTCAGGCATGTGAATCTATGAAACCCTCTTGTTGCTCATGACAATGTTATTACTTAAGTGCTTGTATCAACATCATTAAGATTTATTCACCCCCATGCTTACGTGTTCGGAAGCGTAACAGTCAGCATATTCCTTCACGACTTACAGAAACTGGTGAGTCGTGCAGGAATATGCTGACCGTTATGCTTCCGAACATGTAAGCGTCTTGTCTTTCATTTTGGTCTCCACAGGGATGGACTATACGTGTCTTGGCTCTACTTTGCCCATATCCTTGGTGTGTTTGAACGCATTGAGAAATCATGACAACACAACTTGTAGCAACTGTGTAACTGATTTTGGCTCTAGGGCCCCCATTCCCTTGGGCCTGCCCTTTATTTATTTTTTAATTTATAAAACAAGGGATGGGGGTCCCTGAGCCTTGGGCTGTAGTGTGGGTGCCCTGGTCCCACCCAGTGCACCCACTCAGGGCACTCACATTTTAAATGTTGAGGACCGCAGGTAGAGCATGAAGGCCCCCGCGGTGCCTGCTGGTTCCCCGCCTCCTGTGGGAGCGATCATTGCTTTTACACATAGTTAGCTTCTAACATGCAGCTCCCTGTGTGTAAAGGCAATTGTGCTCTGCTTCTATCCCCCTTTCTGCACCACTCTGCACATGTGACTGATAGTGAAAAAACCGTAGAAATTCACAAAAAAACAAAGGTTACAGGGACGTTAAAGTTATTCAATAGAATGTAAAAAACCTTAGAAATTCACAGAAAAAAAGGTTATTGGGACGTTATAGTTAGGAATTAGCATTTAAAAAACCTTAGCAATTCACAGAAAAAAAACAATGGTTACTGGAACGTTATAGTTAGACTGACATTTCACTTGTACAAAACCAGAAAAATGTAGCCATTATAGTTAGCTGAGTTAACTATAATTTGCGCCCCGCAATGCACTACCTATGACCTCGCATATTACATCACTCATGAGTTTAAGGAATACTTCGAAATCCTAAAATACAACACTGTGGGATTGAAATTCACCTACAATATGAGCAGGAAGCAAATCCAATTCCTTGATGTAACCGTATATATATGTATAGACAATAATCAAATCCGTACAAAAGTCTATTGAAAGGCAAAATCAACCAACTGTATATTGCACGGTTGTAGCCTCCATCCAGCTCAATTGAAAAGAAGTATCCCATATGGGGAATTTTTCGGAATGAGAAGAATCTGCTCGGATGACACAGTGTTGGAAAAGACTTTTCATGAGACTGAACAAAGATTCATGAAAAGAGCCTACAAATACAGAGATGTTAAACAGGGGCAAGAACGGCAAGAATGACATCTTGTGCTAGCACTCTCATAAACAAAGACAAGAAAGCGAAAACCAACAAACAGGATGTGGTAACAATGATGATTTTAACCTATAGCATGGAAAGCTATACAATTGTAACTATTCTTAAAAAATACACTATTCTTTAAAAATACTGTTATATCCTCATCAAAGATCCAGGCATTGAAAACAAGATAGGGACGAGACCTATGGTAACCTACCGAAAAGTACCCTCACTAAAAGACAAGCTAGCAAGAAGCCATTTCACAACCAACAAACGAACTAACTGGCTCATGAAAAAACAAACAGGCTTTGCACACTGTTACAAATGTAAAGCTTGTAGAATTGGTAAAAATATGAAGGCGGTCAAAGACTTCAGAGGAAGAACATTCCATATCAGTGAGAAAATAACATGTGAAACCTCCTATGTTGTTTATATGATCGAATGTACATGTGGTCTACGCTACATAAGTAGTACAACCTGTCCCCTAAAGAAAGGAATCTTAGAGCACCTCATGGCGATTCAAAACGAAGATATGAACTATGCAATCTCTAAACATCTACATACTCAGCACAATACCAACTGGCAGGACATTAGATACTTTGGCATAACAACAGTCTCCAAGAATGAGAGAGGAGGTAATCAAACCCTTAAACTGAGAAGATTGGTCATCAGATTCAAAACAAAGACTCCGCATGACCTTAATGGGGACGAAGAGTTATACATTCATTTATAAGTGATCATTGGAGGCGGAATAACCAGAAAGCTGTACTACAAACCGAGCACTGAGCACGACGAGGATATGGTGGTTGATTAGCTGGTATGCAACTAATTAGCATACACTCAGTCAAATAATGTAATTTGACTGTTAAAGATGAATTATTCGAGACTCGAAGAATCATGACATCATAAGACTCCAGTGAGAAAGTAGTGCTCATCACATTGGTACAGAGCACAACTTCGAAATCACTAATATGAAATAAGTATATCGGTCTCACATACAAGTCAACAAATTAAATTGGCACTATGCCAGCAAATCTAAACATATAACTATGATAATAAATCACAGAAAATACCATTGACACCATCATAATATGCATATAAGTTAAAACAGTGCATCCCCAGCCACCATTTTGTGTTCACAAGCCAGTGAAACCAGCCCCCCTGCCTCCCCCCTACCCCCCCAGCAACAGGGATATTCTACATCAGAGGGTGCTTCTGTGAGCTGTTTAAACTGTATTTACTAGGGACTGTGCACTTCGTTTTTTGGCCAGGAGAGGGAGTAAAGTTTTATTCAAACATTAGTGTTAGATTTCAACTTAGTGAGGCCTTTACCTGCAGAAGTCCAAAGTGTGGATTGAGCCTGTCTGTCTCCTAGGAGATTCTGAACAGGAAAAGCAGCTCCCCAGCCCCCCCACCCCCCAAGCCATTAGAACCAGGACTGGGGATTGGCTATTCAACTACCAGGCAACTCTGAGCCGTCCCCTCTAAGCATGGGCGTAAAATCCGTTCCGCTCGCGGATTTTCGGTAAATTCGCAATCCGCGAACTCTCGCGAACTTGCCGAAAATTCGTAAAATCCGTGCGAAGCGGATTTTTTGCTTGGTCGCACTTGCCAACTAGAATACTATACAATTTCGCGGGAGTAAATACTTGCGGACACGTAGATGCGGCGGGCAGCGACAATTTCGCAATTGGGAGATTGCAAAATTTGCAATTTCGCACAAGAAATCCACCAGCAGGCAGCATAAACCTTGAAAATTATGATTTTTATCAGAATGACTCCTCAGGTTGACATTTGCCTGCACTTTTTCTTTGCAAGGAGTCCATTTTGGGAGGTGGGGTGGGAGGAAGGAAGTGCCCCACAGTCTCCAACTACCTGTTCCTGTCCACCAGGCTCCTCCCAGTGCTTTCTTCCTGTGCTGGTCACTTTGATTTGGATCTTGACCTGGAAGGATTACTTTTGTGGATGCTGCTGGATATTTGGATTTTTGCAAAACTGAAAGCACTCAGCTGGTGAAAAAGTTCAATCTTATCATTAGTAACCATTCCCTGTAGTGCTTCCTGAGGGGCCCCTTCAGAGTTCATTTGCCTACTTGCAACAATTCTATGACCCTGCTCTGACCCTCACAGCAGGCTCAGAGAATAGCTACAAGTATACAACAAAGGTCCTGTTAAAAAAATTACACTGCAACAGAAAGCAATTACAGACAAAACTGAAAGCACTCAGCAGGTGCAAAAGTTCAATCTTATCATTAGTAACCATTCCCTGTAGTGCTTCCTGAGGGGCCCCTTCAGAGTTCAGCAAATTACAGATAAGGAAGCAGGTGCCAGCCAGACTGGAAGTTTAAATTCAGTGACACATTAATCAACCCCAAATTAATTCATGTCAGTTGAAGCAGGGCAGGTGTGCTTGCTTTTTTTCACCCCCATAATCTACAGTGATAAACCAACCAGAGGGTGGCAGTGATGTACCAGAGGGTGGCATGGGTGTACCAGAGGGTGGCAGTGGTGAAACAGAGGGTGCTGTGAACCTGTGATGATGAACCAGATGTAGAAACAACATAGTCGCGGCCGTTGCGAGCCGACAAGTAAGTTCGCAATTGCGAACTGGTACAGAACCCTCGCGAACTGGCAGAAATCCTTGCGAACACAAAAAAAAAATCCGCAAATTCGCGAGAGTTCGCGGATTTTGCGGATTGCGAATCCGTAAATACGCAAGTTCGCGGATTGCCAATTCGTAAAATCCGCCCATGCTTAGTCCCCTCACACTTGCCCAAGCCCCTTAAGGCCTTGCTGGGCGCACCCAAAATCATTCTCCTCCATCTTGTGAGTTTCAGCCTTCCTGTGCCCCAGATTGCAGTGAGAAGAGTCCAGGAAGTGGTAAGGAGGCAGGCTAGTGCTGTCTCTTCCCCAAAACAAATGTTTTAAAAAAACGATTTTCCTTTTCTGGGATTACTCTCTTTGCCTGTGGTTGTTACAGTTTAAAATTGTAGTTTTAACCTGCCTGAGATTGCATATTTTATCACCTGTGGGATTTGCAGTCCAAACTATGTAGTTTTTCCACTCTCATTCCTGGTGACTATTCATTTTTCCCTCCAAATTTCTCCTTTGCTCTGTGCTAAGACCTGTATGTTAAAACAGTGCACCCCCATTTTGTGTTCACAAGCCAGTGAAACCAGCCCCCCTGCCTCCCCCCCAGCAACAGGGATATTCTACATCAGAGGGTGCTTCTGTGAGCGGTTTAAACTGTATTTACTAGGGACTGTGCACTTCTTTTTTGGCCAGGAGAGGGAGTAAAGTTTTATTCAAACAGTATTGTTAGATTTCAAGTTGGTGAGGCCTTTACCCGCAGAAGGCCAAAGTGTGGATTGAGCCTGTCTGTCTCCTAGGAGATTCTGAACAGGAGAAGCAGCTTCGAACTCCCTGGCCAGCAAACCTTGTCTGAGGTCGCTGGGACCTTATATGGTCTGCTAGTGGTTGGTACATGTATACATTGATTGGTGGTTGTATCTGATGTTTCTATTGGATTAGGGTTAGTGTCCTCATTGGTTGAGTATTTGAGTGTTCTGATTCATTTCTGGGTCTGTGATTCAATCAATGTAGGCTTGGGACTAGGGCTAGGGTTAGGATTTCTATTGGAAGTAGGGACTAGAGTTTCCTGTGTTATTGGTTGTTGGGACTAGGGCTAGGGTTAGAACCTTAATTGGAAGTAGCGATTAGGGCTTCTGGTGTGATTGGTTGCTGGACTGGCTGTGGGACTAAGAGTAGGGTTAGGCGTTCTATTGGAAGTAGGGACTAGGGCTTCCTGTGCCATTGGTTGCTTGGACTTGGGGTAGGACTACTGGTAGGGCTAGGGCCTCTATTGGACATAGAGATCAAGGTTTTTTAACTGATTGGGTGCTTGGACTAGGGCTAAGATTGGCTGTAAGGTCCTGGTCTCCTATTGGTTCTAGATTTTTAGGGCTAGTGTTATGATTGGATAGTGTTAGGGCTATGGTTCCCATTGGCTGAAGGGATTACCCATACAACTACTATGATCCCCAAAATAACCCTTTCTAGACTTTCCCCTACTCTACCCCTCCTTGCATCATCTGACACCTATTTTACTATACCGATCTCCCAAGACAAACCTTTCTAAACTCTTCCCTCTTTTCTACCCCTCCTCAACCCTTCTCAATTCAAATAACTGACTAACATATCCACCACTGAAATTACTTTCATATTTCACCATATTAATTCACCACTAATCCTTCATGGGCTTCCTGAATAGCATGCTTCAACACCCCATCAGGGGTAACAAGCGTTATATAAATACAACCCTTTTTTCCTCCTCTATCCTTCTGCTATCATTCCAAATCCAAATAACTGACTAACCCATCCACCACTTAAAATGTACTTGCATGTTTCACTGTACTAATTCAACACCAATCCTCTATGGGTCCCAGAGTAACGTGCTACCCGCAAAAAAAGCGCTTCAACGCCAGGGGTAGTAAGCGCTATATAAATGCAATTGCAATACAATACAATATACTTAACTAATGAGATCATTGAATAATTTTCTTACACTGAGATTGACACCCATCAAAGGGAAATTGCCGCAATCCATGATCAACGATAGGCTAGTGACACACACATCCCCATGAAAGACTATCTTGCAAATCAACAAATAGCAACTGTGACTGTAAAAAAAGTCCCATAATGCCTCATAATGAGCTAATATGGCTGAACTATAAATAGTTGTAACAGATGATGGACTCACAGTACCCTGAGCAAGACCATTTCTTGGTGGAAACACGTAGGTGGTGGTGACAATTGTGCTGTCTAATTTGAGGAACAAAGCCTCCTGGAGTGCGGTGTATTTCTTTTGGTGAAAAAAACTACAAGCGAGGTTAAGTCCAACCTCGACATCCTAGCTCCTAGCTCCTGCTGTGCAAAGAGCGCACTGAGAGTGGATTGTCTGTTGAAGATATATATATATATATCACATTTTATTCTGTGTGGTACTGTGTTTCTGCCTATATTGTGTGAATGAGGTATGAAGGTGAGTGCTGAATAATACTAGTTATAACGTTGGTCAATATCAAGGGGAGTTTTTGTGAGTGGGCTTAAATAACCCTGTCCCCTTCGCTTGGAAGGTACTCTCGTTCATTTCGTTCATTTTTTTCAGTGGGCAGCCTATATACCATTCCCATTGGCATCAGGTTTTAATAATGGTGGAGCAAGCAGTTGCTCCGCCATCAGGAAAACTGCATTTCCCTGACCCCAAATGATGTGGTAAACTGAGACGAGGGCAGACAGGTCAGGCTCAATTTTTGCAAGATATCTCTTTCCACCCGCATCTACATTTTCTCCTACGTTTTTTAAATCATCTGAAAACACAAACAATTTAAAAAGGGTGACATGTTTTGCAATTGAAACAGGAGTGTATCAAAGGAGATAGAACTATACTGAGCTCAGAAAAAGTGACTGAAGTGCAGATCTTCTTGGGGGTCATTTTAGATGGTAATCATTAAAATAAGATGTGTCATCATTTTGAAGTTTTTGCACGTTTAAGTCATGATTGAGAAAGTTTGTTCCAATATGTTCTTGGTGACACGTTGTACAATAAAAGTGGCCTCCAGTAGATCTATTGCATTGACATCTAAAATTCACATGAAGTTAGCGAGAAATGTGGTGCTTGTGAGCATGGACATTCTGGCGATCTCCTAGAGCCTAATTACTTTTGTGCTTCTGTGTTTTGTTTTCAAACATTGTAGTTACTTGTTAGCACTTAGAGTCAAGTCATCAGTGAGATGTATTTAAAACTTTTGCTAGCCTTAGTTACAGCCTGTATCTGAAGTGGGTGTATTAGTTGCAGCAGCTCGAGTGGCTCTTCCTGCATTTTTCTTCTCAATTAACTGTCTTTATTAGGTATGAACAGTGCCTTTAGTGGTAGTTTTCAGGCACTCTTTTCTTTTTCTTTTTGCACACTAGCATTTCTTTGTTATCTTTTCTTTTTTTATTGATTCATCACATCACTGATTTTTTTCCACAACTCATTCCATATACTACTAATTATTTCTGGATTTTTTTGCTTGTTGCACCTCTTTTGTAGATGATTAACCACGAAGAATCCAATGGAGGTCTATATTGATTACTAAATTAAATTGATTTAAACAAAGAAAAATCAATACATTTAGCACCAGAATGACGGGTGAATGATCACCTAGACGCGTTCACTCAGATGCTCCAGCTATTTCTTGGTCTTTTTTTCTAAAGATTTATTAACTGAAAAGACTATTTGGAGAGCGCTGTTTAGGCACAGCTTGGAGTGGATGTATGACGTTACAACGCATACTTTTACTCCGCATACCATTACAACGCGGTATTTACAACGAATACCGTTACAACGCATAGCGCTTTGGGGTGCTGGATAGTGGTAAGTATAATTTACTATTCTAACTCCAGTCCCCGTGGACCCTAGGGAAGGTGTTGGATAGTAAATTAAACTTACCTCTTATCCTAGAGCGCCCCCCAGCGCAATGCGTTGTAATGTCATGCGTTGTAATGCCCGCGTTGTAATGGTAGTGCGGAGTAAAAGTTGCGTCGTAACGGGTGTATACCCTTGGAGTAGCAGGGATTGAGAGTTTTTATTACTGATATAGCGGGGACTCTGAAAAGTCCTGATATCAAGGTGCTGACTCTCCTGACCTTTGAAGAGGTCCAATGTTGAGATCTGTATAATCAAGGGATATTGGCGCAGTAGAAGCAAAGTTTGTAAGGGTAACTCTATCTTGGGATTGGTTTGTGATTGCTGCAGACAACAAGTTTCCCAACTCAATGATACTCTTTCTATTGCCCATGGCTCAAAGAGGTGGGATATGTTTGCCTGGAGATTTCACACATCTTTCTGCCATGGACGTTTTAGACCATTGGACTCTTTAAAAACAGTATTATACATTTACAAGTGAGTACTGCTTTTAACAAATGACAAATAATTACATTTGTGATGGACGAATTTCAAAGGAAAGGTAAATGAGACTTCAACAACGTACCAACAAAATAGATGTATTTGTTTGCCTGTATGTGATATACTTCAAACTCCAAATGAGTATACAAATCGTGAAAGGGAAACAATTGGAAACAAGGAATGGAAAAGTAACAGTTTTGGGTTGGCATTGTGAACCATTGATAAACAAATGAGTAAAAAAATCTAAAGGAGGACAAGGATGGGGGATGGGAAGTTCATGTGGGAACACTGCACTCAGCTATTATGTATGTACCATTATTGCGCACTCTGCCATATTGCCGATGTTGTCAGAATTGATTGTCTGTATGTACTACTCGACCAACTTGTGCCTTGATTATAATTACAATAAAAAGTGATTTTTTTAAAATCCTACAGCTCTTTGTTCCCTGGGAGTAATTGTCACTTCAATTTATACCTGTTGAGTACATAAACCTAAAAGAGACTTCAACATCACTCAGTTAACACCTACTGCCAATGATCATGCGCCAATATGGTAGTGAAATACATTTCACAGTTTTGTTCCTGCTTTTTAGAGGTTCATAAGATGTTTGAAAAAAAGGAAAACATATTCTATTCACTACATCGATCTATACCTAAATCGCAATAGCTATATCTACTACCACTATGAGACCCCGTACCCTACTTTAGGAGGGATCAGAATCAGTCCCCATTATGCTCTTTATGAGAACTAAAATGAGGGAATCAATGTTTTTTTAACTGATTCCTCAAGTTTTACCCACTTCCTAATATTTCACTGTGACATATTTCCTGCTTTGAGTAGGTGAAGTATCTGTCTGAAATCCCCGGGCCCAGCCGGCTTGCTGTTTATTTTGTAATCCCGGTTCTCCGTAACTGCTCTTGCATGTATTTTACAACTACCTGTACATCCACTACATTTACCCTATCCTTATCCATACATCAACTGTAAAAAAAAAATGATTCTTACTAATTATTTTATTAATTGTATTTGCAACTGTTTTATGTTTAATTGAAATATTTAGCTTTACTATGCGATACCCATTTCAGACATTTAGCTATATTGAATTAATTTGTAGTTAGATGTAATTAAAAACCTAATCCTATCAGTATGTGCATTTAATTTCTTTTAATTATTGGAGTTCTGTAACCTAAGAGTTACGCATGTTTTGATAATGTTAAATTAATTTAATTGAATAACCTAAACCTAATCTTCAGTAATATTGAATTTGTAATTGATATTTTAATAACCTAATCCTAACCTTGACATATATTTACTTAATCTGCCATTACTATAGTTTAACAGCAGATCCTGTGCACACGCTGCCGAGTTTTATGAGAGTTTGATTTGTATATGGATTACGTGTTTCGTCTTAAGGGTAGTGACCCTAGACTTATCCAGTATTGGGGTATCTTTCATAGATTCACATGCTTGAATCATTCCCCGTCGCCGAGGCGGGAGTCCCACGGTAATAAAATATACAAAAGCAGTGCCTTAGAATAAATTTGTAGTAGGCTGACAAGACTATAGGCCCTAAAAGGCCCAAAACTTAGAAGCCTATCTACATCATTATATGAAAAGAACTGAAAATAGTCCCAGCCAATCAGCTGACAGCACCCTCTAGAACCTTCCCAGCAGAGGCAATTCTCCTCATATTTTCACCGCACGTCGTGTGGAAGGGAGTCTCCCTGAGTGCCTACTCAGTTTTCAACCTTTTCTTCAGAATGTCTGAGAAGAAAGCTCTTTTCAAGGCCTGCAGGACCTGTGATAAGAAGAGGGTCCATGTAGATGATCAGCACAAGGACTGCATCTACTGCATGCATCCCTCTCACATTGTGAAGGATTGCAGGATTTGCCGCACCTTCCCTGCCAAAACCATCAGGGACAGGGAGGGAAGGGTTCTACTTTGGCTCAAATCATCTTCCACAGATGATGAGGACAAAGCTTCAACATCCAGCAAAAGAGCCAGATCTAGAGATAGCTCTTCTCCTGAGAGGAAAAAAACAACATAAATCCTCTCACGGAGTGTCTGAACCCTCAAGGAGGTTGTCCTCTCCTCCTATGGAATCTCCAGCTTCTCCAGGATCTTCATTTAAAAGTGTGAGTAAAGCCCAGACTAAGACTGTCTCTCTGGTGTCTTCTCACACAGTCTCTGTGACTTCTGCCATCTCAAGCTCTTCTGTGACGGTATCTACATCTGCCATTACCTCACCTATTGTTTCAGCTAAGATTTCCTCTAAGAAATCTTCAGGGGCTAAGGACGCAAAATCATCGTCGACGACCATTGCATCGACGACGACACCTTCGTCGACGAAGTCATCGACGATAAAAGCCCCTCCTATGTCGAAATCATCGTTGACGAAGAGCCCGTCGACGACGAAGATCTCGTCGATGAAGAGCCCGTCGATGTCGATGACGGCGGCGGCGACGACAGCCCTGTTGACGACAGCGCCGTCGATGACAACACCGTCGACGAAGACCCCGTCGACAAAGACCCCGTCGACGACGGCCCCGTCGACGAAGAGTCCATCTAGAGTACCACCGTCGACAACAACCCCATCGACGATCCCATCGACGACGAGCTCGTCAACGGCACTTCCACCAATAAGCCAGCCGCCTTCAGCGCAGCTTGTTAAGGCGCCTAAATCCACAAGGAGTCCAGCTATCACCAAGACTCCGCCAGCAAGACCCTGGCCTGTTCCACCTCAGGTGTCCCATGTCTCACCTGTGGCCTATACACATTTTTAGCTCAAGACCTATCATAGGCAAGACTACTCTAATATTTCCCCACTGCTACCATCGCAGATTTTAGAGTCATTTGTGGAGGAAGAGGATTCTGAGGAGGATGACGGAGATAATGAAGGTCCCTATGGGATTGCACGCCATCCATCCGAATTGCACATTTAATGCCAGGATGAAGAGGACGAAGAGCATATGCAAGAACATTACTACCAAGAGGAGTTGTCTACACCTTTCTATAGACAACCATACAGACCTCCACGTTCGGAGGAGACAAGTCATCTCCCTCCTTCTTTGATACAGGATTTGCAAGCCATGTTGGCAGACTATCGCCAAAGGTTCCCACCGACACCGTCCACGCAAGTGTACCTCCGGGACCAGCGGACGTACCTGCACCTCCTCCACCGTAGCCTCCAGTGTCACCAAGACACACTGCAGAACCCGCGCCACAAGAGGATCGGGATACTTCCTCTTCGGATGAAGATGGAAGAGAGGAAGGTGAGCTGCCTCAAGACAACACACCTACAGATCCATGGGATTATTACGTAATACCCATGCCTTCGCCTCCTTTGCCACAGCCCTCTGATTCTCCGCCGCAGGACATTGGAGGCTTTCATAATATCATGCAAAGGGCTGCTACAAGGTTTGAATTGCCAGTTACCATTGAGCATTCGTACTGCTTTTTACACGATTTTAAAGAGGGGTATAGGAGGATCATCAGGGCAATACCCATTATAGACTTTATTTGGCAGGAAGGTCTAAAGATTATGAAGACACCCGCTTCTATCCCTGCAGTCCTTCCTCGTATTGAGAAAAAGTACAGAGCATCCCCAGACACTCCATCCTGTTTGGTGGGCCACCCACGTCCGGACTCTGTGATATCTCAAGCCGCTCAACAGAGGTCCAAGAATCCGTCCACTCCAATCTCGACGCAGCCGGACTAAGAGGGCAGAAAAATGGACCTTATAGGCAAGACATTTTCCATCAATGCTGCATCCTCTATCAAGGCAGCAAATTCTCTTGCGATTCTTGCCCGCTATGACCAACAGATGTGGTCGGAGCTGTCTGAATTCCTTGAGTTGATTCCGGAGGATCGTCAACAAGAGGCACGTAAGATACTGCTTGAAGGAGAAAGAGCAGCTTCAGAGATAATTGATTGCGCCCTGGACATTGCAAATACTAATTTTCGTCAGTTAGCGGGTGCTGCGGTGCTCAGACGCCAAGGCTGGCTCAGAGCAACTTCCTTCAGACCTGAGGTTCAAACAAAGATCCTTGATATGGCTTACGACGGGGACTCGCTCTTCGGTAAGCACATAGATAGCGACTTGCTATCCATCAAAACTGATACTGATACCGCAAAATATCTTGGTACCCTACAAAACAAGAGAGGTTCTTTTAGAGGAGCAAGAGGTTGTAGTTTTTCTTCTAGAGGAAATTACCATAACAAACAGAACAGGCAATACCAATCGCAGTACAAGCAACCGTATTACCAGTCATCATACCGTCAGTCTACCTCCAGTAATTTCTCTCATCAGGGAGGGAGATGAAGAGCAAACAATCAAGGACGAGATTCAAACAAGCGTCAATGAGTTTTACCGGACGCCAGTCCACCATCCTTTCCTCCCTGTGGGCGCGAAGTTCTCTGCATTTTACCATCAATGGCGGAACATCACATCAGACCAGTGGGTCCTCAAATTAGTGGAAAAAGGACACACTCTGGAGTTCTTAAAGAAACCACCTACGACTCCGCCCAATGGTCCCCTCCCCCTCGTCTTCACTTACTGTTCAAGGAGGCCTTAAACATGTTTCGCAAAAATGCGATAGAGAAGGTTCCAATCTCGCAGAAAGGAAGAAGTTTCTACTCCCGCTTCTTCCTAATAAAGAAAAAATCGGGAGAGTGGCGCCCGATTCTGGATCTGCGCAAGCTAAACAAGTTCTTGAAGAAACAGAGTTTTCGCATGGTGACATTGGTAGATGTGCTCAATTGTCTCAACAAAGGCGATTTTATGGCTTCTCTGGACTTGGAAGACGCCTATTTCCATATTCCTATACACCGCAAACATCGCAAATACCTTCGATTCACAGTGGCTGGCGTCCACTTTCAATTCAAGGTGCTTCCATTCGGGCTAAAGTCAGCACCAAGAATATTCACAAAATGCTTGGCCCCAGTTTCTGCAGCGTTGAGGTCCCAGGGGATACAGGTCTTCCCGTACCTCGACGATTGGCTGCTCACAGGACCATCGAAACAGATCACAAGACAAGCAGTCAGAAGCACCCTTCGTCTATTCTCAAGTCTAGGCCTCACTTTAAATGCAAAGAAGTCACAACTGCAGCCCCTACAGGTGTTAACCTTTCTGGGAGCCTCACTGGACACCCAAGAGTGCAAAGCATTCTTGTCTCAGGAACATCAGGACAAACTCCGAAGACTAGCAAAACAAATATCAGCAAAAAAGTCACTTTCTGTCCGGACATATGCGTCTCTTCTAGGGATGTGCTCTTCAGCGATCAACCTTGTGCCCTTTGCAAGACTCAGGATGAGGGCACTGCAAGAGGAATTGCAACAACAATGGCATCAAATAGGAGGATCTTTCGACGATTGCATAAAGGTGACACCCAGGATGAGGCAAGCTCTTCAATGGTGGTCGAAAGAAAGCAATCTGTCTTCGGGCCTCACGTTTCTTCAAACTATCCCGGAATTCATTCTGACCATTGATGCATCAATGGAGGGATGGGGAGGCCATCTTCATGACCTCCAGATTCAAGGCCGATGGTCTCATCAGTATCGGCAGAAACACATCAACAGTCTTGAATTAAGAGCAATTTTCCTTTCTCTGCAAGCGTTCCTTCCGAGAATTGCAAATTCTTCAGTGCTGGTGCGTACGGACAATACCACCAGCATGTTTTACATCAACAAGCAAGGAGATCTCTATCTATCGAAGAAAGCTCAAGAGATGTGGGTGTGGATTATAGAACACGGCATAACACTCAGAGTGGAGCATGTAAAGGGGGTTAAAAATTCTTTAGCCAACAACCTCAGCAGATCCCTCGCAGGTTGCCACGAATGGGAGCTGGAACAGGAACAGGTGAACAGGATCTTCCAAAGTTGGGGCACACCAAATCTGGATCTGTTTGCGACACAGCAGAACAGCAAATGCCTGTACTTTGCCAGCAGATTTCCTCAACGGGGGTCAAGAGGAAATGCCCTGTCCATGAGATGGTCAGGAATCTATGCGTACGCTTTCCCCCTGAAACCGTTAATACCAAGGATTCTGCAGAAGATGAAGAGAGAACATTGCACTCTTCTCCTCATTGCTCCTCGCTGGCTGAGGCAGTATTGGTTCCAGGAACTGCTCCTGCTATCTTAACAACCTCCAATTCATCTCAAGCCGACACTTTCCATGCTGTCAAGGGAAGTAGGTCAGATTCTGCACCCGGACCCACATTCGCTGCACTTGCACGCCTGGCTCCTGACTTCTTAGAGTTTAAAGATCTCCAAATCTCTGAAGACTGTAGAGCAATTCTGTCTCAAGCCCGTGCTCAGAGTACTATCCGCACGTATTGTTTCAAATGGAAACGTTTCTGTTGGTGCGAGGCTAATAATATCCATCCTCTTCAAGCTCCATCTGAGGATATCCTACCTTACTTGCTTTCGCTGGCCAAGGCGGGTCTAGTATTCTCTTCTATTAAGGTACATCTTGCCGCCATATCACGATTCAGGAGGAGTTCGAACAAACCTTCACTATGTTCTTCTTCACTAATAAAGCAATTTCTTAAGGGATTGTTTAGAGCTTTTCCTCCAATACGACTTCCACCTCCCGAATGGGATCTCAATATTGTGTTATCCCAATTAATGAGAAGACCTTTCGAGCCTATTCATAGAGCTGAATTGAAATTCCTAACCTGGAAAGTGGCTATTTTGCTAGCTCTCACTTCAGCTCGGAGGGTTAGTGAAATTCAGGCTTTCACCATTTCAGAACCTTTCCTCCATTTCTCGAAAGACTATGTCATATTGAGAACAAATCCAAGATTCATTCCTAAAGTACCGTCTCAATTTCATTTAAATCAGCCGGTAAAATTAAAGACCTTTTTCCCGGATACTGTCACACTGGCAGAAAAGGCCCTACGTTCCCTGGATGTGAAGCGTTGTCTAAAGTTCTATCTACAGAAAACTAAAGACATAAGAAAGTCTAATCAGTTGTTTATTGCTTATGGTCAAGTTGCGCTGGGACAAGCTGTGACGAAAGCAACGATAGCCAGGTGATTATCTTCAGTAATACACTTCAGTCACGAAAAGGCTAACAAGCCTTTAACCAGAAAGGTAAAAGCACATTCTACCAGAATGATGTTGGCGTCGACAGCCTTATTTGCTGGGGTCACGCTTGGGGACATTTGCCGAGCTGCTACGTGGAAGAGTGTCCATACCTTCACGAAGCATTATTGCTTGCAGTCGGCATCACAAGCTGATACAGCAGTTGGACAAGCGGTGCTGCAGCATCTTCTTCATTAAGGTTAGACTTTTAAGGTCTCTCACATTAGATTCATAACATAAGAGTATGTATAAAATACTGTAATGTTTTGCTTGTCAAATGCTACTTTTTTATATGAAATGTGTTATCTGAATATAATTCTTTCTTTTTACTTCAAATCTGTTTTTATTTTGAACACAGCGTTAAGCCTACAACCTCATGCCGAGGCCGGCCGTGTATGTGATAGCTCTTGTGTTTCTGTGCCAACTTGGACGGGAGAGGAGCTTTAACACAGCGCCTTGCCTACAACCCTCTAGGGAGGGCCGACCGCGTGGCTTAGGAGTGAGTTTCGCAGAGGCTTGTCACATGCGAGTGTATATCCGCTTTGCAAGGAGGGTATATGGCGGGCAACTAGCCCAACTGTCACAAACAGCCCAACAGGGCGCAACTGTCTCATAGAGAGACGAAGGCCAGAGTGGCAAGTAGGAAGAAAGGAAGTAGGTGAGACAAGAGAGCCTGAGAGTAGGCAGAGAAAGAGAGAGAGGGCGGTGGATACGCGCGGTGTGCCGGGAGTAGGGTATAGGGGGGCGTGTGTAGTAGCAGCAGCATCTGTAATGTGTATGGTAGTCAAGGGCATAGCCTGGCAGGGTCCGCAGGGACGATTGTGTCCTCAAAGAGGTGCAGAGTGAGGAGTCTAGGGGGCATATGTCGCGCATAGTCTATAGAGGAGAGGTGCCGCACTAAGGGCTCCCAAACCGCTTTGAAGCGCGTGTCCCGCGCCTGCAACCTTGCCGTGAGTAGTTCCATTGCCAGGACCTGCCAAAGGCGCACAAACCAGGAAGCTATGGGCGGCGCCTCCGTTCGCTTCCAGTATAAGGCGATGAGTTGTTTAGCAGTACCCAGCATTTGGAGCGTAAGGATCCAGTCGCTGCGGGTGAGAGCCTTAAGTGCGGTAGGCTGAATGCCGAGTAAATCGTGCTCACTTCTTCAGGCAGGGGGAAACCCAGCACCCCTTTGACATGGCTAAGCACCTCCTTCCAAAAAACAGCCAGGGTCGGACACGTCCACTATATATGCACAAAGTCACCAGTTGCAGAGCCACATCTCCAGCACATCGGCGAGGCATTGGGGAACATCTTGCTAAGGCGCAGCGGGGTGTAGTACCATTGAGTGAGCAGTTTATAGGTGTTTTCCCTCTGCGGGACACTGAGGTATATCTTGGGTATATCTCGCCATAGTCTGTTCCATTGGGAGAGTTCAATGTCTGTGTCTGCCGCTAATTGCCATTGTCTCTGATAGGGGTGTGCAGGCGTCGATGCAGGGTGCTGCAGTATGTAGTATATCTGCGAGATTAGCCTCTTCAGCCCCCCAAGGGAACGTGCCAACTTCTCGAAGGGCGTGTAGGCCCTAGTGGCCGCTTGGTACATTTCTTCACCCGTAGTCCAGTGGCGTAACTGAGCATGCTGTAAGCCAGCCGTCAGCGGTACCCTAAATTCTTCCCTGCAGTCCTCCCAAGTTTTGGGCGAGCCCCCGAGGAAAAGGTCCCCAATAACTCTGCAGTCCCCTTGTGTCCATTTTTCAAATGCCCGAGTCCGGTAAGCTGGGGGGAATTGTGGGTTTCCCGCTATCGGGGTGTGCGGGGATGGGAATGTAGTGAGACCCCTAGACACAGCTACACTATCCCAAATATCCAGGACCGTTTTTGTGGGGACCGCTATGTACGCACTTCTGGAGCGTGCCGTCCGCGGGAGCCAGGGTAGGTCCCATATGGTGCGTCCTGTGACCGCTCGATCCATGTGGAGCCAATGCTTGTCGCTTTCGCGTGCGCCCCACTCCACCACGAAGCGGAGGTGTGCTGCCCAGTAGTAGTGCACCAAGTTGGGGCATGCCAGGCCGCCTCTATCCCTTGGTTCCATAAGAATCTTCTGCGAGAACCGGGGGCGCTTCCCGCCCCAGATGAAGGACGTGATCTCGCGCTGAAGGCTCCGAATGCAGTGGAGCGGGATCGGGGTGGGCAGACATTGGAATACGTATAGAATTCTAGGGAGGATCGACATTTTACCCACGTTAAGGCGCCCCAGCCATGAGATCATCAGAGGCTTCCACTTCCGAAGGTCCTCCAGCACCGCTTTGCGACACTCCGTCCAGTTTACCGAGGACCAGGAATCTAAATGGGGGGTCAGGGCAAGGCCCAAGTACTTGATGTGGCTCTCCGCCCATTGGTAGGGCACAGCCTTCTTCAGGAATGGGATCTCCTCCGCAGGTATAGTGAGATTGAGCGCCCAAGATTTTGTATGATTTATTTTAAGGCCTGACGCCTCTTCATATAGACAGAGCACCTCCTGGACCGCTGGTAGGGATTCACGAGGGTGCGTAAGAGTGAGGATCAGGTCGTCAGCGAATAGCGCCACCTTATTGTCTCTCCCCCCATGGGCTATTCCATGTATTCTAGGAACGCCTTATCATTGCCGCAAGCGGTTCCACTGCAAGGGCGAACAAGAGCGGCGAAAGTGGGCACTCGTGCCTCTGTGTATCATTAGCGGCGGTGTTAGTTGACCATTTACCCTGATTCTGGCTTGGGGCCCTAGGTACGGGGCCATGATACTCGCTATCATTTTGGGGCCTAGACCGAGCTTCTGGAGCACCTCTTTCAGGAAGGCCCAGTCCACCCGATCAAAGGCCTTCTCCGCGTCAAGCGAGAGAAGACAAGTCGGGATGTCTCAGGGCCACACTTTGCCTACTAGATGTGCCAGTCTGCGTACATTATCAGCCACCTGCCGGTCCCGGATGAAACCCACCTGGTCCGGGTTCACCAACCCTGGCATGTATGGGTCGAGTCGTTTAGCCAGTATCTTGGTATAGATCTTTAGGTCGGTGTTCAGGAGGGCGATAGGACGGTAGGAGGCACATAGCGCAGGGTTCTTCCCTGGCTTTGGTATCAGTGCAATCTCCGCCATTCCCATATCGGGGGATGGGCCAGATGCGTCCGAAAAAGAGTAGAACAGCCTCAGTAGATAGGGACGAAGTTGAGTCTGAAAAATTCGGTAAAAGGTCAGCGGCAAGCCATCCGGCCCCGGAGTTTTCCCCGTGGGGAGATCTTTAATAGCCGCAGAGACCTCATCTTCCAGTATGGGCTCTTCCAGCTCTGTCGCGCATACCGGCGGTAACGGAGTCCCCTCGTAGTCAGCGATCACAGCCTCTAGTGCTTCCGCTGATGTAGGTTCCCCCGCGTACAGGGCGGTATAGTAGGCTACAAAGGCGTCCTGTTTTGCTCTTTCAGTGACGGCACTAGAGCCATCCTGACGTTGTATATTAGCGATATGGGCTCTAGCTGCTCTCGCCCTCAGCCTTCCTGCCAGCAGGCGCCCCACCTTATCCCCTCCCTCATAGTATTTTTGCTTTAGTGCTAGTAGAGAGTGTTCCGCCTTGTTGGTGCGCAGGAGTCGAAGTTGTCCCCTAAGGTTAGCTAGCGTCATCCTGGATGCCAGGGAAGGTCGGTCCCTGTCTTGCGCCTCCGCCTGTTTGATCTCACCCGCTAGGTCAGTCTCCAGTTTACAGGCCAACCGTCTCCTCGCTATCGCCAGGGAGGTAATGTGACCCCGTATGGTGGCCTTAAAGGCATCCCACCCTACCGGGAAGGACGTTTCCGAGTTGTCGTTAATGGCGAAGTACGAGTCTATGGCTTCCCGGATGCTGTTAACATCCTCCGGGTTCCAGGAGGACGCTCGGTGTGAGGGTCCATCGTCGCTCCCGGGGGGTGTGCGCTAATGGGTCCTGTAGCATTAGTTCCACATGTGCGTGGTCCGATAGCGAGATATCCGAGATGGCAACTTTCAGCGTGTCCCGGGTCTGGTCAAGAGAGGTAAAGATGTGGTCGATGCGTGAGTAGGTTCGGTGGGTGTGCGAGTAAAAAGTGTAGTCTCGGACTCCTGGATTATGGTAGCGCCACGCATCGACGAGCCCTAGGTCCGTAATCTGTGTCCTTAGCGTGAGGACATCGCGCCCGCGCCGCTAAATGCAGTCTCCCCACGGTCTATGTCTGGGTCCCATACTAGATTGAAATCCCCTCCCAATATTGTACGCGGTTCGCCGGTCTTAAACTGTTCCCGCAGGAGCGACTGGAGATATTTATCTTGCGACTGGTTGGGTGCATATACATTACCTAGAGTGAACTGTAACCCTCCCACCTGTACCGTGGCCCGAAGGAAGCGTCCATCTCCACTCTTGTAGGGTTTTGTGGATCCCCGCCTAAAGCCAGCTCTACACAGGATCGCCACCCCAGCCGTTTTAGTGTCAGCCGATGCCCAGAATTGTGTGGGGTATCTGGGATGCGCCATGCGTCTAGTGTCCCCCCGCAAAAGATGTGTCTCCTGAAGGAAGATGATGTCAGGGGAAGGATGGAGAAGATAGCGCCATACCTGATTCCGCTTGTTGGGGGAGTTAAGTCCTTTGACATTGAGCGTCAGGACCTTTAGGGGTTTGGGAACATTCACCGCCATGACACTAAGGGGGTTGGAGCCGCCTCATCGCCCAGCACCCTCCACCCTGCGGAGTGTAGGGCATTAGCCTCCCCCTCCCACCACTGTCGCGCAGATACCTTCAATAGCCTCCGGACCACCACACTACACAAAGGGAGAAGGGGCCAAGAACAGGGAAAGCTCAGATGAGAAGTAGGAAGAGCAGAAAGAGCAGGAAAGTAGAAAGTACGTAGAAGGCATACAACCACAGCAGGCCAACAGGGCCATAGTATAATGTCCCAGGTTCCGGGCATCCTCTACCCGAGGGTTTGGATGGTCTCAGGAATGTCACTTCTTATGGGACAAAATGGGGGGTTGTCTACTGAAGATATGGGTCCCGGTTGCCCCGAGGCCCGTCTGCCCCGCTGCCCAGGGTGGGTTCGGGGGTAATTAACTCTAGTACATCACAAAGGTAGGTGTGCCATATCAGGCGGTTTAGAAGTGTCGGGCCCCAGCGATGAGGATCTAGTTCCTGAAGTGAAAGGCCGCAAGGTCTGACCCTCACGATCACCTTTAAGGGGGTAGCAGCGCCCCATGATGTTCCACTGCAGCCCCTTTTCTCGCTGTTAGCTTATCAGGATCGCCTCCAGTGCCCAGCTGTCCCCATGCGTTGGTGCGGCGGGCTCAACACCAGGAGTGTACTCCGCCTACGTTATCGAGGCATGTAGTCCCTTAGGAGCCGCAGAAGCGCAGGAGTCGTTCTACCTTATTTCAGGGGGTGCAAGGCCGCGAGGGTTGCCCATCACAATCTCCTTCTAGAGAGCGGATGTGTTCTATGATGCGTCAGTTCAGGGGGGCACCTTTCTCGGTTTCTCGGAGTGTGACGCCGCGGGGGATTGCCCCTCACGATCGCCTTCAAGGGAACAAGCGTACTCTATGATGTCCTGCTTGACCTGGGGCGCAGAGCGGCCAGCCATCGAAGAGGCACGGTGTCAACGGTCTCCACCAAGGCGTGCGACCCCCTAGGGGCTGCAGGAGTTCAGGAGTCGTTATTCTCCATTTCACTGGGCGTAAGGCCGCGGGGGTTACCCTCCACGATCACCTTCAGGGGGGCGAGTTCACTCCATGGTGTCCATCTCATTCACAGATGTAGAGGTCGTTGATCAGGGGTTGTGGCGGTGTTCTCCTCGCTGGTCGTTGACCACCTAAGGTCGGGAGCTGTTCTTCTTCATTTCACGGAGTGTGAGGCCGCGAGAGTTGCCCCTCGCGATCACCTTCAAGGGAGCGGATGTGCTCTATGATTTCCTGCTTGGCCTCAGATGTGGAGCAGTCATCCACTGGGGGGGTTCGGCGACGTCGATGTACCGTGGTCCAGTCCGGTCGGGCCGGGAGTCTCTCTTGGCGCTTGGAGCGGGAGGGGCTGTGTGCTCCGGGGATTCCGAGAGTCTAAGCAGTTGTGCCGCCTCGCGGTAAGATCGGATGACTCTGCGCTCGTCTTCCCAGCGAAAGATGAGGGCAAAGGGATGTCCCCACTGGTAGGGAATATTGAGAGCCCGCAGCTTCTCTGTCACCGGGCGGAAGACTTTCCTTCTATGCAGCGTGTTGGGGGCCAGGTCTTGGAAGATTTGGATCTTGTGCCCTCCATAGCGTAGGTCCGGCTTGTCCCTCGCTGCTTTCAGTATGGCCTCCTATAATAAACAAGATTCCCTCACAACCTATACAATAAAAGTGATAACCACTTCTATATTTTTACAATTATTATTTCACACAGTATGGCAACATCAACTTCTTTTCATTTGTATTTTTTATTTTTATTTTTTTTAATTTGTTGTAAGTACAAAATCGCATTCGTCAATTTTTCATTTATAACATATACATTTTCTATAATTCATTTGATAAGACATATAGTGATTCATTTAAGACAATAAAAATACTTTGTCACTCCGTAAAAAACATATAATAAACAATTTAATCAGTTTCACAACACTCAAACTCTCTCATTCATACTCCATTCACTCCTTATTCTGCGTCTGAGGGATCGCAGATTGAGACGCGATATTATTACGCGAGGTCGACGCGTTTCGGTGGTATGAAACCACCTTCCTCAGGACCTTCTGGCAGAATAGACAGGTATTCATAAACCAATAATAACCACTGCACGGTATGATATCTGTAACAATAAAAAATATGTATATTTGTATCTTGAACCGTACAGATTTATTCACTTTGATTCATCTAGGTATCACACTTAAAGTTGCCCTGTGTTTTCATCAGAGACTAACATTTCATATTTATGATTCTAATACTTTATATCCAACAAAGTTGATACATGTCCAGTATACCAGCACCTGTCTCCAACATAATTGGTTATGATTTAGAGAAACATAGAAAAAGTAAGAAGGGGGAGAAAGCATTCCTTAAATTTCTTTAAAAAAAGGGACAAACTTTTCATTTTTAAAGACTTATTTATCATGTGTATACTAGATATTCTCAAGCGTACTATTCAGTGGCTCAAAATTATTTTATAGATGCTAGGTTAGGAAGTTCCACCTACAAAAATGTTTACATGTTCTTACCCGAAATTTTTCTAAGGTAGAACCCTGCTTCGGTCACCCATTCATAACATGAGGATATAGACTTCTTTAGACGATCCTACGTTAAGTCAAAAAACACTTTGTATCAAAGCCTATTAATTAAAAAATCTTAACGAGTCTATGTGCCAGTATCTTTGTCAACGCTTACCACGCACTGAAACCAACTATTTCTCAATAATTTCTAGACTTCAAAGTTAGTCTTGAGTTTTTTCTTCCTTCGGCGAACCAAGGTTATCTGAAAGAAACCAACAGTTTTCTAAGGATGATGTCTGTGGAGATCTCTACAGTTTTGTGGGATATCTTGCGCTACTACTAACCTTCTTAACGCACTTGTATCCTCAAGGAAAAAAGGCCTTCTTTTGCGCCTATTTTGTTCGAGTGTCTCCCTTCTGTGTTTTGTCAGCATATATTATGAATTTTTTCCGATGACTGAAACCAACAGAATACCAATGATTAGATGCTGCCAAAGAGTTTAATAAGTTAACTCTTAAATAAAGTGTGGTATACTCGTTTAGTTAGCCAAACGTTTTTTTAATATAGTCAGATAGTACTTTCCCTATTCATATATATGCGCTACTCGATGACAATGAGTCCTGGTAAACCCGCTTTACAGAGACTAAACGCTGCGTTCTCTATCTCGGCATCGCTTACACGATTTAGGGACTGATCCCTAGGTACTACTTACTAGCTTTCTCTCGGAGTTGTTCGTTATCTCGATTCTGCCGGCATCTCTTCGTCACGTAGCGTGGGCCAGAGATCTTTCGAATCGCGTCTCTTTTTAAATACCAATTGTTTGGCGCCAAAGTGTTCGGTCACATGATCGTCATAATGGTCGCCATTGTTAAATGGTCTTACTACAAAATATGGCTTGATTTAACAGAAATTTTTGGTGTACTCCTACTATTTCGTATTCGGGTCCTTTTTTCTTTTAAGAAAAACGAGGAAAAGTTTTTAAGGGATATAATGATGTTTGTACCGATTCCATCTTGTATACTGTTTTGGTCACATGATCACGATAATGGCAGCCATTATTAAGTGGCGTTTTTTTCTCTCAATGTTTTTTGTTTTCGTATTTTTGATCGTATTAGCGAATAAAGGTCAACTTGATGTTGTTATTTTATCCCGTTTTACAATTCTCAAAAAAAATATTCAAAATAAGAATATTCAATATATATATCCTGTTATCTCACATTGCTCCACATACGTCCTTCTTGTGAATTAAAGCCCCCAAATATATCTATTTTATTCTCACATAACCACTAAGAGATTTTACGCGTGTTTACTGTGTTCGGGTCTGACTGTTTATAAGGTGGCTAACATTACGCGCATTGAGCGGGGTGGTTTGGTTAAGCGCCATTATTAAGTGGTGCCTATCTTTAAAAGAGAGGACTTATTGAATACATCAACAGCACATTAACATCAATGTGGGTCATCGTAGTCACCCAGGGATTTAGAGGGGGAGGTATAGCCATAATTGCACGGGATACATATGCGGTCAGAATTGACGAGATACCGCTTCTGTCTTGCGAGGCTCTTCAATTCTCTATCAAATTTACTCCCTCCATAAACTTTAAAGGTATCCTTCTTTACCGTCCTCCAGGACAAAGGTCGGCTTTCATTTCTGACATCAGTCACATTCTTGAAGTATCTGCTTTGGATGGTTCATTTACCATACTAGGCGACTTCAACTTTCACTTCGACAAAACTGAAGATAGTGACACAGTCGCCCTCCAGGCATGCCTAACCACATTCGGGCTTTCCCAACTAGTGAAAGCCCCTACTCATGAAGGAGGTCATATTCTGGATGGCATTTTTTCCAATTTAAACAACCTTCAGGTTTCTGCAATTCTCCCCATTATATGGTCAGATCACTTTGTTATAACGGCCACCTTAACCAGCCATGCCTCAGGAATAGCTATGAGGAATGATAATAACCGGCAGACCTTCTTGGATTGGAAAAATATTGACAGCAATAGCTTACAATCAGCTCTGATTAAAACTAGCCCGACTTTATCACATGATCCTAATCTCGCCATTACCCAATATAATGAATGGGTTGCATCTGCTGCCACTCGCCTGGTTCAGTCAAAACAAAGCTCTCGAAACAGATCAACCCCATCTGCCCCCTGGTTCTCGGATACACTAAGGACACAGAAGCAGTTGTGTCGGAAGAATGAGAGGAACTGGCGCAGGCACTATTCCGAAGAGGCCAAAATAATCTACAAGCACTCGGTTATCATATACAAAAATATGATCCTAGATGCCAAGAAGAAGTACTTCTCGGAAAAAATCGAACTTTCTAAAAATTCAAATAAAGCATTGTTTGAGACAACTAAACAACTGGCTGGTTGTCTACCTAACCTTCAACCTCCCTCCTCCCAACTGTTCTGTGATGCTTTGGCCAACTACTTTTATGACAAAGTTAATGATATCTATGCTGTCTTTGCCAGCTCTGCAAAAACGCCAGTAAATATTACTTCTGAGAAGGCGAGTTCCTCCACAACCGGTCCTTCTCTATCTCAGTTTAAGGAGCTCTCTATTACTCAGGTCAGGGATTTTCTGTCACCTATTAAATCAGGCTCTGCCCTGGATCCATGCCCTTTTAAAGTATTGCTACCAGTGTTGGAAGTTCTGCTCCCAGCCATCACTAATATATGTAATACTCTGATTACTACAGGAGTCTACCCCGCTGACCTAAAAAAGACATTACTTAAGCCACTGCTGAAAAAAACAAATTTAGACAGGAATGAGCTCAAGAACTATCGACCGATTGCCAATTTGCACATCATGGCCAAAGTTGTCGAAAAGGCCTTAAACGCCCAACTGTCAGCCTTTATAGAACTCCATCATCTATTGGATGATTCTCAGTTTGGTTTTCGACAACATCATGGGACGGAGACGGCCCTAATCAAGGCCACAGAGGATATCCGAATCATTCGTGATGCGGGTGGCACTGCGGTCTTGATATTGTTGGACCTTTCGGCAGCATTCGACACGGTCGATCATGCTATTTTGATCGACCGTGTCGAAGATCTGGGGATTAAGCATAAGGCTAAGACCCTATTGGCATCCTTCCTTGCCGAAAGGACTCAGGTGGTTACCATAGGGCCTTTTCAGTCTACCACCCTGTCCCTGCCATGCGGAGTACCCCAAGGCTCATCCCTGAGTCCGACACTTTTCAATATATACGTGTAGGACCTTGCCAATACCATCAGAGCTCATGGGATGAGCCTTACTTCCTATGCTGACGATACCCAGTTGGTCTTGGCCATCAGAAATGACGGACAAAAAGTGGCTGATAACTTCAATCTGGGCATGCAGGCTATAGGAAGTTGGATGGCCACCAACTGCCTTAAATTGAACTCGGATAAGTCCGAGGTGGTCATCTTTGGACACTTATCCCCAGATTGGTCTTCCCGCTGGTGGCCACAGTCCATGGGTTCACCGCCCACCCCAGTCAGCAAGGTGAGGAACTTGGGTGTCATGGTTGATGACAGGCTTACTTTTCTTCCTCATGCAAATCAGATTGCCTCCTCTGCATTTTATAAACTACGAATCATCAAAAAAATCCTCCCTTTTCTCCCTATTTCAGCTGGCAAAACCTTGATCACGTCCTTGGTCCTATCCACCTTGGACTATTGTAATGCTCTATTCCTGAATGCCCAAGAGAGAGTCCTCAACAAGCTGCAGACCATTCAAAATGCTGCTGCCCGACTGTTGGGTAACATCCCCAAATTCCAATCAGTCTCGAGCACTATCAGAGAGTTGCATTGGCTCTCCATTAGGAACAGAACTAAGTTTAAGGCTCTGTGCATTGTCTATAAGGCACTGCACAACCAGGGACCAGCCTTTCTGACTCAACAACTTATCCCCTACCGGCCCGCTAGGTCCCTGCGGTCCTCTGATCTCTTCCAGCTGGAAGTACCCCGCACCAAACTGGTCTCATGGGGTGACAGAAGATTTCTTGTTTCAGCACCTAAGCTCTGGAACTCCTTGCCGCTAATCATAAAGAACAGCCCCTCCTTGTGGTCCTTTCGAAAACAACTCAAAACTTGGTTATTTGACCAATAATTAGTTCTTCCTTAGGGCTGAATTTAGCAGATACCAGCGCCGAGATGCCCATGGGCCTTTGTAGCGCTTTACAAATGTTTAAATAAATAAATATAAATATAAATACATTTACCCTGCTATGCCTCTACATACGATACAGTGATCACGATAGTGTATAGGCCTATAAATAAAAATATGGGGGATATTTCTCCAAACTTTTGATCTTACTTGGTTTCATCTCTATGAGTAATATAGAGATATCTTATGGTACTAATAGGAGTTAATATAAGGAATATCAAATCCACTTCTTGGTAAGTCTCCCAAAATTATTCTCTTCATTACACACACCACATGACATGTTTTTTATCTATGTCATTAGGATGATTCCTGATATGACACCACCGTACCTTATTGTATTGACAATGTTGAACATAATGGGCTTATTCTGTTATTATGGCCTCCTTCTCTGTGAAGTAGTGCACTCGGGTTATAATGTCCGGGAGGAGGCCCGTCTTGCCTCCCGCCCCGAAGACTCGATGAGCACGGTCCAAGAGCGGTGGGGAGGCGTCTTTGTTGCCCCACACCTCGTGTAGGAGTCGAGCCACATAGGCCATGGCGTCAGTCCCTTCCTCCCCGAGTGGCACACCCCGTATACGGAGGTTGTTGCGGCGCCCCCTATTTTCGAGGTCCTCCTGCTTGACCTGGAGCTCGATGTTTTGTTCCTCCAGGACCGCCACTCTCTGCCACAGCTGCTCCAGATCTACCGTGCGTGTATCAACAACTTTCTCGAGTCCATCAACCCTGTCTCCCAGCTTGGTCACCTCCTTGCGCAGCTCTTTGACGCACGAGTGCACTTCTGATCTCAGGGACCCTATTTCCGATTTCAGGTCTGTCATGAAAGAGGACATGAAGGCCTGGGTCACCGGAGGGGAGTCGGCAGCAGGTTGCGGCACTTCTGCAGTTGGCGCTGGCGCTCCTGCTTTGCCCCACACGGCAACCACCGATGTGCCCCTAGGCGCCGCCGCCGGGTCCATCTTGCCCCCTCTGCCGCGGGTCATTATCAATCAGGAGCGCAATGTCCAGCCACCCGATGCGTCACCCGTCGCCGTGGGCGTGATGTCTCTATGTAGCTGCAGCAGCGTGGGGGTTATTCAGCACACCACCAGTAGACCTCTCCCCTCTCGAGCACCTTCTCACATGTAGACCCGCTCTGCCCGGCAAGTGAAGTTCAGGCCTGTGTCCTCAGGAGTCTTTAAGGTGTCACCAGTGCGTGAGGGATCTGCTATGGGGGTCAGACCTCTCTTCGAGCCAAGGGCGCTGCACCGCTCCCCCCGCAGATTGCGGCGGCTCCTCTCTAGGGCAGTTGAAGCGCACCCCAGCTCCCTCACCACTATTGTCTCGTGTCTCCCAGAGAGCAAATAGGCTGCGCACAAGTCACCCAGGGGCTCCAAAGCAAATGAAGGGGTACTCACGCGTCTTCAGTAGCTTCTCCCCCTCTACTCCGAGTCGGCCGGCCAGGCTGTGGGGTGCAGACACTAGCGGGCGTAGCGTGTCGCCCAGCCAGCCGACTACGATGCTCTCTCCAAACAGGGGGGGCCGGGCCACGCACCTCTTACAGCACTGTCAAGCAGCCAGGCCCAGTCCGACCCACCGGTGAGGGGGAAAGCGCTCGAGCCACCTCCGCGGCCTCCCGGGCAGTGTCGTCCGCTCTGAAGTCCGCTCTGAAGTGGGGGTGTAGTGTTTCAGGTCCAGTGTGGGCCCGCAGGCAAGGACAGCAGGGCTGGATTGTGGTGTAGGGCCTAGGCCGGTGTGCGTCTCTCAAGGCTGGGCCCCGTCTCTCCCCTCCAGAACGGCAGCGGGAGCAGGCAGGGCCAACTCTCCCGCACCCGGTTCCGCTCAAGCAGGCGGCCAACACTCACCGGGAGTCCCGATGTTCAGCAGGGTCAGGCGCCCGGGTTGGAGGTGCCGATCAGAGAAGGCAAGATGGCGGACAAGGCCCAGTTCGCTCCACAGGTGAGGGGGAGAGCGCTCCAACCGCCTCCGCGGCCTCCCGGACAGCTCCCCCCGCCCCGAAGTAGGGGCGCAGTGACCTCAGGCCCAGCTCGGTCTGATGATGAGTCAGGGACCAGGCCCGGCTATGCCTCTTGAGTCGGGGTCCGTTTCTCCCCACCCAGATGGCAGCGTGGGTTGGGGGGCCGACTCCGCAGCGCCCGACTCCGCTCCAGCAGGCGGACACCACCCGCCGGGGGCCGCAGTGCTCGGCAAAGCCCAGTCGCAGCCCGAGGGGCCAGGCAACCGGGCGGAGGGCGCCAGACGGGGGAGGCAAGAGGGCGGACAGTACCTTCAATGGGCCCAGTCGTGGCTCAGTAGTCCAGGGCATTCCCGCAGTCACCAGGGTGCATCCGTCAGTAGGCACGGGGGGAATGCAATGGAGACCGCTCACCAGTTCGTCCCCGCGACAGCTTGTGATTCCGCAGCAGGGTCTCCCAGCAGCAGGCCAGCCGGCGGCTTTTCCGCGCCAAGTGCGGCCTAGCGTCTCCACCAAAGCCGGGGCCTCTCTTAGGGTCTGCAGCCGAGCGCCTGCAACGCCCCTGCCTGGGGGTCGCCCCGACGCTGGCAGCCCCGTCCCCTCCGTCCGCGAGTCGGCCGGCCAGGCTGTGGGGTGCAGACACTAGCGGGCATAGCGTGTCGCCCAGCCAGCCGACTACGATGCTCTCTCCAAACAGGGGGTGCCGGGCCACGCACCTCTTACAGCACTGTCAAGCAGCCAGGCCCAGTCCGACCCACCGGTGGGGGGGAAAGCGCTCGAGTCACCTCCGCGGCCTCCCGGGCAGTGTCGTCCGCTCTGAAGTCCGCTCTGAAGTGGGGGTGTAGTGTTTCAGGTCCAGTGTGGGCCCGCAGGCAAGGACAGCAGGGCTGGATTGTTGTGTAGGACCTAGGCCGCTGTGCGTCTCTCAAGGCAGGGCCCCGTCTCTCCCCTCCAGAACGGCAGCGGGAGCAGGCAGGGCCAACTCTCCCGCACCCGGTTCCGCTCAAGCAGGCGGCCAACACTCACCGGGAGTCCCGATGTTCAGCAGGGTCAGGCGCCTGGGTTGGAGGTGCCGATCAGAGAAGGCAAGATGGCGGACAAGGCCCAGTTCGCTCCACAGGTGAGGGGGAGAGCGCTCCAACCGCCTCCGCGGCCCCCCGGACAGTGCCCCCCGCCCCGAAGTAGGAGCGCAGTGACCTCAGGCCCAGCTCGGTCTGATGATGAGTCGGGGACCAGGCCCGGCTATGCCTCTTGAGTTGGGGTCCGTTTCTCCCCACCCAGATGGCAGCGTGGGTTGGGGGGCCGACTCCGCAGCGCCCGACTCCGCTCCAGCAGGCGGACACCACCCGCCGGGGGCTCGCAGTGCTCGGCAAAGCCCAGTCGCAGCCCGAGGGGCCAGGCAACCGGGCGGAGGGCGCCAGACGGGGGAGGCAAGAGGGCGGACAGTACCTTCAATGGGCCCAGTCGTGGCTCAGTAGTCCAGGGCGTTCCTGCAGTCACCAGGGTGCATCCGTCAGTAGGCAGGGGGGGAATGCAATGGAGACCGCTCACCAGTTCGTCCCCGCGACAGCTTGTGATCCCGCAGCAGGGTCTCCCAGCAGCAGGCCAGCCGGCGGCTTTTCCGCGCCAAGTGCGGCCTAGCGTCTCCACCAAAGCCGGGGCCTCTCTTAGGGTCTGCAGCCGAGCGCCCGCAACGCCCCTGCCTGGGGGTCGCCCCGACGCTGGCAGCCCCGTCCCCTCCGTCCGCTGGTCTCCCGGTGTGCAGTCCGCAGCTGGGGGATCCGCCTCGGAGGATCCGCTTGTGTCTCTGGTCGCCGTCTCAGCGCTGGGAACTGTCCGCAGGGGAAACGAAAGCAGGGCGCCGGCCGCCAGGCGCGGTGACAAAATGGCGGTAGGACTCCGGCAGCAGAGTGTCCAGGCCCCTAGCTGCCCCCAGCTGGGTCCCCCGCACCGGAGTGGTCTCCCCGAGGGCCACCTCGTACTCAAGGCTGTTAGTAGATGGGGCCCCCCATGAAGCCCCCCGAATTTCGCTTATGATAGCTTATTTAGGCAGCGGGGCGACGGGGCTCACTTGAGATGCGCCCGTTCACATCGCTGTCTTGGCCACGCCCCATCTAATTCTTTCTTTTTAGAAGGGTTCTGCATTGATGTATAATTACATTTCTAGTGCTCTATAACCTTCCGGATGAGTGGGGGATATATGGAATTTCGCTTTGTCTCCCACCTTCCACAAACGACTGTTATAAGTTTACTGCTTGCTATTCTGATTCAGGCATGTGAATCTATGAAAGATACCCCAATACTGGATAAGAAACGAGTTACTTACCTGTAACTACGGTTATCCAGTATTGGTATCTTTCATAGATTCACATGCACCCAACCTCCTCCCCGGCAGAACAGTTCTATATTTGGGATACGTACCTCTCACTTGTGCTGGGAAAATCTGAGGAGAACTGCCTCTGCTGGGAAGGTTCTAGAGGGTGCTGTCAGCTGATTGGCTGGGACTATTTTCAGTTCTTTTCATATAATGAGGTAGATAGGCTTCTACATTTTGGGCCTTTTGGGGCCTATAGTCTTGTCAGCCTACTACAAATTTATTCTAAGGCACTGCTTTTGTATATTTTATTACCGTGGGACTCCTGCCTCGGCGACGGGGAATTATTCGGCATGTGAATCTATGAAAGATACCAATACTGGATAACCGTAGTTACAGGTAAGTAGCTCATTTTCTTCTTCAGGGTTGTTGAGTCATACTGGTATCGGTCAGTTTCCAGTGCTCTCCCGGGAACGCGTCCTTTCCGGTTCAGAACACGTTCCCGGGAAAGAATTGGAAATTGACCTGCGCACTCGCCAAAGATTTCCTTTACGGCGTATTTGGCCTTTGTGAAATCTACTCGTCACACCACGGCTGCACCAATACTCTGGCTCGCATAATATAAGACGATGCCGTCATCCTAAGAATTGCGACAATTTTGAAGTCCATGTGATAGTTTGGATCCCCTATGACCGGCCGGGTCGGAATTATCACCGGTTTCTAGGTGAAGACAACACCAGTTTGTCTCAACAGCCCTGAAGCGGTCTATGGTTACTACCCTTAAAACGAAACAGGTGTTGGCTGGACAATGTGTTTGTCACAGAATAAAGACAAGGAGAATATCTTCAGAGTCATCACCTACCTTCATCTTTTCATCCATATACAAATCGAACTCTCGTAAAACTCGACAGCGTGTGCACAGGATCTGCTGTTAATTTGTAACGGACCTTGTGGTCTTGAATTTAGAGGGTTTAGGGGTTTTTCCCTCACCTTTTGCACCGCAAAGCAACACAGTCGCTTGTTTGACTTAACGTTACTTGGTGTGTGCCATTATTTTCCCGTGTTAACACCCCGAGTTTTGCTCAATTACTATAGTTTAATACCCTAAAATATAACATTTGTTTGTAATGTGTAATTCAGAATTTAGTTATTTTTCTTAGGTGTGAATAATCTAAAGGCCCCAGCGAAAGTTGCCCATTTTTAGGTCTCGCCTGTCGATGCGCATGCGCATCGAGCAAGCGAGACTATAGGGGCTCATCGACTCTTTATCCAACTTGCAAGGAATCGTGGCGATTCCTTGCAGTGCCCGTGACTTTTAAGCTCAATGCGCATGCGCATTGAGCTTAAAAGCGCGTGCACATGGCCCCAGCCGCCTGCCTTGCCTACTCTCCCGCCCCCTCACTTCTTGATTGCACGGCCGCTAGGCCGTGCCTCCCCTACTCCTCCTCCTACTCTCCTCCCCTCCCGTCTGTTCCCGCACTCCTCCCACACCCCCCTACTCCTCCTCCTACTCTCCTCCTACTCTCCTCCCCTCCCGTCTGTTCCCGCACTCCTCCCACACCCCCGCTCCGCCCCCTCACTCTCTCTGCCCGCCCGCTCTCCACTCCACGGCTTTCTTTTGGGCCTCCATAGCTACTGCCTCTCCCAGCCCCCAGCCTGCCCCGGTGTTGGCTGCATAAACACCGACCGTCTGTCTGCAACTTGAATAGAAAGAATCCCGAAAATGCTATTTTTTGTCCGCTATGCAAGGTACACGGGGCCTGTTTGTTTTGGATCTCCCCGGGCATTCCTTATCTGTCATTCATTCTTCCCCGCTCGGGGATTCCCGCGCTGAAGACGTCACAAGACTTCGCACCCACGGACACGCCTGGGCTTGTCCCGGCACCAGGGCTTGAAAAACACATTGCCACGGCCTGTTTCTTTATTTTTATATTCAGTAACTCGGACTCGGCTCTTTCTGTGTTCCAGTTCTGTAACGTGATGCGAAGAGCTGAACCGGGTCAACATTTATACAAGCACAAAACAGCACCCGCTTCCAATGTTAGAACCATATCCTATATCTGCATATGTCCCTAGTGGCTCCATGTCATGTATGACGCACTTCTCGAATTCCTGGGTTTCTGCACTTCGCACGACCCCCTACTCCTCCTCCTACTCTCCTCCTACTCTCCTCCCCTCCCGTCTGTTCCCGCACTCCTCCCACACCCCCGCTCCGCCCCCTCACTCTCTCTGCCCGCCCGCTCTCCACTCCACGGCTTTCTTTTGGGCCTCCATAGCTACTGCCTCTCCCAGCCCCCAGCCTGCCCCGGTGTTGGCTGCATAAACACCGACCGTCTGTCTGCAACTTGAATAGAAAGAATCCCGAAAATGCTATTTTTTGTCCGCTATGCAAGGTACACGGGGCCTGTTTGTTTTGGATCTCCCCGGGCATTCCTTATCTGTCATTCATTCTTCCCCGCTCGGGGATTCCCGCGCTGAAGACGTCACAAGACTTCGCACCCACGGACACGCCTGGGCTTGTCCCGGCACCAGGGCTTGAAAAACACATTGCCACGGCCTGTTTCTTTATTTTTATATTCAGTAACTCGGACTCGGCTCTTTCTGTGTTCCAGTTCTGTAACGTGATGCGAAGAGCTGAACCGGGTCAACATTTATACAAGCACAAAACAGCACCCGCTTCCAATGTTAGAACCATATCCTATATCTGCATATGTCCCTAGTGGCTCCATGTCATGTATGACGCACTTCTCGAATTCCTGGGTTTCTGCACTTCGCACCCAGGCAATTTGAGCAACGCCATTAAAGCAATTTAAAAGGCTATTGTATGTAATGCACACGCAGACAGAGCCAATAGTTTTAGCTTTTGAAAAGTGAACAATTGTTTTATTTACCTTCGCTAAGGCAGCGTGTGCAAAAGCGATCACAAACATCCCTCACAGATCAGTTACAATACTGACAGCACTATCGACTGAGGGAAAACGTGCACCTCATAGGGATCATTTACAATACTGATAGCATCTCAAAACCCTCAGTACGAAGAGCAGACACCTCTGGTGGCAGGAGACGTACTCAAAGAACAGATACAGCACTGGTAGGGAAAGTGCAAGCTTCCTTCACACACAACTCAGTTACAGTGCTGACAACCGTGGTACACATATCCTCTCACACAAAACAGATATGGAAGGAGTGCACACTTTTATTGCACTGTGAACATTCACAAGAAATACAGCAGTGTTTCAAGTACCCTCACACAACGAACAGAAACAGCACTGGTGGCAGGAGTGCACGTTTTCCTCACACAGAGACAGTTTACAACCATGTCCCCTCTTGTGCAAGTACCATCACGCAAGGAACAGATACAGCACTGGTATGAAAAGTGCACGTTTTTTTCACACACTAATCAGTTACAGTGCTGACAGCAGCGACACACATATTCTCTCACACAAAACAGACAGAGAACTGGAATGAGTGCAGACTTCCATAGCACAGCGAACATTAACAAGAATGACAGTAGTTTCAAGTACCTTCGCACAAAGAACAGACACAGCACTGGTGGCAGGAGCGCCAGTTTTCCACACACATAGATGGCTTACCACATTGGTACAAGCATACCCTCATACAAAGAACAGACACTACTGGTGGGAGGAGTGCAAGCTTCGCTCGCACATAAATATTTTACCACAGTGCCCACACTGGCACAAGTATACCCTCACACAAAGAACAGATACAGCACTGGTGGCAAAGTGCAAGCTTCCCTCGCACATATATGTTTTACCACACTGACGATACTGGTATAAGTATCCCCTCACGCAAAGAACCGGCAATGCATTGGTGGCAAAGTGCAAGCTTCCCTCACTCACCCTCAACCCCTCACCCTCACTCACCCTCAACCCCTCACCCTCACCCACCCTCAACCCCTCACCCTCAAACCTTCACCCTCAACCCCTCACTCACCCTCACTCTCACTCACCCTCACTCAGCCTCAACTACTCCCCCTCACCCTCACTCACCCTCAACCCCTCACCCTAACTCACCCTCACCCTCACTCACCCTCAACACCTCAGTCACCCTCACCCTCACTCACCCTCAACACCTCACCCTCAACCTCAACCACTCACCCTCACTCACCCTCACCCACCCTCACTCACCCTCACTCACCCTCACTCTCACTCACCCTCAACCCCTCACCCTCACTCACCCACCCTCACCCCCACCCTCACTCACCCTCAACCCCTCACCCTCACACAGTGCAATAGGTCTCAGACCATTTCAGTTAGAGCTTTTAGAAATGTTTATGGCTTTTTTTTATTTGTAATTCTTTAGCATTGGCTACAGGAAACAAAAATGCTAAACATTTACAAAAAAACCTCATAAACAATTCTAAAAACACTAACTCTAATGGTGCGAGACCTATTGCATTTCCAATGCTTGTTTTCTGTGTTAGTAAGCACCAGTTAAATCCTGAAACTATGGGGTGCCAGCTTTACCAGGTGCAGTATCTCTGCATCATTCCAAATTTCGCACCTTGGCATGAGGGAGCGTTATGGTAAAGCAGTGAATTTTCAACTTTTTCAGTGCACAAACCGAGTTTTTACCTGTATTAATTCCTCATTATTTTACTTTACTAAAGTCTTTCAGGCAAAAACCCACCTGGCTACTAACAACACAGTCGCTGTTTGGATGCAAATTCCCGTGTGTACCCAAATCGGAATTTCCGCTGTATGGTAGGATGAATGAAACCATTGATGTTTCAATCTACCCTGAATGGGTGTGGTAACCGCTTTCCTCAAGTAGGTCAGACCACACATACTCACTTTCAAGGCTCTGGTTGCCCTAGGTTAATATCAGAAAGTGGCTTACAAGCCAAAATACCAAAATATAATTACACATAACGCAGCAAAGACATTTGCCTGATGCTTCAAGTCCCTTTTCCAAATCCTAGGGTTTCTGCAGAGCAGCATTCCTCAACGATTCGGCTCTCATTAACGCTGATTTACTGGGCCCAGTGTGTCTGCTCAGTCTCAGATTAATCCGCATCCGCTAAATTGCTAGATGTCCTGTGGAATAGAAGCAGGGAGAGAAGACCTTAATAGGTGCCATTGGTACAAATGGCGTGGCAGCTGATTTATGAGGTCAGCTATAAAAGAAAACCATAGGCAACGTGCCCAAGGCCTGGCTTGCACAGTGTCTGGCGCGAGGGGTGCGGGCAACAGACAGTAAGAACATGCGCCTCTTCTTCTGAGCAATAATTAAGACTGTAAATCACGGCCAACATGAAACAACTGTACACGACAAACCAGGGATGGCTCTGAAGGGCGGCCTGTTGCCGTTGTGTGATCACTGCGAGGACCTGCTGCACCCAGAAAGCTAATGGGAGGTTAGACATCAAAGGCGCGTGCTAGCAGGAAGTAGAAAGGGCTGCTCGGCGTGCCTTGTAAGCTCAGGCACCTCCGTGCAGATTGCGAAAATGAAAGTATGAACAGATTCTGCAAGCTGCTTTAGGGGGGGAACTACGCAGAGCCCCTACTATGTGTCTCGAGACAATATTGTATTTTTTTCTGACGTATTTTGTTTTCTTTGACCTTCCTGATCATTTCCGGAGGGGATTGCATCTAGCTGCTATATGTGATGCTCATGAAAATACACTAGTTATAGCACTGCTTGAAATGGAAAAATGGAAGTGCAGGCACACTAGTACCAGCTTGTTTCTGAGAAGTGCCAGTACTCTCCAATTAAAAGTATTATATCTCCCTCGAGAAGTGCCGGTCCTCTCCCTCTAAAAAATAAAAAATGTGCAGATAATCAGTACCAGACAGTACAGACATATTTAAAGCCCCGAGTTATAGGTGACATTTGCAGTTTCTTTCTCTTTTAGGGCCAGTTGTGCCACCCGTTTTTGCATCTACAAACGGGTTTGCGAACCCGTTTGCGCATGCAAAAACATACTGGGCCACATGTACATAGCCCATTTAGCAAGTCACAATTTTTTGCGACTTGCTAAATAGGTTTTGCGACTTGCTATTTGGACGGGGCATTCCCTTCCAAATAGCGAGTCTCAAAAAATGTACTAATGTTTTGTGACCGCAATTGCGGTTGCAAAACACACTCAATTACCACCAACTTCAAGTAGCGGGTAATGCATTTGCAAAGGGGAAGGGGTCCCTAGGGGATCCCTTCCCCTTTGCAAATGCATGTGAAATTATTTTTGAAGGGCAGGCAGTGGTCCCAGGGAACACTGCCTTCCCTTAAAAAATGAAACGAAAACGTTTCATTTTTAAAAAAAAAATGC